>NC_071668.1:18608750-19274375 GCF_028554725.1 Zeugodacus cucurbitae
GCAAACCAATAGAGATATATAATCCAAACTCTCTGCAGTCGTTTTTTTTAGCCATTTCCTAATACAGTCCAAAAATGAAAGAAATCGGATCATAACCACGCCCACCTCCCATACAAAAGTTAGGTTGAAAATTACTAAAAGTGGGTCAACTCACTAACGAAAAACGCCAGAAGCACTAAATTTCACATAAGAAATGGCAGATGGAAGCTGCACTGAGATTTTTTTACAAAATGGAAAATGGGCGTGGCGTCGCCCACTTATGGGTCAAAAACCATATCTCAGGAACTACTTGACCGATTTCAATGAAACTTTGTTTGTAATAGTTTCCTTACATCCCAATGATATGTTGTGAAAATAGGCCAAATCGCTTCACAACCACGCCTACTTCCTATATACCAGAACTTTGAAGACAATCTGAATCGTTTACTTTACAATATATAAAGTAAGTACTAGTGAAGATATCGGTGCAGAACTTTGCACAAATACTATGTTAATAGTGTGACAGCCCCATTCTAAAAATCGCCGAAATCGGACCATAGGTTTTTAAGGCCCCATATATCGAACACGAGGACCTCGGTGCTTCTAACCTAATATTATGGTTTCGAACTTTCAATGGACTTTATACAATATATATATGACGAATATGTGGGTAAAATTGTGTATTATATAATATAAATAAAGTTAAATAAATAAATTGCGAGAGTTTAAAATGTTCGGTTACACCCGAACTTAGCCCTTCCTTACATGTTATTTATTGAATTCTTCTTTTGTGAAATATACTGAAAAAAATATTAATTAAAAACTGAAAAGATTATATTAATTATTGATTATTAAGAAAAACAGCTATAGGGTTATTTTGATAATCATTCTTGTTTATATTTCACATTTGTTCAAATGATTCAAAGATCTTCACATTCATTTCTGAGTTTATTTTTACACAACTTTACGATACCAATAGAAATGTATACCAGTATCTTCATACTATAACAAGTTTCTTTATATGGGTAATAAGTCCATTTATAAGTCTAGATAAGTCAAATAAAACTTAAAATTCGAAATTAAGAAGTGACCTGCAACTCGTTCTCGAGAATATCACTTTTTTAGTTGTTCTTAAACCAACCAAAGTACATTCGATTCCATTATGTATGGAACTCGATTTCTTTTGCATGGCCACCGCGTGTGCGCTTGCAGAAGTCCAGACGCTGACGCAATTTTCGACAGTTTTAAAGCATAAATCGGCCAATACTGATGCAATTTCACGTACGATATTCGTACGAAGTTCATCAATCGTCGCTGGCTTGACGTAGACCCACAGAAAATAGTCTAACGGCGTCAAATCACACGCCCTAGACGGCCAATTGACTGGGCCATTTCGTGAGATCCACATATTTTGCTTATTGACGAAGCCTTTCGGGGCTTCATCGCTACGTAAGACGTAGCGCTCTTAAAGTTGAGACCACTGACTCCGAATTTCGGTAGGAAAATTTGATAATTTCGACTCGTTGTTGGATCGTATATCTTTCCATGATGAACAGGCAAACCTTACTGAAGAGAAATGTCAGGAAAGCGCACTGCACTCTGCACTCTTTTGGAAAACCCTTTATTAGAATTTTCATTGTAATGGTCGAAATTTAAAAAATAATTAAAATTCGTTCTGGAGAATACCATTTTAGTTAGTTGTTCTTGAATTTCTTGTCTTTACCAGAAAGTGCTAGAAGTTAGAAGTGAAAAACTGAGAAAGTATTGTAGGAAAGTTGTAAGGTCTAATTTTGCCAAAGTGTTCATTTATGACTCCGTATCAACGGCATAAACGAGTTAAAGCGAATAATATTTAGATTTATGTGAAGACACAGTAGATGGTCACGTGACAATTCGTTACGAGCAATTGAACTTCCAATAAAGAATTTTTTAGGCATGTTGTTTTCAAGAAGAAATAAAACGCATAAAATTCCATGTTGTGGACAAGAATTTTGACGTCCAAGTGACTGGCCGCGCCTGGCTCGAATGAAGTTGAAGCCGAATTTTCCGAATTCATATGTTACCTTATAAACGAAAACAGGCCCCCTTATCCCATGTGACGGCCTTTTTTGGGGAATATTTTAGAATTTATTTTCTATGACCAGTAAATAGATAGATCTTTTAGTTTATTATCATTTATTAACATATACTTCAAAGGTATAAAAATAAAATGTAGGCTAAAGGTATTGTGTAGAACATGAGTTACAGCGTTCTGAACACCCCCGCCTCGAAAAAATAGACTCGCACTCCCTCCACGATTTCAGATGATGAAAGAAGGTACAGAAGGGCTGCATACAAAATGGTATACAAAATGTTAAATGGGCGTGGCTCCGCCAGCTTATGGGTCAAAAACCATATCTCCGAAACTACTCGACCAATTTCAATGAAATTCGGTTTATAATATTTTCCTGGCATTCCAATGGTATGTTGTGAAAATAGGCCAAATAGGCTCACAACCACGCTTACTTCCTATATACCAGAACTTTAAATTCGACCTGAATAATTTACTTTACAATATGTAAAGTAAGCACTAGTGAAGATATCGGAACAGAACTTTGCATAAATACTACATTTAAAGTGTGGCAGCACCTTTCTAAAAATCGCCGGAACCACTGGACCATAGCCTTTCATGGCCCCATATATCGAACATGAGGACCTCGGTGCCTCTAACATAATATTAGGGTTTCTATGGACTTTATACCTTATATATGACGAATATGTGGTTCAAATTATGTATTATATAATTTTAAATAAATAAATTGCGAGTGTATAAAATGTTCGATCACAACCGCACTTACTTGTTTTTTTAGTTTTTTGCTATAAGAAAATCGAAATTCTGGGGATTTTTGATTGATAATAGGTCTATGCGTTTTCACGTGCTGAGTGCACCCAACAAACTTCAAGTCATTCGGTCAAGTCGTTTGTGAGATACGATGGAGATAAGCTTGAAACATACAGTTTTAAGAAAAACGCGTTCAAAGTTTTCAGCTGCCAACTCAGCGCTTCGAACAGCTTCATCTTCAAATTGCAGTATCTTTGAAACGACTTCGAATTTTTCAAAATCACTTTAATGCCGAATTTTAGACATGTTAGGAAAGCAATTCATGATAATATTTCTAAAAAAACAATCATTTTTTTCACATGGAGTGACCCCCTAAAAACCAATATATTCGACCACGATGCTCTGAAGTCCTAGTAATTTTAAAACCAAATGTAAAAATTTAGTTTTTCTTGGAAATCACATAACCCAATCTTCTTACTAAATCCACATAAACTAATTTTGTTTTGGAAATTACAATTCAGTAAATCACAATAAATAGGATCCAAAAAACAAAATATGTAAATATTTACAAAATAATTAAATAATCATATAAAGAACACGCAATACATATAAACATTTGGTTTGTACCTATTTGTATATTTGCTTATACCTGTAAATAAATAGGCCAGTTGGCGGCCAGTTTTTATAACGGTACTATTTCGCATTTATTTGTAAAATAAATATTTGCTAAACAAACATACACAGACACATATTTAAATGAAGCGGCGGAAGTATTAAATTTTTAATTCATCCAAAATTGCAATTGAGCACTGAAGTGCTTAAAATAACGAATTTCTATTCCCACTACAGTTGTAGTTTCGCAGTTGAATTTTTAATTTGAATGCGGTGCAGAAAATTAGTTTTTTTAGTTTAGCTCCCCCCAAAATACATTTTTCACATTTGTGAAGTGGAAAAGTATTTGAAGCGAATTTACCCCTTAAATTTTGTTATATGCAAATTAACAAATTCATGTTATTTGTACCTTGAATGGCTGATGACAAGAGTGAAGCTGATATATTTTTGACATTAATTGTAGGATTCTTCTTATTGCAAAAATTAAACAAGTAAAGAAGGGATAAGTTCGGGTGTAACTGAACATTTTATGCTCTCGCAATTTATTTATTTAATTTTATTAATATAACACACAATTTGCCCCACATATTCGTCATATATATAAAATTGGAAACCCTAATATTAGGTATATGGAAGTTAGGTGAAGTTATGACCCGATTTCACACATTATAAGCACGGAGACATATTATTAAAAGGAAGTTATTCACTCTGAATTTCTTCAAAATATCTGCGAGGACTTACCTATATTTTCGGTTAAAAAAATTAGAAACACTGAGGTCCTCATGTTCGATATATGGGACCTTGAAAACTTATGGTTTTCGATTTCGACGATTTTACGATTTTTAGAAGAGCGATTGTCACACTATAAATGCAGTATTTATACAAAATTCTGTTCCGATATGTTCATTAGTGCCTAGTTTATATCATGTGAAGTAAATGATTCAGATCGACTTCAAAGTTCTTGTATGTAGGAAGTAGGAACACAAACCAAATTTCATTGATATTGGTCGAGTAGTTTCGGAAATATGGGTTTTGACTCATAAGTGGGCGGAGCCACACCCATTTAAAATATTGTATACCAATTTGAGTGCAGCTCTTCTGTACCATCTTTATAATTAAATTTAAGGTTTCTGTTGGTTTTCATAGCTGAGTCCGATTTTGCCCATCTTCGAAACCAAACTTACTATGGTACCAAGAAACACGGTACCAAGTTTCATCAAGATATCTTAATCGGACGAACGAACAGACAGACATTCGGTTTTGAACTCGTTCAGTTTTGGGTGTTACAAACAACCGTTATGTGAACAAAACTATTAAACTCTCTTAGCAACTTTGTTGCCAGCAAGATTGTTGCGAGAGTATACAAATAGTCTAATAATCTGATAGAATTAAAATAACATATTGTGTGATGAGGTCTTTGCACTTAAACCTTTGAAACTTCAGTCTACGAAAGATCACAACTTTAAAGCTGAAAAACCAGCTGCCCAATCACATGGGTAAGCAGTCGCACACTATTATTTACCAATAAAAGGTTTATTGCGGACTCAATTGCAGCAATGAACACATGAACCATTTCTAATTTTATTTATCAATTCGTTTTGTGTTTCGTGTAAAACCGCTACAAGCCACCAAACTGATTTCTCCACCGACATGTGCACCGTTGGTGAGTCCATGAACTCGTCAGCAATAGTAACTTTTCATTGCAACAAATCCCAACTGACAACAGCTGTTGCTTGCTCATTTATCGTCGTGCATCATGCTGCTGCTACGGTCCGGTCCGCAACGCTTTCTACAGCTTTTCAGTTTATTGCAATTTACTCGAGTTGCAATTTTACAAATTCACCCTTGGTTGCTCGCTTTAAATCCTCCTCGGCAGCTGTGATCCTACCCTTCTTGCCGCACTCTTTCTGGCTTTCTTAGCATTATATTCATAAAAGACGAAGCTTACAGTGCAAAAGCGCTGCAGCTGGCGTGCCACCTAAGCTTTACCTCACATTCACGAAGCCATTAGCATACTCAACAACTATACATATGTATGTATATATAGAATGCTTGTCCTTTGTAGTCTGTTATGCTGCTACTATGGACTTCCGTCTCACCTTTGGGCTCTTCAAGCTTCGTCTTTATGGCCACATAATTCCATTAGCTCTGATTTTACTATACACTCATTTTGGTATTATGCACTCTAAAGTGTGGAAGAGTGTGAAAGTGCAGCACACTTTAGTGCTAAATAGAATATACGTATCGTATGCCTAGGTATGAGTATGTGAGTATACTCGTTGGTATGTATGAAGTTGCTGTTGCATAGATGAGCCTGAGAAAAAATTAAACAACGGAGTACAAAAGAAGAATCTGAAACGGTTCTCCGTAGTTTAAAGTGTAACCAGAAAGTGTATGTAAATTTTAAAAACCTTTATATATTTGTGGTTTCTATTTTAGTGTCCTAAAAATATGTATTTAAATTACCTTTATTGAAGAATTATTAAAAAATTAAGTTTTTGAAAAACAGGACCAGTTCCATCCTAGATCAGTGGGACTTCATTTTTTTATCGGAATAGTGATCTATATTTGAAACTAGATTGTAAAAGTCGTGTCTTTTAGCCATCAAGTATCGGACATTAAACGAATACCAGCAATGAAACACCATATATTCGACCGCAGAAGGCGCTTTCTAAGCTTCTCAGAACCAGTTTTTACACACACTTATACAGTCCTCCCTTTCAGTGTTAAGGAATTTCATTCAATGTCGGATGATCTTTTTAAATTATTAAATATAAAGTTATCAGTTGATAGTCCGGTGGCAATCAAGGCAATATCCTTTTTGTGTGTATCAGGCAAAAGCGTCTTGTGTTGTAGGACAGCGGTGCAGACATCTTCCACCAGAAATAAGCGACTCAAATTCTACTGGGTTCTAGCCCACAGTGGCATCGAGGGTCACGAAGATGATCGAAATGTAGGAACATGGTCGGCATACTCACTGGTTACAGACTTGTGGCGGCGTACGTCTACAAGATGAGGCTGACATATAGCGAAGAATCGCAGAAAATGCCAAAAGCAAGGTGCCAGAGAAACAATGGAAGATCTCTGGGTGCTTGTCCTGAAGTGTCAAGGCAACGGCTTCAGCACTTGGGGAGCTTCACATTACAGGCATCATAAAGGAGCCTTATAAATCCTAACTAAACTATTCGCTGGACTTAATATGATAATTTATTATAACTAAATTCAATTCCAAGTAACTCTCTTGGTAATAAAAAATTTGTCATAAATAACTCCTCATTATTATGATCTGAACTCTGTTGAGTGCATACTGCCTAGAAAAGGTCTCTGATGAAAGAACTACTACATTTGGATTACCTATACATAGATCTGGTGCCACCAATTAATTCAAGAATTCTAACCACAACTTCCACTTCTGTAAAGTGATAATCTCTTTTAAAAACCAGTTTTATGAAAATTATGTTTGATACCCTCTGAGTGATATAGCCAAAATCCTATCAGGATATCAGAACATATATGCTAGAATTTGGAATATATATTGGGTTATTAGGGTATTAGTATCTCATCGTTAGGGAGAATACGACACATAAGAATATTGTGTAGTAGACTGAATTATAATTTAATCATTTCTTTATGATATCCGCTACAATAATTAAAATATTTTTCCGCTTAATAAAAACAACGGTGAAAAGTAAAATTTTACAAAAATTTGTCTATGAAAGATGAATTCTATTCAACGTTGCTTTTGCAAATTTTATAAATTTAAATTTAATTACATATATTTCGTTTTTCGTTGAACTGGCTGAACTGAATTTGCATACATACTGACACGCATGCATATACATAGATATAATCGCACATACAAGTATATATACTGGTAGCTAATCTGAAAAGATTAAAAAGTACTTACACAATGGATTAAGCAAACTCTGGCGAACTAATGGCGAGTTTTTAAAAACTATAAGCTTTTAACAACTAAACTATAGATACAATTGCTTATCGTGGCAAAGGTATTTTTTGCAATAAAAAGTTGTTGCAGAAAGTCTGGTTTAAAAGAAAGTTTAATGATCGGATTATTAAAAAGATAATAAAAACAATATAAAGGTTAGAAAAAATAATAAAAACTGTTTATAATTTTACGAAATTCAGCCCAAAATTATATAAGTTACGAAATAATATTTCCTACGAAACACATTACAATAATAGGGTTTGATATGGGATTGTATCTGCCAAATGGTGATATCATATTGGTTTTAAGCCAAGCCTCGTAGAAAAATGGATGAAAGCCGGTTAAAATGACACTTATATCAGTTTGGTTTACGAAATGAGACGGACACGGTTTTTTACCACCGGGCTGCCAACTCAGCAGAATTCCTAAATTTTTTTTTTGAAAAATATCATTCAAATATTGTGGAATCTATCAATATCTTCAGCTAACCGAATACATATATTTCGGTCAATATGAGAGCAATGTTTATAATAGTTTGAGTTTTATAATAGTTTGTTTTGGTTAGCATATTGAGATGTAAAATTAAAAATGGACCAAATCGGTCCCTATCCTTCCAGAAGTCTGATATTCGGATTGTGATTTGTTTCTATAAAAATGTGAGTTAATTGCTAAAAGTAGTTATGTGACACAAACGAAATGATATTGGTCCACACGTTTTTCATGTCTCATATACAGAATATTAATTACCGATCTTATGGCTGGATTTATGGTAGTGCTTTGTGACTGGCTAGTATTGTAATAGCTCAGTAAAATTTTGGGACTCAAATAAATCTCTTCTAGTTAACTTTATAATTTTCTCGTGTATCGAAATAAATATGTAACGGACCTCTAATTATTACAAATCTCAGGAAAATCTAGAAAGCGTTTATTGCTCACTTCCGCCCGTTCAACCATACTACTCGGACCAAACCTCCTTTATCATTTAGGGTATTCACAAGGTGTCATAGTGTGTCATATCGTCATATTGTCATATCGTCATATTGTCATATTTTTTTATGACTGTCGTACCAACACTGTTGTTGTTTCACATGCAAAATGAAAATATGACTGAAACAACACTGCGTGGTATGTTTCTTGAGTTCGCTATTCTATACCCCTATCCACTTGCTGCCGAATTTTTTCGGTTTTTTGCGGCATATGCCTAGTACTGCGGTAACCGGTTACTTTTTGGAACCGGTTTTTTGGGACACACTCGTGGCAGTGTGGGCGGTCGGTGGGTGTGGTTGTGGGACAAAACTTCGACGAGTGGGTAGTCGGTTTTCTGTGAAGAACCGTTTTTTTTGGGTCGGTCAGTGGTCGGTTTTGCTCGTGCCCTTCTGTCCGAACACTTCTCAACCGATTTATACCGCACATTGCATATATGTGGAAAATACGGACATATATCTGGTTTTGGCCTCAGCAAAAATCGCTGTTTTTTTTGCTAAGGCCAAAATCGGATGATCGCATATATACATATATTGATGATTTTTTATCGCGGATCTCGGATATATAGCATTTCTGTCTACTTAATTTTTCACTATCAACTGATTAAGTGTAGAAATATGACAAAATATGACATACAACAGTTAAGGGTGCTCACAAGTGTCGTATTTTTTAAGAATTTTAAAATATGACATACGACATACAACAAAGCTTGTGAATTGCCTAATTGTTTTTTTTTTTTATATATTATAAAAATTTTATATACTATACTAATTATGAAAATATTTGAAGAGCAGTCATGAAATTCAATTGAATTAATAGAATCGTAGCATTATTTAGTATTTTCTAATTGAGCAATTAATCCCAAGTTAAAAAATTTATTCACTGTTTAATTTATATTTTTCAAAATACAAATGTTTTCTCTAACACCTGTAAGCTTTTAGAAAAAAGCTTATTTATGCTCAAAAAATTCTCTTCAAAACTATTTCATTAAATACTATCAATTCTACCCATATATTTTAATGTAGCATGCCTCTGTACACAAGACCATTGAAAATGTCTACACAATTAATTTATTACGCATTTCAAATGTCGCAGTTAAGTGTCAATAAATTTTCCAACAATTTCGTAAGCTCATAATTGAAAAATTTTACATATATTTTGCTTATTATATTAAAATTGTGGGAAATTTTAAATATTGTAAGGAATTTTAAATGCAAATAAATGAATGCAGTCAAGAGCAAAAATAAGATGCAATATATTATATATTTAAATAGCTGTAAATATGAAGCAATTGCCGTCTCGAAATGTATAGTCTTAACTGCTATAACTAGACCCATAAAATATATATACCAGCCTGTTTTGTTGTTTGTGTGCATTTTTGTCTCGTGAGTGTTCATAAATTTATGGTAAAATGCACTCTGTCGAGGCTACAAATCTTGTACAAGTATTTCGTGAGAAAATAATGCACAATTTCACCATTTTATTTGCAATAAATTAAACGTTAAACAGAATTATTACTTATTTTCAAAACACATGGAACTGAAAATATTTTAAACACCCCCTAAACTGTTTCTCTTATATATTTCAGGCATTTTGCTTATGTACTACTCTACATACGAGTATATGACGCCATTGTTTCTTTCCGGTTGGCGAAACTAAGCATTATGAGGTAAGTGAAATGTGTCTATAAAATTTTTTATTACTCTCATATATGTAGTAGCGGCAAAAATGTTCAATGAAAACCAAACTCTATGATATATGCGCTTTGTTTACTTTCCATTGTTGAGATGGAAGAGTTTTAAAGCAGAGCAAATCGGTAGTCGCGCCGTGAAAGATTGTAGAAATTGAAAAATTTGCAAATAATTTATTTATTTTTTTCTTATTTCAATTGTATATATTGAGCAGATATTAAAATTCAGTAAAAATAGTGGCGAATCAGCAAAAAGCACGTTTTAAAGTTCAAAAACCTATAAATGTTTTGATTATCGCATTCGGTTTATGTTTGCTTTGTTTTATTTTATTGCTTTTTAATTTGTCTTATTTCGTTTGATTGTGATCTCAAAATATTTTTATGCCCCGTTTTATAGCCTAATGGTCGCTAACAATACCGTAAAATAAGCGTTGAATGTGATATAGAGTTAAATAAGTCAGAAGTAAATGTCTGAGGAACTCTATTTACATTAATACATCGGGAATTCGTCGTATATTCGGCATAAAGGCCACTAGAATTACGAAAATCATTATATATAGTATATGCAAGCTGGGACCGATTTTAACTATTTCTGCCAGCCTGATGTTTTTGAAAAACCTAAGTAATGACCATGATTTTAGCAATATACCGAGTTCCACTTCTAAAAGGAAAATATTCTCTCCGAATTTCTAGAAAATATCTAAGAGATTTACCACTTTTCGGTAAAAAATATCCATAAGCCCTTTTACATGGACGATAAATAGTCCTAGAAAAGTTATAGTCAGATTTCGACAATTTGTAAATAAGCGATGCGTCACCGCCAGTGTTGTATTTGTGGAAAGTTTTCTTCCGATATCGTCAATGGTGCTTGACATATATGAATATTGTCAAGTGAATGATTAAGATGGAATTTCGTTGAAATTGATCTAACAGTTCTTGCGATATAGTTTTTAACCCAAAAGTGTGCCACGCCCATTTTCCATTTTTTATATCAATCTGAATGCAGCTCTCTACCATCTATCTCTTCCATAAAACTTAGCGTTTGTGACGTTTTTCGTTAATAAGTTAATGCACTTTTAATATTTTCAACATAACCTTCATATGAGCTATGACTATTACTCCAATTTAATTTTCCATTTTCATACATAATTTGTTATTAAAACCACGCCTACTGTCATTCTGTATCCCATAGGCCTTACAAAAGATGACTCAAGTTTCGGAAAAGGTACCGAAATTGGATTTAGTATTAATATTTTAATATTTTCTTCCTAAAATTGGATTCAATTCTTTCACGAATTTAATATTTTGTGTCTTATTATTATTCGTTATATACATAATTAAGTGTACTCCTCAGAGATACTTTTAGTAATCTCTTGTTCTTTAATTATGCAATGATATACTTTAAATTTAGTCCTTTATTAATTAATGATCTTTCCTTCAGATTTTAGGAGGCGTCATTCTAATTTTCTCAAAATATTTAAAAATTAAATTTATTTATTATGAATTCCCAATTTTTTTAGTTTAATACAATCTAGTAATTGCTGGCATTGGTTTAAAAAAGGCTTTATTCCTAATCATTCACTCATTTGCTATTTTGTTTACTGAGTGTAGACGTCATGTACATATTTAAAATTGCTTCTTCAATTAAATCTGTACTCATTTGCTCAATTAGAATTCTTTCTGTTCATATATACATAAAAATGTTGAATGTGGGTATATACTGGGTGGGCTGTATTTTAAATTGAATAAATTTAATATTTACTAACAAATGAGTTAGTTAAGCGTGTTTTGGAAATCATTCTTACCGAAATAATACGCTGAAATAGTGACAACCTACATTGGAAATGGTTTAGTTGTCTACATATTGTTGAAGCAATTTTAAACTTCCGGACTTTCGATAGCTGTAGAAAATACTACCGTATCTGGGAAATATAAATTTGTTTAGCTGGTTAAAAAGTCACACATTTTTATACTCTCACAGCCATAAATATAGTTATAAAAGTAAAATTTGCAACAAAGGATCGCACTAGGAAGGGGCATATTTGGATGTAATTTTTTTGGGGAAGGCCCCGCCCCCAAATCGGTTATTTGTATATATTTCGCAAACCAATAAAGCTATATAAACCAAACTTTCTGCTGTCGATTCTCTTACGTACCCCACCACACACCATCAAATTAGTTGAAATCGTATAATAACCACGCCCACCTCCCATACAAAGGTTAGATTGAAAATTACTAAAAGTGGGTTATTTCACTAACCAGAAATACTAAATTTTATAGCAGAAATTGCAGAAGGGAGCTGCACTCTGATTTTTTTACAAAGTGGTAAATGGGCATGGCATCGTCCACTTATGGGTCAAAAACCATATCTCAGGGACTACTCGACCGATTCGAATGAAATTCGGTATATAATATTTTCTTGACACCCTGATGACAAGTGTGGAAAATGGATGAAATCGGTTCACAACCACGACAACTTCCCATGTAACTCAATTTTGAACTCCATCTTATTCCTTCACTTTATAATATATACATAAGGAACCAATGAAGATAGCGAAATAAAACCTTACATAAATACTGTATATGATCTGTGGCATCACTTGTGAAAAAATTGTCGAAATCGGACTATAACTTTTCAAAGCCCCGAATATCGAATATAAAGAACTCAGTGCCTTAGGGTAATGTTTCACCGAAAATATTGGTAAATCTCTCGTATATCTTAATGTAATTCAGAGGAAATATTCTTCTAATAGTATGTCTCTGTACCAGAAATTTAAATTAATTAAATTAAATTGGGTCATAACTACCCCTAGCTCTCATATAATTATTATAGGATTTCAAATTTGGTCAAATTGTGTGTTATCTTAATAAAAATATATCAATAAATTGCGAGAGTATAAAACGTTCGGTTGCACCCGAACTTATTTCCTTACTTGTCTCTCATTAAGTCTGTCAAAAATGCCTAAAAAGGCTATAACAGTTACTGGTTTCAAAAAGACTTCAGGTCATGCCGCGAGGTTGTTCCGATTCTGCAACAAAAATTTCCTGGAAGTCCGGTTTCAAGATGAGATTTGACTTCCTGACTATCTTTTGAGTAGTTAGTTCAAAAGCTGATTGTCCAAATAAAGTTGAATGTCTCAAATTAAGAGCACATATTATATATCAAAAATAGAAGAATAATAGCTTTAATTAATTTTTAATACCTACATAAGTGATTTCGCACCCTATATATGAACGTTGACGTACAAGCAGTGTGCTTATTAATACACTCACTAAATATTTTCGCCAGCCTTCATTGTGCTTTTCACTTGCAAATCACTTTCAATTAATCAAACCACAATTTAAAAATATGGCTAATTATAAACGCCAACAACTTATGGTTTGCACAATAATTGTTGTGGGCTTGCTGTTATAAAAACACTATTTATCTAACACATGTCTGTTACTTGTTACTTTTTTTTGCGCAAGGTCAAATTTCAAACAAAATTCTTAGTTTCATTATTTATTAAATTGTAGATGAAATTATTCCGAAAATCAAATAGAGATTATGTTTCAATAAATTACGAGGCAGCGCTGAGACCAGAAGCAATTACTGTTTCGATGAAAACAAGATTTGTGGAACAGATCCACATTCCTAGAATTTTTGTGGCATTTAAAGCATTTTGATGAAGGCTATCGCCCAAGAGAATATTAAACGGCAGTGTTTCGACAGTCATAACCTCCACTACAGTGATTCCAACTTGGCAAAAATACGTTTTGCAACACTTTATATTGAATTTTGAACATATTTAATATCAGATCTTGATTCATACCGAAAAATTCAATAAAATTAATATAATATTTTATTCAACAGAAATTCCTGGGTCTATGTCGTAGCATCGGTAATTAGGAAATTACTTATTTAAATGCCACATTAAATTTTTATTCGCTTTTTTGAAGCATTTGTGCAGCTTGTTCGCACTAATTAAGCCTCCAAGCAATGAAAAATTAACAAAAAAATGTACCATCAAATACTGGGAAACTCGAAATATTTATTTATACTAAAGACGATACTCTTTAAATATTTATTTTTCTCCGTCAAAAAATTTTATACAATTCTGCAGATTGATATAGAAAAAATACAATAAATAAAAGTATATAGTATGTCTACTATCATAAGTCAAAACATTTTTTTCCATTACAATGCGGTTACACGCAACCGGTGGACTGTGCCAGTCAGGCATTGCCAAACACTCAGCCAACAATCAAGCGAAATTGATTGAAAAACTCATATATTATTTAAACACTTTATACAAGCATATAATATTGATGAATTTATTTTTTATTGCTGCTGTTTATCTGCATTATTCATAATATCATAAAAATCTCGCCATCTGTTTGTAATTTTAAATGTCAATTAAGCGAAATTATTTAATTTGTTGCATTTTTTTCATCATGAATTTCAAATTTGCTTGTCTATATGTCTGTTATATATTGACAAATTAAAACCAATGCTTGTGCATTTTTAATCGTTAATGTCTTACATATAAACATGTGAATAATTAATGATTGCTATTATGCATTTTGTTATACGATAGGTTGATATATATTGAGGCATATGTTAGGGGGGAATTATATTATTTAAATACATGTATCGGTTGATGTTATGTGTATTACTGACTGATAATATACGAGTATTTAATAATTGATTGTCAATGTAGAGTTTAAGCCTTCAATGTCTGGGCACCGAAAGGCATGCCAAGTTTTGGCTGTTAAAGAATTTTATTTTGAGCCAAAGGCTGTGATAAATTTATCCAAAAATCTATAAAAGTCTTCAATGTAGGGCTCTTAAAATTATTCGAATATCCGGTACGCAATGTTACAACTATTCGAATAGTCGTTCTACTGGTATCTGGTTTCTATTCGAATAGTTCCTCTACTGGTATATTTGAATAAATGAAAATTGTTGGAAATCCAAGCAGCTTTTGATTTTTGTTTGTTGTTTGTGATTATCACTTTTTTGAACAAAAATAAGAAAATTAATGAACTTTAAATGAACTATTTGAATACCGAATATTATTATTCGAATATATCCAGTTAGTGGAATAGAGCTCTACTTCAAACCTATTGCTACCCCAGTTTCCCGCAACATAGGCCCCAGACGGAAATACTAGTATTGTTATAATTTTGGTAAAAGGCGTGGATAATTGTAATGTGTCTAGTTGTAATGACGTCAATTTATCATGTCAAACAAGGTAGTTCGATATGATAGTTGATGCGGCAATCAACTGCAGTTTCTTCTCAACAAATATAGTTGAAAGAGACTTCTATAATTAGTTTCCAATAGTTTAAAAAGTTTTTGTGGACTTTCAAAGAGTATATAACGGACAGTAATGAAAATGAAATTCACCTATCCGTCTTAAAAAAGATCCTACAGAACATATTTTTAGATCTGCTCTTCAAGCTGCGTAAGACTAAGTTACATTCCTGGGAATTAGAGTCCAAGTAGGGTTTCTCTGTGAATCGAAAAATGCTCTCAAGTGTCTTATAAGATAATTAATGCCCTTCAGCTACTACTCGGTGTTGGTGAAAGCGTAAGGAGAGAGTGATTGGCTTTTCAATAAATCATTATGGTAGAGATATGTATGTAGGATAAAACATTTAACAAGGTATTGTTGTAAATGTGTTGCTGGAGGAATCTAAATAACCTATATAAACCTGGTTAGAGGCCACCACATTGAAACATTGTACGAGATGTATTCAAAAAATAACGGCAATTCTCGTTTTTAGAATAGAAATATTTATTCATTCGTCTAAATTTAAGTTGTCTTCTTTAAAATGCTCCCTTTCTCGTGTGCTTGTAAAACGACAGCTCTTTAAAGTTCTCTTTATTTTTGGAAAAAGAAAAAAGTCACACTGCACCATTTCTAGCAAATATGGATACTGGTGACTCAGTATTGTCTTTGGTCAAGAATTCACGAACAAGCAACGTAGTGTAAGCTTTTAATAAACGAAAATCTCGAAGCTCATAAAACCACGTCTAAACTTAGCGGTTGCTACAGACAAAGTATCCAATGTATACTGAAATTGTATCGTACTTCAGGGGCATGCATACCAACATAATAAAAAAAAAATTTACAACTGAAAATTAAAAAATTCCCGTTATTTTTTGAACACACATCGCAAATGTAGTTTTAATATAGAAGCGAAATTTTCAGACTACCGTTAACCGACTAACTCAATATAGCAATATAGGGACCGAATCAAGGCAAAATCGACGAAAACTTAAATTCCAAAAAAACCTTAGAAACTATTTCCTTTATATTAAAGCCGTGTACTTACAGGACATTGTCCAATGGGTACACATGCGGTGAGACTTGGGATCGTGGCAAATGCAAGTTGGCATAAGCTGTATGGAGGAAGGCGAGATCAATCATTTAAGCATTTCCTTCTACATTGTCCAGCTTTTGCCAGACTGAGGTTGAAACACCTCGGAAGGCCTTTTTTCGGCGATCCTAGCGAATTGGCTCTAATCGATATTAGCTGTCTTAAGAAATTTGTAACGGATTCTAAGCGTTTTGCAGAATCTTAAAGGCCTTTGATCCACAGGGAGTTTTATTGGTACCACAAAGGTCAGCGCCGAGGCTGTCTAAGTGAGATCTTCTGTTTTTTCAGATATCTGCCTACAAACCTAACCTAACCTAACCTAAAGCCGTGTTTTTGGGCAAAATTAAAATTATTATATTATATATGTATATACAAGCTTGAAGTCGTCCCTTAAAACCTCTAGGTTGAATCAGAATTAATAAAATTGTATGGAATTTGGCTGAGCTGCTTATGAAGAATCAATCAAATTACATTTAAATTCAACAAATAAGCCTCTCGGTGATATATAAGCGTGATTATTATTATAAAAAATATGCATATGAATAACAAGTAATCTGCTCTCTCACCTTTTATTTCTAATCCACACTCAACGCATTTATTACGCAATTCAAATGTTGTTGTTTGTTATAGCAATTGTTGTTGCTGTAGTTGTAGTTGTTTTGGCATAAGCCTTTTCTTTTATTCACTCAAAATCCACATTGAACCGCGCGGCAACGAAGTAAAATAGCATTTTGTTGCTGTTGTTGTACTTATTTATATGTAAATATGAGGGGGGAAAACAAAAGGCCGCGGCGGCATTCAAGCGCTCAAACAACAACACAAACACAGACAAAGAACGATGAGGAGACTACTATTGAGTTTGATGCTCGGGATGGCTGATGAATGAGAAATGCTATATGCTGTTGGAGGCTGTGTTGTGTGTTACGCACTCAAAAATGGCGATCGGCTGCTTTAAGCAACAATGAAGACCGAAGGTGTGCAGCGACCGCTAATTTCCGACGAAAGCGTACAACAGCAACAGTGTTATCCTTCAATTATCCTTGCGTGGTATTTCAAGCGTTGTCGGATTAGTTGCGTTCTTTTTTTTGTTGTTTTTATTATTTTTAGATTTTACAATTTCTGCTTTTCATATTTGTATATTGTACGATTTGCTATTTGTTATGATTAACGGTAATATTAAAAAATATATATATGTATTTATTGAACGAACTCAACTGCTGCGTGTGTGTGTGTTAAATATTTCATTTATTTTTTTGCTGATTATAAATTTCCGACTGATTGCACCAATTATACTTTGCATTAACACTGTGTCGAGTTTATTTATTTTTTAATTATTTTTTGCGATTTTTTTTTTCAATTATTAACTCGTCGATAATTTTTAATTCACATTGGCATTTGGCTTTTGTTTATTTTTTCATATTATTATTTTTTTTTTAATTTTTATGCTCACATTCTCATTATTTAATCAAGCAGCAGGCTTTCGCTTAATTTTCTTCACGCAACTGTAGTTTGCTACAGATGAAAAATAGCAATAGCAACAGAAAATTCGCGCAAAATCTTAAAATTTAATCGCATATAATCTATTTACTCTGTTATAGTATAGATTTGTGCTGATTAATCAGCGCAATGATACTTTAAGTGTTGTTTACCAAATACGCTTTCATTATTATTTCTGTACTTTCACATATAGACATATTCATGTACATACATACATACCCATAAATGAGCTCTCTTTAATGTGAAATAAGTACGGAATGCTTTTAAATTTGCTTTCTTTCTATTTTTGATTGTGCAGAAATTTCTGATTTTCGTTGATTCGTTGAAAAGCCAGCACTTTGCACGAGCGCAGTTCTTTAAGTGCATTTGAATTATAGCAAATATATTATATACTTAAATTGTCGGAAAATATATTTATTACTAATCTGGAAAATAGCGAAATATCATCAAAACAAAATTAAAAACTGCCTCAACTTTGGTATATTTTCTGCGACTATGCAAACAACAATAATTCTTCATGTCAAGTGTATATGTATAAACAGATCAAGTCCACTGTATACACAGATAGTGTATATAAGAGTATTTATATGAAAAATGTTAGTTTTCAGATGAGTTGAACTGATCAAAAACATTTCCATATCTCCTGAAAGATTGTCTTATGATTTTTATATAAGAAGTGATTTGTTATGGAGGCGCTGAGGTCTAGATAAAAGGTTTTACAATATAGACGCTGCAAACGTAAACCGATAGGGACAGCAAACGACGCCATATTTTTTCCTGCTCTGTTGGCATTTCTCTTCAGTGAGGTTTGCCATTTAATCATGAAAAGATATACTAAGACCACTTTATTGTCGTCATAATCATCCAATACAAAATGCTCCGGTGTCAGTGAGACAAAGAAGTGTCCGTTGTGTCGAGAATATTGCTGCCCCTAGCGTATTAATTGGGAAAGACCCAAATCAGTCTCTCACACGTCGTTCTCAAGCGTTGGGCATCTCTGTGACGACGTTGTAGCGTTTTTGCGAAAAGATCTTGGTCTACATCCCCACAAGATTAAATTGACGCAAGAACTGAAGCCGCTTGACCACCAAAATTGTCGTCGTTGTCTCACGATATGCCTCAGTCAATTCACCGCCTAGGTCATGCGATTTGAAGCCGTTAGACTATTTCCTGTGGGGCTACGTCAAGTTTATGGTCTATGCCAACAAGCCAGTGATGATTGAATCGGCCGATTTATGCTTGAAAACCGTCGAAATTTGGGTTCAGCGTCTGAACTTCTGCAAGCGTACCCGTGGTGGCCATGCAAAATGCGAGTTCCATACATATCATAGCATTGAAGGGACATATACATACCATGGCATCACAGGACATTTGTAACGCTCTTATTGAAAAACCCTTAATTTGCAAAAAAAATAGTCAGCTAATATAATTTCATATATAATCCAACAATAACCTAGTCGATAGGTGGCGCTGTGGTCGAAATATTAAGCATCTAGTTTATATTTGAATCGAAAATTCATCAAATAAAATACAATTTTCGAGCGATTAATATGTCCGATAGGTGAGCCACTTAAGAACTCAATTACTCCAATTATTTTCTTAAGACATATTTAACACTCTCTGTAAGGAAGTGTCTTCAAATTTCACAGAATTCATTATTGGACCCAAAATTTGTTATAGAACAATACAAAACTGATTAGCTGCATATTTATATATATATTGTAGAATAAATAAATTTTTTATCGCCACTTTCTATGATACTGTATATACTGTGAACATGTGTATTAACTAGCTTCAGCAACTCAATAAACTGATTTCAGTACAGACTACGTTGAGAGAAATCTTGCTTGGTGCATACGTTTTTTGCTTTAATTAACGTCTATTAATAGAAAAAAAATCTTTTTGGCGAATATTTAAATTTTCTATAAATATACAATGATACATGCATTTTATTACTCATACGACACGGTGAACTCTTAGTGGACACGGCGTATGAGTAACTTCTGTATATTAAGAATTTAAATTATTTTGATTTCATATTTGATTCTATTGCTTAGTTTAATTGTTAGCGAAGCTTGTTACAACAACTGTATTTTAATTGAAAATTCTAAATTTTTTGGAATCAACAAAAACTGGTGAAATTCACACGATACAAATTAAGTTTATAGAAATCGCTAAAAATTTGATTTTTAAAGATATTTTTAAGATTAATGTATTTCATTTTATCAAAATTATTTGTATTCTTCATATTAACACAGAATTCTCTAGATAATTTTTCAACGTTTTGAAGTCACTTTAAAGTCAAATAGAATGAATTTCAATATCTCAAGTAGCAATAAATGAAATATTATATAAACCTAAGCAATCATTTAGTGAGCAAATTTGATTGTTTTCTAAGTCAGAGTGAATCGCAAGAAATCCAATGAACAAGATTTCCCTTAAAAAGATTCATATCCCTCTGGTTATACGAGTTATAAGAAGACATTCTACTATAAGATAAAAATCAAAAATATTAACAAATGCCAATTATAGAAGTTATTTCAAATTTTTTCACCACATTCTTAATTGCCTCTTGATTATACTTCCAAGATGATATACTAAAAAGCGTAATATATTTTTACTAAAAACAGTGTATTCTGTCAAAGAGTCTCTAAAGCCAAAATTGATTGATTTACATTTCTGTTTTTTTTTCAACTATTATTTTATATTCCATTTCCAACTGCAAATCCAACACTAAACAACTAAAATTTTCAAATTTCTTTCATTTCTAAATTACTACAAAATTTGTGTGCTGCAAAAATTAATATAAAATTTATAAATAATCACAGCACGTACCAGAAATAGCTTTGACCAAACCACATCAATTTTTCAAACACATATGAACTCTGAACTTAATGCATCAATTAATAATTTGCCAATATATGTATGTGCATACGTAAACACACACATTTATATAGCCATACAAATATATATATTTATGTGCATACTTGAGCACAGCCGAAAGGCACACGAGTGTTTTTAGTGAGAGAAATTATAAATTTATTTATTTCACTCCCAAACTGCGCATGTATAAGTGAGCAATCGTCGCTGCTGCTCTCACCCAGTTGAGAACTTTCTTCATTTATATGCAGCAATATTCACCATAGTTATGCACCACGCGTTGCGCCGCTGGCTGCTGCTAAATGAAACTCTACCAGTTGATATCCTTTAAGGAACTCGCATGCAATACATACACACAAATGCTTTTGCTTTTTATGTTATGCATGTAAATGAGTGTGTGTGTGTGCGCCAGCTTTTCAGATTATTTAGTCAGTGTAGAGCACAGCACTGCGTGCGTGGGATTGGGTTAACAGTGCGAGTTAATACTCCGTTGCTCTGTTGGCGCGGAGCCACTAAGCTAGCCTTATACATGCATACGAGTATATAGATATGCAGATGTGTATAAGCTGTTTGCCAGAGCGGAAGCACACAGGTTGTGGTGAGCAAAACATTTGAGCAAAGCAACACAGCTGTGCGCTGGTAATGCTTTTTGTTGTTGTTCTAATTTTTTTGTTTTTCGTGCTGTGGAGCTACACTTGAAAATTGATTTTTGTGGTTTTGAAGGAATTTTGGGATATTTATTGGAGTATTTTTGGAAAAAATATAAATAAATAAAATTAATAATTAAAAATATTTTTTATAAATTTTTTATAAATTTTCAGTTTGCTAATAAATTATATTATATAGGTAAAAAAAATTCTCAAAGATTATATAAAATATTCTTTATGGTTATAAATTATTTATTCCAATTTGAAATAGACTTCTTTCTCAAAAGATATGTATGTATTTTTTGAAAAGAAAATCTATAAAAATCTATTAAAATTATATTTCTTTTTAGTTTTTGTCTTGGATTATTTTATAACAAATCCTTATATAGAGAATTTTCACTTTGATTTATATCGAATAAATTTTACATTTTCTCAGCACCGAAATATGTTAACCTCTTGTCAAAAGCTTAACTCAACAATCGTATGTGTCATGAAAAAGTTTTGCATAAATTTCCATTAGTATTTCAGAAGCAGTTTAAATCATCTAGATCTCTTTTACAAGCGATTTATATAATTCCCTCCTTTGCATAAATTTATCCACGTATGTACGAAACATACATAAATATTTAGTATGATTACACTATACCGCAAAATTGATATCGAAATAGATCAAAATCTTTTTTCTGGGGATAGAATTAGTTTTTTCCAGGAGTAATAAATAAAAAATTGTATTATCCGACTTTCGTAGTTAGCCTCTAAAATCGAAATATTTGGTTTCGAAGTTAAAAAAAAGGATTTTTTAAAAAATATTATTAAATACAGGGTGAAGCTACTAAAAAATCTAAAATATCGATACAACTCGATGTGTATATAACTTTTCGATTAAGCTTATTATCATAAAACCGATGATTTATGCTTAGAATATTTCAAGCACCGATTGGCATAAACTTTATTTTCATAGTTCTCTCAGAGGTTGTAAATTTTATATTTTTTTAATCAAATATCTATGGACTTATTCTCAGAAACTCCTCAACGGTATATGACTAGCTTAAGACTCTCTTAAAGAGTCGGAAATTGCTTGGGATATCTTTTTTCATTATTTTTTTTAGTATTTTCTTTTTTAATGAGTTGAACTGTCAAAAACTTTTACAGATCTCATGGTAAACTTTAATATGGTTTTATAACAGAGATGCTTTGGTTTAAAGGCGCTAAAGGTCTACATATTTGCCAAACAAATATTGAAATGCCATATTAATCATCCGATTCAATTTATGTCTGAATCGAATATTCACAAAATTTCTCCACAAAGGTTTATGACTAGCTTAAGACTGTTTAAAAGGCACATTCTAACTTTCAAAACCTTTCGACTTTAATTAGAACTTAGGAAAACCTGAACCTTAAATATTCATAATTTTCTTCTTTTCAAATTAAGGCAGTAGTCTAGGTTACCGGCTTCAAAAAATCGATTTTTTTGTATTGTTTTAAATATCTTCCAAAACTATCCAAGAATATGTCTTTAAACGGTGCCGGCGATAGCAAAAAGAATATATGTCCGATCAAGAAAACCCAAAGTGATCTAGCTTTATTAAATTATTTTCTATTTCAACTAAAAATGTTAACTTCTTCGGTATTTTTTTGGCTTATAAAGAAAAGAAAGTTATAAAAATTAAAAAAAAAAATTGGTTCGACTGTTTCAGATGCATCGCACGACCTCCATCACCGGCACCCATTAACAAGTGCAGACTCCAGGCGCTCCAGAAAAATACTTACAACTTTGAAAAATTTCAATATTTTTTAATAATAAATATTGTTTTTTAAGCCTTAAATATAAACGTCTTAAAATTACGTTTACCGCAAACATTTCCTTCCCTTAAAAAAAAATTGCTAAAAAAACGCTTTTTTTCGGCTTCTAAAGCAGACTACTGCCTTAAACGATTTTTTTCAATTAAACTAGTTTTCAGTTAGGTATTTTTTACAAAAAATTATTTTTACTTAAAAAATTTTTTTGATCTTAAATTTTTCTAAAATTAGTTCACTCAATGTCAAGTTAAATTTTTATATTATTTTTTTTATAAATGATAATAAATATTTATCTTTTATTTTATTTTATTTATTTTTGCATTATTTTTTATTAGTTATTATGTATTATTAGTTATTATATTTTTACATTTTTCAGTAAGTTCTTCAAATTAAAATTCTTGAAATGCTTATTTTGGTCCATCAAAATCAACACTATTGCTTTCTTCTGCTTGTTATTGTTGTTTTTAATATACTATTTTTTTTTTAACAAATGCCATTAAGAATCGAAAATCAATTTCTGTTCGCACCAAAAACACACTGCTTCGCGCACTTATTATGAATTTCATTTAGCCAGCTGTTTTTGTTTTTGTAATTTTTAGCCTAAACGTTGGCAACCATTATTTGTTAGCTTTTACGCGTTTATTTTGTTGTTGTTGTTTTCATTCGCACTTATTTCAGCCATTGAGGCTTTTATCCTTGAGTCGAGCAGTTGCCACAGGATGCTTAAATGCCCGCACAAACACCTACACGGCAAGCTCAACGCAATGCACACACACACGCACACTTGAGTGTATACATAGGTATGTATGTGTATGAGCGCTTAGAAAATATATACACACACATACTAATAGAATACGCGCGCGCACCGCGCTCGTTGCTAAAATCGTATTCGCATTTACACTTGTCGCGTTGGCACGCTCGTTTCGCCTCGTGTGTGCGACTAGTGTGTATGACTTCGTGTGTGCCGGTGGCAGTGGCGGCGGAGAGCTTTGTACCACTTAATGTCACAACGTTCGGACATTCGTTTTTGTTTTTGTTTTTGCTTCCGCTGTGTGTTCGTGCTTCAACCTTGCCTGCCGACTCACATGTATGAGTGTGTGTGTGTTCGCTGGTTTTTGCTCGTGCGATTGGTGAAAATGCTCGAGTGCGATTTTCACCTTTTTATGTATATATATAGACAACAACAACTATGCGAATTGCGAAGTAACGGCACAATTGACGATTCACTTTTTCCAGACACACATTTTTCACACATACACACACACGCGCTCACGCACATATACAGACTCGCGCACATTCCTCGATATGTATTTCAGAGCGCTTTCTTCGCTAGTCTCATATATAGGTACTGCTTTAAACACATTTTTCTATAAAACACAAGAAATTTTTCAAAACACCTTTTCACCTACTTTTTTTTAACAATTATGAGTTTTTGCTATTTTTCTCTTCCACAACTGCCTAGCTTATTTTACATTTTTTCTTGTGTGTGTTTTTTTTTTGTCGCACGCTTCACCTTCCGCGCATTGCTACCCGTTGCAAATTCAAATTCGAACTGACTTGCTGAGCGCCAAGCTAACTGTATGGGCACCCATCGTGTTGCCAGCCATTCGTACACCACACACATGTGTATGTGTTTGTATAGCTGTGTGTTAAGCGCTCAAATGGCGCTGTTGCTTTTCACTTGATGCTGGACTTTTCCAGGGGAGCGCGCCCGAACACAGATTCAATTACATACAGACATTGTTGAGAGAGTGAGAGAGTTCCGTGTAATTCTCCTCATCTCAATTGTGTAACTCACCTCATAGCAGCTGTTTGTGTTGTTGCTTGTGGGTGGGAAAAAGCTTTTATGGGCACCACACAAATGTCACAGGTGTCCGACAAAACAGTGGCGGCAATGAGAATGTGACTGGATAATATAAAATAGTATTCTTCTATATAAATATATTGATGTGTATTTAGAAAATAATATTAAGATATAAATTTAATTTAAAAAATTTCTCGAGCGAGAAAAAAATATATTCACTAGTATTATGGGTGTACGTGGCGTATGATTAACAACTAGAAATTAATAACAACTGGAAGGAAATTTCGATGAAACTGAAATTTCAAATATCTTTCAAATTAAAAAAAAAAAAATATGAAGATACTTATTTCCAAAAATATTGATTAAATATTTAGAAGAAAAAATTAGTACCCAAAAATTATCAAATTTAATATAAAAAGGGATAAAGTTGGGGATTGACTGAGTCTTTGAACTCTCAATATACTTATATATTATTTTATTGGCATCGGCCGGTATCACTCAAAAAATTTACCATCGGCATCCCCCATATTTGGAAAATTCCTAGTCGTCTACTTCTTTCCCATGTCACTTAAATCAATGTTTAGTCATTTTCTCTTTGATTTCTTTAGAGCTTAATATGTATGTAAATTCTTCTGTTCACCTTAAAAAATGTATATTTGGCTGAAGTCTGGTATAAAGAAATCCATTATTTTTGCTTTAAATTGAAGGTGTTATTATTGTTCGACAACTTGTTGTGATTTTGAATATCTCCATAATGCCACTCTCATAGAAACCCTCGTTGGCTAAACCAGTGTAACCCATTAAAAATTAGCCGATTTTCGTGAATTTTTTTTAAGAAAGTACACGATTGAATGTTTCGAAGTTTTTTGGGCATAATAAGGTATATTTTCAACTGTTTTTTAATATTTTTTTTTAGAAAAATATTGAAAAATAAGAGAGTTATGTGCAGTCTTCGGAGATGCCAAAAAAAAGGTCCCCAACTGCTCACATGATTCCGGCCAAATGAGTATCTGAAACAAAAAAATTGAAAAATGATATTAAAGTTGAAGGTATTTTCTATACGATTTTTTTTTGTAAAGTCCTCTCTCGACGAACCAAAATCAAGCTCTACAAGTCGCTTATCATTCCCGTCCGCTTTAGGGGTGCAGAAGCTTGAACGATGTCAACAATAGATGAGACGACACTAGGAGTTTTCGAGAGGAAAATTTTGCGCAAGATTTATGGTCCACAGAACATTGGCAACGGCGAATACCGCAGACGATGGAACGATGAGCTGTACGAGTTATACGACGACATTGACATAGTTCAGCGAATAAAAAGACAGCGGCTACACTGGCTAGGTCATGTTGTCCGTATGGATGAAAACACTCCAGCCCTGAAAGTGTTCGATGCAGTACCCGCCGGAGGAAGACGAGGAAGGGGAAGGCCTCCACTCCGTTGGAGGGACCAGGTGGAGAGCGACCTGGTTACACTTGGAATCTCCAACTGGCGCCGAACTGCGAAGGAAAGAGAGGAGTGGCGCGCTCTCATCGATTCGGCTATAACCGGCTAAACGGTTGCAACGCCAATCACAAACGTGTATCGACTTGGAAAAATATGTAACTGCAACGGGTTCTCTAATGATCAGATTTTTCTTGAATCAAATGTCTTCCAATTTAACCTCAACTACAGTGAATGATAATTTTACCCGAATAAATGTCTCGAAGTGCATCAATATTTTTAGTCACATGTCGCTTCGAAAATCCATAAATCCTTCATATTACCATGTATATTTGCTATCTACAAATAGTTCAAAAATAATTTTGGTCATTCCAAAGATATTCGGTTCTGATTCATGATTTATGTTTTTTTTAAGATTTTCTGACTTGAAGCAAAAGAATTTATTTTATAATATATAATATTAATCAAATATTTTATAGACACGTATCTAATATTTCCTTATGGGAAAAGCTTGTTTCCACGATCTTTACTGATAACTAACATTGTTATTGTTGTTGTGTCGGCAGAAAACATACTCCAAAAGATTTTGAGGAATTCCCTACACAGAACTTGAAATACTTTCTTCATATGCGTTATACAATATAGGTTATCCTATTCTATATATTTATACCTAAACTAAAAAACCGAACCCAAAATTTAAGGAAGTCATCCGTAACTGAATATCTCTCTACAACCGACTGAATTTTTCTCCGTCAAAAAGCACATTCTTAGGTCTTCCCAACTTAATCCCTAAGGATGGGTATTTATTACCAGTTTTGCTGTATTCATTGCGGGTCTATTCCGATAATACTTGCGAACAGAATTTCATTATTCATTATGGAATAGTTGTTGTTGTCCAGCTTAAACTCCAACAACGGCGTCAGCCATGAAAGCAATCGAACGATCACTATTGTCAACAGGTGCTATCACTGGCTCAATAGGCACTCATCACCCGTCATGATTTATGGCGCGGAAGGATGGACGATGACCAATTAAGATGAGCACTCCTTATGAGCGTTCGAGAGAAAAGTCCTCCGAAGGATTTATGGCCTGCTACGCGTAGGTGGATTCTTTAGACTGACGAGCTATATGAGCTCTTCAGCGATATGGACAAAGTGCGGCTCATAAAAATACAGCGGTTGCGCTGGCTTGAGCATATCGCACGGATTTAAGAAAACACTCCAGCACGAAAAATTTACGACACCGTACCCACTGGCGGAGAAAAGGACGACCAAAACACAGGTGGAACGATCAAGTGGATGTGGGCCTGGCGAATCTTGAAATCCCCAACAGACGCCAAACTTGCGGTTGTTATGCCAAATTGATGATGATGATGTTGTTGTTGTAGTTTCTGCATAAATAATTTCCAAAAAAGATCTGAATAGTAATATCACAGGGCAAATAGTTTATAAAATCGTAACAGCTGCAGTTACTGGTAATCAACTGGAAACATAGAATGGGGATTATTGTTGTTGTTGTAGCGGCAGAAGAGACTTTTCAAATATTTGTGAGAAATGCTGTCGACAAGTTAGCACACCTCTACCGTATAAAAATCCTTGGTCTCGCCAGTTATGCACGTGTTTAGAATCAGCGGCTTTCTTCTTCTTCTTTGATATCTTTTTTTACTCTCGCAACAAAGTTTTGTCCACATATCGGTTGTTTGTAAATCCTAAAACTAAACGAATTAGATATAAGGTTATATATACCAAAGAGATCAGGGCGACGAGGCGAGTCAAAATCCGAATGTCTGTCTGTCCGTCCGTCCGTGCAAGCTGTAACTTGAGTAAAAATTGAGATGTCTTAATGAAACTTAGTACTCGTGGTCCTCGGCAACATAAGAAGGTTAAGTTCGAAGATGGGCGGATAGGACCACTGCCACGCCCACAAAATGGCGATAACCGAAAACACATAAAAAGCTATAACTAAGCCATAAATTAATCTATTGAAGTAAAATTTGATATGAGGGATCGCACTAGGAAGGGGCCTGTTTGGATGTAATTCTTTTGGGAAAGTGGGCGTGACTCCGCCCTACTAAGTTTTTTTGTATATATCTCGTAAACTACTAAAGCTATACCAATGAAACTCTTAGGAGTCGTTTTTCTCAGGCATTTCCTTATATAGTCCAAAAATGGAGAAAATTGGATTTTACCACGCACACCTCACATACAAAGGTTACGTTGAATACTAAAAATGGAAATGGAATGGAAGGAAAACCAACAGAAACCTTAAATTTTATTACAAAGAAGGTGCAGAAGAGCTGCACTCCAAACGGTATACATAATTTTAAATGGGCGCGGTTCCGCCCACTTATGGGTCAAATACCATATCTCCGAAACTACTCGACCGATTTCAATGCAAATTGGTTTGTAATATTTTCCTTGCATCCCAATGATAAGTTGTGAAAATGGGCCAGATCGGTTCACAACCACGCCTACTTTCTTTATACTAGAACTTTGAAGTCGATCTGAATCATTTACTTTACAATATATAAAGTAAGAACTAGTGAAGATATCGGAACAGAACTTTGCACAAATACTACATTTATAGTGTGGCATCGCCCTTCTAAAAATCCCCAAAGTCGGACCATAAGTATTCAAGTCCCCATATATATAACATTATGACCTCGTTGCTTCTAATAATTGTTTAACCGAAAATTTAGGTCGTCATATATTGTGAAGAAATTAAAATGAAATATTTTTATTCCAACAATATTGAAATTTGTGAAATCGTGTCATAACTTCTTCTAGCTCCCATACACCTAATGTTAGGGTTTCCAAATTTCAATGGACTTTATACCATGTACATACATACATGCTGAATATATGAGTAATATTGTGTGTTATATTAATACATTTGAATAAATAAATTGCGAGAGTATAAAATGTTCGGTTACAACCAAACTTAGCCCTTCCTTACTTGTTAAATACAAAACTAAAACAAACACGAAACGTTTTTTAGAACAAAATAATGTTTATTTAGAATTAAATATGTATTTATGTCTGTATATATATGTGTATGTATGTATTTATGTAAGTCTCACAACTATATCACTACTTTTATTTCTTGCCAATAAGAAAACATACGTGGAGTCTCATTAGCAAACTTAGAAATACCTTTTCTTTAATATACATATTTCTATATATATTTTTTCTTCATTACAAATATAGTTTTTATAAATTTGATAGCAATGGTTTTTCAAGTGTAAACATGTGCTTACTTTATTACAATATTAAATACTTATATATTATATATTTATTTATATATATATTTGGGGTGGATTATAATGTCTATAAATATGAATATAGTGTGCAAAAGTTATGTGGTTTTGCTTGTAAAAATTCTAGGCATATTTATTGCTAATTTAATTAATCGAGTCAGTAGTGTTTTGTTGTAAAACAATTAAATAGCGAATTCACGCAACAACAACAAAAGCTGAATTGTAATGGTTTGTTGTTATAAACCAATTATGGTTATTAACACAAATACGCGAAAACAATTTGTAAAGATCCAGTATAACTGTAGACTATATTCGCACGTCTGTTTTTGTCATTTATACAGTTACGGATATACGGCACAACCAAAGAAAGAACATATGTATACACGCACGTGTGTATGTATGTGTGTACATACGTTGACATAAATAAATAAACTTAATGGAGAGAATTCTTTGTGCTCGAGCCAAATAAAATTAAACAATTCATAAATGCTGCGCAACTAGCAACTGATTAACTTTGTGGAATAAAATTGTGTTAATGTATGCTTAAGAAGGTGGCATTAACTCAAACATGGCATACTTCCAAGTCCAAGAGCGCGCCAAGTTCTCGAAACGTGCACGATTGTGTTCATACATATAGCCAAGTTCCGGCTCCATGCATACCTGTAAGCAATATAATTGATATTTTTATAAACTATAGTTAACAGTTATCAATATACAAACCTCTGTGTATGGATCGGTGAGCAAACTTTGCACTGACAACAGAATTTTGGAAACATTCAAAGCTAGCGACCAGTTATGTTGAAAAATATCAATACCGACATCACCGTGGCGTGAGACATTTGGATGTAGTATCTTTGTTAAGAAGCGCACAGTGGGTGGAATCATTGGATAGCTAGAGAATAATATAATTTTTAAGATTCAATGAAAGCTTTATTATCTTCACAAAAACTTACCGTTCGGGAAAGAAAATGTACAAAAAGAACTTGCCACCTTCGTATGGGCTGCCAGCAGGCCCTAAAATACTTGCTTGCCAATAGGTATTCTGTTTATCGAGCGGTATCGCGTCAATACCTTCCGTTGCATGACTATTCAATTGATGCGCATCGTTGCGTAAGAAATTCATGCGTATCGCATTTTGACGTGCGCGTGGTGGCGACTTCAACGCCATCTGCAGCAGGCATGTGCGACAGAAGCACGAATTCATTAATGCACTATATAGTTTCAGCCAATTTGGCACATCGACAATACATTGGAAGAGTGGCCAGCGCTCTTTCAGATAACGCATCCACATCAGTTGTGATGTGTTCTGTTCCAAGATGCTACGCCATTGCTTACACACTTCACTTGCTTTCCACATGGACATGTCGTCCAAGTAGGAGAATATGATTACCATAATTTCAACAGGCAACATAAGTATATTATTTGGTGGTGCTATCGGCGCTACAACTTCACCTGCATTGGCATGTCTTTCACTCAGCACTTCTAGAAAATCAGGCAATGAGCGTGGCGCTAACGGACGTGGCCGCTGTATGGGCAACAACACCATATTGCTACGTTCAGCTTCGCGTTCTAACGAACGTCGCGGTTCATTAACAGCTGGTAACGGTGCCACATTGTCAACTTGCATTTCATGTGCAACGTTTACAGGTGCATTACGCACCACAGCGTCTAACATACCGACACCCTCCTCATCGTCGACAATATCTTCCACAACGTCGTCAACATCATCATCATCATCTTCGTCTACTTCTTGTTTGTCTTTAAAAGGTGGCTCATCATTGCCCGAGTCCTCGTCATCGGATATCGTAGTCTCCAGCTCTTCTTCAGCGGCTTGTGTATTATAGAGAAAAGCATGACAGGTGCCGCAAAGTGGCTCATCAAAATTTGGACCATAATAACCGTTACAAACCCAACAAGCGCTGCTACACTGTGTGCATAGTAAGAGTAAAAAATATATATATAAAACTATTTTTATAGCATATTCAGTTGGCCTACAGAAAATGCAAAAGTATCCTCCTGCGCTGCTTCCTCCAACTCCGTATCATCGTCATTGTCACTCTCATTTAGCTGCTCCAGCATTTTTTGTTGTTCTAATTGCTGTTTCGAGAGGCACGTCGCCATTGTATTCACCAATTATTTGCTTTATTTTAAATAATTTGTTGATTCTTCACGCCGATAAAATATACAACAATCGCACAGAAAACAAACTAAATTTTGCGACAAACATCAGCTGTTAAAGAGACAGGGTTGTAATTAAGTTGTATTAATAAGAATTGAACAGTGCTGAAGAGTGAATTAAAAATAACATTGATTTGTTTATGCATTTAAAATTTTTCACCTTTATTATATAACTTTTGTATTTACAAATGCAATATTATACTTATAGTTAAAATAAAAATGTTTACTGAAGCGAAATATAAAAGAATTATATATTTTAACGCATATTGAACTTCATCGTCCGCACAAATAAGCGCTGGTAGTTGGCAACTCTTTATAAAGCAACTCCAGAGAATGTAATATGTATTTTACATTCTCTGGCAACTCACCGGCAAAAAAGTCGTTGGCAACTCGTCATTGAACATGTGTGTAATTTGACATTACTGCTTGTTTTCTTTTTATGCGCTGTCCAATTATAAATTGTGTGGTTGAAAAGTGTGCAAATTTTATAAATAATTAAGTTTTAGTAATTATATTAATAGTACAATGAAGCCAAAAAAGAAGTTGGGTAAGTTTTAAAATTAATTTCTTAATATTTCATACTGAGCACGTTTACTTTTCAGGAGTTGGTCTGAGCCGTGAAGAACGTAGTGTTATTGTCATTGGTGAAATAATACAAGAATTATTGAAGGCGCATGAAGAGAAAAAGGACGTAAATTTAAATCGTTTGAAAGCACGCATTTCCTCAAAGTATGGTTTGGAAAGTTCACCACGCCTGGTAGACATCATTGCCGCTGTGCCACAAGAGGCAAAGAAAATCTTGCTACCAAAGCTGCGCGCCAAGCCTATACGCACAGCTAGTGGTGTAAGTTGACTAAAACTACTTTTTATAAAATGTATTATTAATTTATTTAATATATATTTATCCTTTATAGATCGCTGTTGTTGCTGTCATGTGCAAGCCGCATCGTTGTCCACACATTAATATGACCGGCAACATATGTGTTTACTGTCCCGGTGGGCCAGATAGTGATTTTGAATATTCAACGCAATCGTACACCGGTTATGAACCAACATCTATGCGTGCCATACGTGCGCGTTATAATCCCTTTCTGCAAACACGTCACCGTGTTGAACAATTGAAGCAACTGGGACATTCAGTAGATAAAGTTGAATTTATTGTAATGGGCGGCACTTTCATGAGTTTGGATGAAAAATATCGCAACGAGTTCATTATGAAATTGCATGACGCACTTAGTGGCCACACCAGTCGTGATCTGAAGGAAGCTATACGTTATTCGGAGATTTCACATACTAAATGCATTGGTATAACGATTGAAACACGTCCGGATTATTGTCTTAAGCGTCATATCACTGATATGTTGAATTACGGTTGCACACGTTTGGAAATTGGCGTACAGTCGGTGTATGAGGATGTAGCACGCGATACAAATCGTGGTCATACTGTGAAAGCGGTATGCGAAAGTTTCAAGTTGGGCAAGGATTCTGGTTACAAAATTGTTGCGCATATGATGCCTGATTTGCCAAATGTAGATTTTGAACGTGATTTGGAGCAGTTTATTGTGAGTGCAGTTATTTGTTTATTTAATTTTTTTTTTACTGTAAAAACTTATTTTTTTTATAAAATTTTTTTTTTTTTTTTATAAAATTTCTTTTTTTTTAATTTATTTTTTTTTTTTACTATAAATTATATTTTATTGCAGGAATACTTCGAAAATCCAGCCTTCCGCTCGGATGGCTTAAAAATTTATCCAACGTTGGTGATACGTGGCACTGGTCTATATGAGTTGTGGAAAACTGGTCGCTATAAGTCCTATCCACCATCAATGTTGGTTGATTTGGTGGCAAAGATATTGGCATTGGTGCCGCCATGGACGCGCGTCTATCGTGTACAACGCGACATACCAATGCCGCTTGTGAGGTTTGTTAAATAACATATGAAATAAGAACTGTTACTAAATTTTTGTTATCTTCACAGTTCCGGTGTGGAGCACGGCAATTTGCGTGAATTGGCGCTGGCGCGTATGAAAGATTGGGGCACAGAGTGTCGTGACGTGCGCACACGTGAAGTTGGCATACAAGAGATACATAATAAAGTGCGTCCATACGAAATCGAGCTGATACGTCGTGACTACTATGCCAATGGGGGTTGGGAGACTTTCCTCTCATATGAAGATCCCGAACAGGATATACTTGTGGGTTTATTGCGCTTGCGCAAATGTTCACCAGATACGTACCAAAAGGAGTTGACAAAAGTGGGACAATGTTCGATTGTGCGCGAATTGCATGTGTATGGCTCGGTGGTGCCCGTAAGTTCAAGAGATCCGACCAAGTTTCAGCATCAGGTTCGTAGAAAGTTGTAAATATAATTATGAAAGGTATTTTAAATATTATTGAGCAACTTTTTAGGGTTTCGGCATGTTGTTGATGGAAGAAGCAGCACGTATTGCAAAGGAGGAACATGGCAGCGTGAAGTTGGCTGTTATTTCTGGTGTGGGAACACGCGCTTATTATCGTAAACTGGGTTATGAGCTGGACGGCCCTTATATGTCTAAAATGTTACAGGATGACGAGTGGATTGTGTAATTATTTGCAGTTATTTTTTACAGCTATAGTTATTTGTAGTTGAAAGACATAAAATGTCCGTTTTAATAATTTTAAAATTTAATAATTTCTAATAAAGTGCAAATAACCGTCTAATTGTGTGTTTTTTTTCTTTTACTTATTATTTATATATTTTGCATATCACGCTTAAATAATTTTAATATGTACTACTTATAAATATTTTTTCTTACAGATTTTGTAGATCTCAAGCACAAATAAATAATTAAATGATTACAAGGAACTACTAAAAGCCGTTCATCAAGTCGCATGAGGTTCTGTACTACAATACGTATGTACAAATATATTTGGAATAATATATACATAAATAGTCAGTACTTCTTCGAAATGTGTGCATGTGCCTTGTGGGAGTGTAGCGAGCATTGTACAGCAAGAATCACACAATAGCCTCAGCTGAGCCGAATACCATGAACACTGTCCAACCGACTAAATTAATAGCGGCTGCAGTGCTGAAAACGATTGGCCAACTTTGTGTGATCTCCAAAATATGTCCAGCGAGGTAGACACCTAAAAATCCCGGCACCGCGCCAACAGTATTCATCAAGCCGAAAACACTGCCGGAATGTGATGGCGCTAAATCTTGTGGATTCACAGTGACAGCATTGTTGTGGAAGCCAGTGCCACCTGCAAAACAAAAAAAAATATTTTTTTTTCATAAAGAATTGCAGTTAAATTAAGTCAGAGTCGACTCACCAATGATAACGGTCATGCAAATCAGCGCTGTATGAAAATCACTTGTGCGCGCCATAATGAATAACGCTAGATTCTGTGAGGCGAAGCAGCAACTCTGTATGATCTTTCTCACCGCCGATGTAGACCACTCACGCGCCAATAAGCGGCCGGTTAAATAGCGTGCGAATAAAGTGCATGGCGGCAGCGCAAGCCATGGTATCATATTGACCACCCACACTTTGGCATGCGGAAAGCCATCGTGGAAATATGTGGGCAGCCAAGAGAGCAAAACGAAGAAGCAATTCATTTCGCATGCATGCGTAAGCACACACGCCCAGAATGAGAGCTTTCGGAAGTAGCGCAGCCACGGCACATTGTCCGGTATTTGTTTATTGGCACATAGACGTGATGGCACCGATACATTAATAATGCGTCCACGTTCACCAGCCATCGTGTAGTAGCGCAGCATTAATGCCCAAGAAATGCCCAAAAAGCCGATTACGCGAAATACATATGGCCAACCGAAGTAGTCGAGCACAAATGAGCCGAGACTGCCGGTGAGCAAAGTGCCTAGCGCAGAACCGGCGGTGAGTAGACCAAAGAAACTTGTGCGTTCATTCGAGCAGAGATTCTAAAAAAAAGCACATAGAAATTATAGTACAAGTTTAATTTTAAAAAAGTTTTGAGACTCACTTGACTCGTCAAACTAATCATGCTTGGAAAGTGAACACCTTGGAATGCGCCATTTATAATACGTATAGTGACAATAAACGGTATGGAATACGCCTTAATCGCTGTTGCATTCCATATAATATTTGGCATAAAGAATGTAATCAATGACCAGCCAATGGCAGCGAAAAGTATAACACGTTGTCCACCAAAACGATCACTAAAATAACCGCCCACCACCTGGAAACAACAAAACAACCACAACAAATGGGTAAGTTAATTTGTAAACTCTAATATTTACAAATATTTCTTCGTTCAAAACACCTGTGTCAATGTGTAGCCCCAGAAGAATGAACTTAACACAGTACCCGAGTCAGTTTTGCTCCACTTCTGTTCTGCCGCAACAGCGGGTATTAGTAAAGGCATTGACGTGCGCGTTGAGTACAGCATTAATGTGCCTGTGATGAGTGTGAGGAACCATACACGCTTTTCTTGGCTGTAAAAATGAATTGTAATTAAACATATTGCTTGCATAAAGTAGTGCTTTGATGTATGTACCGTGTCCAAGCGTTTTGACTGTCCACAAGTTCGCCTCGCAGCAGCGAATATTTAAGTTTCTCATCCATACTCATTTTGTATTATTATTTATTATTTTCTTTTATTTTGTGCTGCTTTTGTGTGTTGTTTTTTTTTTGTTTATATAGTTGGTTCTAATATTCCACGTAGTAAATATTTTTTTTCCTGTCCAACACTTATGCTCTTGTAATCATTTCGAAAGTATTGGATTCAAATCTCATATATTCATTACTTTTGCTGTTACACATTATATTATTTGTGCGCTTCCATCGAAAATAATATATATTCGGTATTTTTATTTAATTATTTTATTAAAAATAAACGCCACGAAAAACTATTTGTATCGCACCGCCACTCAATTGGAACAAATACAACAACCAATCAGCTGTGGCGATAAAGTGTTCACGGTAGTTGAATGAAAACAGGCATTCACAATGGTAGTAAATAGTTTATTTTTTCTTATACCCAGTGTAGTGGTTGTTGTTAGGGTATTCTATCATTTTGGTTAATTTTTTATATCATCCATTATTGAATTTCTTTATTTCATAGCACTCCTAACCACCAAAGAGAATTGTACTTAAACCAAATGCTCATCACTTAGTGTACTATCTTTGGTATATGTATATGGCATATCCTTAAATGTATGATTTTATGATTTTCTTTATTGAATGTGGTTTCTTTCAAATTCACAGGTTTCCTATGGAACCAAGTAAATGAAGAAGTGTTGATTTGATTTTGAAGACGATGATCCCAATGTACCAACGACAAATAACTCAATAATTTGGACAGATTCCTCTCCTTTATCTAGTGCTCCTACTAACTGAGGCTTGGTATATTAGCACATCCTTCAATATAAGCTCTCCACGGAAAGTAGTCCCTTAATTACAAAATCCACAGGTTTCCGTTGGAACCAACTAGATAAAAAAGTTCTGATGATCCCAAAGTACCAACGATAAATAATCCGATGATTTTAATAGTTTCTTCTCATTCTTCCTAGAAGCTCATACTAACTGAGGCTTGACAAAGACATCAACGAGATCTAAAAGCGCTTTCATCATATGAAACGAAGTCCCGCTTGGTCAGAGAATGCGTGGATAGACTTAATTATCTATCAACGTGCAACAAAGTTCACCTCATCTGGGTGCCGGGACATAAAGGGATAGAAGGGAACGAAATTGCAGACGAGCTATCTCGTTCAGTCCAGAACCTTTTCTGGCAGTAGGTCCCTATACTATCCGGGATATGTTCCGAGCCGAAGAAAGAAGAGATAGGGAGGAGCATTGGCGCCAGTCAGCTGGATTGCACCAATCAAAGGTTATATTTGGAGGTTATAACGCCAAAAGATTTAAGAGCTTAATAAACCTCTCAAGGAGCAAACTAAGGGTATTGGTGGGTATATACACGGACCACTGCAAGCTCAGGAAACACCTTAATAATCTGGGCTTGGTCTCATCGCGGACCTGCCGCTTCTGTGACATGGAGGATGATACTCCCCTACACATACCATTGGAATGTGTAGCGCTTCATAGGAGCAGGTGCAAAATTTTAGGATATACCATCCCAACAGAGGGGCGCATCGTCTCCCTTAATCCTAGGACCATCCTGGAATTTGTCAGGGTACTGGAACTAATGGAGTCGCTGTAGACTTGGAGAGTACACAATAGACCACTGGTCGTGGTGCTTTCCTCGTCTCATCTATCTATCTAGACACCAACAAATATGTATATACTATTGATTTTCTTGTTCTTTATCGAGATTTGGGATGCGGCAAAACCTGAAATGTATACAGTTTCTTTCTTTCCGAACCCTGCTATTTTTGAAAGGATTGTTTTTTTCCTTTCTAAAGCACATGAAAGCTCTATTCGTTCTATAAATAGATGTATCCACCAAACCTCATATGATTTCCGATATTTGACTTTTCAATCGAATATTCTATAATATTTGAATACATTCTAAATACTCCAAACAATTTTCAGTAATTTCCTTTTTACAACACAAAATTAACGTTCCCATATGATCTGCGGTTCTACGTCATACTACTACTATGTTCTGCTAGGAGTCCGGTTCATTTCCTTTATTTAGACGATGTCCATCTTGGCGCCAGTGCCATGCACCACTTCCTTTCAAAAATTAAAAAAAATCTTTAATTGAGATCTTTCGCAAAAATTCCAATGATCAACGTGATATTTACACAAACACTTCATGCTCTAGTTACGCTTTCTATTTGGCTTTCGTCATATGAACTGAAGGGTATCAAGAGCAAGAGAAAATATTATAAGAGTCTAAGGTAGAAAGGGAAATGGTCTACATTATCACGGTTTTGTTCAAATCGGCAAAAACTTCGCCAACTCAGTTAAAGCGAGTTTATAGAAACTGACAAGAATGAGTTCACGAAAATCCATGTCTAAGGTCAAATTAAAATGGGATCGAAACTCGTCAAAACCAATCCTACAACTGCTGCAAACTACGACCTACTCTCCCTGATTTACTTTATCTTCCTTCAACTGAGAAATCATATATCTGTTTCGGAAGGTGGTGGTTGAAAGGAGATTTGATCATGCAGAGGTTCCAATAGTTATAGATACCTCCTTACATAACCAAATGAAATACTCAACCTAGAGTTCTTCACATATTGACGGGCGAACTTTTCATGGCTCTTCGTACTAAACTATAAAAAAAGGAAACAAAGAATTCAATTTTCGTAGAATTACAGAAAGTTTCAGTTCTACCAAATACCCCCTTGTTCATTAGAAAACTAATTGTGAAGTGCCAGAAAATATAATTAATGGAAAAATCTTCGTGCAGCCTGAGAAAACATGCACTTCCGTTCATTAATTTCATGCCGCGCCTACAAATGAATTTTAACAGTGAAATTAAATAAAATTTAATTACTATAACATAATCGATAACGGTAATGCAGCTAGTGAACTTTTTATTACAATTGCTGCATATTTTATGCGTGAGCAAGAGCAATTAATTCAATATAGGAACGACTGATTACTTCTCAATAAAATCAACATGCCACAACATATTGGTTTTGGAAGACGCCACGGAAAGCACTCATGGATCAGTTGCAACCAGTGATCCGCTATGTGATGTATATACAGTTGTGAGGAGAATATTAGCATTTTTTCTGATGAAATACAATTAAGAATATGTATCTTAAGTGTCGTAATCGAGTGAATTGAATTAGTAACCCACCTCCCGATGAGTCGATCCACATATTACCAAACCATATAGACATAAAGTTATATAATTTTCTTATTTACTGGCGTAGACACCGCTTACGCGATTATAGTATAGTGTCATCCCTTTTTTACCAAGTTCAGCCAGTTCCTTTCCACCTTCTCTTTCCAACGGTGTGGAAGTCATCCTCATCCTCTGCTTCCCCCGGCAGGTACTGACTGCATCGTATAATCTCAGAGCTGCAGTGTTCTCATTCATCCAGAACCATCTAGTGTTGTCATTGTCCATACCTCCGTACCATATAGAAAAACGAAAATGATGAGGGACTTGGGTCTCTGTTAGTCGAGAGAGAATTTTACTTATAGTTCATCTTGTCATCGTTCACTACCAGAGCCTTCCTTCTCCAGTCTGGAATAGGCAGAACTAACGACGGTTGTTGAGGCCAACGATTATGATATCATCGGCGTACGTAAGCAGCCCTCTTTTTTCTTCTCTTTTCTCTTTTCTTTAATTTTTTTCAGCAAAAGATTTCAGAAGCCACACGATAGTTAGTCAGCTTGTCTGAAACCTCGTTTAGTAACGAAGTGCTCGGAGGGGGCCTACCCGATACTGACGGAGCTTTTGGTATTGCTTAACTTCAGTTTATACAACCATATTAGTTTTGCGGGTATACCAAATTCAGACATTGCGGCATAGAGGCAGGTTCTTTTCGTGCTGTCGAAAGTTGCTTTAAAATCGGTGAAAAGGTGGTGTGTGTCGATCCTTTTTTTCACGGGTCTTCTCCAAGATTTGGCGCATGGTGAATATCTGGTCCTTGGTGGATTTTCCAGGTCTAAAGCCACACTGATAAGGTCTGATCAGTTCGTTGACGGTGGGCTTTAGTCTTTCACACAATACACACAACAGGACCTTATATGCGATATTGAGGATACTTATACCACGATAATTAGCGCAGATTGTGGGATTGGGCTGAGCACACTGAGATTCCAATCGTCAGGCATGCTTTCTTCCGACCATATTCTACAAAGAAGCTGATGCATGCATCTTATCAGTTCTTCGCTGCCGTATTTGAATAGTTTGTCCGGTAATCCAACGGCCCCAGCCGCTTTGTTGTTCTTCAAGCGGGTAATTGCTATTATAATTTCTTCATGGTCGGGTAATGGAACATCTATTCCATCGTCATCGATTAGGGAATCGGGTTCACCATCTCCTGGTGTTGTACTTTCATTGCCATTCAGCAGGTCGGAGAAGTGTTCCCTCCATTACTTGACTAGACAAATAATCTGGCTTGTTCCGTTTATCTAAAACCGGCTGTAGTTGAAATGGCCGTTGAGAGAAACATATTTATCCTCTATTTTAAATCTTTTTGGAACCTCATGGTAACAAATCTTCTAAAAAAACATTTTTTACTTCACTCCCAATATTTTGCTCGACACTGTCGACCTGCCTATCAACTGCACTCCCTTCAAAATATAAAACATTTGTTTATTTATTTTGTTTGGCCCTCGAGCATGAGAAACGTCTTACGTCTGAAGCACTCATGGCAAGATGCAGTGAGTGGAAGAGCTAAGAGGGCGAAGGCACATGCCAGCAGAACATGTACTCTTGTATACTCGACTTTGCTTGCACACAAATAGATTAGAGGCATTCATCTTGTAGTCATATGTCTATGTTTGTAAATGTGTGACTTCATAAAAACAACAGCATCCCTATTTTTATGAATTATGCCCCCACTAACGATCAATGAAGATCATCGCTAAGCTGATAGCGCACATTCGCTATAGCCTGCTAACCCCACTACTCTCACCCACACGACGCTTTTTTAACTACACACGAACACGCACACGACTACTACAGACACTCATACACTCACATAGAAAGTGTGTGTTTTCACTCTATCATATCATATGCAGGCTTTGTGCCGTTAGTTATTAATCAAACCGATTTTCCTGCATCCACAGTTTTTGGTTTTTTGCTTCCTTATACAAATAAACAACCACACAGACGCAGAAGATCTTCAGTGCAACGCTGTCGGCTTGCTCTCAAACTCTCAACGACTGCGTGCTTCGTCGTCAAAGTCAGCTGGCTTCTAAATATTGCACTGTTCAACTCAGAATCCATTCGCTTGTCGAACCTCGTGCTGGAAAGTCATCCGATTTGGCGGTGTGATTAATTGCCGCAGTGTTGAAGATTAGTGTGTTGGCTGCTAGATCCTATTAAGTGTAAGATCTAGAACTGTTCAAAAGTTAAGCTAGCGCTAATAAGTTGATTATAACGAATACTCGGTGAGCATTAAAGTGCGCCGTTACCATTTTCATTGATGTGAGGACTTTTTGAAAACAAGAACAAAAATTTCGACAAAACCGAATAAAAAATAATAATTTTAATAAATAAAAAGTAAAATAAAATTAAATATTAATATTAAATTAAATCAAAAATTAAATTAAAACAAATTAAAAAAGAAATAAATTAATGTAGATAAAAAAAATTAAACTAATATAAATTAAAAAAAAAAAAATAATAATAAAAAATTAACGAAAAAAGATTGTATTTAATCGTTTAAAAATATTAAAAAAATAAAAATAATATTTATATAAATAAAATCCAGTGACCTAATTACCAAAAGTGATTAAAATAACGGCCTCAAGTGCATATGAACTTTACTAACCTATTAAGGACTTATACGTCACGGTCATCAGTAAATATTCGGCACTGAAATAAGTACTTCGATTTTTATTTATCAGTTTAAAGTTCAAGTTCCGGTGCAATATGCGCGTAGAAGTGCATATAAATGAAATTTTCAATTTCTTACTTGGGAGATAATGCCTAGGCTACTTATACATATACAGTATATATATAAGTCATAGTTATGAATACAAAAATGCAGTTATCAGTGAATTTTCGAGAGACATTTGAATCTAATGAAATACTTACAAAAAAGTATTTATTCTTGGAAATGTCCAATGCATACAACAAAATATATGCGGACTTATTACATTTGAAATTAGAGATGCCTAATCTCTAAAAAGTTGAACAACTGGCACATTTATATTTTTGTATACCGGGAATTTGTGACCCTAAACTTTATGCTATTGAACCCTTTTCCGATTTTTATTCTAAAAATATTTGCCAATAAAGCATAAACGCTTAAATCAAGTGGGGCAACAACCTATATGTTGTTAAAAATTGATTCCTTCATGTCAATATTGAAGTATCGCTTTTGAAAGATTTTGCATATCATAAAGCTATATAAAATCTGGTGATCTGAATATATTTTAAATCACCTTTATAGTGCTATATTATTTTTCGATAATAGAGAATCTCAACCAAAATTTATTAAAGTCTTAGGACAGTTTTTAATCCTCAAAAACATCTTAAATTTGACAATATTTCTGAGAGCAAGAGAAAGGAATATAATTTCTAACTCTCAAGGTAAAAAAAAAATGGCAACAATTGGTCGTATATTCCGAATCAGCTTTTTCTGGAAGATCTCTAGAGGATACCTATATTTTAAGCTTTATATTCTTGGTATCATCGTCGGTTTAAAAAATGCCATTTGAAATTTAGTTTTTTTTTTTGAAAATCCTAAGCTGTCCCTTTCAACCTATTCGCTAGACCGGTCTTCTCAGATTATTATATCAGGAAAGGCTAAGTTCGGGTTTTACCGAACATTTTATACTTTCGCAATTCATTTACTTAATTCTATTAAGGGGTTACATGGGTTTCGTGGATTCAATAATTTTTGGCTTATTAATTTCTACAACATCTCAAAAATATTGTCCTAGATTTTCGATCCGAATAATAGTTTTGTAGATACAGACTTTGGAAGATGTGCGCTCCAAGACAAGTACTACTGTTACTCAAAACTTTAACTTCGTTTTTCTCGGAACCGTGTTTTCAAAGTCGGTTGTCAAAACTACTGAACCGATCTTGATGAAATTTTGAACAAGTGTTCGAGATACAATGACGTGCTTGAACGAAGGATTTTATTATTATTTTTTTTGTCAATTGCAACTATTAAAAAAAAAACAAAATGTCAAGAAAATTTGACAGAAATTTTTATTTTTTATTGGAAAAATGTTTGCCAAAATACCAATTTTTACTTTTTTTAGTCTTTCCTTCGTTCAAGCACGAGATTATGGTCTTACCTAAAACACCTATTTTTGTTTTTTTTTTGTATTATTTTGGATAATCCTGTCAGGAGTTATGCTGACAACGCGGACGAACTATTTTTCCGAGGGGTCACCGGAAATTACGTCGCAATAGAAGAGTTTTACTTTTTTTTTTTTAAATTTCAGAAATTAATCTTTAAATATGTATCTATATGATAGAAAAAAGTTGGAATTAAATAACATGGAAAAAATTTACGACAAAACCCATGTAACCCCTTAAGACAATACACAATTTGACGTCATAAAGTCAACTAGAATATCGAAAGACATTATACTATATATAGTATAAGCGTAAGAGGGAAGAGTGCAATTCCTGGACCGTTTTCGCTCATTTTCGCCACCAAGCTATATTACATATATTCAAGACGCTCAGTTAATTTTACTATGAAATCTCACATATTAACCGATATACATATGTATGTATACGGTATAAAGTCCACCGGAAAATCCGTGTGTGAGGTAAATAGGGAGCTAGAAGAAGATATGACCCTATCTTACCCATTTTTGACACCGAGATTCGAATTTCTATAAAATATCTGAAAGATTTACCAATATTTTCGATAAAACATTTTCCATAAGCACTGAGGTCTTCGTGTACGATGTAGTCATAGAGTAGTTGAGTAGTTAAAGGTCGAATTTGAAATTTTTTTTAATGGGTGATTTCACATCTCCAATGAGATTTTGTACAAAGTTTTATATCTGCATTAGTGCTTGATTAAAACGGTTAAAGTGTAATGTGTAATTAAAAAAATAAGGTTAGGACGTTATTTATAATACATATCTTTGAAATGACTTTTGTCGAAAGCTTTTTTTTCACAATTCAAATTTTTCAGCAGTAAAATCAGTATATTCAATCTTCGCTACATTTATCAATTAAAATGATAATGTAAATAAAATCATGTAATATTGTAAAATGTACGTTGCGGTTTTTTGCAATAAAGCAAACAATTTGTCGCTGGCCGCAAAACATCAAAACATTCGCATATGGCATGAAATCATAATTTATCAACCTTTTGACCTATTTAAAGATTGTATACAAATAATTATATATAAATATATATTTCATATTTGTGTGTGTGTCAACGCGATAAGTTTTTTATTATTATAAAATACTTAAATTTACAGACATTTGCACATAAATTCCAACTAAGCTGATATATAAAATGCTTGTATGTATATAACAAAAATTTTTCTATGATTAATATATACATACATGTATACATACCCACATAAAAGAAAAAAGCAAACAAATAAAGCCATACTTAGATTAGAGCTCAAGCTCCGCACTCGATTGAATTTTCTTTCGCGTCTCATTAGAACTGATTAAATTGCTTTATTAATTAATCAGTTGTTGGATGTGAAATAATATTTTATTAAATTTTTACGCCGCAAAATTTAGCTGTGTATGCGATTACAAGTTACTACAAATAAACAAATATTTTTTTTTTCAATATAATCAATCTAATAAATTACATAATTTATAAAGCAGGGTTCGTTGGCAGCTTAAAGAAAAAAAAATATTTTATTTATATTTTTTTCTGTTCAAAAATTTTTTCATTTTAGTTGAATATTAGACGGGTTTTTAATATTGCTATTAGATTTTGTTTCAGAACATCCGTAAAATCATCTATCGACAATAAAGTCAAACCAGTCTATGAATTGCTACTTTATAAATGTTCTAATATTTTCTAACCTCAATTTTAGAGCGACACCAAATTATTTGAGGTCCAAGCATTAGAAGGTAATTTTCGAACTTCGTTTCCTTTTGGTATGCAAATCTCACTTATAACACTTTAATTGTGGAATTATACTCCGACAGAAAGAATTTTAATTAATTTTGTGTATTAAAATTTCTGATCACTTTTCAATCACTTCTTAAGGGATTACAAAAAGGCCTATTTTCAATACTTTTTTTCATGTAAACAAATTTTTATTTAATTCAAACTTTTTTCTGTCTTATAGATACATATTTAAAGAATAATTTCTGAAATTTTCAAAAAAAAAGTAAGACTCCTCCATTGCAACGTTATTTCCGGTTACCCCTCGGAAAAAAGGAAAAGACGAAGAAAGACAAAAAAGTGAAAATTGGAATTTTAGCAGAAATTTTTATTTTTTTAATTTGCTTGACATTTTGATTTTTTTTTAAATAGTTGTGATTGAAAAAAAATAAAATCCTTCGTTCAAGCACGAGTAAATTGTATCTCGAACACCTATGCGAAATTTCATCAAGATCGGTTGAGTAGTTTTCGAGAATATTTGACTACCGACTTTGAAAACAAGGTTCTGAGAAAAATGCGTTTCAAGTTTTGAGTAACAATAGTACTTGACTTGGAGCGCACACTTTCTAAAGGTTGTATCTCCGAAACTGTTATTCGGATCGACTTGAAAATTTAGGACAATATTCTTGAGATGTTGTAAAAATTAATAAGCCAAAAAAACAAAAAATCGATTTTTTGAATCCACGAAACTCCTTAATACAGAACTTTTATGTATGAAGTCACTTTAGTTAAATAGTATATTTTTCCATTAAGATTGAAACCAATGCTTCTTCCTGCTCAATTATTCAAGATCAAATTTTGAATTTTTTCTTTTGGTTTTGATAATAATGCGACATAATAAGGCCCCTTTAGACCGTTTCCCAACTTCAAAATCTAAAAGTCTAACCTCCTCCTAATCTACACAACAGATTGCTTTCTATTTTATATATCCTGAGAGTTATAAGACTTGTTAAGAGTCCTGGATATCACTTTAAAAATAACGCTTACCAAAAGAGTTTAAACAGTTTGCTGCATCATTTAAGATGTTCTGTATACAGCAAGAAATAATATTGAGTCTCCTCCTTCATGTAAGGAGTTATTTCAAGCTACAAATTTATCAAAATTAGAATTTCTTTCTTTTTTATTTTGAAAACTAACAAACAAATAATTGCAAAATTATGTAATAAACACGATAAAAGCTAGAAAAAACAATAAAAATTTAAATAAAACAATTTGCCAAAAGTTCTTTGACCCAATTTGAGATAATTTACTTAAAACCAAAAATACAAAAACAAAGATAAACGAAATATCATTTTATCGCTGGGAACTGGAACACTATTTGTGTGGTCGTAAAACTCATAGAGAGAAAAACAACAACAAAAATAAAATTAGTTTTGCAAAAATGCATATTTTTCCTCTTGCAATGGGGTCTTTGAAATATCTAAATTGTGTATATGAAACACTTTCTTTATGTATGCGTACAAATAAGTTTTTGAAAAGCTGCAAATAAAATGCGTACATACTCAAACTAAAACAAAGCATTGCGTGGAAATTTACAAGGGTAGTTTGATTAGGCAGTAAGGTTTTTCTTTGCAAAAATTTTTTAGTTTTACCGAAATTTTTCGTGGTTTTAAGAGGATTTATTCATGACAAAATGCATTGATTTTGTTTTAGATTATTATAAAATATGCTCAGGAGCTTTTTTTGTGTCTCTTAATCCAAATAATGCCAGTACTCTAATCTTATCACACATTCACGTTTGTTGATATGACAGTATATTTGTTCGCCCACTTTTCGAATTTGATTCTATAATAAGACATGACTCTATAGCATACTTCTGTCAAAAAATATAATTTGGCCAGTGCAGTGTCGCCTTTTAACTTGTTAATTAAAAAATTCAAACAGTCACTGAAATTTCAAACCAACCTCTCATTTGCATATATTTTTATTATAAACAGAAACAAAGACTCTTCTCCAATTATTGCAGTGTTCCGTAATTATCATAAATGTGTGTGCGAAAATGGGTTTATTAGCGATTTAATAAACATTAAACATTTGTGACTCACATATCAATTTTAAATTTAAATTTTGTGGCTAGCCATAATCTGATTTTCCTTCTCCATTTCATTTTGAGGTTAAGTCATATCCGTCAAAAATGCATATATTTTAAAGAAACGTTTACATTTCGTGAAAACAAAATATATTGCTGGACATTTGTAAACAGCACTTTATTGATTTTGGAATTGATTACATACTGAAATTTCAAACAATAATAATTTTAATGTTCGACAAGGGTGGTATGGCATTTTAAAACAAATTTTCATTGAAATACTTCATGTTCTTCAGTGTACTGTAAATATTTATAAAAATGCAGGCTGCATCTGGTAATTTATTGAAGACAATCATTGCCGTTGCTCTAGTTCACGAGATTATTTATGACGAAATTTTTCAAAAAGACGAGAAAATGTGTTCAAAATCCTTGTTATATCATAATGAAGATGGTAAAGGTTTTCAAAACCTCTTATGTGTCCCTCAAAACACTCAAATGTTGAATGGCGAATCGAATTTATAACTGGTATAAATACAGTAAACTGGTATAACAATCTAGGAGTAGACTAAGATGAAGTTTTACAACTCTAACGAAGTATAAAATAATTTCTAGTATTTCATTCAAATGGATAACTTTGTTGTTGTAAATTTTTCGACAAGAGAACAGAATTAATAGCGAACATAGCTAGCATAAAAGTCACGAAACGAACACTGCTGCTAATAATAATTAAAAGAACATACGGCTTCTAAACTACTTTGGAATTGGTCCTAGATTTTTAAAAAAAGTTTTGTAAACCAGAAACACATTAGAATACCTCGCGATTACTATTTAAAAAAAAAAAGGTATCTGCTGAAAATTTTTTAATCAAAAATTTTACTTTAGATCATTTACTTCTATGTAGTCTTTATGTGTTCTAAAGTTATTAGACACTTCAATTGATTGCTTAAGCACTTTGTTATGCACTTAATTAGTATCTCCACAGCACTTCACTTCAAACTCAATTGAATTCAATTCCAATTCAAATCGATTGCCAAGGAAGTTGTATTTTTTCAGATATTTAAATGAAGCTGCAAATTATAGCATCCGATAGCCATTGAACTGCCACTGCAGCTGTTGTTTAGTAAGCACTTAGTAGTGCTGCAGTGCACTTGATTCGTATCGCCTGTGCTACACCATATTCAACCATTGTTCAATACTCACAAATGTTCTTAATATGTACTGATGTGTAATTGTTTTGTTTTTGTTTCTTTTTCTGTTTTCCTTTGCAGGAGATCCACTGTACGAAAAAGAAGCGTACTCTTGCCAGCAGCCGTAATTGTAAATACCAGATTCATACGAATACTGTAACCATGCGTCGCCTAATTGGTGTAGTGTTCGTAAGTCTGGTTGCCTTGAGCTTATTATATTCAGCACAAGCCGAATTATCGTGAGTACAGATCATTTTTACTAACTGTAATATATTTCTTAAATTGTTATAATACCATTCCATCGCGATCATCTAGACCTTTGTGTTATTTAAAGGAGTACAATTATAGATCGTTTATATACAATACAATTTTTGTTTAAGCCTTATACCTAGACCTTAACATTTGGGGTCAAGACTTCACCGAGTTTCTCAAAATATAACATTGTAGACATGATTAGCGACATCAGACGTTGAACAATCTTAACACTAAACTCAGTCTAGGTCCTTTGATCACCTCTATTACCTCTCATGTTCCTTAAAACGAGCTTATAAAGCTGAATTAATTCATACTGAAAAAATTGTTAGATACTTCCATCTATAGGATAAGCCGTCGAAAACCTGCAGTATGACAGTTTTGGAGTTTATTCGAAAAATTTGATATACATATGTACAAAACGTTTGTCGGCGTCCAAGTTGAGGTTAGAGCAGTTAGAACTAACAACGGAACTATTTTGTTTATTATTATCGTAATAACGTTGAGGGCAGGATGGTGCTTGGACCTCATTGCTCTGAATCAAATGGCTTCAAAAAGGACCTAAATCGCTTTTATGTCATTGATATAAGCATTCAGAGAATAATGGATATTACCGGGTCAGCTCAGTAGTTTTCAAAATTTCCTCCTTCATTAATGAAGTCTTGGGAAAAGTTACCCCATTTGAAACCTCGTTTAATATCAAGCAGCTCGCTTAAATAATAGTAACCAAAGTTGAATAGCCCATTGATGAGAAAGACTAATTCAACTAGCCGTTCCAAAGACAGTCTTTACTAACTAACCAGGAATTCACACCGATTTTAATCCGATCAAGAACTGTCAATTCGACAGCATTCCTCAAAACTATTTGGGGAATGTTTTATGCCGCTACAACAAAACAACAACAACAACTATTTAATCAAGAAAAGCTGATCGGGTTGCTGAACTGACATTTGAAGAACTGTCAGAATATATTCTAAGAACTCTGTCAAACTTTGATTAAGTGTTTCTTTGAGTGCCACTAAATCACTGAAATGCGCGGTTTCTTAAAAAGATTTATGTTATAACAACTCTTCTGTGGTTCACTTATTGCTTAGAATTCAATTTCCCGACTATGTATGTTACAAATACATTTATATATAAGTCCATAAATAGACGGCGCCAATTCGAGTTGAAATAGTATAGTAATGAGCAAAACACACTCCGCCTGCATTGCAAGAAAAATCCATTAAAGACACACTCATTCTAAGGGGACACAAAGAAATGCCCACACCGCCGTAATGAGCGCTACTCACCAACACTGCGCTGGAAATTGTGTCTCGAATGCAATGCAACTCATTAATCTGCATGTCAGTGGCACCAAAAATAGACGCGCTATTTGCGTTGTGCAGCGTCTTATCGCCTAACTTCTAAGTGCAAAGAGCCTGTGCACTCACATAGACGAGAACCCCGAAGCATTTGTACAATCGCATGAATTCATGAGGACGACGCAAGCCGAACTGCAGCACAACAACTTCATTCTAATGCACCAGCCGCTCACAATCACTGCTAAAAGAATAAAGAAAGAAAAACAAGAGACTTTATTTATTTATTTTTGGAATCCAACTGATGTGCATTTCTATTACGGCATTACGCAATTCCATCTGAATTGCCATCGAGCGTTGATCGACATGCGCCGTGCCCACTAACAGCCAAGGCAGCGTGATGCGGCGCATTAAAGCATACCAGCAATGCTTTGACCCTGAGCACTTCGTTGCGCTTCCTGGATGATTTGTAGTGCAGCATTTGCTGTCGGTGCTTTCTTCTAGTACTCTCGGATGCACCGTACGTATAGAGATTAAGGGCACCGCCAGCGAAGATTTGATGGAGTGCAGTCTTCACCATCATTTGCATTCGAATTTTGAATGCTATTAATGTAAACAAAGGCAGCGCGGCGTTCTTTATAAATATTTACGCAGCATTGGCCGCTAAAACAAAAAAAAGAGTCGTAAAGACGCGAGTACTTTGTTAGTCTTTGTAGGGCTTTCGTATGCTAATTTCGCTTCAGTTGCAAGCGATAAATCTAGCATCATCTGTAATTTCCTAAATTTATAGTTTGTTGTGTTGTTTCAGTTGTTAGGCGTTTCGAGAGTGAAAGCTTTTAAGAATTCGTTTGTATGGACTTGCCACACACCCTTCTACTAAAGTTATTAATAATTAAAGCGGAAGTCGTCTGACACTTTCCTAGAATAACCACGACAACTCGACACATTTATTTTAAGCTTAAACTCACATTGGTGTGGTCTCTATAATTGCCGAAGAAACACACTTAAAAAAGCTCTCTTGATTTTCAAAATATTCAACTTTTCGCTCGAAGAATTCTGAAGCCGAAAAGTTTATTTCAATCTACGGTATATGTATATTTCCTAGTGCTTTAAAGTCTAAACTGTCTAATCAGAGTTTACAAAAGGCATACCATTAAGTTTTAAGTCTCAAGAATGGGAATGTAAATAAATAGTTGTCTCGCGGCAGACATTTCCGAACGTCTGAGGATATTACTGATATGAAAAAGCAGATCTTAAAATCAATTATCCAATTTGAAAACTTGTAAGAACCTCGATTTGTCTCGAAATACAGTGAGACAGCTGATATAAATAAGCTTCGTTATTCGAAAATTCAACACAGCCTTTAATGTATCCAAGGGACCTAACCACACAGAAAGATTCAATAAAGCTTTTAATGGATCCAAGGGACTTAACCACACAGAAAAATTCAATAAAGCTTTTAATGGATCTACCACACAGAAAGATTCAATAAAGCTTTTAATGGATCCGAAGGACCTAACCACTCAGAAAGGTGCAATACAGCTTTCTGTGGATCCAAGGTACCTAACCACACAGAAAGGTTTAATACAGCTTTCAGTGGATCCAAGGGATCTAACCACACAAAAAGATTCAATAAAGCTTTTAATGGATCCAAGGGACCTAACCACACAGAAAGATTCAATACAAGTTTTAATGGATCCAAGGGATCTAATCACACAGAAAGATTCAATATAGCTTTTAATGGATCCGAAGGACCTAACCACACAAAAAGGTTCAATATTGATTTCAGTGGATCCAAGGTACCTAACCACACAGAAAGGTTTAATACAGCTTTCAGTGGATCCAAGGGATCTAACCACACAAAAAGATTCAATACAGCTTTTAATGGATCCAAGGTACCTAATCACACAGAAAGATTCAATTCAGTTTTCAGTGGATCCAAGGGATCTAATCACACAGAAAGATTCAATATAGCTTTTAATGGATCCGAAGGACCTAACCACACAAAAAGGTTCAATATTGCTTTCAGTGGATCCAAGGGATCTAACCACACAAGGAACCTAACCACAGAGAACCATAACCATAGATGTCATTTACATCCATAACATTTCATCCCAAAATTCATAATTTAATTCATAGACGCATTTAATTTAAAGGACCTGAATTTAGACATTAGACATTTTTTGGTTTAACGACGCCACCATTTACAGGCGAGATGACATACGTGGAACCATGCAGTCACTAGTCTATTCTTACAACCAGTTAGACAATAAATTGGAGCGACACGAGCATCGCGAAAGAGCGCTCGGTGAATTGATTAAAAGAGCCTTGCAGACACTACAAAAAGGGCAAAAGAGTCTCGAACCACTTAACGGTATATTTGCACGTTTAGATGAACGCGTCAGCCAAATTGAGACACTATTGATAACGGTAATAAAAAAACTAAAGAAAGTCTGAAATTTATATTAATTGCATGCTTAAACATTTACTAATATGGCCTATATAGCAAGAGGAAAAGTACAATGTGCAGACGGAAAAACTTGGCGAAGCACTCGAACACATCTTCAAATGGATGCGTGAGAATGACGAGTGTTACAAGCGACCACCGGTGCCGGCAGTGATGCCACCACCACCAGCGCCAATTGTCCAGCCGCCACCAGCAGTATCACCTGAATTCATTAAGCAACAGGAGCAAATCAATCAACAGATGCTCGAACAAATTGCGAAATTGTCTACGAATGTGGAAAAACTATTGGACACCTCCAAGGATATGATGGAACAGACCGAAGTGGCATTCAAGAGTGTGCCGTCCACAGCGGAAATGTTAACCAAGATTGAAGATACACTGGTGAGTTATAGTATCGTTACACCACCGCCCGCGCCGGAACCGGTGGACAACACTGAATTCGAGAACAAGGTGTTTGGCAAATTCGACGAGCTGGCGACTGGCATACAAGAGCTGCGTGCGCAACCTAAGCCACAAGATGGACTTACAAATGCGGACAAGGAATTCATACATGGACTGGCAAACGAAACACTCAGCGCGCTTGAGAATGTGAAGGCCAGTGCGCAGAGCAGCACAGAAAAAGGTAAGTTTCGGAAAGAGACGCTTCTCTCTCTCTATCTCTCTCTCTCTCTCTCTTGATATACAGATAGAGACGTATTTAATTTAATATTATTTTTTAGCACAAGCGGAGACAGCTTCACTCATCAAAGAAGCCGAACAGAATCTACAGACCGAGGCTGGCAAAATTTTAGTGGGCGTCAATACACAGGCGAAGTTGCTGCAGAACTTCTACGACGAAATGAATACCAGCTACAGCAAGTTGAATGAGGGTCTTGAAGTTTTCAGCAAATTCAATAATATCTTAATGGCAAATTCGGAATTAGTTTTGGACACGCAACGTAAAGTTGAGTTCGGTACTTTGCAAACCGTACAAAAGATCAACGAAATAATTGATAAACAACGTGAGGAGATCGTCGATTTGCTGAAGACACGTTTCGATGCCGTCGACGAGAATGTCATCAATAGTCAAATAGAAACAATGCAAAACCTTAGCTCCACAATTGAAACGGAAATCAGTCATGTATGGCGGCAAATCTCCATTATGAATGGCGACATTACCGAGAATAGAGATTTACTGAATCTAATGCAAGGACGCAATGAGGTCTTTGTCAATAGCACATTCCTTAGCATGACTTCGATGAGCAATAAGGTGGAGGATATCAAGGGACGCATGTTGGATATGGATACAAATTTGAATTATCTCTTGGGCAAATTGTCAGTGATGTCGCAGGAATTCGGTGCCATCAAACAAGGCCTAGCCGATTCGTTAGAGCAACTGCGCAATACCTTCCATGTGATGCAAGAGAAGTTGCCGCCTTCGGGTCCGGGACCGCATAATATTGCCAAAAATGAATACGAGACAGAATTGAATTTACTAAATAAACGTCATGCCGCTGCCACAACGCAATGAATGCAATGATGCAATATAATTGTTTATGCCATATAATTATTTCAAAACTCACTTAGTTTATAAAAAACAGTTAAATAAGCGATAACTTTTGTATAAATTAAACTATTCATACATCATCGAACATTAATTCATAAACAAACAAAAAATCACTCTTAACGAACAAACCTAAGTTACAAATGTTCACTATAATCCGTTATTTATAAGTTATATTATATAACCGTTAGTTTTGATTTTCTTCATTAAATGTATTACATAATAAAATATTGAAAAAAATTCACATTATTTACATGCGTACGTAGTTGGTTGTTATAACCAAGGTACGCACTCGTTGAACTACTTGCTCGTTGCTCCTCATTTCTTTCATTGCGTTGTTTAAAAAGCGTTATCAGAAATATCTGAAATATCGTATATATTGACACCTCAATTGTGTAAGGCTAGTCGGCAGTGTAGTTGCCCTGGCTACTGAGGCTAGATTTTCTATTACAATAGGATATCAGGCTCAGTATCCTAGAATACGCAGATAACAGCCTTGAGTTTAAATTTTCGAAAATATTTTTAAGTACTTGGCAGCATTGTTCAAATGTGTGTGACAATTTGTGCAGTTGAAAATACAAATAGGTGAACAAAAATAATTTATTTGAATTAAATTGTGAAAAAGAACTAAATTGAGTAGTTATGAAATATTTAGCATGAGTCGAGAGAAAGGCTTGAATGTCGCATTAATTCGACGCCATTTTAGAGATCGTTCCAATATCTAAAACCTATGGTCCGATTTCGGCGATTTTTAGAATGGGGCTGTCACACTATAAACATAGAATTTGTGCAAAGTTCTGCACCGATATCTTCACTAGTGCTTACTTTATATATTGTAAAGCAAACGATTCAGATCGTCTTCAAAGTTTTGGTATATAGGAAGTAGGCGTGGTTATGAAGCGATTTGGCCTATTTTCACAACATATCATTGGGATGTAAGGAAACTATTACAAACCAAGTTTCATTAAAATCGGTCGAGTAGTTCCTGAGATATGGTTTTTGACCCATAAGTGGGCGACGCCACGCCCATTTTCCATTTTGTAAAAAAATCTGAGTGTAGCTTCCATCTGCCATTTCTTATGTAAAATTTAGTGTTTCTGACGTTTTTCGTTAGTGAGTTAACCCACTTTTAGTAATTTTCAACCTAACCTTTGTATGGGAGGTGGGCGTGGTTATTATCTGATTTCTTTCATTTTTGGAAAGAAAGTTTGGTTTATATAGCTTTATTGGTTTGCGTGATATGTACAAAAAACCTATTTGTGGGCAAGCCACGCCTCCTTCCCCAAAAAAAATTACGTCCAAATATGCCCCTTCATACCAAATGTTATTTCCATAGCTTCATTTATGGCTTAGTTATGGCACTTTGTGTTTTCGGTTTTCGCCATTTTGTGGGCGTGGTAGTGGTCTCGATTTTCGAAAGCAACCTTTCTATGGTGCCAAGAAATAAGTTTGCCAAGTTTCATCAAGATATCTTAATTTTTACTCAAGTTACAGCTTGCACAGACGGACGGACGGACAGACAGACATTCGATTTTGAACTCCACTCTTCACGCTGATCACATTGGTGTACATAACCCTATATCTAACTCGTTTAGTTTTGGGTGTTACAAACAACCGTTATGTGAACAAAACTATAATACTCTCTTTAGCAACTTTGTTGCGAGAGTATAAAAAAATCAAACAAATCAATTGTTGGCTGCATTGTAAACCCATCAAACTGTCAACTGCTTGTGAAGCTTTGCACAGCGTTACGATTCTTTGCTGAAGGTACCAATCACCCTTGGCATTCGGGAATGAATTTCACAAGCTAAATACAATATCAGTGATCCTTACAGAATTGACCACATTGAAGCAACAGAAATATGCCCAAAACATATAAAATTTGGCATAAGTGTAGAAGAGCAAAATACTACCAAAATAATAAATAATAAGCAATAAAACAGAATTCCCAGGTGTAATCGGTTGGCGACTGGCGATCGGTAGCCTGTCATATTCGTCAGTTGCCTCTCATAATGTATTTGTCTACGGTTGTCTAGGTAGTGTCTAGGCGACTATACAGCGGCTATTATAGATACATAATAGGGTTGTTATATACCGATCGTTATATTCCGATAACTTCTTTTTGTCATTTGACACCAAAATGCTTAACAACATCTAAATTATTAGTTTAGTTGTAAAGCAGCATAAATTTTCTTAATATTCATATATTTTCAATACACAAATTTTTTAATTGCACACTGTATTAAAAAATTGGAGAAAAGCTTTTTCAAGTGGTAAAACTGAAATTAAAAAAATAATTAATAAAATAAATAAATATTTAAGTTATAGATACATACATACATACATATGTATATTGCCAAGCAACTATGCTACTTCATAAGCTCCAAAACTGTCATACATACTGGCAATTCGAAATGTATTGCTTAACCGACTAAAATATTTAAACGGAAATGATAAAATTGATTTTGAAAATTAAAAAGCATGCTTTTTTAAAATATTTGAATCAAGTACTTTGAAAACCTCAACTTCGTCTCACTATCGCCAAAATCATAACAATAATTAGAAAATTCGTCCAAATTAAATATAACAACTAAATGGGTTTTAAAACCACCAATCTGACATTTGTCGGTCGATAAGGCAGTGTAGGCAAGTACAACGTTGTTTACAAATTCGCTGTTACAAGATTTTATTTTGCAAATGCTATTCATAAATTAGAATATTATTTAAAATATTGAGTAATAAATAGCACAACGAGTTTTTAATTGAGACAAAATATTAAAAATGAGTTGAATTGTGAAAATACATACTAAAATTGAGTAAAGCTTTCAATAAAATTGTGTAGAATTTGTAAACGATTACATTTTGGCAACTTTAATTATAAAAGTTTTTTTAATATAATTGAAAACAATAACCGAATTGAAACATTAGGAATATTTGAAAATTACTCTACATCAGCCGGAATCAACTTAGATTTTCTAGTTACTTAGTTAGAATTAATTGAAACAAAATGCAATTTTATAGAACCCTTCATATATAAAAATATTTAATCTCATATTTGTGAATATTTCTGTTTACAATTGATGAGCGCTATATTTTGTTACACAACTAACTCTTCGGAGCTTAATTATTGTGGGTTGGCGCCTCAAAACTGTGTCTCAATTAAAAACATAATGCATTCGCATGTCGAAGCTTGTTCTGGTGAGACTGTTTCGGCGATTAGATCCTATGAAGTAAATACTAATTAACAAAGAATATACGCTAGTGATTTTTGTTAAAAGATAAGCATTGAATTACTGAGAATTGTTTTGATTACAAGTGCAACTTGGAGATAAGCATACCGATACTTGCAAAAATAGCAAATTTTCTATTCAAATAAAATTGTTTTAAAATTTTATTACTACCAGCACGAAAGTAGTTACACATTGTTTATAATTAAATTTTTTAATTAATTAAACATTTTATTTAATTATTTTACATCTTAAACATTTACAGAAAACAAAAAGTTTGGAAATAACACCAGCAACAATGCATCAAACAATACGTGTACTATTACTCTGTCTGATTAACTTGGGATTTTTGGAACTGACGCCAGCACAATTATCATATGTATAACATCTTTACACAAAAATTACTTTAGAATTTCCTTTTTTCAATTTCAGCTCAGAAAACGTGGCGTCAATAATATGGTCTTTCAATCAATTAGAAAATAAATTGGAACGTCACGAGCATCGCGAAAGAGCGCTTGGGGAAGTAATTAAAAAATCATTGCAAACTCTACAGAGAGGACAAACGAACCTACAACAATTATATGGTTCACAGACAAGTTTAGATGAGCGTATTAACCGAATTGAAATTCAGTTAAAAACGGTAACAAAGCATATTAGCAATAACTGTATTATTTGACTAACAAAATTTTCATTTATGTAATAAACTACTGCTTACATAACTGCATAGCAAGGAGATAGATCTATGAGCCGAATTGAAAATTTCTTTACGGAACAAAAAGAAAACAATCAACAGTTACTCGAAAAGATAACCAAAATGTCTCAGAATGTAGAAAAATTGTTATATAACTCAAATTACGTGGTGAAACCAAGCAATGTGGCACAAAACAGCAATCCGTATACTGCATCTGCGAACTTCCTTGAATACGGGAATCATAAGACGCTGAAAGTCGACGATATAGCGTCTACTCAAGATAAGCCACAAGAGGGTCTCACGTATGCAGACAAAGAATTTATACGAGGATTGGCAAGCGAAACACAAAATCGTGTTGAAAGTGTGTATACCCATATGCAAAATATTGTACAAAGAAGTAAGCTGAAAAAGAGAGGAGATTGATTAACTTAATTGAAGTAAATCCAGTTTTAACTTATTACATAAATTTTTATTTTAGCACAAGCTGAAACCGCAGTAAGCGATAAAGCAGTCGACCCGAGTCTCTATACCGATATTGACACAATTTTGAGGAGATTCAATGCACAAGAAGATTTAATGCAGAGAATGTATAACCAAATGAACAGCAGTTGCTTTAAGGTAAATGATAGAGTTGAAAATTTAAGTAGTTGCAGTAGCATTTCACCACCACTCACACAAGTCATGGATAGCGAGGCAAGCATTAACAATGTAATTGATAAACAGCATGAGCAGTTACTTGATTTTATGAAGACACGTTTCGACACAGTCGATAAGGACATCACAAATGTGCAATTGGAAATAGCGAAAAATTTGAATGCCACAATTCAAAATGAAGCCAGTTATTTGTGGCGACAAATTTCCATAACGAATGGCGAGATAAATACCAGCAAAGATTTACTACGGCTAATGCGAGATCGGAATGATATCTATGTCAACAGTGTTTTACAAAGCATGGCTGCTATGAGCAATAAAGTGGAGGATATCAAAGAACGTGTCATGGACATGAATGACAATCAAACTTTTTTGTTGAACAAATTGCCTTTGATGCCGCAAGAATTTTCGAACGTGCAACAAGCTTTCATCGGTTGGCTAGAGCAACTAAGTGAAACGCTCAAAATGCTGCAGGAAAAGAAGAAAGTACCGACATCGTAATATTTGAAAAACAAAAAATATTTCGAAAAAACTCAAATAGTATATAACAGTCTACATGAATAGAATAATAGCTTTTCATTATCGGTTGTAATCGTTATTGGCAGTGAGACACAGCAAAATATTTAGCATTACGGCATATTGAGCTATTTACATTAGCTCTCAAACTGTTATCTGCGCTACTTAACAGATCATCGTAGATGTGCTACTGAAGCAGTTTTAATTAAACATTTAATCAAAATTTTTATTGGAGAACAATGGGATAATGAGAACAAATGAATAGCGAAAACAAATTAGAATTTAACTATAAATCTAGTAACCATATAGCTTATTTTGCAAAAATATTTTTTTTTTTCGCAGAAAATTTTTCAAAGTAGAACACAGTTTTTGACCAACAAAATTTCACTTTTGTCATAATAATTAAAAACCTTCTGTTTACAAAGTGTAATTTTATGGATTGTTGTTGATCGTTAAAACAATTTTATTTACAATTAATTATTTACAATGACTACAATCGTCTCCTTGCGGATTTAGTCATTTCGTCGTTATACTTAAATAAACTCTAATAAATCAAAGACAGCTTTAAATATTACATACATATGTATTTTAAATACGTCATTTACATGCCATCCATTTCGCTTCCATAAGAATACATACATAATTCACTTATTATTTCGAAGGCGGTTTATTTGCACCTTGACAAAAATATGATTCAATTTGTTTCTAAACATTTAACTTAGCTCATAACCTCAAGAATAAACTGTACGTATTAAAATGTTTTTTTTTTTTTTTTTATATAAATACTAAATATTCCTCGTACAATGTGAAAACGTGTGCATCATCAAGTTAATTTAGAATAAGCGTTATAAACTGTGAGTGAAATATTGCACACATTTTTTTTCTCTATATACTCGTATATTAGAATTGATTTACCCAGTTAAAGAAAGCCCTTGCTTAATTATTTCCCTATTTTAAATAACTATTTCCCCCAACGCTGTTCACATTTTGAATATCCATATAGCAATTTCGCGAAACTTTCTGCGTTCACATAGCGGCCCGTCTCGAAGGTGTGGAATTCCGTGAATCTTGTCTGCCAAGGGAGCATGCCAAAAGTGCACATGTCCCTATTAAATATTATGCTAAATTCTGGATCTACAATTTTCCATTTTATGTGCTTGGCTAATTCATCACTAATGTGTTGTTCTAGTTGTTTGCGATCGGTTAGTAGATTTTGCACTTTGGTGGTTTTACGTTGCTCGAATAATTCACGACAGATCTTTGCTATCGCTGCACGGTTGTCTATATCACTGATTTGATAAATCTGTAATAAATAGAAAAAAATGGATTAATATCTTATCAAAGAAAAAACTAAAAACTACAATGGCAATGTATGCGTCACAACAATACACGCATTAACAAATCGAATGTCTACAAAAACGTTTCGTGTATAAAATAGCGATAAGATCCGCTTAATTTCAAATTCATAACACAGTGTTGGCGTTTTACTGATAAGACACATATAACACTATAACACGTTAGTAAACTTTTACTTCGCTTTAACCTTAGCGCATATATAACAGGAACTTACTTTCAAATGTGCCGGCGTTTTATTTTGATATATGTCACCATTACATGCGCTGCCATTTTCTTGGTGCACACCATTCTCCTTATAACCGTTCTTATCTAGAGTTTTTGTTTCCGGTGCAGGAGTATCCAATCCCCATTCAAATTGGTTATGCTGCAATTTGCTCCAGGACGCTTTACTTGACTTACACAAGTTTTCTATTGAAATTTGCCCATCCAATTTGCTACGAAGATCGTACAAACTGACGCAATCAATACCAATTATTTGCGCATACGATAAAATGCGTGCAACCACTGATTCATTGACACTTGCAAGTGGATCGGGGCCAATGATTATGTTTAGATGTCGGGGCAATTTTGTTAATTCAGCTTTGCAGCGTTGTAGAAAAGCGCGATCGCGGCGCGTTAACGTCGTACTATTGTACGATAGGTCATATGACCAAAGTAATAGCGCTTGCAACCGCAACAGTACAAAATGCAAAGTTTCATATATGCTGGCTAGTATATGCAGTACAAGCCACATCAGCTGGTACAGATAATTAATCATGCCGCCACAATTTCTTTGATAATTCCTCGTATCAACAGGCGGCAGTAATTTGGAATAGACAATTTCTAATTTTCGCTCCTACAGTGGGTGAGAGTATTGGGAAGCGCAAGAACATAACCTGCAAACAATAATTGATAAATAAAGTATGACTATTGAATGAGTATATTACCATTTACCGGGCTGTCCTTAAATAATATATAGGCTCGTCATTGCTTTAGCTTTCATACAGTTTATTTACACAGAGAATCGCACATAATTCTTGTCGTTTTTTAAATTTTGAATAATACAACTTTAGAGAAACAGCGTCCAACATTCAATGAGAGATCAAAATAAAATCTCACATCAGTTGCTTTTGACAGCCGCAACACGTCAGTGTAAATAAATGTTGCCACAGTGATGGTAAATTTATAACAATTTCTCATAAAGTAGCAGTTACTACTAAATGTATAATTTACTACTTAAATATATAAAATAATATTTATTATTAAAGCAGCATTTATAAAATAAATAAAAATAAATAATAAATTAAAATGAATATAAAAAGAAAAGTTCCAATTTGACAAACAAGCATTTCACAATTCTAAATTAATTTTATTTATTTCCACTCCATTTCAGTATTCGTAGATACAGTTGGCAACGCATAGTAAACAAATGGCAGAGAATATAAAATATATATATATATATATTTTACATTCTCTGTCTCTAGTTTGCTGTTTATTATTTTCGTTCATTTGCCGTCTGCTTCATTCGTTGCTAGAATTTCGATTCAAATTGTTTGTGTTCGCGGAAAAATCATCGGATTTTTCACAGCAGGAAAATCTTGTGGAGCAGTGTGTGATTGTGTGTAAAAGAAAGGTGTGAGAAAATTCTAATATAATGCATTGTATGCTTAGTTTAACTGGCAATTGGTTAATGTGAAATATAGTGAAGAAATAATGCCATAAGTGTATGTAAAAAAAATTGGAATAGTGTTCTACAAATAAGAAGTATACATAAATAAGAAAAAAGTAAAACAAAAAGCATTAATACGTTCCCTACACCACGCCTACTAAACCAGGATGGCTGCAACAGCGGCTGTCTATAATCGCCTACATAGCACCAGCGGCAGCATAGGTGGACTAAGTGCCAGCATGGGAAGTATGGCACATTCGCAACTAGCGCGTTCACTGGAACGCATCCTGGAGGAGGCACACCTAAGCGGCGAGCTGATACTAACAAATCGAAAACTGAAAGACTTTCCGAAAACAGGCACAAAATATAATCTCACCGACACGGTGATGGCAGGTGAGCTTAAAATATGTTCAATACAAATGCGTTATAAATTCTGAAAAGGAGTAGACTTTAGAGGTGTGGTTAGGAATGTGCTGACTGTGAATGCATATATAAATATTAAATTATATAAACATAAATAATGTGCTCGTCAGCCTTAAAGTTTGTCGCCTATTAGCGTTGCGGTAAATGCCTGTAGCTTGCAAAGTATACCTGATAGCATGCAGCAGACACTTTGGGTGCGGCTGATTCAGTCAGGCGATGCAATTCCACAGAAATGCTTTTGTTGAGCAGCTTTTACGTTTATACAATGCGTTTACAATCCTTTATAGTACTGTATAGTAGCATACAACAGTATGCATTTCATTTTAAGTTGAAACGATTTACATATTTTCAAAATGAAATTTTCTATCACTTTGAAAAATCAATAAAAATTCATGGAGTATAACTGCATACATATATTTTAATGTCAGCTGGTTCGCCTTCCGTACTTGACTCGTGCACGAATATATATCTACTGATTGCAATGCGTTCCACGTTCGTTGGCTGCCAACCACCAGCTGTCCGTGGCGAACCATGTTCTTCGCCCTCAAGGACAATCGATTTTATTGCATTTTCTCTTTCTTGCTTGAAAATGAAATTAAAAACTATACATACACAATATACTCGCATAACTTGCACACCTACCTCCCTTTGGCAATGCACTATTGCGTGCAGGACAGGCAAGGAAGTTGTTGAAAGCATTGGACGTTGAACGTGGCCCTTTTTGTAGCTTACACTATTAGTGCTTTTTGTTGTTGTTATTGTACATTGCACTTGATGTTTTAAATGAGCTCGAAGTGCTGCAGCATAGCTAACGGCACTGATTGGGTTGTTGGTTGGTTGGTGGTGATGTTGGGACGTGCGCATTACTGGGGTCACGCCATTTTTTTATTTGTTTGTTTGCCAACATGCCGGCTATAAAGCAAATTGTAATGTAATGTAAATTATACAGTGCTTTGTACGGATTTTGTGTGGAAGGCTGTTGTGGGCAGTGTTTTTATGTTTTTATGTTCTCAATTTATTAAATTTTTTCTGCGGTGTTATTTTGCAGTCCTAAATTTGTGAGCTTTTTACACAATATCTCGCTCCAAATAATTATTCTATATAGCTTTTGCTATAACGAAATCTGCCTCACATTAACACCATTTTCGCCGGCCATAATTCTATGCTTATTTCGAAAGATTTGTCAGTTGCAGACATATTTGGAGTGGTTACGAGCGCAAACAATTACTTAAAAATTCAAAAAGTATTTATTACAACAGCAAATAAAATTAATAATATTACTGGTGGTCTGGCGGTCGTATGACTTTTTTGGCTTTGTTTTTGGAATATACCCTTCCTTTTAAGTTAGGTAAATAGATACACATTTATGTATGTTCGCATATTAATATGATTGTACAACCCATTTATATCTCTCAAATTCTTTGGTTTCCACCTTTATAAAGTGGTGGTTGCTTTTCAACACAGACATTTGTATGTTAACTGTCTTTCATTGATATCCATTCGTTTGGCTTTCTTAACCCCTAAAGTCTGATATATTTTGGATACTTGCAATTTTTTTGTTTGTACTTGCTCCCCTTGGGTATTATTTCAACACTTTTTGGCAATATAGCAGTATTTTGAAAGCTTTGCTTTTGTGTTTTTTTTTTTACTTATTTTTCGTAATTTCATGCGAGAAGACAACTCTTGTGGTAAGGTAATGTGGCAGATAATTTTGAGGGTTGGCAATTTAAGATGTTTTGAAAGGAAAAAGATGTCTGCAATTGAAACTGTTTTATGTTGTTGTTGTTAAATAAAATATTTTACGTGATCGAAGTGAACTTTTATGAAATATTAGGCAGGCAAATATCTCCCTTCCACTGCTCTTTCTTGATTTATAAAAAGTGTCCGGATTTAGTTCAAATATGGTTCCATCAAGATGGGAACTTCATAATACCCCCTCGTAGAAGCCCCTTCCTTATTTGCGAAAAACGTGGACAGCCACTTTTCATACTTTTCACAAGCCTCTTTTGAGTTCAACTTTACACCACCAAGGGACAGAAACAGGTGGTAGACACTTGGCGCTTTGTCCAGGCTATATGGTGAATGTGATAGCTTCTGACGAAGATATTAACGAAGTGTGTGGTCTGGCGTTGTCCTGGTGGAACACTACACCGTTCCTGTTGAACAATTCTGGACGCTTCTGGTCGATCGCCTGCTTCAAGCGGTCCAGTTGTTCGCAGTAGATAGTGAATTAAGCGAGTGGCCATATGGGAGCATCTCATAGTGGATGATATCCTTCCAATCCCACCAAACACACAGCAAAACCTTCCTGGCCGTCAATCACGGCTTGTCCACTGTTTGGGCCGATTCACTGACCTTCGACCACGACCGTTTTCGCGAATTTCGGCGTTAGTGAACTCCATGTTTACACGTCTATAACTGTTGAACGCAATATCCAAACTAATCATGCATAGCGTCGTTTTGTAGGTTATGTCAAGACATTTCAAAGATATATAGTATTGCCAGATAAGTGCTCTGTAGCGCTTTATACATAGCCGCGAAATTCAAAAGACGAAAAGACGGAAGGTAAATATTTGCTAATCTAATATTATTTAAAATTGGTTTTCGAAATTAAAAAAAAAAATATATATATATTTAGAATTCGAGCCTTTCCTTACTGAGGGCTTGTAAAAAATATGTATATAATTTCCGCAGACGCTTTATTGCTGATCGTTTATTTCCGTTCGCAATTATTTAAAAATAAAGTTTATGCCAATACTACAGCTTTCATATGTATGTATGTATGCTTAGAGGCACATACATATCCATATTTATATATTAATTTTCGCTCTACTATTCAAAACGCTCATATCCCAAAGAAATAAAATCAAGTAAATATAATTTTTTTATATGCGGCTTCCCCTCAGTTTCAACAAGTCAACTTAACGTGCGTCCGTTTGACGGGAAAATGTTTGTGTTTTGCATGCAAATCAGTGGGATCGTCACAACACTCGTGTAGACAAAGAATCAAGATAGCTAGCATATCAGTATTTATAACTTTTCCCTCGCTACCGCTTCCACAGCCGCACACACCTACTCATATATGTAATTTGGTTTGTTGCTTGTTACCGACGACATAAAAGGTTCTTCCACAATTCAATTCAACAGACGCGCATGGCATAAATACTCAGCACAGCTAGTGGCCATAAACGTAATTGCGTATAAGACTTTGAGACCACACTTACAAGCAAACGTCCTTACCACGTTCAATGCAAGTCTTTATTGTTTGCTCATAATGCGGAGTGTCAATATGTAATGTGTGTGGACACATCAATAAATCCGTGCGTTGTCGCCTATTGTACGTAGATTTCCAATTCTAAAGTTGTTTATCGTCGACACACACAGACACATCGATTTCCAAAGAATATGCATATGTATGCATATAAAAATAAATATTTATGTATAGCGCATAATTCGTCATCACTTTGACGTGCACTTCCTGAGGCCGCTGGCACAATCTCATAGTTACAACTATCAAAGCTCCCAATCGCACCCAGCGTCATTGTCAACAGCACTAACATTTATATATACTCGTGTGTCGTCATAATCGTCATCATCATCATCGTCGTTGTTGTCGTCTTGGTACTCTTTGTTTGGCCTTTGCCTCATTGGCTTGCAATTGTTTGTTGTCCACACTGTAGTACAACTGTTTTCTTTGTCTGCTTGTAGCGCTGGAGGCTCCCCTCGCGTCTGCTTCTCTTGAGTTTAGTTTGATAATATTATTTGTTAGGTTTATTTGCGCTATTTTTCAGTTAGCTATCAGTTTGTCGTTATGTCAGTTGCTAACCTATGAACAGTTGGGAGAAAAAATATAGCACTACTTTCATGAATAATACTTCGAAGATTGGAAATATTAAAAAAATAATAATATACGTTTTAGAATCTAAAATTGATTATTTGAATGAATTTGGTGAATTTCTTTGAAAACCATAAAAGTGTAACCGTTTTAAAAGGAAGCACTTAAGTAAAGACTTTCCAAGTCGATTTTTTGTACCCCTTTGACATTTCTGAAAGTTGATCTGCTATGGTTTCGAAGTATTTTGTTTCTGTTTACGCTTGAAGATATCTTCTTGATTGAGGTTCATCTATATTAAAAATTTCAATTTTTTTTCTTCTAATGATGTGTCTCGGTCTAGCTCCCATTCACCTATTATTAGGGTTTTCAAACACCCGGAGGACTTTATACCTCTCGTGGACGGATTTTTGTCCGTCACTTTTCTACCGCGATTTTTGTCCGTCCATGAAAGGGTCATTTGTTCTAGAAATTTAACTTGGTGGATGAAAAAATGTCCGTTCAAAGGAGATATCCATCTAATAGAGGTGTCGGTTAAGAGAGGTTTATTTATATACATATTTTTGTGGGATTGTTTTTCGTTTTAAATGCTGTTTTAAGAGTTCAGGTCTACTTAAGGGAGTCTTCCCATGTGACAGCCTGTTTTTTTAGTGATTTTTAAGAATTTTTTTCCTACGACCAGTAAATAAATAGAAACTTATGTTTGTTATCATTTATTAATATAAATTTCGACAGTATAAACCTAAATTTTAAGCTGAAAATATTGTGTAGAACAAGAGTTACGGCGTTTTGAACATCCCCGCTTCGAAAAAGGGCTCGCACTTCCTCCACGATTCCGACTGATAGGCTTATCGGAAACGAAAAAATTAGCGGCGTTTTAATCTGTAAACTGAAATGCATGGAACGCACTACGATCTGGTGAATATACCAAAAATTGGTCTTTTGGTTGACATTAAAAAAAATCGCAATTTTGAGTTTTTTTAGTATTTTGCTATAAAAAATTGAAGCTTTTGGAATTTTGTATTAATAATAAAGCTTTCCATGCCTTTGTATGTATTGAGTGTACCCAACAAATTTCAAATCATTCGGTCAAGCCGTTTGAAGATACGATGGAAGAATGTTTGAAAATCACAGTCTTGAGAAAATCGCGTTCAAAGTTTCCAGCTGCCAAATGAGCGCTTCGAACAGCTCCTTCTTTTAACTGCTGTATCTTTAAAACGACTTCGAATAGAAGTGTTAAGAAATCAATTCATGATATAAAAAATTTTGTTTTGACCCCATCACATCGGATGGCCTCCTTAACTTGAATGAACCCAGATTAATATTCAACTGAAATATATGTAATATATATTCTTTTATCGGATTTAATAAAGAAATTTTCCATTAGAATTGTAATGGAAAATCTGAATAACGGTTTCAGGTGAGGTTTCTGCGGGAGTGGTTCTATATCTTCCGCCATATTGGAACTCGATGTAGTTTCATACTGTTGCTATTATTCTACTCACAACTGTATTTGTATTTTTTTTTCTATACATGTGAATTTAATTATATATGTAGTACATAGTACACATATGACGAGCGGTGCTCTAGCTCCAACTCTATTTCTAGAGTCGACTACCTTCTATTGTTCGAACTTTTCACAGCGCAGACACACGTTTCGTTTGTTTTTTGGCCCTGCCACCTTGCCGCCTTGTTGCCTATTTGGCCGGCTGCTTGCTTGCTCAATTGGCTGTGTTTACGCGCGGCGGCAGCACACATACATAGACCCGAGCAACTGCACTATAAAATCGTAAAACATATTTCATTTCTTTTTTATAAGCCTTTTTGGTCTTATTTGCTGTTACTTTTCTTATTGTTTCTTTTGTTGTTGTATTTAGTGCCTGTTTTGGCCTTTCAACAACTCATGTTGTTTCGAATTTCCACACCGTTTTCAACCAGCTTTCATTGTGAGTTTTCCCTCCAACACATGCACATTCACGCATTTCCAGCACTCGCACTGTTTTCTTGACTTCTTATACACTTTTTTTACGTTTTTAATTGATTGCATTGCATTTCTTTCATTTTATTTATTATTTCGTGCGAAGTCTTTGAATCGCTTCGATTAGTAATTACTTCAATTAAAGCGAGTATTTGCATTTTTTTCTCAATTTATTTATTTATTTTTATCATCATCATGTTCATTCATGCTTGTACAACTGTTTCTGCGTTCATTCGTCCATTTAATATTCATCTCGTGTTTGTTATATTTTATACTTGGCCGTTTGCCTTGCCGTACGTGCCTTGCAGTGGCTTAAACGCTCAGCTTTACGATCTAATTACAATATGTTGATATAAAATCTTTTCTTTTTTTTTTAATTTTTTACACTGAAATTGTAAGTGAAGCACAGTTTACTGCATTTTTATGTTTTTATGTTCGAAAATGTTTTCATTTCAATGCCTGAATTATGTGTTTAGTCTGTGGCATAGCTTGAATGAGCGCTATATTTTTTGCTAGTTTATTTTCAATTTATTATTACTTATTTTATAGCTTCAATTTAAGTAGTTAACTCACTCCATATTTTTCAAGTCACGGTGAAATGCTGCCATTGAACCATATCTACCTTCGTTAAGGCGAAATAAATACATACCTACATATGTGGGAGTGCTTTCCTCAAGTGAAAATCGTAAAAAAATACTCTCTAATATTATTCATATCTGCCCTTCTTTACCAAGCTTGTTTAGAAACAGTAAAATCAGATTATTTTAGCTATTTTTGTCCAATTCTTAGTGAAATCGGTTCTAACTTTATCGGTATCCTCCATATGACTTGGATATTAATGTTGGGGTTCAACTTATTGTCTTCTATTTAAATTAGAGGCTGTTGTTAGGCCTATTGACGTTTAATATGATTCATATAGTGATCCCCTATTTCATCCAGCATTTTCCAATTTTTTGTTCGAAATGTCCATCTTAAAAGAATAGAGAGAGATAATTCTTTGAGATGATCTACGAATATTTAATCGATATTTATCTGAAATTTAACGAAGATGTTTAATATTTATTAACAGTTAAGAAGGTTCATTGAAAATTTACTTTAGCGAAAACTGAAGTATTTGAAGATTCATTGAGGTCTTCAAATTGTATGAAGCTAACTCCTTTAAGCTGTCGTCGAGTAATTTCGCTCGACTTCTTCTGTGACGTTCCTGTTTCCGAATCGATTCGTAATGAGCTAATGAGGGATCATAAAAAGAAATACGCTTAGGGCTAGGTCTCTAATGATTGCATGAATAATCAAAATTATTCACTGAATTGCTTGTATTGACTTGAAAAATGCCGGTTAGAAAGCTGATACAAAATAATATTTCCTGATTCCTTTGTTATATCCGGGGTCAATATTTTGTGTATATTTGTAGTTCGTATGTGCTATGCTTGACACCATTGAATCTTGGTATCGTACAAATCATTATCTTTCTCCTCCTCCTTTTGGTCTTTTGAATTTATTTATGTAATGATATTATTAACGAAAAACTAGAACTATTGAACAGCTTCTTCAAATGACAATTTTACTTACCACTTGTAGAAACATTAGAATCCTTATTTGGTCGAATGATAAATTACCAAAATGCACGAATAGACTTATCTACTTAATTCATATTAAGTAAAAATGACAAGATGGTTTAACCGTCAATTAATAGGAAAAGGATTTTTATTAAAACCCCGATAGTTATAGAAAAAATTTATGGGGTATCCTGGTGTAGAAGTACCAAAAAAACAATTTTTTTTTATATTTTATAAATTTAACTATTTAAGAATAGTATGCCTACAGAAGGATTTTTCAAAATTTGAGTTATTTTCGGAGAAACAGTTATTTTTCTGGCGCGACTTCCAAACTAGCTCGGCTTGACACGAAAATTTAAACGCGTTTTCCTCGAAACTGTCTTTTTCCATATTATAACCACGATTTCTCAAGTTCTACTGGACCGATTTAACTGAAATTGTTAGAGAGTCTTCTTTTTAGACGTCTCTATAACTAGCCTCATTCCCAAATTTAAATATTTACTACTAAAAAAATCCAAAACGTGTTTAAAAAAATTATTTTTTTAGGTTATTTTGAGATTTTTTTTTCAACTTTTCCGTATTTCAAACCATAGCGACGTTACTCTAGATAAATAATATTTTTTGTTGTTCAGAATGTGCCAAAAATAATTTAAATTTGAAATTCATGCCACTACAATAGAATATTCTCTTAAATTCTTGATTTTTATAAAAAAAGACTGAGCTTTTTGTGACAAAAAATTCAAATTTTATAAATTCCTACTCTAGAATCCTACTCTAGAATTTATAAAATTTGAATTTTTTTTAACTCTTTTTATAATAAGTAAAGGGTGATTTTTTAAGAGCTTGATAACTTTTTAAAAAAAAAAACGCATAAAATTTGCAAAATCTCATCGGTTCTTTATTTGAAACGTTAGATTGGTTCATGACATTTACTTTTTGAAGATAATTTCATTTAAATGTTGACCGCGGCTGCGTCTTAGGTGGTCCATTCGGAAAGTCCAATTTTGGGCAACTTTTTCGAGCATTTCGGCCGGAATAGCCCGAATTTCTTCGGAAATGTTGTCTTCCAAAGCTGGAATAGTTGCTGGCTTATTTCTGTAGACTTTAGACTTGACGTAGCCCCACAAAAAATAGTCTAAAGGCGTTAAATCGCATGATCTTGGTGGCCAACTTACGGGTCCATTTCTTGAGATGAATTGTTCTCCGAAGTTTTCCCTCAAAATGGCCATAGAATCGCGAGCTGTGTGGCATGTAGCGCCATCTTGTTGAAACCACATGTCAACCAAGTTCAGTTCTTCCATTTTTGGCAACAAAAAGTTTGTTAGCATCGAACGATAGCGATCGCCATTCACCGTAACGTTGCGTCCAACAGCATCTTTGAAAAAATACGGTCCAATGATTCCACCAGCGTACAAACCACACCAAACAGTGCATTTTTCGGGATGCATGGGCAGTTCTTGAACGGCTTCTGGTTGCTCTTCACCCCAAATGCGGCAATTTTGCTTATTTACGTAGCCATTCAACCAGAAATGAGCCTCATCGCTGAACAAAATTTGTCGATAAAAAAGCGGATTTTCTGCCAACTTTTCTAGGGCCCAATTCAATGATTTGCAAGCGTTGCTCGTTAGTAAGTCTATTCATGATGAAATGTCAAAGCATACTGAGCATCTTTCTTTTTGACACCATGTCTGAAATCCCACGTGATCTGTCAAATACTAATGCATGAAAATCCTAACCTCAAAAAAATCACCCGTTATATATAGAAACATACATTTTTAAGTAATGAAATATCAAACTAAATACAACGTGGTTTAATGCGATAAGTTCTGCTTATCATATTTATGTATGAAATAAAAAAATATTTAAGAATTTTATCGGAGTAAAACAAAATGTAAATTCATAATAAAATATATACATACATATATAACACTGATTAAGCGCATGGAAAGCCTGCATAAAGTCATATAAATATATACATACATATGTTTAAATGTATGTGTGCGCTTATCATGTGAATGCCTCCGCTGCTGGACTTAAACTTGACCATAGAAAATCTGGTTCGTGTCATGGGATTAGTGGAGCAACTTTTACACACGTTCCACTAACACAAAATCGCAAAAACAATAATAATTTATGTACGTACGTACATTAAGAAAAAGAAAATTAAATTCAAACCAACAATAATAAGACCACATGGCATATGTGTAACATATCTAGAAGAGCGATCAACAATTGCATAGCTTATTATAAATGTCCGTTGGCAAATAAATTAATTAAAAAAAAAATAAAGAAATTCGAAACACAACAGACAGACGTGCGAAAGCCATGTGTGCAAACTCTCCATAAATACAAACACACACAGATGTATGTACGTATGTATGTACATATGTTCAAAAGTGGTAATTGGAGTACTTGTACACTTGTTTATGGCATAAATATGCATATATGTATCATTAGATATATCTACATATCTGTATAACTCGTGGTAATGAATGACTCTTGCCACTGCCAAGCGACAGCAGCTGAGAAGAGCTGAGTCTAAACAAACATACATATACAAGACGGCGGTCTCTCCGATCGGATAACGCATTGTTATAGCGTATAATGTTAGACGGTAATGAGTTGGAAGCGTGTGTCAGCAGCGTGTCCACTCGTCCGCCGCTTGCAGCAAATGGATATCATTTTACAAAATAAATTAATTTCTTATATTGTGTTCATCGTAAGCACTGTGCAAGCAATATGACAAACACAAATGTTTGTTTGTTTGTATGTGGATGATATTTACTTTTGAGCAGATTAAATGATTTCGTTTGATAAATTGAAATTTGTTGAAAAGCGGTTGATTTTGTATATGTAGTTATTTGTGTACTCAATAAGAGCATACAATTTTATATAATTGATGATAGAAAATAAATAATTATGTGGAAAAAGGGAAACACAAATGGGAGCGGTTGAATAATATTGAGAATGATATTAAAATTGTAAATAGAGTGAGTCAATACTGACCAATCTTTAGTATTAAATTTCTCAATGAAATGCACTTTTTAGAAAACTATTTAATAAATGCTGAAGTAATCGAGTCATGGACTTTTATGCAAGACACCAATAGAGAAATATAAATTATAAATAACTGTTTCTCCTAATAGTTGTTGCTCCTAGGTAAGGTTCCTTAATAAATAGTTTCACAACTCAAAGTGTATTTGCGGGTCGAAATAAGCTCCCAGAAAAAATAAATCAGTGTTTTGAGGTCGTCTTGCAACTTTTAGAGTCCAACTGTTTCCAGTTTTTGATAAGAAATGAATAAAAAAGTGCCTACATATTTTTCGGAGTCAAATATCCATTCCGCTTTTTTGCTCTTTATTCAATGCTTTATAAAAAGTGTTACAGTGATCGGATTTTGTTCAAATATGCGCCGTTTCATTCGATAATCAATTTCCATCTAGATGGTAACTTCATAATACCCTCCTCGTAGAATCCCCACTCCCTATTTGCGAAGAACTCGGACAGCCACTTTTCACAAGCCTCTTTTGAGTTCAACTTTAAACCACCAAGGGCGTTCGCCATGAACAGGAACAGGTGGTAATCACTTGGCGCTATGTCCAGGCTATATTGTGGATGCGATAAAACCTACCATCCGAGGTCCCGTAGCTTCTGACGAGTCATTAACGAAGTGTGTGGTCTTCCGTTGTCCTTATGGAACACTACACCCTTCCTATTCGCCAATTCTTGACTTTTCTGGTCGATCGCATGATTCAAGTGGTCAGTTGTTTACAGCAGGTAGATGTAAAACGTCTGGCCATATGGGAGCAGATCATAGTGGAACGTTTCTCTAGCGGATTTGCCTTTAACGAAGGAAACTTTAAAATAGCGCGAATTTCGGCGTTAGTGAACTCCATGTTTACACGTCTATAATTGTTGAACGCAATTTCCAAACTAATCATGCATAGCGTTGTTTCGCAGGTTATGTCAAGACCTTTCAAAGATATATAGTATTGCCAGATATGAGCTCTGTAGCGCTTTATACATAGCCGCGAGATTCCAAAGGCGGCATGGAGATATTTGACAACCTAATAATGAAGGGCTTTTTAATAGGGTAACTACAAAAGTACATGGATAGGGACAGCAAACGACTCCATGAGTCACCATTCAGTGACATTGGGCCGTACTTCGTCCGCGATGATCAAGACCGGCACGTTACTGTGAATGGGAATAGCCACCGCTCAATGATAACCGATTTTTTTTGTCTCGAATTTGATGATATGGACTTGGACAATATGTGGTTCCAACAAATCGACGCCATAAGCCACACAGCGAATGTCAAAATTGATTTATTGAATTCAAGTTTGGTGAACGTTTTTCTCACGAAAATTGGGCTCAGCGTCTGGACTTTTGCAAGCGTACCCGTTTTGAAAAGATATCGAGTTCCTAATATAATGGCATCGAATGTACTTTCACATGAACATGCTTAAAAATAAAATATTATGGAAAAAAAAGTCCAAAAAAATCTAATTATCGAACTGCTCTCGTACAAGTATATTCGCTCTGGTTTTTAAATTAAAACAAACCATCGCTGAGATTTCTCAAGCGCAATTTTTTCCAAATAATGCCTTCCATATGCTTGCTGTTGCAATGATTATTTTGCTTTCCATACATTTACATATACAGATTTCTTAACATGTGTTATATTCGTATGTATGTATGCAGATCTAAAATTGAAGCAATACCAAATTGCGCCATCCACTGCAGAAGCCAAACAGTAAAAATAATAATGATCACACGCTATGAAAATCATTAAAATCAATTGATTCGAATTACTTAAATTCCACAAAATTACGCAGCCAAAGAGAAGGCAAGCGAAATATACAAGAAATTCGAAGATAGGATGCCGTTAAATATATGTAAACACTTGTTATGCTTCGTATATATTTATTGAATTCTTGTTTTTCTCTTTATTTAAAGTATTGAGTACTAACTTTTATGCTTTTAAATGCAAAAAGTTGTGTGGAATGTAAAAATTTTAAAATTTCGAAGTTCGAAATCGAAAATTTTTTTCATAAGACAATTTTTTATTATTTTTTTTTTCTAATAAGGGAACCATTTATAATATTATTTTAATAAAAAAATCCAAATTTTTCATTATTATTCCACTCCACACTTTTCACAAGAATTTTAAGAATGCTAAAGCTGTCCTAAATTCGTTCTTATCTAGTTGTTAGCCTACTGCTTCCTGCCTTCGCATTTCGTTTCCTTTTATGTCAGCCCAATCCGAAATATTGCTATACAACAATTAATTTATTTTAACGGCGTAAATGTGTGTTTGTGCCACACCAAAACTAAAAATGACCATTGCTAATTGCTGAGAAGGCGGCAAATGCGGTTAATGGCCTCGTATATCTACAAACATACACACTATATATTTTTTTCCTGTGGTCTCCCCTGCCGGTGACCACCTGTATGCATGTGGATTTAATTTATACGCAACAAGGTATGGCCACTATCGCATAAATATTCATTCACATACGTGTATATTCAAAAACGAAATTTAATTTCGTTATTTCCGGCTTTGGACTAGCACAAAACAGGGAGCAGATATGTAGGTGCTCGTGTATAAGTGTGAAAGATTTGCGACCATCTATGTGTGATATGCACACACATCGTTTGTTAAATTTAAATGTGCCGCATAAATTCTTAACTCGCTTGGGTGTGTAGAAGTATATTTAGTTAAATAAACTGATGTGAAAATGTTACGCTTCAAGTAGAAATAGTGTTGGTGGGCGTTTTTTTAAGGCGCGGGTGTTGTGAGGGTACTTTATTATCGCATTGAGGGTATCCTTAAAGTGAGTTAAATTTAAGAAATGTGGATTTTATGAAGTAAAGTTCGTTGGATCTTTGTATGCATCAGTGCTTCCTTATTAGATGGATAATTCGTTGCTCTCTTTACATACTAATATTGAATCTGGGTTTAATAGTATTTATGAAAGAATTTTTTAAATATTGACCTCCAGATAACGTTTTCCATATTCTATCAAAAGATCCTTATTAACATCTATATCTTGTAACTTCTGATTTATACTTAAGACATTTCTTTTATGAAGTCTGATATCGTAGAGTGGAGAAGGATATTTTTTGATACAAAGTCTTTCCTATCATATAATCTTTCTATAAAGCAACTGACATTTTCGACTTGATTTGAGAACAAAATTGAGGCATTTAAGGCGAAAATATAGTTATTATATAGGAAAGTAGTCTAGAGAATGATCTTGTTTTTGGCTTGGTAGAGTGTTTTGGTAGCATTTGATATTCACAAAATTTTTTTTTTATTTGATTTATTTATTCTTACATTATTGACTAGAAACAATGACAATTGACTCAACTTCAAAAACAAAATTTACGTTTAGGTTTAAATAATTGATTTTTTATTATAGTATGTCTCAACTCTTATGCATATATAAAGTACTATTAGTCGTCAACACTTTTGTATATACAATTTTGGCAATAAAACATAATTAATTTATTAAAAATTATTAAATTACGAAGGGATGATATTAATTATAAATTGTATAACAATTCAAATTTTCGAGAAATATTTTTGCAGTCAATGGTTCAAATATTAAAATTAATTTTTTCCAGAAGCCTTTAATTAGAACGAAGGCTCTACAGTATTTATGTGTAAGGAAAAACCCGGCCTTTTAGTTTATATGTAAACAATGAATACATTTATTGAACATCTCTGGATGATTTCGAAAGAAATTGTTGCCTTAAAAATATTAATAGTCCAGAAATTCTTGGCGAAAACTTTGGGTTTCAAACAACGCCATAAAAGGAATTCAGACTGAGTCAAATCTGGATATCAAATTGGAGAAAATTCAAATATTTCTTCAATATTTTCCACCATTTTCCAAAGACTTCTTCAAACATATATAAAACAAGTAAGGAAGGGCTAAGTTCGGGTGCAACCGAACAGTTTAAACTCTCACAATTTATTGAAGAAATTTTATTTACGTAACACATAAATTTACCCATAAATTCGGCATAAAGTTCAATAGATATGAGGGCCGATTTTCATAATTTTTGCAACTGAGACTTACTAATAGAAGAAAACAATTTCCTCTGAATTACATTAAATTTCTGGGAGATTTACCCATATTTTCGGTTAAAATTTATCCTTAGGCGCTGAGTTCAACATGTTCGATATCTGGAGCCTTGAAAAGTTATGGTCCGTTTTCGACAATTTTTTCACAAGTGAAGCCAGAGATGATATGCACTATTTGTGTAAAGTTTTATTCCGCTATCGTCATTGGTTCCTTATGTTTACATTATAAAGTGAACGAATAAGATGGAATTCAAAATTGAGTTATAAGGAAAGTAGTCGTGGTTGTGAACCGATTTCGCTCATTTTTTGTCCGTGTTATCAGGTGTCAAGAAACTATTGCAAACCAAGTTTCATTGAAATCGGTCGAACTACTGAGATATGGTTTTTGACCCATAATGCGCGTTGCCGCGCCCATTTTTCATTTTGTAAAAAAATCTGAGTGCAGCTTCTTTCGGCTATTTCTTCTGCAAAATTTAGTGTTTCTGATGTTTTTCGTTTGTTAGTTAACCCACTTTTAGTAATTTTCAACCTAACCTTTGTATGGGAGGTGGGCGTGGTTATTATCCGATTTCAACTATTTTCATGGTGTGTGGTGGGGTACGTATGAAAACCGACTGCAGAAAGTTTGGTTTATATAGCTTTATTGATTTGCGAGTTAAATACAGTTAAATGCAAATAACCAAGATTCGTCAAGATATCTTAATTTTTACTCAAGTTACAGCTTGCACAGACGGACAGACGGACGGACGGACAGACATCCGGATTTCAAATCTACTCGTCACCCTGATCACTTTGGTATATATAGCCCTATTTCTAACTCGTTTAGTTTTAGGTGTTACAAACAACCGTTATGTAAACAAAACTATAATACCCTCGTAGCAACTTTGTTGCGAGAGTATAAAAATAAATTACTACAAGAGTTGTCTACTGCGAAGTCATTAAATTATATTACCTACAGACCCTACAAGTTAATGCAAAGAAATATTTGAAATTGCTTTCTTAACACGCAGACTTCCTTTCTCCGAGGAAACAAGGAAACATATCACTCTTCCCTTCTTGCTCTAACACCATCGTGTACAGCGCATACCAGACTTACCAGGATTATTAAAATTTATATTTAGAACACAGTAGAATACTCCACGCTCGCCAACTCTTTTCCACTTTATTCCATTTTATTGCGGCTAACAAAGTTAAATGTGTTGCCTGAAACATTGTGTGGCTTTGTAAGCCTCTATGTATGCAGTATGTATGAGTTTGGGACCGCACCTTGTGCTGTGCCTTATGTTGTTGACACAAGCAAGTTGCCAATGTTGACAGTTACAAAGTGCCTACCACTGCGCTGAAGGACATGGCGCAATATGCTACCACAGTCACACTGGGACACCTAAACTCGAGCTGTGCTATGCTATGGCTCACATTCCATTAACGATGAATGGGCGAGTGCATAAATGAATGAATGAATGAACGAGTGAATGAGTGGGTGAGTGAGCGCAAAAGTGAGTTCAGAGTCTGGATGTGTATGTGTGCAGTTAGGAAGTGGCCTGGAAGTGCAGTGACTGTCCGTTGGACAGGACATTATTCTATTTATCGCCAGCACTCGGTTGCCGTTGGCCGGCATTTTAATTATGCTTTAAGTTTTCCGGCAACAAATTTTCCTGTAATCGTCTATTTTATAGCTAAAATATTTACAAAGTGTTTAAGTATCTGCAACTCATATCGTTTGCCGTCTAAATTTAGCCACTTTAATATCTAATAAAATATATTTTGATTATGTTGTACTGGGGTGAATTCATATTTGCCATAGAATATGCGAAGAATTCAATTTATTTTCTTTGTAACTTATTTTTGGCTCACAGCCAATTGTTTTTTCCCACTGGCGCCGTTGTGTTGTTGTTTTATCTTGTAACTATTTTCAGTTTTGGCTAGCTTTCTTGTTTGCGGTGCTTTTGCGTGGACTTTACTCATGTTTTGGTTTTGTTATTGCGAATATTCTTTTTTTGCTTTTATGAGATGTTGGCCAGGGCCATCAGATAGACATTTTTGGCATACCTATGCCTCTGAATTGACATATGCTGCAGTAAACTGTCATTTTGATAGATTCATTTCATAAATACATTCATAAAAAATAACAATAATGCAATGGAGGAAAAACTATTTCTCTCTTAGTTAGAAAAAGCAATTATTAATTTTTATCATTCCCCTAACTCCTTATTCCTTATACATCACAAATGTCTTTATAGCAGCGAGCTTTTTATTTTCACTTTTGAGAAAGCTCATAAACTCAATACGTCTTCTATTTTTAAGCACTCCAATTGTTTCTGTGTTCCACAAGTGAACGCAAACTGGAATACCAATTACATTCCAAACATTCTCCTCATTCCCTCAAACAAATAATCATTCTCGAACACCCGAAAAGTCGTCTCATTATAATTTGTCATCGTTATTGTTTCAAATTCATTACATTTCCTAATCCTCTTTGATATATTATGCGTTTATGTGCATTGAAACCCCGCTGTTGAGCTATGTAGTTAAATGTATCATTCTGATAAAATATTCACACCTGCTCGCGAAAACCTAATAATCGCTATTATTTGCAAGAGTTTTGTATTATTTTGCTAATTCAGTGCTCTGCTATCTTATCTCCCGGTGTAATGTTATCAATTCTGCAATAATTTTTATCTTCCGACCCTATTAGTTATTTCAACAAATTTGTAATATTTATACCTGTCAAGCCTATACTTAGTATAGCAAAAGAAATTCGAACATTTGTGAGGCAAAAGAAGATTTCTTTCTCAATATCAACAGTCCTATCAACATCGATACCCTCGACCCAGCGATGCTCCAAATTCTAAAACCGCGCAAACATATATCTTTTGGATGTATGCAAAATAGGACTTCTTAGCAATGGTCTTCTCACAACGAGTGACCCTTTCAAGTTGGGAAACAATAAGAAGTCTCTCGACGCCAAATCAACAGCCCACGATCGGGCAGGCAGTTGAACGTGGTTTCAGAAGAGGTCTGAGTCGGAGCATTATCATGGTTGAAGATCACTTCTTTCTTCGATTCTACAATTCCGTAAAGAATCGATTCAATAATTCGACATAGTATAGCTCTGTGATAATACAGTATTGATTTTTTTGGAACATGTTCGCCGTTCTCACTTTTACACTCGCTGAAGGATCGGTGCTTTTGATAAAGTGTCATCCTAGCGTCACCAGGAGCGCAACACTTCCAATTGGGTCTATTGCTATGGGAACTGACGCAACTTGGCGGTTACTGTCGAACGGAGCGATAGCACTAGGTGCATGCATCCTATTTATATATGTTAGCGCTCGATAGCACTTTGATATGATGTATTAATCACCATTTTTCTAACGCCGGGGCGTTATCATATTTGAAGATCAATTCGTTCTTCGAATTCTCTATAATTCCGTATTGAATCGGTCAAAAAACTCGGCTTAGTAGAGCTCTGTGACCACTTTTCAGTCTTCCATGTACTCGATGTAGTTCAAAGATTGTGAATCCTTGAAAACGGTGGACATAATTTTTCGAGCCGCTAAGAGAGTCGTCGGGTGAAGCGCAGCCCTTGGTATCTAGTTATATTTTAGTTGTTGTAGCGGGAAGATGGTTTTCGAAATTATTTTAAGAAGTGCTACCGATTTGACAGTCCTTGGCCGGTTAATAATCCGGGTTCGTTCCGGTTACTTTGGTCATAGACCCCCTTTGTCTTCAGAGATGCCTTTATCAAAGAAATATATGAAAGTGATTTATATAAGAAGCTCATATCGGTCACGGTTCATATCTTGAGAACTAAAACTTAAATGGACCAAATCATAGAATTACTAATAGATCTAATAGAATGGTTGCAGTATATAGTGTGGAAGTTTACTCTATAAAATGACAAGTATCTCTGATTCAATGAAAAGGAGAAGTATATATCCACACATTGTGAATGCAAAACCTAACCTAATAAAAAACCGTTTCATTATTTGCTGTTGAACCATGTTCACTGCATTAAACCCAATGAAATGCAGGAAATAGAACAAAAATGATAAGAATACCCTATTAAACTTGTCGAATATGGAAGTTATGAATGAATCTATTACTTCTCACACTCACATACCATCACGTGACAGGCTAAGCTATACATTTTGACATACATAGATACATATTTTTCATTTGCTGAACAACTAACCTCAATTTGAATAATTTTTGCAAATAAAAACAAACAATATAAACAAATTAAAGCGCGCTACAATAACAACAAAACCTGAAAAATTAGCTACTACTGTGTTGCTATTAGATTAAAGTGGCATATAATTGCAAAAACAACAAAGTTACACAGCCGGCAGGCAGCCGGAGCAACAACAGTAGCGAGAAATTAATAGTGTGCCTAGCGGTCGTTTGAAAGCGTCAGCGACCTCATAGGCAGTCTGACAGGGAGGTAGACTGACAGGCCGCCAAAACGTCAGCAATGACAACGACACTCTCATTTATTGTTGCTGTTGTTGTTGTTTCGGCATTTGTGGCCGCTTGAATTCAATTACTTGATGCCTCCGGTTCGGTGGCAACACGCCATCATATGTTTATTTGCGATCGTTAGCTGTGGAATTGATGGCGGTGGCGACGAGAACGGCAGCGGTGGCAAGTCAACGGTTATGGCACCGGCAACCGGCAGCCAGCAGCCGGCACCACACCGAACAAATTCCCGTCGTTTTCGTATTCGTCGTAGTTGTCGCCATCGTTTGGTTGCATCATTTGTCCCCAGCTGTGCGGTTTTAGTTAAGCTAAATGCGACAACAGCAAATTGCTTAAGGAACGCAATAAAAAATTTGCACTCGAAATGCATACTAGTCGATTGGTATTGCATCGTGAGTTCGTGTGTATGTCTTGTATTCGCGTGGAGTGCGAAACCCCAACCCAGCGTTTGCAAGTTGAGCGTACGGCCGGCTATCCATGCTTCAATAGCGCGAACATCTGTCGATCAGTTGGAGATGGCGCATAAAAAGTGCAATGATTCGGAGTCAGGCGTTTGCTGTTGTTGTGCGTTATATTCATGTCTCTCGTTGTTTGTGACACGAGTTGAGGGTCATTGCAGACGTTTGACATATTAATTGCACAAATTGTTTGGTAGTCGACCTCGGCCGTATGGCTGCATTGAAATGTGTTCAGATATTCTAAGATTTCGCTTGAATCTGATGCACTGAAATTATACAAAAAACTTGTCAGTAATTTGGAGACTACTTCGTTCGTTGAAATTATTGAATATTAATTAAATATTAAGAAATAGGAGGGTAGAAAAATGGGGACCATATTATGGTATGTGCACTGTAGACCGAAGCTTCCCGTCTCGAATCTGAATGGTTAAATATTCCCAAATTCTACTTATTCTGATTATCTGATCATCCGACCGATTAAAGGTTGCTGAGACGTTTAAAAAATCCTGGAAAAAATGATTGGAAGACATGTAAAATCTCACGATATTGGTGGATAGTTCGTCTTAACTCTTCGAAAGATGAACATATCCAGAACGATTTAACCCGTACCTTAATTAGAGACAACGCAGAATCACTCTTGCCAACAGGTGCCATTTGGGACAGAGTATGCCATTGAAAGGTAAAGGTCTTCTCTCGACGAACCAAAATCAAACTCTACAAGTCTCCTATTATTCCCGTTTATAGTTCAAAAGCTAGCTGTTCGATGCAGAGTACCCGCCGGTTGAAACAGAGGAAGAGGAAGGCCTCCACTCCGTTCAGGTGGATCAAGTGGGGAGCGACTTGGTTTCACTTGAGATTTCCAACTGGCGCCGAATTGCGTGGGAAAGAGAAAAATGATGCGCCATTATCGATTCAGCTATAATCGAATAAACGGTTCCTACGCCAATTACATACATTAATTTGAGACGCTGTCTCACAGAATCATTTTTATGAACCAAAAGACTTCGATTAGTCGTTATTCAATAACTCTCACAAGTGTTCGAAAATCCGCCAACGCTAAGGCATTTTCTTCTAACTTCTAGCTTTGATGACAGTTATTAGTTCCATATTATTATTTTCTGCCCACTTCGGCCCGAAGTCTTATGTCGCCTGTTCTTCTATATTATCGAACGAATCGGGAAGTCTACCAGTTTTATGTTGCTTTGGACAAGTCGATGGATTTGACTCGAACGTATATGGCTTTACCAAGTTTGACTAATACTTTTTATGTTACACATGGCTTTCGAAATTTTTGAGGTTATGTTACTCTTGAATTGCAACAGAATATAATTTTACTCTGAAAACGTACAACGGAGCTGCTTTCAGTCTCGAAATGATGGTATAAATCTCTTTTTGCAAATAACAGAACTACTTTACGCTAAATGTATTGCCTTGGTTGCATAAACACGGTGGATTTATGGTTGAGTAGCTAAAAGCCAGTGCGAACTTTATTTGCTTTTAAACGCTGTGAAACATTAAATGCAATCCAATCGTTTTGCACTATTCGTAACCTCATCTTTTAAAAGGCTTCAAGTGGACATTAGCGGAGAAGAACTCAAATCACACCCACGCAGAAATAAAAATAAAAAAATACAAGAAGAAGCAGCAGAAGCAAAGGTTCGATTTCGCACTTTAGAAGCACTAAACAAATAATGCCGCAAAGATTGCCGGCAACAACCCTTGAAAGGAGGGAAAACGAGAAGGCCAAGAAGAAAAACAATTTTGAGGCAAAAGAGTGGCGCCGCCTGTGCAGAGTACTCGTATTGGCCGATGGACATGAAGTTGTTACATTTTACCACAAAGTTGAATAAACTCGAAAAAAAAAACACAACCATAAAACAACAGCTGAATACAAAGCAATATCACAACAACAACAACAACAAAGTCACTATATATTGAAAAAGCCAGCCACGACATGTAAAAGTTCTTCACCCTCATTTGCACAGCTGGAGTGAGTGTGGAATTACACGACACAACAGCCAGACACTCGGCATGCACATTTGCACTTAATATATATACTATATACTATATATATCGGTATTATAAATATAAATATCTGGAAAACATAAGACAGATACTTTCTTTCATATGTGTGTGTGCGGAAAAGCGGTGGGAAAACTGGCTGACTGGCTGCTAGCAATAAAAATTGTACGTCAAGCGACAGTCAGGCAGCCAACAGACGGAAGTTCATACATTTTCCGCTGCACACACAAACAACAACAAAAACAATGTGTACCAGAAGGAACGAAACAAGAGAAGAAAAGCGAAGAAAGCAAAACGGAAAATCTAACAAAAGATTTTGCCAGTCAGACAATATAATACTTACTATAAGTTTATACTATTTAATGCAGATGGAGCACAGCGACTTTGTGATAAATCACATTTGTGCAGCGGCAAGAGTGACTTGAGTACTCGTATTACCGACGACAAGTTCCAGCAGCAATGTGCTTAAGATACTCCACGGTACAACCACACCCACTGCCAGAGAGTACATATTAATGGCCAACAGCTAAGCTGCAGCAGTTACCCAAAGCCATCCGTAGTACCAAGCGCCGACGACGACGACAGTAAGCTGCTTCCGCATTTGCAATATGCCAGCTACCAACTGAAGAGTGTGCTTCAGCAATTCGCCGATGTGTTTGTTGTAATGAGGAAATTGGATTGTGGCAGTTCTTATCACAAAAATCAGCAAGCAAGCACTTCGTTTTTTTTACAATTTTTTTCACAGATTAAAAATTTATAAGAGTCTAAAAAAAATTTGCTTAATATACTTTCGGTTCCATTCAATCCGTATAGCAATGTACAACAACAGCAACTAACTGCAGTTGTACCATGTATGTAGTTGAGCAGCTGTGCAAAATGTAGGACACCAGCGCCAGTGGTGCACCGGTTTGGTTTACACAGCCTCCTATCCATTCCTGCTGTCTGCTTGCCTTGTTCTCTGTTGGCAAATGCAATGATACAGGAAGCACTCACCGCACACAGTAGGAAGCTCGACTGTTTTATTTTTGCTACTCAAGCGCGTATCATCCACTTTGCGGCAAAAATTTTGCCGTCATGCTGTGGTACTACTTATTTCATTATTAAAATAATTGCAAGCAATGTCTATAAAAGCACTGTGTATTCCATAAATTTTGTACAAATAGAAGTACATATGACAAGTGTATAGATCCATATACTATAAACCCTATAGTAAAATGAACTAGTTCAAAACTACTTTCTAACTAGTATGAACCGCAAGTTCAATTAGTCAGCCGATTATAGTCTAAAATTAGTTCAAAATATAATTCTACCCTATAATCGATATCAATACTTATTTAGAATTTATATATTCAGGTTTTTAGACATATTGATTGTCTCAGAGAGATAGTAGTCCAACCAACTGTCAAAGAAAGCACATGTGTTTGACATTTATGCTCAGTACAGTTAGACAAATTACCATGCATAGACCTAAATCATCGAAAACTTTCAAAAAGTTATAATTTTCATTCCAATACAGGTGGTTTGTCCTCTGAAGAGATACTGGTGCCTTCCTGGTTATTTTCTTAGTTTTTCTGTGTTTTATTTGAATCATACTTCTAAAAACCAAACAGATATGGCCAAAACGACATGAAGAGAACTAACGACTTATTAAATAAGTCAAGGAACAGTATCTTCAGACTAACTGCTACCATAACAGGACATTGACCATTTGTAGAACATTCGTCGAACATGGGTATGCCCTACAATAACATATGCCGAAGCTGCGAACAAACTGGGAATAAGGAAACAATTTTCCACTTTCTCTGTGAATGCCCAGCCCTACCGCAGATCAGACAGAGAACACTGGGAATCCATTAAGTATCAAACCTTGAATGGATGTCAACAAAAAGCATAACGGATATTAGTAGTTTCATCGAAACCACAAAATGGTTTGAACGAGAAGCTTAAACTTGATAGCAAATAAAAAGGTCAACGACTAGTGCATCAAAATGGCACAGATAGTGCTAATTGAGCCGGAACTATAACAGGGCAGCACTCCTACCTACCTATCTACCTAAAAATCACTTATTCTAAGCAAAGGCTAGTAAAGTGGTACTCTTCTGTACCACATCGGATTGAAACATCTTGGCAGGACGAACTTCGGAGAATCAATGGAACTGTCCCGAATACAAATCAGTTGCCTGAACAAATTCGTAAAAGTCTTAAAGCGCTTTGTCGCCACTTGAGTGCCTCGGTCATCTATTTTGAGGAGTTTGCGGCATCACAAAGAACTGGCGACCCTAGCTGTCCAAGTGGGTTCTCCTGTGGCACAGGGATCCACCCTTGAACCGAACCTTTTCTGACCATTCTATTTTAGAACATGCTATTTTCTGGCTAGTTACATTACTAGTTATGGTACTAGTTACTTTTTAACTCGTTTGATACTAAACTGTAGTATATACATGCATGGTGGCTCGGCATTACTACATCGCCAACTTTTGCTGTGCGCAAACCTGTCCTCTGCTATGTAACGAGTCCATAGCGTACAAATTGTGGCAAAAATGGTATTTCTGATGGAATATTTGAAATGCTTTTCATATTTCATATCGTCTCTGCTTGAATAACCTCTCGTGCAATTAAGCATATTTAAAGCGATAAGAATTTATTTGTGCTCATTAAAGTGTAACGGTGCTTTATAATGGAACTTTAATGCAATATTTTATTAATGCTGTGAACATAATTTTATCAGTACAGGGACTGCGGTAGCCTACTTTGCTCTACAGGGACTGCGGTAGCCCACTTAGTTTACCTCTTTGCAAATTAGAAGCCGCTCTGTATTGTGCTCTGTAAGGGCACCCCCAATGGGAGAAGAGGCTACTTCGAACTTCTAGTAATGCTGAAAGCGTAAAGAATTTATATAAATATTGTAAAATTCGAGATTTTAATTTTCGGTCTGAATCCAAATCTGAGGTCCAGAACAAATTTAACTTACGGAGTCACTCGACTTCTATCCAAAACTATGATATTACTGAAAGTCTGGACAAGTCTATAAACCTCCGAAAAAAAAACACGACACCACTTTTTTGAAACCCAGGCCGAATTCAATCAAAGCGGTTAAAACTTTCTTAAGTCCAGCCATAGATAGCCAGTATTTTCGACTGTGCTGTTTCGATCTCTCACAAAGAGATGAGCTCTTTTCAGCGGACTGTGTTGATGACTCACTTGATACATTTCAGGAATAAAGAAATCACTTGTGCTCTCAAGGGGAAGCGTATTCTGAACCCACTGAACTAACTCTGCCATTATAGGCATATACAATTTGGTCTGAATGTGTCTTCCGTCTTCCGTTGGCACACGTCTTTACCTGTCTGCCATTAAGTTATTTTTATAAAAATGAAATTGTATTTTCCCAACAATTCATTAAATCCCCTAATAACTATATTTTAGTGCCTATAAATACATATATCTCCCACAATTTATTGTAATTTTCTGTTGTAGAATTAAAATTGTTTAAAGGCGAATATTTTCTGCTTCAATAATTCGGAGCCAATTTAATACCTATGTAAAAATTAAATTTATACTTTTAATATGCCATAAGGGGGCTGGTAGCGCATTTACAAAAACAAAAAATGAGGAAACATAAAAAGAAAAAAAATTAATGAAAAAGAAGAACCGTGCACAGTCATTGATGTAACCAGCCCTGCTGTGACTTGAGCTATTTCGCGCTTATTTTGCTTGGCAATGCAATTGAATGGAATGGAAAAATCATTCAAACGTGCTAATACGACTATGTAATTTTCCCCATGAAAACCAGTCGGCTTTCGTAAGCTGTAAGCGGTAAGCGACAACTTGCAACATGCGAAATCTAATAGGGAGTGCACATGCACTATACATACAGCTATGTACGAACAGTTGTGTGTCTACAACGTATTTAAGTGTATGTACACGAATGTGTGAATATCAATAAAAATAGGCCACGCAGTTGTCAGCACGTACCGGGGCTGCGTGCGCCCCTACACACGCCAAATACGTTGCGTTCGTCGTCGCGGAATGGATGTGCGTTTGGTGCGTTGCAATGTGCATTCGCCAGCTGGTTGGATACTAGAAATACATTGTGGTGATGCGAAGTGTTGAGGGGGGGAAGTTGTGACTAGCTGATAATACAAATATAGTATATCATAACAGTCTGTAAGCCTATGAACTGTGTAAGTTGGGGAACATGATATCTCCCAATCGGAAATATTTTATGTGATTAACTCGGGAATGGTAATCAGTAGGTACTAGGTTGATATGCCGGTTGGTAAAATGTGTTTGTGTTGGTAAAACTTTTCAAGCTGGGACCACATCCGAGAGATCTTCGGTTCTCATAATACAGATCCTTAAAAAATAATGAGAATTTCAACTCAGTATTCAACTCAACTCATCAAACAGCAGGCGCAGTAAAGACCAGAAAACTAAATGGAATGGATTCGCTTGAAAATTTGACTGAAACCCTGACAGTAAAACCTGTTAGTTTTTATTAAATTATAAAAATAGGTATCCTTATAAGATCTCATGATTTTGATGATCCATTTGGGTTAATTCTGCCCTGACAATATGACCTGTTAGTTTTTATAAAATTATAAAAAAGGTATCCCTATAAAATCTCATGATTTTGATGAACCATTTGGGTTAATTCAGCCATATAATACCCTAAACGAATGCCTCTGCTGTGTTCCACGTAACTCACACAAAAATCTTACCCCCTAGTCTACTATATTGTGGTTGATAATCTTATGATGAACAGATCTATGATTATGATTGTCAAAAACCTCATTTTTAGCCAACAGTTGTGTAGGGACGTATAAATGCTTTGGTTACATCGATAGCTTAAGTTAGATTAGACTGGTAGGTCAATAGGTCACATCGATAAATTGTATGAAAATTGAAGTCCACCTTTAGCCTTTAATACCAAGTCATCGATCAAGTTTTTCATGAACGTATGCAGATTTAAGATAAGTGTAGTCCCAGCAGTTTGTTGGAAACTCTAAATGATCGACGATTAGAACAATTTTTTCGGGCAGTTCTGGAGTTCTCAGACTATTTGTCATATTTTAAGGCTACTATCGAACGAACCGGTGGTCACGAAGAGTTGTTGCCACTGATTTAATATCCATATTCATTAAAATAGGGTCAATATAAGCCTATCCTCCTAATTTAGTCAAATAGGTATATCGTGTTCCAAAAATATCCTTAATCTATAAAAATTAGCGCTATCCAGTACATAAACAAGTAGTTCAACATGACCTTAATTTCCTAGAGGGGTTCCAGTTTACAGATCTTCGTTTTTCTCATAGGGTTATGTGTAGGTGACAACAGTGTGATGCTAAATGGAAGACAGCATTAAAGGGAAGACAATGAAAACAAACAACTTCGTTGAAATAATAAAAAATAAACTGAGAACTTAACAGAAATAAGAAGAATGAAAGTGTATCGCATGAAAAGAAAACAAAAAGCAAAACAAAACGAAAAAAAGACAACAAAATAATAAAAATAAATACTAATAAGCTTGTGTCTGTCTGCCTACAAACTTGCCGGCAGGCATTTGGCTGCCAGCCGTTGATTAATTTGAAGTAAAATATATATGCTTCGACATACATATATACTTGCACCTATATAGTATATGTGAATGATCGCCTGACAGCCACGCGTTTACCACACATTGCAACTCTTCCCCACAATTGCAGTGGCCCCCCAATGGAATAGCATGCAAATCCATTTCACTGTGCTTAATACGTTTCTACACGCTTTTCAATTGAATTATCAGCTCATCTCTATCGCTCTACTTCTGCACAACGTCGCTTCACAGTCAACTCTTATCCATAGCACCATATAATTCCCACTAATTTATATAATAATATGTATGGTCTTTTTTCTGATCTTTTTTTCAACAGATTTATCGCGTAATCGCTTTTGCGAGCTACCCGAGGAGATCACCACATTCTCATTTCTGGAGACGCTACTGCTCTATCACAACACCATACGCAGTATTCCCGAATCGGTGAAGCATCTGACATCGTTGACGTATTTGGATTTGCGCAGCAATCAGCTGGCAGCGCTGCCACGTGAGATCTGCTTTCTGCCGTTGCAAGTGTTGCTCGTGTCCAATAATCGCTTGGCATCACTGCCCGATGAGTTGGGACGCATGGACCGCCTCACGGATTTGGATGCTTCGTACAATCAACTGTCGACGCTGCCGGCGCGCATTGGTGAGCTACGTTCGTTGCGTTCGCTATCGTTGCGCAGCAATCACTTGATGTATTTACCGCGTGGTGAGTAATTACAAACATACATACATATTTATAAAGCTATATAGTTGGGGTTTTTATGCGGTCGATAAAAATAATAAACAATCTGGCATAGTATTTGTAACATTGTTCCAAGTTTTTCATACTTAATAAGTATTATCCGAATACAATTGTTATACCATCATAAAATGCTACAGTGGGCAGAATATTTTTGTTCGCATAACGGTTGTTTATACCGCCTAAAACTAAGCGGGTTAGATCTAGAGTTCTATATAGCATAATGCTCAAGATGGCCAGACATATCGGTTGTGGAACGTCAAACAGTCCGTCCGCCGGTCCGTATAAGCGATACATGTAGCAAACGTGATAATCTTTGAAGAAACTTGGTACATGTTCTCCTTGGAACTCTGATTAACCAGCCACACAAAAAAAATTGTTTTAACCCCAGAAAATCAATATAGCAGACAGTCATTTTGAAAATCAATCGGGTTCGCTTGGAAGTCGGGACTCGGGGGTTTTCGGGGTCACAGATTAAGAATCCGGTGTCGGTTTTTCAGAATTCAAAATTGTGGATGCAGAAAAACACGGAGTAGCGAGTTTCAAACAAATCCGATGAATTTTAAAAATCGTTGTGCGCCATATTTTTTTTCTGGGGTTATCTCAAACCCTGATAGGGTTAAATGGACTTCGGATTCGGATTCAGCATAAAAAACATATCGTACACATAGTAAGACCTCTAGGACATTACAATTTTTTTGCGTGGCTGAGTCATTGTCACTACAAAGCGAACATGCCCTCCAATTATTACAACTGTGTTCGAAACTAATATAAATATAAAAAATCGGTTTGGACCGTTGCATATTCAAGATATAGCATATCAAATATATTGAGTATTTCCTGACTAATCTAGAATCACTATATAGTCTGACTGGACCTTCCCCAAGGCCCATATACACAATATAATGAAATAAAAATACTTTTAGTTAACCGTGTACCTTGGAAATCGAAGATATCTTAATAGACACCCCATCTGGTATCGCTAAGGACCGTAACTGGTATAGTCGTGGCCTGTTGGACTACCAGCCTAACCTAACTTAACCTAATAGACATGCTTTCTTGAACATAATGTTCGATAGTTTCCGTACTTCGCTTTTTCTTCCTTGTTTTTTATAAGCTTCATAATCGCTTGAATTGGAACATTCCAGCTTATCGGCAATTCCGTAGTAAGAAATATTTCACATAGCTTTTTTCATTAGTCATGTGATTTTTTGTCGTAATCTTCGCAAGTTTGAGTTATTTTTGCATAAAATATAATAAATAAATGATTTTTTTAATACTGAAGTAATCGTTAATTTATGAATATATTTTTTATTATAATAATTATTTTTTTCAACTTAAGTAATAATTAAGCAGTACTCACATGTATGCTGACGGAACTCATATGTGCCCTTTTGAGTCTTTAGCCGATAATATTTTAATGAAATATCACGTATTTTAATGCAGTTGTGGAACAATCGTTATTTCGATTTGTCATTAAACACGATTGCTAGTAGCATTCGTTTTCACAATTTTTCGAAGTATTTTGCACAGTTTGATTGAGTCAACTTCGTCAATTGTTAAACAAAATCATGTTCCTTTATGGAGATCTCAACATCGAGCGTGCTCCAGAAATTTTACATATACTCGGAAATTTCGCATTAAAATATCAACTGGTCGTAAGGGGTTAGAAACTTATTATTACAATTTATTTATTTAATATTATTGAGATAACGCACAATTCGTCGTATAATCAGCATAAAGTCCACTAGGCTAACGAAAATCATTATACATAGTATATGGAAGCTGGGGTAGTTCCTCGATCGATTACAACTATTTTTGCAACCAAGCTACATATTAACCGATATATACGGTATAAAGTCCACCGGGAATTTGAGAATTCGTTTATAAGCTATATCGAGGCTAGATGAAGTATTGCCCTGATTTGCACATTTTATAATAAAAAAAACATGTCTTTTGAATTTCTTTAGAATATCTAAGAGTTTTAGATATTTTCCGTAAAAAGTAAATTAGCATTAACCACTGAGGTTTTTTTCAATATCCTTGATAACTTATGCATATTTTTACCAATGTGAGTGTAGCTTTTCTGTACCATCATTACCATAAAATTTTGTGTTTCTGGTGGGTTTCCCTGCAACATAACCTTTTTATGGGGGGTGGGAGTTTTTTAATACCCGATTTTGCCAATTTTTATGGCAAATTATGGGTTGTAAGGCTGTTCCCCAAAGGAAAATACACATAGACCATAAAAGTCAGTCATTTGTGAAGCCTGGATCCCTTGATCCTGGATTTAGATTAACAATTAGGTGTCGACAAAACGCTTTAAACTTACTACAAATTTGCAGACATCTTTCACTTCTACATTCGCTATTTGTTCTACATTCGCTTGTTCGAAAAAGTGACATCCGAGAAATATTTTTCTTGATCTCGCAAAGACGGGGACATTCCAAAAGAAAGAAATGAGATGATTCCATCTCGTCCTCCTCCTTGCAGATTCTACATCTAGCATGCAGTAAGATTATTAACCCTACGATGTGGATCCCGATGGGACAATGACCAGTAAGAACCTCTACAATTAAGGAGATGTAAGCTTTACTTAGGGCGAAGAGCTCTGTAGACCTCCTGTGATTTACTTAAATTCAAATTGAATGATGGGTACTAAAGATAAATGTGTTTAGTAAGTTTGGTTTATATAGTAGTTTGCGATATAAAAAACAAATTGTCCGACTTCATCCATCTGCAATACCAACCCTCTCATGGTACCAAGGAATATGAGTATCACTTTTCAAGTCGTCTCGTCATACTGATCATCCGCAATGGTTTGACTTTACACTTTGCTTTGCTTTGACACCCTGTATATTGTAAAAATAAACTTGTATAGATAAACTATGAAATATAGAATTGTCACATTAATTATTTTTACTTACCTCTTACAGAATTGACATGTCTAACGCTGGAATCGTTGGACGTCAGCAATAATCGCATTGCTAGTCTACCTCTGGAGATACGCCAAATGACAGCGTTGGTCGAATTGAATTTAGAAAATAATCCGCTTACGTCTCCACCTGCTAGTGTAAGTTGCACAAATGAAACCATTTTTAATTGCAGTGCATAGCATTAGTTACACTCTCTCTCTGTATAACACGCTATAAATAAGCTTAAATTCCACTAATGACTGACCGTTTTAACTTTCTTGCCACTTGCAGCTCTGTATACGCGGTCTCGTACATGTCTTTAAATTTCTCGAAACTCAAGCGGCCAAAGATGAGAAGGGCTCACGTGCCGGTGGCAATTACGATGGTTACACCACATTGCGGCGAGCGCCACGTCATGCCGCCAATGGCAGTGTACTCGAATCGAATCGTGTGCCGCGTCAGCATCAGCATGGCGCTGAGTCCGGCTATAGCACCTGTGATGGCATTGATAAGCGTTGGTCACACGATATGCCAAATGGTATTTAATGCACATACACTCACTCACACATACTCACACATATATGTACACAAAAATCACACACACAAAACACAAAATGTTATAAAAATGCATACAGTTGTTTTTTGTTGTATTATACAACAACAACAACATATGTACATACATAGAAGCATTGCAATTCAATCAACTCTACTAATCACAGCTCACTTACTCACTTCCTGTATTCAACTTACAGTTAAAACCAAATTGGATTCACCGGCACGTAGAACACCAACAACACCGCCCCCCTCATTGAGTTCGGAATTAATGGACGCCTCGCTGACTTCCAGTTCAAGCACAATTGTTGATGAGTCAATAACGTTGACAGGCAACAACACGAGCGTCGGTAGTGGTGTACAGGTCTCCCCAATGGCGGTTGCCGCAGCTGTTGTTAAACCGTTAAATGCAACGGATTCGCCAACGAAACGCAAAGTGGAAATTCAAGTAGCGGTACAATCGGCGCCCGTCACACCGCAGCATCAGAATCATGCGTTGCAACAGCAGCAACAACACCAACATTTAAACTATGCACATTCGAATTCGAATTCGAGTAATGGGAGTAATAACGGGAGTAATGGCTCATCACCCGAACAAGAAGATGCCATGATGGAGCATTATCAGCAGATGGCAGCCGGACAGAATGGCAAAAACGATGATAAGTCTAATAAAAATTTGGGGAACGTACAAACCTATCGGTGAGTTAGTTATTTTATTCTAAAAAAAAATTAAAAATTTTTAAAATAAATTAAATTTGTTTTTTCAGCGAATACAAGGAGGCTTTAAAGCAGCAACGAAATCTGGAAGTGTCCAGCGTTTATAAAATCAAAAATAACCAAAAAATGTTGTACGACATGAGCGAGGCCTCGAATGCCTTGAATTCGATAGCGGGCAATATGTCACACCATGATGAACTCAATGGTGTTGGCAGCGATAATGGCTGCAACGAAATGATACGAATTGTGAATGGTGCCAATAATATACCACAACCGAAATCGATAATGAAGAATGGTGGCGGCGGCGGCGGCATCGGTGTTGTTGCCACCAATGGTGGACTAAATATGCTAAATGGCATGTTGAATGGTGTTAATGGCGGCGGTGGTGGTGGTGTTGTTGTTGGTGATGCTAGCAGCGATTACTGTGTTGTAATACCAAAGAAACCGGTACAAAAAGTGACGCCGTCACGGAATACCGAATTAATGTCGTCGCTGGCGACGTCAAAGCAAATGCAAACAAATACAGCTGCAATAACTGCAGCAACTGCCGAGGAATTGGAAAAAATGCTGTTATTACAACAACAGCAACAACAAGTTGTGAACGGTGATTGCATGGGTTATGTGAAACCCAATAGTCCAATGAAAACGCTTAATGGTGTCGGCACTGGTGGTGGCGGTACGGTTGGTGTTGGCATACTTGCGAATAATAATAAAATTCCTACAATTGGTGGTCTCAAATCGCCTGTAAGTGGCACAAATAAATTGGGTACGGCGAAAACGCATCGGTAAGTCACTTGTGCACGCATGCCTTATTTGTTACAAAATACTAATTTGGTTTCGGTTTTACTTATCAAACAGCACTGTCACCTGGAATCATGACATACCTGCAGAGAAATTAAGCTTTACTATGCGTCGCGAATTCGATCGACAACGTGAGGAGACTGAACTAATGACTCAGCTGCGGAGTGTAAGTACTATATTCAACAATTATATTTGGGTCTACAGAAACGATTTCCTTGTAAATAATTATTCTAAATTAATCTATCAACCCCAAACAATTTCAGATCATTGAAACACGTCTCAAAATGACACTACCCGAAGATATAGCATCCGCTTTAACCGATGGCGTTATTCTATGTCATTTAGCCAATTATGTGCGTCCACGTTCGGTTGCTAGTATACATGTGCCATCGCCTGGTGTTGTAAGTTAATTCTATTAATACACTTTTCGAAATATTATTTTAAAATAATTTTATATTTTTTTTTGCAGTCGAAATTAACAATGGCCCGTTGTCGCAGAAATGTCGATAATTTTCTGGAAGCTTGTCGCAGAATCGGCGTAGATGAGGTGAGTCTAATGACACTATTGCATACTACTAAGTACTCGTAGTAGTACTACTAACTCTACATAACCTCGAATGAGTGTAAAAAGGTAAAATAGCTTTGGAATGGCAGTTGAAAATAGCATTAAAAGAGGTTGCATATCTTAAATCCTATTCTGTTCTATAAAATCGATGAAGTTTATGAGGCATTACGAGTTATATATATATATATTCTATATCATCCAATTCGGGCCAAAAATATTCGGTTATCATTCAGCAGTAGCGGTTCCCATTCACAGTAACGTGCCGGTCTTTATCATCACGGAAGAAGTAAGGTCCAATGACACCGCCAATCGAAGCCATTCAGACAGAAATGAGCCTCTTCGCTGAAGATGTTTTTTCGATGAAAATCCGGATCATTTCAAGTTGTTGCTCAGCCCAATTCACGAACATACGACGCTTCTGGTGGTCAAGCGGATTCAGTTCTTGTGTCAATTTGATCTTGTAAGGCCAAAATCTTTTCGCAAAATTCGCCACAACGACGTCATAGGGATGCCCAATGCTTGAGAACAACGTGTGAGAGACTGATTTTGGTCTTCCTCAATTGATACCCTAGCGGCTGGACTATTCTCGACACTACGAGCACTCCTTTGTCTCAATGTCACGGGACCATTTTGTACTGTGTCTGTGGATTCAAAATTTTCCCCTAGACGTTCAATTGTTGATCTGACAGGACGATTATGACGACCATAAATTGGACGTAGCGCAGATAAATTCATTTGAACTGCATTCACAAACATATCAAGCGCCCAAAAATATGCTATGATAGAAATTTGGTGATCTCGAAGTGTTTATGCGCCTAAAATTATATTATAGAAGCTTGATGTTCGGTATATTCGGACTTCTACTAATGAAATTACTTGGGCTGTTGATATGTTAAAAACAAAATCAATACGGGTTAATAAGATTAATGTCGTTGTTGTAATGCTAAAAAATTCCCGAGGTGTTAGAACCCGGTTCGTACTGGTTACGTACTCTCGATTATCTGGGAAAGAACATTTGGGTGAATAATACGATTTGTATATATCACTTGGGTAGTTATTCAACTACGTAAATACTTTGATCATTAAAAAATATAAAATATTTTAATAAACTATTTTTGAATCGATTGTTTGGAAGTTATAAACCCCGTAATTCCAAAGCTTTTCACCACACTCTTAACATTTTATGAACTAACATATGTATATAGAAATATGTATTTATGTATATTTACTTATAAGTGCACCACGTAAAATCCCTCACTTTCCCTTTACCCCTCGAATTAAAAAAAAAAAACAAAAAAACATACCTCATTAAATTATTAATTTGTCTAAACGGTCTAAATGCAAACAAAAATCTGTTATTGGTGTTGGTTGCAGGAGTTGATTTGCTCCTGTGCAGACATTGTGCCCCCCTCCGACGACGGATCCAACAGCAGCAACAGCAATAACAACAAAAATTCCTTGAATAACAATGAACCCCAGCAAATCCAAAATGAAATTTCACAAACACTACCGAATCCTTCGGCTGTTTTGAAAACGGTTTCCGCGCTAATTGCCTTGGATTATAATCCACATCATCAGAATATACGAAATTTGCAACAACAATACGAGTTGAAATTGAAATTGCAAAGGCAACAGGAGAAATTGAAGCAACAACAGCAAGAAGAAGATGAAGTGGAAGTAGAAGCAGAAAATAACGTAAAACAAGAAGAACAACAGCGTAGTAACCCACAAACAACTTTTGATTTTCAACGTCGCTGTGTTTTAACGCAGGATGGCCGTATTGGCGCTGGCGCCTTTGAGCACGAATATGAGCACCAACTCACTGCAACCTGCACCAAAGAACAGATGATGCAGCCAACATTGCATACGCTTGGCCTAGACAATTCCACATTTAATTTGAGTGCCAAGTGTCATTTCGATGTGACCGTGCTAACGAATGGACACGGTGTCGGTGTCGGTGTCGCAAGTGGTCGCGGTGGTAGTGTTGGTGTTGATGATTATGAAAAAGTGAACGCAAAAGATTTTGATAGTGATGATATTGATGAAGGCGTCGGCGCTGAGGAGGAAGAGCGTGATGAATTTGACGCGCCCTCAAACGGGGATCCATATGCGCAAAGTCATGCACACAAACAAAAATCGCAGCGGAGTAACAACCATAATGTTGCCGATTTTTTTCGTCATGCCAAATTGAAGACATTTCAGAAAATTAAATTCAATCTACTCTCCTCCTCGGGTGCCACCTCATGCATCAATTATGGACATGTGAATAATAGTCAGTGTATGTTGCAAACCATTGTGGAGACGGAGAGTGAAGTAATTGGCGGGGCTACCGAGAGCAGCAGTAAAGGCAGCAACAACAACAACAGTGGCGGTGGAGGGGGCAGCGGCGCTTACCAGCTGATCAACGAGAAGCCAACATTCAACGAGGAGCTTAAACTGAAGGTGGAAAGCCGCGCAATAGATGGCGCCGGCAACAAATACAAGTTATACGATTTAGCTACATTGCAGCAGAAAACACCTACCGTAGAGGTGGAAGAGGCGCTACCGATTGTCTCGAAACGTATCGAATTCTTCGAACACTCATCTGCTGGCAAAACAAACTCAAACTCATTGAATAATAGTTTAAATGGCAGCCTTAACAGCAGCACCAAATCGAAATCACCAAACGCAGCAACAACTACAGCAACAGCGTCAGCAGCAGCAACAAAATCTAGTACTAATAGCATTTTCAGCATATATCGCGTAGTCGATGTGAACGATGAGAAGTTGGTCATCAATAGTGGTAAACTCTTGAATGAAAGTAATGCGACTGGGGGTCTTGCAACAGCAGAGAAGGAGGTAGGCACTTCTTATCTGCTGAAGCATGATTCGCATGTGCTTACAATCATTTTGTCATGTGTCTTCATTGTCACATTTTTGCTTTTGGTCTTCTTCCCACTGCCCGGGTAGGAGATGCAACACAGAGAACTGTTGTATGCCACATTGCTTTATAGAGCTTAAGTATATATTTGGTCTTGGAAAAGGTATGAAAGTGTCGTTGAAGCTTAAGTTGACCACATTATAAGTATTTTTGCCTTGTTTTCTATGGCGCTTGTAAAATTAAGAATCATAATTAAGGCAGTCAATTTACAAAAAAAAAATGAAGCATTTGAAAGTTTTAATGCGTGAGTCGCCTCATGCTTAAAATATTTGTTGAAGAAAGACTAGTTTTACATTTTTAAGTTGCAAAAACACTATTATTTATTTTATATTTGTTAAATGCGATTTTTTTTCGAACTAACTTCGAGAACTAAGCATCTATTAAATATGTTTTTGCTTAGTTTATTAAAATATAATTTAAAATATTATAAAGTATATAAAGTTGAGATTTGTAAAAATGTGTTATGAAAGAAAAATAATAATTTAAAACTTATTTAACAACTTAATATTTTTCTATTGATCAATACGACTAATACTGCTAAATAATTTGAGAAGCTTATGCCATTTTAATAAATAAACATTTAAGATTGCATAGTTTATTACTTAAGTGCTTAATAATATATGTAAAAGTATATATAACCTAACTTTTTTTTACAATACGTACTGTTAAAATTTGAATACGTAATTTTTTTCACATTAAGATCCTTTTATATTGATCTAATTTCATTACAACTGCTAAATTTATATATAATTTATTTAATATATTTCATATTAGTATTTATATAATTAGCTTGAGCTTTAGAGATATCGAAATGATAACATAACCTGAAAATAACTACATGAATTAGTTACTTCGATTATGTTGTATCCTCAACTGAAGTTATGTTCTTATAACTATGAAAAAAAATTAATTATTTTATAATCGTCAGAATGAAGTTCGAAAGTTAATGCTAAGAATAGTCGTACTTATCTTGAAGTATAGAACCCATTTTGTATTTATTTTAATACTGAAACACAGTATTTTTAGGTACTAAATCCTTCGAAATTTTTTTGTGGAAAAGACAGTTAATTTCATAGTCTCTCCATTTCTCATTCCTACCAACAATTTATCCATCCCAATTGTGTCATATTAGGGATATCAAGAATTTTTTTGTTTAAAAATTTTCACTTTTCCAACTGAGATTCCAAAGTTTATTCATTTTATTAAAACCAAAGTTGAATATTCAAATCAAAATAGCATTGTAAAGTGTTAGTCTATATAGTATATTGATTAAATATCTTTTGAAATCATAGCTATATTTAAGCGTGGTCATGAAAGTTAGGAGTTCGAGGTTAACTTTTACGGAATAACATTGTGTTTTTTTGTAAATATTTTGCGTAGTGAAATAAAAGTCTTGATAACACATACACTTTGAACTCGCGTAAATTTTAGGACTGTCCAATATTGTTATTAAAATTTTAATAAATTTGATTTTTTAAGAAATTAATCAGTTAGAATATACGTAGTATATTAGTTATATATCCTTTTATTTTACTTTTTTACTGGCTACTAATAATTGTAATATTCACCATACGTTATAGGTTTAACGGGTTTATTTCTTAAAAACCATATTAAAATACATTTGACGTAATTTGAAGTTACATATACCTATTTCATTAATATAAGTATAAACAACATTTATCTGAGCAGAGGCTGCATATTTTCATGCATAACAGTACTTAAAAGTGCATTTTCGTAATGAAACGAACACCAAATTATTTGTATAGACTTGAAAATGAAAGTTTTTATATTAACTTTAAACTTTTCTATGCTTTATATTGAAAGGCTTTCGATTAAAATTGATGCGTATATATGTCGATAAAAAAAATTAAAAACGAATGGCGATTTAAAAAAGAAATTGGATTAAAAAACTAATTAATAATTAACTTTACATCACATATACATTTTATAAAAAGTCAATCTCCTTAAATCTTGTGTGTATAGTATAAGCGATCGGGGAAAAAATTTGAATGAAATATTTATCGGCAACAAATATTGCATACTTTTAAGCACGGAGCACAAAAACGAATCCGATTTTATATGTAATGATTCTTTTATGTTTTTGAAACATGTTTTTTAATTTGCCAATAATTTAGAATTATTACTAAGAAAAGAAAGAAATTGAAAATAATTTCTGAAACTAATTTAATGTAATTTACTATATATGAATACCTTGTTTAGTAGTATAAGGGTTTATTATTTTTGAAAGTTTTCTAAATAAGCGTTAACAAAATCATATTATTTTAAATTTTTTTTTTAAATTATTTTTTAAATTTTTTAATTTTTTATAAATTTTTTTTTATTTATATTTTTATATTTTTAATTTTCTATTCTCTCATTATAATGTATTACAAATCGAGTATATAATCAAAGGACTTAAGTGCATAAATTGCACATTATCTATTCCAGTTCTGTCAAGGAACTCTAAACTTAATTATATTTAACATTTTTTCTTCGAAAATCGCTAATTTAATATTTAAGAAAATTGAAATTTAAAATTAAAATTAATGAAAATTAAAATTGAAATGAAAAACAAACGACTCAATTCCTTTTTTAAAGCGCACTAAATTCCATAATTGCATTCATTTCTAACACTTGCCAAACTAAATGCTCAACTTGCCATCAACTGTATTAATTTTTCCTAAAAAAACTCAAGACTTAACAAGAACTGAATATAACCTACTTACCCACCATTTTGTTTTTAGCAAATAATGCTGCTTAACGAAAGACTTTCTATTGAAAATGCTTTTTCTCAAACGCATAAACGTTGACTGAAGATTTTTGTAAGGAAATTTTATAAAATAATAAAAATTGTGTTTAAAAGAAAATCGTTTTTATAAAAAAAAATTATAAAAATAATTAATTTTTATAAAATATTTTTTTTATTGTAAAATAAAAATTATAATTTTTTTAAATAAAATAATTAATTTATATAAAAAAAATCATTTTAAAAAATTTAATGGAAATTATAACTTTTTTGAAATTAAAATTTTTTTTTAATAAAAATTATAATTTTTTGAATAAAAAAAATATAAAAATTATAATTTTTTGATAATTTTTTTTAATAAAATAATTTTTTTTTAATAAAATATTTTTTTTTTAATTAATAATTATTTAAAAAGAAAAATTATCAAAAAAATTATAATTTTTATTTCAAAAAATTATTAAAAAAAATTATAATTTTTATAAAAAAAAACTTTCGAAAAACAACCAATTAATGCTTAATAACCTTTATAGCACATATTTAATGCCATGATATGTATTTAATTATATTAACAACGAATGAATTACTTGTACCATTAACCTAATGAATTACACGTAAACCAATTATTATAACTATGCGGAACTTGAATTTAAACTACAAATGATATGTTTGAGTTTAAACATTTTTATACATACATACATACAAGCTTAGATGCATATATACAAAAAATAATTATATCATATATGAATGCGTATAATTCTAGTAGCTAGCAAGCAAGCGCTTTAATAAACTATTGCTAACTTAATTTAAAACCAATAATTTATATACACACTATAATTAAAGAAAATAAAAAAAAATAATTAGAACAGCATTGTTGAAGCCAACGAGAAGCATCGATCTGTTAATTTGTGTGCGTTTTTTAAGGTTAGAAAGCGAACGTGGTTGAAAAGTTTAAGTTAGACTATATATGGTAGAGCTTCAAACGCTACATAATTATGCGCTAATTGAGGTTTAGTTAAGCGAGTTAAGTGCGGAGTAGTTAAGCATTAAGCGTTTACTAGTTGTTAGTACGATTGAATTGATGGAAATTTATTACAAGAAATGCAAGCAGGGACTAAATGGTGGCCAAGTTATTGTAAACTGAAATTATGAAAAGTAATAGTTGACAACAACAAAATATGAATTTATAAAAAAGAAAGAAATTTATTAACACACACATTAACAAATATTAAACAATCAAATCACTTCAATGGGTGTGAAAGAGGCGTGAGTTATGTAGTACGTATGCATTATTAAGTGGCAGATTTGCCATGTAGCACAAAATAAAAATGTAGCGCGTGCAAATCATAACGGTTGATTGGTATTATTTTAAACTAATTAGCATTTTTATGCATTGAAAAATGAAAAGTAAATTTAATGTACATTTGAAAACCATTTTTATACCCTTTTATACTGAGTATTTTTCAGAATTTTGCCAACTGTTTATTTTACTAATTTTTCAAAAAAGTTAAAAAATTTTGCTATTTTCAATAACTTCTAAAATTTTAATTTGAAAAACAATTCGTAAACAGTGCCTTAGATTGATTGAAGTGAGATGAGCGCCACATTATCCAAACAAAGAGAGAGGCATAGCGTAAATTGTAAGAGAGTAAGAAATTGTAGAGTGAAAGTGTGAGCGCAAACTAGAGAGCAATATGCAAATGCAGCTGCAAAGTTAAAGTAACTGCAACTAACTTAACTACCTATTTGAAAGAGAGTTTCAATTTTAACAGTCTGACGTATTACATTTTCCAAGAAAAATTAAAAAAAATAATAATTTTGAAAATTTTTTACTCGAAAACAAAATCTAATAAAGAACCAATCAATCGTTATGATTTGCGCTGCTTAATCAAAATCTATTTTCATACGAACTATTCACTAGTATACTTTTTCACATAAACTATATACATATGATATACCCTTTATAACTATGAAATCACTATACACTAACATTCCTGAAATCTAATTTGCTTCGAACGAAAAAAAATTTTTTTGCTAAAAACCTATAACTATACTGAAAATAATTATTAAAAAATATAGTATTACTAAAACGAGCGAGAAAAAATGTATTAAGTATATTTAAGTATATTTACATACATACAAATGGATGTGCGTTTAACTGTAACACCAACCAAAATGCATTTATTGTAATGATGATTTGCTAAAATAAAATATATAAAAAAAAGCAGCAACAACAATAACAACATATTTATTGTACTGAATAAAACTGAATATATGATTAACTTTTGATAAAAAAGAACGATTTTTGTTGTTTTAATATTAATGTGAGACGCATTAAAAAGGAAAAAGGAGGTTTAAAATTGATCATACATACTTTTTTTAATTAAAAAGCAAATAAATTTTATATATAATAATTTTTTACTACATGAACCTATACCAAAATATATACCAGGATTATTTTAAATAATTATTATACAATTTTTATTTTAATTATAATTTATAAATATATTTTACAAACCTTTACCAAAAACTGTTAAAGGATTAAAGTGAAGACTCATTGGCTTACCCAGTTATCGACTAGAAGGTGATTTTCAAAAATTTATTAAAATAACACAATTTAGCCCATATATTCATCATAAAGTCCACTAGAATAACAAAAACAAGAAAAAACGTTAACTTCGGCTATACCGAAGCTAATAAACCCTTCACAGGTGCAATTCTTTTAGTAACTATGTGTTTAAGCAAATCTAAAGACGTAAGCAAAAGTAAGAAAGTAGAAAAGAAAACATTTTACTAATTCTTTTTAGCCGTGTTGTTTGCTAGAAACATTAAGGTTATATAGTTAACCGATCTGAACAATTTCTTCGGATATTATATTATTACCTTAAGCAGTAATCCATGTCAAATTTCGTGAAGATACCACGTCAAATGCGTAAATTTCCCTTCAAGCCCTTGATTCCGATCGTTCGGTTTGTATGGCAGCTATATGCTATAGTGAACCGAGCTGAACAATTTTTTCGGAGATTAAAGAAGATTAAATTATTTCTATGAGCAATAACTCACACCAAATTTCGTGAAGATATGTAGTAAAATGCCGAAGTTTTCCATACAAGCCTTTGATTCCGATCGTTCAGTTTGTATGGCAGCTATATGATATAGTGGTCCGATATCGGCAGTTCCGACAAATGAGCAGCTTCTTGAAGAGAAAATAACATCTGCAAAATTTCAAAACAGTATTTTAAAAACTGAAGGACTAGTTCGTATATATACAGACGGACAGACGGACATGGCTAAATCGACTCAGTTCAACATACTGATCATTTATATATATACTTTATAGGGCCTCCGACGGGTGTTACAAACTGCGTGAAAAACTTAATATACCCTGTCTGTTCAGGGTATAATTATCATATATATGAGGGTTGAGGTAATTCCAGAACCGATTTCACTCATTTTCATCACAAAGGTGCACTATATTCAAGACTATACGCTCATCTAATTTTGATAAGATATTTCACATATTAATCGATTTATAAGGCATTAATCCCATCGTATTTTTGAAAAACCTATAATTAGATATATGGGAACTAGGGGAAGTTATGACCATATTTTAACTATTTTTAGTACAGAGACACACCATTAGAAGAAAAAGATTTCCTCTGAATTACATTAAAATATCTGAGAGATTTACCGATATTTTTGGTGAAAAATTACCCTTAGGCACTAAGTTCTTCATGTTAGATAGTAGTGACCTTGAAAAGTTGTAGTCAGATCTCGACAATTTTTCTACAGTTCAAATACAGTATTTCTGTAAAGTTTCATTCCGCTATCATCATTTTTTCCTAATATATATATTATAAAGTGAAGGAATCAGATGGATATTAAAAATTATAATGGAAGTAGGCGTGGTTATGGACCGATTTCGCCCATTTTTCATCCATGTCAAGAAAATATTATATACCGAATTTCATTAAAATCGGTCGAGTAGTTCCTGAGACCTGGTTTTTGACCCATAAGTGGGCGACGCCACGCCCATTTTAAAGTTTGTAAAATTGTGCATCCTTCGGTAATTTTTTCTGTAAAATTTGGTGTTTCTGATGAGTTAACGCACTTTTAATAATATTCAACATAATCTTAGTATGAGAGGTGCGCGTGGTTATTATCCGATTTCAACTATTTTTTTTTAAATAAAAGTAAGGGAAGTGACTGCAAAAAGTATAGTTTATATTGTTTTGCAAGATATATACAAAAAACCGACAGCCACTTTTCACAAAAAATCTTTGTTGAGAAAGTATAAGAAGTGAAAAATAAATAAAAAATAATAATAAGATTAAAAATAGTAAGAAACGTAATACAAATAAAGTCAGATTATTTATAACGAAATAATTGTGAAATCAACTATTAAAAAATAAAAGAAGTTGGTAAAAATTAGAGTAATATCAATTGAAAAAAAAAAAATTAAAAATACAAAAATATGAGTGCAGTTTTTTCAAACTGTTTTTCAAATTTCTAGATACCAGATAAATGAATGATTTTATAGAATAATCATTCATCACTGCCTTTCCACCATCTCTCATTACAGAATCTCATCTGCTGCGCTGCCGACGTGTTAGAGGGCAAAGGAGCGGTGCAAGTGGCCATTACAGTTGGTGAACTCTTCCGTCTGCATGCCAACATGGCTACAGGCAACGGCACAGGAGGTGGTGGCGTGTCCTCAAAATCGCCCACAAGAGCAACACGCGCCACACTATCGCCATCGCCAGTTGTCTAGACTGCAGATGCATTGCAATGGATTGAAATGTGAAGAAAAGTGAAAGAAAATTTGCTTTTAACGAAAAAAAAACTAACGCGAAAAGTGTCTGTTTTTTGTGCAAGAAAGAAAGTGAAGTTACAAATGCATGCAGTAGCTTTACATTTCACAGTCACCAGCTTATGTAGTGAAAGAAAAACGTCCGCGCGCATGAAATTTAACGCAATCAAAAACGAAATTTTTAATGAATGTTAAAGAAATTTGAAAAAAAAAAAACGAAATTTTACCAAATCGACGACGACGACGATGCTAAAATGGGTTCCTCGACAAATGGCAGTTGTGAATGTGAATTTTCTATTTACGCAAGAAATTCATTTAAAGCGCTGAGTGAAGAGCGGCATATGGTTATGTGAACAAGTAGGATAGAGTTATTTTTATAGTTACCAAAGGTATGTACACTTGCACATACATACAAACATACTTGCATACATACACATATGTAGATTAATAAAATGTATTTTGAATTTTTTGTAGAATTTGTTGAATATTTTAAGTAAGTGACAGACTGTTAAACGAATATTATGAACTAAATTTTATTTAAACATTATTTTATTGTACATAAAACGGTTAAAGTACCGTTAAACAAACACATACAAATACACTTACTAATCATACAAAACTAATACAAACCAAGAAAAACCATAAACACCGTTAAGTACATGACATACATACTTACATTACATAATTATTAAGTTTAATAATTAATGAATAGTCTTTGTACTGAAGCAAATGGAAAACAAATACCAAAAAGAAAAAAGAAACCACTGTTGTCACCTTTTTCATTGATAATGTTAAATATAATACTTTTGCACATTGTTTTTCCTCATTGTGTTATGTAATAAGTGTATTCATTTACATTTGCCTCAATACTTACACGTATACAAACTACACGACATATACATACATACATACCTAAAATTTAAGCTGTGTTTACACATTTCACTAGTTTGCAACATAAAAGTCACTAATTTAGTTATTAGAAATTATTGTGAAACTTTTTTATATTAATAATTTATTTCTGAAACAAATCTTGAAAACACACACACATATTTTTTTTAGCTTAGTATAAAGCGTAAACGAAGTAATATTAATAATATAAATGATATGTAGTATAATATTAAGCATTTTAGTACGCGTTTGTGGTATTCACAGTGTTGATTTCGTTGCTTAGTTGATTGAGAACTGGCATATACTGAGAAGGTTATGAGTTTAAATGAATTTTGTTGTTGGAAATGCTAGCTAAAGCATTTTTGTATGTGTGTACTTGAAATTCTCAACCACTTTATGTAAAATGTAATGAGAAATATTATTTGAATACATTTTATATTCAAATTTACCGCAACCAACTTCTCAACCACTCATGTAAAATGTAATGAGAAATATTATTTGAATACATTTTATATTCAAATTTACCGCAACCAACTTAATTATAGTAATTTAAAAATCGTTAAACAACATAAAACCTTATTTTTAAATATATTTTTTTTATTTTTATTTTTTTATTTTATTTTTTTAATGTTATTTAAAAAACAAATTTTCTTGTGTGAAAATACTCGTAAAATATTTATTTGATAAAAAAAGATTTGAAAAGTTTTATTTAAAAAAATTGCACTAAAACCCATTATTGTAGTATATACCAGATTTTCAATACACTAAGCAATTAGAAAATATAATTCTGTGAATACACTTATTAATATTGCATTTGTCATGAATACGAACACAAAAGTGTGAGCGCAAATTTACTATTTATCCTCAAGTTTTTATACTACTTACTACATCACCCCTTATGAATGAACCCACCTTTATGAAAACATCTATAACTATATATTTACATCTATAACGATTTACATACAGTGTGTTTCATAATTATAGAACAAATATTTATTTTGAGTTATGACTACTGGGAATTTTCGAGAAACAGCTTTTGAGAGTTTGAAAAAGGAAAAGTGCTATTATCTATTCTCTCTTTTAACATATTCGCTAAATTTTTCACTTCTATTACACTTCTATAACATTACATTAGCGAAAAAGACAGCACTACTATTTTGATCTAACAAATTTAATCAAAATCGTTCTCCATTTCATTGAAATGTCTCCTTAAAATATTTGACAAAATATGTCAGATCCTTATTTAAATCTCTCCAGTATTCTTTATTCCATGTGTATCATCTAAGTATTATCACTTCTCTCTCTACTGCATTTAAATAAAAAATTTTATTATCTGATAAGACAGCATCAAAAAGCTTTCGTTTGGGTCCCCTTAAATACAAATACAATGTCCAGCATTCGTCAGACTAAGGTCAAAACAGCTCGGTGAGCATACCTTTGGCGAAACCAGTGAAGTGACTGGAATCGACATTAGCCGACTTATGAATTTTGTAACGGAGTCCAAGCGTTTTATCGAATCACAAGGGTCTTGGCGATACGTCAGGAGTATTTGGGTGTCACAATGGACAGTCGATACTATCTAAATGAGATACTCTGTAGATGTGGAGATCTACCTACCCCTTGACCTAACCTAGCCTATAATACACTTTTCCTTTTACGCTCTCTCTCTATCTCTCTATTTAAAAGGAGAAAATTCGAAGAATTATAGCCAAAATTAGAGATCATAAATAACGGCACTTTTCTATATTTCTAATAATTCTAAAAGTTGTTTACCAAAGCTTACCTAGCAGTCATCTCTCGAAAGCTCCAAAGCACACATTTGTTTTATAGTTACGAAGCACACTCTTAACACATATTTTACAATTCATCATTTGCTTATTCATATCACATTTCACATCTCTCATACTATTCACCTTATTTGCACCACCCACCCATTTTATTTATTTATTCCATTGCCACCATTTCGCTTGCATCTTTTACCATATTCACCCACGATTTTCAGTTAGTATTTTCATTAATTCACTATTAGCGCCCCGAATTTCTCATTATTTCCATCCTCATTCGCTCAACAAAGTCGCAATGACACACTTTAAAAACTACGAACATATAAATATTTAAGCTACTTTAAAGCGATATATTATAAAGAAATTAAAAAAAAAATTAATTAATTAAATAGCAAAGCCGAATGTCTCATTGAGTAGTGTTAGTATATATAATATTTATGCATAGTTTTAAGCAATCGTAGCGTTTCTTTGCATGCAAACCAATTGTATTGTGAACGTTAATCAATAAAAATCTCGTCATTATACAAGAAAATAATTAATTTAATTACGAATAAATAAGCAAATTCATAGAATTAAAATTAAGCTATGCATAAATATCGATCATAATTGCAAGCAAACGAATTATTCAGAAGTGTCAAATGTTAATAAAGCGAAATTATAAAATGTAACGAAATATATAGAAAATTTTTTGTTTTTTTTTTATTTGTTTCGTGCTTAGATAGGTTAAATTCCCGTTCTTTAGTGGTAGCGTCGTTCTACTTGACCAAAAAAACTGATTTCTCTTTGAGTTGAGTATGAGTTCGCTTTTATCTGACGATGTTTCGGAAATATAAAAAGAATTGACGTATCAAAAATATATTAATACAATTTTTTTTAGACAAATCTTTACGAAGAAACACTTAGTATTTCACAGCAACCGCGATTTTCTATTGTTTATCCTTGTCCAATTCGTTCAGTAGCTTCGTAAGCATTTTACACTGATTCGCTAGATACCTGGCCCTCCTTCTTTTCTTATTTGTATAGTTTGTCATCATCTTCATCTTATCCGTAAAAGATTGAGTCATATATTTCAAATAGCCTCCGAACTACTGATTGGTTTTAAGGGGTTACATGGGTTTCGTGGGTTCAAAAAATCGAGTTTTTGTTTTTTGGCTTATTAATTTCTACAACATCTCAAGAATATTACCCTCAATTTTCAAGTCGATCCGAATAATAGTTTCTATAATAATAGTTTAGATACAGCCTTTGGAAGGTATGCGCTCTAAGTCAGCTATTATTGTTACTCTTTAAACGCGTTTTTCTCGGTACCGTGTATTCAAAGTCGGTTGTCAAATTTTCTCGAAAACTACGCAACCGATCTTGATGAAATTTTGCAGAAGAATTTTTTTTTGCAATTACAACTATTAAAAAAAAACAAAATGTCAAGCAAATTCGACCGAAATTTATATTTTTGGGTAAAAATTCCAATTTTTACTTTTTTGTCTTTCCTTCGTTCAAGCACGAAAAAAGTTTGAATTAAATAAATAATTTATTACATAAAAAAAAATATTGAAAATAGGCCTTTTTTACCCGGCAAAACCCACGTAACCCCTTAAGAGAACATTTTTCAAGACAGAAATACACATTACGGCTACCAGGACTGAGATATATTTGTCTAACAATTTGTGATATTGGTTTCGAAATATTATTGATCCTGGGGAGATGAGGTTTTGTGGTTGACCCCTCAGGTGATAATCACATTTGAACTCTAAAGTCCTTTCTGAAAGTAGTAAAGTCTCATTGGCGGATATTGTGTATCAGAGTGACTGGAACCCAACATAAATTTGATTAGAGATTTGATTTCTATTCTCGTTAGTTCACCTGGATATCTATCTGGTCAAATGCTAGTATGTAGAATGCTAGTAATAAGAAAACCAAGAACTTAACCCATTGTTTGTTTCCAAATATCCGCAGTGTGTATATCATCACATGGTATATCGTTTCACTATGGGGTTTGTACTCTCATTATATTTTAGAGATTTTTCATGGACATATTTACTTATTAGTAGGGTAGGTGAAAACCAATGTGTATCCCGATGTTTAGTGAGAACTCTGCCGAGTTCTACAATAATATTTATAAATTTTTGTTCCCAGTATAAATAACTCACTATGAAATATATTCCTTTGTGAAGCTGGAATCCACCCTTGACGCTACAACAGTAAATAATACTGTAAATTATTCCGAGTTCTATCTAATTTATCAAACGTATAAAATACATGGCGTCATGACGCATTCTTAGTATTGTAGAGTTTTTTTAAATAAAACAAAAACGGTTTGGGATATCAATGAAATTATTTATTCCCATGGAACTCGATTTCTCTTGCATGGCCACCAAGGGCACGCTTGCAGAAGTCCAGACGCTAAACCCAATTTTCGAGAGATAACACGTTCTCCAAACTTGGTTTTCAATAAATCGATTTTTGATTCGTTGTGTGGCTTGTGGCGCCGTCCTGTGGAACAACATATTGTCCAACTCCATATCATCCAATTCGGGCCAAAAATATTCGGTTATCTTTGAGTGGTCAGACAAAACGATTATGACGACCATAAATTTGACGTAGCGATCTTAAAGTTGAGGGCTACTGACTTAGAATTTCGGTAGTAATTTTTAATAATTTCGATTCGTTGTTGGATCGTATATCTTTCCATGATGAAAAGGCAAACCTTACTGGAGAAAATTGTCAAAAGAGCGGAAAAAAATATGGCGCCGTTTGCTGTCTCTATCGGTTTACTTTTGTAGCTTCCCTTTCGAAAAACCCTTTAATATCCTATGGAAATCAGTTGCCATGTGTAATGCAAAATTGGGTATAGTATAAAAGTTATATCCGCGCTCAGTCGTTAATAAAGGCTTCGTCTTTTCTTTTCTTGTTCATCCACTTATAATTTGATATAATTTCAAGGCTCTAGCCTTAGGCTTGGTATTAATACAGTCATCGATTACAGATAACATTTCGAACTCCACAAATTTCCCATCATCCGTCAGCATCTTACCTTACAACATATCGAATGCGAGAGAATAAAAGTGGCCGAATAAAATGTGTCAACAAACCGTTGTCGCAGCTTAACAATTATCTGATTTTTATTGTTGTTCCATCATTCAATTTTCAAGTGTTTGACCACAACGTTTTCCCCCTCTTCTTTGGAATTACACTTCTGCTATAATATATGTTGTTGTACTGTTAGTGTTTTTTTGGTGTTATCTCTTGTTTGTCGTGCATCAAAGCGATTAAATTCGAATAAAAGTTCAAATTTGAATTTAAATCATAGAAAAGCCGCCGCAGCGGTGTGACGGTAATAATTAACGGCATTAAATAATACGCTGCGGACTTTATTTGCTGTCCAACAGCGACGACTAAGCGGTGAGGCGACGGAGTTACAATATACATATGTATATGAGTGGACAGCAAACAGCTGGGGAGAAGACTAAGGCGGGCACACATACATACAAAAACAACAACAGTTAAAGAAAAAATGAAAATCGAAAAAATACTGCAAGGGGCGTCGGCGGCGTTCAAGCACAAAAGGCGGTGCAATACGCACACCATCAAACACTCGAGTAGTCGAAAGAAACGAGGGACATCGCATAGCAATAAAATATTCTCATAAATTATAATTAATTAATAAAAAAAATTATAAATATGGTAATCGTCGTCATCACCATAATTACGAATAGCAGAGTCGTGGTGAGCAGTCGGTGTCGTTGCCGTTGTTGTTGCATAGTTGTTGAGTAGCATAGATATTGTTGTTGTGTCGTAGACACGCTTGTATCTGTGGCAAGCAATGAACTTCAACAAATGTTATCTGACCAACAAAATTACGTGGTAGATTAGAAAAAAAAAACAAAAAAATCAGAAAAAATTAAAACGGAAATCACAACGATTAAGCTATAAATTATAGCAAACACTAATAATAAAAGAAATTGCACAAAATTAAATCGCAAAATAAATACAACAATTAATGAAATACCGTTAAGCATTTTGCGGCGATTTTTATGAAAAATTAAAAAATGCTAATAAATTTGCCGCGGTGACACACTTAATTACGAAAGCTGCGCGAAAAAAATCCCAGGAAAACCTTTAACTAATAAAAGTGTCAAGCAAACGATTTCAAGCACCAGCGATTGTTGCTGTTAACAAATTTATGTGCAATATTTATTGGTCAAGGTAACGGTCTTCAGATGTGAAACGAGTGGGTCGGACGACGCAGAAATATTGTTTTCTTTCGTTCTCAATAATTTTGGCTAAATTTTATTTAATTTTTTTATTTATATTTAATAATAAGGGCGTAACCATATAAATATTTCTATTTTCTCATACTATGTGTTGTTGTTGTTCAACTTAATTTGCAAAATTTTGCTATAATTAATTTATGACTCTTAAGCATGGTATGCGGAATGCGATTGCAATTCAATAACAAGATTTAGCTTTTATTTGATTATATCGAGAATAATTGTTGGGTAGTTACTTGGATAATACACGCTCTATAGGATTTTTGTCGTATAGCTGTTTTTGTTTTATCCGTCTATTCAAGTTGGCAACCCTGTTTATACGAAAAAAAATGTCATATAATTTGTTCAAACTTGTTGTTTTATTTATTATACAAAGCTTTGGTATGATTTCGTTCGAGGATTTTGTTTTTTAATATTAATTTTGAATTTATATTTGCGATAGATGGCGCTGTGGTTCCATTTTGCTTTTTAATTTATTTAATTTAATTCTTTATATTTTTAATTTTATAATTTGAAAAAAAATAATAAAAAAATAGATTTTCTTTTTTAAATATCAAATTATTTTTATTCATTATCACTTTCTAGCATAAACAATTTATTTCAAGACATATATTGGAATTTATAAAATAATATTTGTTACGTTATCTAGATTAAGTTTTACATTTAAATGTAATAAAATTTGATCAGTTGGTATTCAAAATAGCAATCATACTATTTTTCGATGAACGATTCAAAAAAATTAAAAATATTATATCACAGTGCCATCTAACGTAAGATAATTTTACTACATTTTTATTGTATATAAGGTCCGCAGCGCCCTATTTACATAAAAACCAGTTCTATAGTCTATGACGGGTGCTTCATAAGATATGAACTTTAATTCCCCAACATAATTTAGTTATTTCAACACAAAAAATCATCCATAAATTGCTGGAAAAATGTATGAACTACTATTATTTGTTTCATCCTTCCCTCGATTCCACGTATGAACATCAGAAATTTATTAAGTTTCAGAACACAGTATCAGCGATATGTTTTGTAATTTTCTGCGATCTGAATTTTTGTACTTTAACCTATGCATGGTCAGTCCCAAATAGGGAAACTTCCGACCCCTTCGTTAGATCACTGTCAATTAAGAATACATTTCTGAAAGCCTGTGGTAATTTTTAAAGAACCGTTAGTATTTATAACGCTAGTAGGCGTTTGAGTTTCATTTACGTCAGGACCTGCCTACGAAGGCCTAACCTGACGGTGCTCAAAAACACATCGGATCAGTACAATGCGTTGATCAGCGCCCTGAGTTTGCTATGCGTGTGGTATAGACACACTTATGCCACCTTGGTAGGGCCCATCCAAAACCTCTGCCGTGCTTTGGGTCCGGCACCCGGTTAACCATGTAACTCCACACCGAGAAACCAAAGGCCCTCTGCATGCATTTAGGTTTTGAAACCACGAAACTCCCCGAAGGCCAACCCATTGGGCAGGTTAGAAGCAAAGCTCCCAAGGCTCCTGCTCTCCATGGTACCAGGTTAAATTCTCTAAGATCTTGTAGCCTAAGCTACTACCAGTTATGTAAAGGTTAAATTATTCTTTCGGGAAACATTGGATAATATTTTGAAAAACAATGGTGCTCTTTCCATTGTTTGGTTCCATATATATGGAATCTCACTCTTCTTATTCTGCTTCAAATGTAATCATATGATAGAAGCTGGGATTATATCAGTTTCATTTCATTACGTTTTTTGAGTGGGTTTGACAGTAGAATTTACTAGTTTATGACGTCATTAACGAGACAAAAGAAACTCCTTGTTTGCGAATTTTTCATAGATATTAATCTAGGCTCTCAAGGTTTTGTACTATTTTTATGTGTAAAATATTCAGAGGTTCCTTTATAAATTAGCTTTACATATTTGCTTATTTATCTGTGGGCGGTCACATCTTATATGTATGATATAACTTTTTTTACTCGAGTCAGCCACTGTTTATTACTGAAATCTATATGTATGGTTGTTGAATGCCGCGAACACTTATAAAAATTCATAAAGCCTCAAAACGCCCATTTTCATTCACAAACTCCCGACACATTGCGTGTTGACACGGAGTCCGCTTCTAGCCATAAAATTAGCACACCGACAAACGCACACCCATAAGACATGCGTGTCTATATGTATGTATGTATATATGTATATCCGAATGCCGTTGTTGACCACTCACAGCTTTTAATAGCTGCTTCGGTATGCGCATGCTTGAATTCCATAATTTTGCACCGCCGCCACCCTCTCAGCCGCTCGCTGTCACTTTTCAATCCTGGCCCACCAATCAACTATCGCAAATTAATCGAATTTGCCTCCGAGTCCTCTAAATGATATGTATTTTAATTTTTATGCAGATGCCGTGGCTGATAGGTAACCGGTTGGTGATTTCTTGCGAGATAAATATTGGGCATCAGTTGCTGCTGGTGTTGATCCCAACTGCTGATGCTACTCTCTTACACCGTTGATAGACACACGCATTTGTTGCTGTTGCTTTTATCTTAACTGTGCGTGTTGATAATGATTATTGTAATTATAGAGCTACTGCTGAATTTTTATGAAGTGTAAGTTGAAGCTATTGAGGTTGTTGTTGTCGTGAAATTTGTTTAATGAAAAAATGATAATTGGTTAAATTTAAAATTATAGAAACTTTATAGTAATCATGTATAAATCAAGTTTAAGCCTTTAAACAGTAGCTTATTTATTATTTAAAATATATTTGCTTTATTCTTTAATTTGAATGAAGCGTGCTCTTAATTATTCCTACAAATATTTATTAGGTTTCTTCAATTATTTATTTAATATTTAATATTCTTAATGGTTTTTTAGTCTAATATAACGAGCTTATAAATGGTTGTTTAATATTGAATTCTCAAAAATGATAATTTTCAATTGCAACTCCTAAATATTATGATCTCTTTGGTAATCTCAAATATGTATAAATATTATATATAGTTTCGGTTCTGTCTGACGTTGCCATCTTGGTCTCACTCGTGCCTCGTATTCTCAACGTTTAAAAGCCTTAAGGTCAGTAATCAGATTTTCAGTTTCAGCATTGAACCCAAATGATCAACTTCATACCGACTAGTAAGAATTACATGAGCATTTCCAATCTGTGTTAAATTTACCACCGTTTTCTAGTCATTTGCGTCTTATAAATAGTATTGAGAGCGAGCTAGTATTAAAGATATGTCAGGCTAATATTTTTAAAGAATCAATTATGTATATACACGCATAAAAAATACGATATATCTATGTATAGGTTGCCACAGAACAGATTTGGTCATCTCTTAAAATTCTTAGTTTAAATTTTTCCATTTCCGATTGTGATTGTGATTTCTACTGAATTAGAACTTTGAAATAGTTTTACTACTTTTCTTTTTTAATTCATAAATTTAATTTAGAAATTAATATCTCTTTACTGTTGTAACAACTCAGTTGTATTGTAATTGTAACAACTCAACTTAAGTGGCTATCCAGTATGACATTTTCAAAAAATCGTTTTTTTTTTAATTTTTTGCTTATTCGATAGTTTCTACTTTCAAAAATATCATGTGAAAGCGGTAAGGTCGTATCTTAAATAGTTTATGAATGACAGCGTGCTAAAGAGCGAGCGCTCGCAAGTATAAGCCGCTATAATCGAAATTTTAAATGAGTTCATAACTCAACGACCAATCAACTTCAAATTTAAACTGAGTATCCTTGAATATATTTACTATATACAATGACCTACGATCTTTTTGTTGAGAATTATAAATATGGCATTAGAAAAACGACCAATTTTGTACCTAAAAAACGACATTTTTTCAGAACTACGCCATTTTGTTAATTTTTGATATTTTTCATATCAAATCATAGGTCATTGTATTGAAAATACCGTCAACTTTAATAAGCTTTTTGATTTACTTATTCGGTCGGAATTATGTCAGCAGTTGGAGAATTTTTTTTGGCACCTCCGAAGATAGCATATAATTCGGTAATTTTTCAATATTTTTTGTAAAAAAAATTTTAAAATATAGCTGAAAATATACCTTATTATGTCCAAAAAACTTAGAAAATTCGATAGAGTAATCTCTTTAAAAAAATTCACGAAAATCGCCTAATTTATCATGAGTTACACTGGTATGGTCCCTTAAAACAACCAAACTTTTTTGGCTTTTAGTATTACCACTAATTTAGTTGAAGTTAATGATAGTTGCAGTGTTGATGTTGACAACCTGAAAAGACATAAACTAGTTTGCTCAAATTTATTTCCCCACTCACCATTTTATATTAATTAAATTTTTATTAACAATTTTTCGATGCTTGAATCTTCTGTCACAACTGCTTGCAATGAGTTTTCATTTTTTGATATTGTGGAATACCGTACTTGCTCAGTCCAGAAAAAATTTGTTGGATTTGACAACTCAACTGAACTTGAGTTGTCAATGACCAAGTTGTAATATTTCAACTGAAGTGAAGTTGAGTTGTAAGCCTTAATAACAACTTCTTTTTAGTTCTTTTTGGTTCGGATGTTTTGCTACTTTTATGGATTACTTTTTCAGCTGAAGTATTCTCCTTTATTTGTAGTTTCCACCTCCTCATCCGTTATATTCCAGCCTCTTTCATCCGTATGTAGTGTATGATTTAACCAATGTTGCTACATAATTCGATTTCTTCTTATATGAAATACTTTCCTACGTGCTCTCAATTTGTAGTAAATTAACTGTAATGGGTTCAATGACTTATGGATTGTTGAATTGTTGAGATAGGACCTTACTTCAAGCTTGATTATTCTGACCCAATCACTGTTTATACGAATAATGTACTCGATTTATATTCAAAATGGCTCCGTTTTTCCACAGAACAATTTTTTTTTAAATTGTTGAAAACATACATAGAATTTGGCATTTGACATTTTTCAAATCTTCGTAGAATATTTTCGAATTTCGATATTCTCAAAATTTTCATGACATTTTAAAAATAGTTCAATTTTAGCATAAATCTGCAAAATACTATGCAATGCTGACTTTCATTTCGATTAACATTGTATTTTCATGACAAACAAAAGTATTTTTATGCCGCAGAGCCAGTCCACTCTATGTAGCGTTACATTAGCAAGTTCGTTGCTTAAGTCTTTTGTTATCTACACCGCAGCTATTGTTTCGGCTTGTAGTATGCCATAACTACACAAACAAAGCGTTTGTGTGTGCAAAACTTGTTTACAAATAAAAATACACATTTTAAGTTATTAAACCTTTAATAAATTCCAAGTCATAATTTATAATTTGTTTCGCATACACAAATCATAATTTGAATTTCACACAAGCATATTAACGGTGAAACACACACCTACCCGTTCGCATGGAGCAGAGCGTGCACAGCAGCAGCGAAACGGCAAAGCAGTTGGTAATTAAGGAAACAAAAAGCTGCGGATGAGCGCCATCCCAACGACGTTGATATATTTAAGTAAAATATTTATGTGAATACATCTGTGCATACATTTGTATTTATGTGTTTGTGCGTGTGTGCCTAAGTAGGTGTATGTATTTGTAACGCCCGCCAGATTTTATCCAGCAGCTTTACCACTTGTAGGGAAGACAGATGGCCGAAAATCCCATTTGTGTTAATCAACTGTAATTAAATTCATTAAAATTTTCTCCCTCCGCCGACGAAAAAAAAACTATATTACGCACATATGAATATGATCACGTACATTTTCGATATTGTTATGCTTTAGCATTTTTCATCATGACCTGTAGGAAAAGGGAGAAAAATTAGTACGTTGAAAAGGAACTCTTTACTCTGAATTTATCACACCTTTCTTTGCAAGATAGGCTTGTCTTTCTAGCTGCTTCTCTAGAATTATATTGTTGAGGTCCGATGGATCCGACAAGGAAAGGGTGGGAAGCCATTTTATTTCTTTAACAATGAATTATTGTGGGCAAAGGTCGATTCCAAGGATTTGGGGAAGATTTGGAAAGGAGAATTCTCAGGACCTCGTCTTCAAATTCTAATTTCACTCAATATATCAGGTAAAACCAATTTTTGGTAGAAAAAAGGGTTTCTAAGCTGAGTCCATAGTGAAGACAGAGATCATAATAGTGTTTTTAGAAATTCTCTGACTATAACCATAAAAAATTTTAATCGTACAAGTATTTTAAATGTATCCCTATTTACAAATTAAGCTTTTTAGAAATATTTTATAGATTTGACCTATATTTGACAATAAAGCCAACTAAACTGACCACATGAAAGTTAAACTACCTTCCCTCTTTTCTTTCAGAAAATAATAAACTTAGAAAACTTATTCCTTTTTTAACTAGTTACAAAGTACTTAAAAAAGGACCAGTCCCTACCAAAAAATAAAAAAAAATAATATTTTCTTTTTTTAAGAAAATAGGGAATTTGCCATATTTTTGTTATTTCTTACTAGTTACAAACTACTCCAAAAAGGACCAGCCCCTGCCATATATTCAAAAATAATGAACTTCCTTCCTTTTTTTCAGAAAATAATAATTTAAGAAAATTTAAGTCCTTTTCTAACTAGTTACAAACTACTTCAAAACAGACCAGTTCTCACCATTAATTAAAAACTATAAACTTTCTTCTTTTTTTGAGAAAATAATGAATTTACAAAATTTTAAGCCTTTTCTAACTAGTTACAAACTACTTCAAAAAGTACCTGTCCCACCATATTTTAAAAAATAACAAAATATAGTCCAAAATGCTTCCTTATTGTCAGCTTCTGACCTGTAATTTGCTACACGCACTCATGAAATATACAAGCAATCTTATTTATTACAACAAAAATCAAATCCTCTAATCAAATTTATTGCTCAAATTACGTTTAAACTCTTTTTTCACGAAATTAGTATGAAACTATCGGTAACTAATCATAAATACCCAAATTAATAATTATCCATCCATTGAATAGAATAAGCTTACATACAGAGTGGGGAATCTTCTTAATTAGTTATGAAGTGATTTTAATGTTTGCTCATCAATATTTCTGTTTACCAGCTAAATGGGATGAGACGCACAGTTGTTGTAGTTGCCGGTGTTGTAGTTGTGGGCCACAAATGCAGTCGTCGCGCGGCAGTCACAAGCAATTAATCAGTGAAATGGAAATAAATCAAAAAGGCAAAGTGCCACAGCATGGCGAATTCACTGTGGCTGTGACCAGCTGTTGGCTGCATTTGTTGCAGCTACCGAAGCGGAGCAGCAAGCAGAGTGCGGGCGCTGCCGCGGTGTGTGCACAGCAGTTGGTCGATTACCGAAATTTCGTAGATAAAAGAGAAAAATTAAATTAAGAACAAATTAAGTATGCAAATGAAGCGAAGGTGCCTCAAATGCTTAGCGCTCATTCTCATGCTCGTGTCTTTGTTGTTGCCTCCGCCTTTTTTTTTTGCTTTGTGAACATAGAAGTGTGTGTGTGTGTGTGTGTGCGTAATTAAACGAAATCTGCCATAATTTATTGCTCATTTGCTGTTAAAGGTGTGCTAGCGTACATGTTTTAGATATTTCATATTTTTTTGTTATTATTTTTCTACAAATCTTCATAACGCAGGAAAAAATTTCGTGGAACTTTAAAATTGGAGGCGTTTCCATCATTTATTAGCAATCCTTGTGTTGGCTCATTAGACGCAAAAAGCAACGCTCATAATAGTAGGGTAATGTCAGGCTGTAATTAAATACTTTGATTGGACAATTAATCGTTTTGGTGTTAAATTCAAGTTGAAATAAATTTTATTTCAATTCGATTTTTATTGGCATTCCATAGTCAAGTATATAGGAAATGAAAAGGTCAGGTACCCCAATTAGTGTTTAAAATATAATATATTCAAGTACAAAACAAGCAATTGTGTGACATACTTTCTATTTTTTAGAATATCAGGTCTTCTTAAGTTTGTGTTCAACAAGGACGAATGGATATAGGAATTCAATAAAATATGCTCTTATGATCCATTCATGGGATCAGAGTATTCAGGGTATTTTTTACAACTCAACCTTTGGTACGTTATCTCCCTTGGCGTCCCAATAAATAAATGCATAACTCATTATTGGTTCATCTAAACCAAAAATATTTCGAAAGTACATTGATAAATCTCGTTAATAAATGAAGGAAAAACAAAAATGAAACAAGAAGGGAAGGGTTAAGTTTGGGTGTAACCGAACATTATATAATAATTACAATTAATTAAATATATTATATTAATTTTATTAATATAACACACAATTTGACTCACATATTCGGCATATGCATGGTATAAAGTTCATACAAAGTTTGAAAACCCTTATATTAGGTATATGGGAGCTAGGAAAAGTTATGATCCGATTTCACTCATTTTTGACACGGAGACATATTGTTAGAAGAAAAATATTCCCTCTGATTTTTTTCAAAATACCTGAGGTACATACCTATAGTTTTGGTAAAAAATATGTTCGAAGCTCTAAGGTCCTTATGTTCGATATATGGGGCCTTGAATGTTCCGATTTCGGCGATTTTGTATTAATACTGTAATTGCAGTATTTTTGCAAAATTCTGTTCCGATATCTTCACCATTGCTTACTTTATATATTGTAAAGTAAACGGTTCAGATCGACTTCAAAGTTCTGATGAGAAGTAGGCGTGGTTGTGAACCGATTTGGACTACTTTAATAACATATCATTGGGAAGCCAGCAGTAGCAGAAGCAGTAGATATTATGAAGTAGTTTCGGAGATATGGCCTTAGACCCATAAGTGGCCGGAACCACATCCATTTTGAGTGCAGCTTGCGTGACGGACAGACAGACATCCGGATTTCAACTATTCTCATCATCTTTTTAGCAACTTTGTTGCGAGAGCAAAAAATTTGAATTTTTGAAAGAAACTATTTTTTTCGCTATATATTTGCTCGAACAAAATTTTGGTAATAAAATTAAAAAGAATCCTTTGTTTATTAACTAGATAATGTTATCAAGAAATCGTGTCCAACGACTGTTTTGCGATAAACGCGTTTAAAGTCTTAAATTGATACTGACGTCACCTGAAGGATCTATTTCTAAGATTTTTACTCGGATCGATCTCTATCGATATTTTATCGTATATATTACTTTAACTATACATAAAGTTAAAATAATATTCCTTCAGTTTTAGTTGTAGTAAGCTCTAAACATTAAAAGCTTTTTTTTTCCTAAGTAGAAAATCCGCAGATTGTTTTCTGATATTATGAAACTGTAGGAGGTTCTGGTTTTCAGATCATCGTTGAGGATATAAATCGCTCTGATCTATCTCTATTGGTAAATATACCTACATAACTTTTCTTTTCATGGCAAAACTGGCAAATGAAAGATTATGTAAATTTTAATGAAAAGTTTATTAGTCGAAACACATTTTTTTCTAAATTATAGAATTCGCACCACAAAAAGGTCAGAGTGTCCTACAGTTTAAAATGTATCTTCGTTATTAGCAAATGAGCAAATATTTCTTTCTTATTCCATAACGTTTCCCAGATCGTCTTATAATTTTTTTCTCATTAATGAACAGCAATTTAATACTAACGAACATTAGGTACTTAGAGTCTGATATGTAATTTCATATATATTTACAAAAAGAGAGTTAGGAATCAAATATGAGCTACAAACTGAGCCAGTGGTTCATTCTGATTTTAAGATCTTCAAAGCTACATGATTCAAAGTCGCTTCTGTATTTACCAAGTGTTAAATATTTAGTAATCCTCCCCTCTTTATTGTGATATATGTGATATATGTCTATTGTCTTCGAAATTTCTTAACCCCGAAATTGGTTTTCAATGAGAGTATGGCAACTTGTAAATATATTGTTTTTATACATATAGTTTTTGATGGTGTTGGGATTTTAACTCACAATTCTTTGAATTCGAATTTAGCTTAGTTTAGGAATTCACTTTAATCCTTTTGTCTGACATCAAAACTCAACTAAAATTTGTTTCGGAAGCATTTCTGAAGGGAAAATATTTATATCCAAGAGCTATTCGAAATCAATTCAAGACTTGTATCACTCTCCGTTTGTCAACCGATATCAAAACGTATTACAATAAACCGAGGAGGAGCTTGATCAATCTCATTGTTGTCATTGATTTAAAAACATAAATATGTGTAATAAAGGCATCCTTGTAATTACAAAAAAAAAAAAACAAATAGCAAATAGCTAAATACTCAAAATGAGCACTTCATTAGTCGACAATCTCATGAATTTTCCTCCGCATAATTAATGCAATTTTTTCACAATCGCTTCAACACTGCAACTTTCCAATCACCCGCTGCTATGATCTGCTCATATGATACACATTTAACGGCACAACCATAGCTGACTAGCTTTTCACTCTTTCGCTACAGTGTCTACTCGTACGTAGTATGCGCCTCACATTTTTCGCTAGCTAGCCAAGTTTCCCACACCAATCAGCCGCCAAACATAATGAACACGCCACTATTGCGTGTTAATCAATTGCAAATGCTGTGCACAATCCTTTTGCCCGTTTTAATTGCAACAATTTCATAAAATCGCATATCACATTCGAACGGCCAACAGAAGGCCGCGAGCAAGAAAAGCGAGCGGCGCATTGGTCACATTGCCATCGGCGGGCCACATACGAGTATATGTTCATATATCTACTTTCATTTGTATGGTTGTGTGTTGGCTTGTAGGTGTGTTGCTGCAGGCTGCTGCGCTTGGTGTTGCAACAAATGTACTCACCTACATGCATGCAAGCGCATACGATTTCGAATTCGTATTGGAATACGAATGAGTTGACACCCCGCTGTGTATTAAATTAACAAAGACACCATGCGGCGTCAAGTGGCACTTGCGCTCACATCATGGACAACAATGGAACAGGATCGCGACAGCGTACAACTGTCTCATTGCAATGAAAGCAACAACAACAGCAGTGGCAGCAGTAATAATGCATAAAACAACAAGCCTGCAAATGAGACTTCTTCTTCCAGTGTCAGACGAAACTTTTCGGTCACACATGAAAGGTCCACCGCCGTGTGTCCACTGTGGCCCCTCCTAAACGGTTAGGCGTTGCAGCCGCTACTTGGCCGCTACTTGGCCACCACTTTGCTTGGTTTATGACCAGCTCCATTATGCACACTCACAAAGCGCATGCGTGTATTTTTGTAAGTTGAAATGTGTGGGCATTGACTTGCCGCCTGTGACTCTGGCGCACATATTTAAATATTAAATGAACTTAAATATTGTTAAAGGCATTTATGTCATTCGGGCCATTTACCAATTTTACTTGTAAAATATTATCATATTAAATAATTCATTGCAGTCAGTATGTATGTTGTTGTATGTGTGAACCTGTGATTGCTTTTGCTGTTGAGTGGCTTGCTATCATACCCTTTAGTTTTAACAAGGTCTACTAATTGAATTTTTGTTAAAAATTATTGTTTTCTGCTTCTACTGTAAAACGACAGTTGACAGTTAACAAAACTTCTTTAGAATTCTCTAATGGACTGATAAACTACAACTAATAGAATCAATTGAACACCTAATTAAGAACTATTTCTTGAATGTTGAACAACTCGATACTAGTAACCGTTTAAAAAACGTATAACAAAATTTGGTTCACGCATGGAAATCGGCTACTGAGCTATTGAGGTCGACGTTATGTGTTGGCCACTCCATTGGTAAAAATTTTTCGATTTTAAATCTGTTATTTTACAATTTTGTGAATGTACTTTAGGTCATCATTCTGTTGTCATATTCCAACTTATTTGGACCTTAAGATAAAATTGGTGATTTATTCCATTTATGGGTATATCTTCGAGGTTCCGTTTGGATTTTTCCGTATTCATTTGACTATGCAGGATATTTTTCAATAATATATTTCCGTTATCCTTTCACCTCTTCTGGTCGAGAGATAAATGTCCTAATATTAGGTTGTCCGCTTTATTGCTCTTTATTTTAATGCTTAATAAAAAGTGATCGGATTTAGTTGAAATATGCGCCGTTTCGTTCGATAATCTGTTTCCATATAAACGACAATTTCATAATACCCCCTCCTTATTTGCAAAGAACTCGGACACTTTTCACAAGCCTCTTTTGAGACCAACTTTACACCACCAAGGGCCTTCGCCATGGACAGGAACAGGTGGTAATCACTTGGCGCTATGTGCGGCCTATATGGTGGATGTGATAAAACCTCCCATCCGAGCTCCCGTAGGTTCTGACGAGTCAACAACGAAGTGTGTGGTCTTGCGTTGTCCTGGTAGAACACTAAACCCTTCCTGTTGGCCAATTCTGGACTCTTCTGGTCGATCGCCTGCTTCATGCGGTCCAGTTGTTCGCAGTAAATGGTATAATTAAGCATTTGGTCATATGGGAGTAGCTCATAGTGAATTATTCACTTCCAATCCCACCAAACACACAGCAAAACCAAAACCTTCCTGGCCGTCAATTCCGGCTTGGCCACTGTTTGGGACGATTCACCGGCCTTCGACCACGACCGCTTTCGCTTGATATTGTCGTATCTGATCCATTTTTCGTCGCCAGTCACCAACCGCTTCAAAAATGGGTCGAGTTCGTTCTGTTTTAGCAGCATATCACAGGCGTTAATCCGGTCCAAATGCGACCCAAACATCAAGCTTTTTTTGTGTATCCAGCCTTCTGCAGATGGTTTAAAATGGTTTGGTGATAAACTCCCAAATGTCACGAGATGCACATGCCGGTCTAACTCGATGTTTTCCATAATTTGAACGGTATTCGTCGTGTCCATGGTGTCGTTCTCATCCGCTCTGTATCATCGAAACCATTCCTCCGCCATTCGAAGTGATAGAGTACCATCCCCAAAACACCATTAATCTCACGGAACGTGCATTAGGTTCGCGGTCGCCATTATACACTATATGGGTTTGGCCAAACATTTAAACAACGCTTTTTGAATGAAACAGCTTTTTGGCTGGTTTCTTCGACATTGAATTTGCATTGTATAAATATCCCTACAGTAATTCAATTCTTGTAAGATTCCTCCATTATTTCGATATGCGTTTGTTTCCATCTTGACCACTTCATTTGAGCAAAATATTTTGCCAACCAGGCACTTTTTAGTTGGCGAAGGACGAAATTTTCGCTTGGGGTTAAATATAGCGAATACGTTAGGCGGAGGACTAGTTTATAGTGTAAACTGAATGAGTCAGAGGGTTGTTTTCGTGAATTATTTGAATTTCGCATTCTTTTGTGATCCTAAAGATGTTAATTAATTCACTAATTTTCTGCCAATACTGTCTTTTGTGGCCTTCTTAAACGGTTACAACTGTGTTAGATCTGTATTCAGTATTGTATTGAACTTGCATTGTTTATATAAAGTAAAGTAAAAGCTTTCTTTAAAATCCATCAACCCTTCAGGGGTGTGTCAAAACGTATATCCGCCATTTGTTACATAACATCTTGACACACATGCCACGAATAGAAAGCGAAAATAACGAAAAAATTTTGAAAAGTGTATGAACCTGTATATAGTAGACCCTCAGCTATATGACTAATCGACATTTAAAAAGCGCCACACTGCTGCTATCTACAGTAATAAATTGTATTGCGATTACATAGGCACCCTCTCTCCACAGTCAAAGCTGAGCGTGTGCGGCAGCCGCAGTAATGAATGAAAAATGCGATAAAATTGTCAACAAAATGTTAATGTGTACGAACTTACATGAATGCGCGTGTTGAAGTTAATTAATTTTGTGCAAAAATTAATGTATGTCCACACAGTTAGTTTATGCAAATTAATGAAAAAATTACGCAAAAAGAAAAACTAACAACAACAAAGACATACATATATATTTATACAGAAGTAACAACAACAACAAGTAAGCTTTATAAAAACACGCAAGCGCACAACGCTCAGAATATTTGTCTGCTTTCATTCACTGCTTTTGAGCAGCGTGATATGTGTGATGTTTGTATGTACATATAAACGAAAGACTTAAGCCACAAACTTGCTTGCTTTGTTGATTGCGTGTGGCTTGGGTGTGTGGAGTAGTGTGCTGGCCCGGCTGCTGTTGCTGCTGCTGGCGCCAAATAAACGATCACAACAGTGTTGTTGAAATTTTAATTTCTCCAAAGCGAACGAGCGTTCATGTATTCACTCGCATTCCGAGTGCCGACAAAGTATCGATCACCGCATGAGTTGGGTGGCCGGTCGGCGAGCGGTTGTAGCGTGCGTCAGTTGGCGCTGACATTGTAACGGCAGCAGACATAATCAAATAAGCAGCTATTATGCATTGCTGTTGCTGATGAGTTGCCTCTCTACATATTTCAACTCTTCAAATACAAATTAAAAACAATTCCGTATTGCTGCCGCTGCAATTAAAACGCTGTTGGTGCATCACGGCGCTATACACAAGCTTCGGTGAAGAAAGAAGAAAAAGAAAGACTTTATGCATATAATTTTTTCTTAATATAATTGAGAAAGCGATAAATTTGAAGTCAATGAGAATTTGTATATGAAGTGGCTGGTTGCAGGTTGCATGTTGCGCAGCTGTGCCGCAAAGCAAACAGCATAATTGCTACAACAACAATATTGTTAACGAACTGCAGCAAAAGCTCGCCGCCCTCCACCACTTCAGTTGGCTGCAACTTGTTTTTGTTGCCCTTACGCGCGTCCCATTAAATGATCTTAAATTGTATTTTATTATTATGTGATTTGTTTGTTGCACGCGTGCGTGTCCACCCACCGCGCGTTCCCCACTCCACGCCATTGGCACACTGCACCGCACTACAATTGCTACCTTATTCGTGCATGAGGACGTACGTTCGTTAGCGCCAGTGTGTGTGTTGGCGAACTGTCTGAGAGCGCCAGCGGCGTACAAATCCAATTTAAATTTTTGTTTGCACTGCGCATGCGCCCACAGCGCAACCAAACACAACAACACACAAACATATATATATGTATGTATGCTAGCAGCAAAAGCAAATAAATATATGCATAAATGTGGGTTTGTCTTCTTCTTCTTCTCCATCGCATCAAACTGCGTCCTGCGTCCGCTGAGACCCCATGTTGGGTCATTGTCGTAAATCACACATTTAAATATTTATGCATTCTTGCTTGTTCAAAAAATTAGTTACGAGCATTTAAGCAGCGCCATAACATTGCGTACAACAACAAATAATACACCTCAACTCACACAGCATGCTGCGCAGTGCGTCTGCGCAGACGCTACTCCTTTCAGTATATGAATATCAAATACATATGTAAAGTGTGTGTTTGTGTGCTTGTGTTGTCATTGCTCAGTGTGTGTGTAGTTGGCTTGAAGGTGGAGAAGGTGGAGAAAATCAAAAGAATTTAATTTCCTTTTTATGATATTTTAATTTATTTGTGCGTAAATCATCGTTAAATGAGGACAAGTCGGTAGGCGCTTGCGCAGTGCGCTTTATAGGGTAAGAGGGCACTATATGTATTTTTATTTTTGAACTTCACAGAGAGCAATGGGTCAGGCGAGCAGCATAAAAATGTTTCAGTAACAAGTTAGTAAGGCGCATGAAGAAATAAAATTGTCCAATTTTAAGGTTAGAGTTACTGATAGATATATATTTTAGGGTGACTTTTCTCTTTGAGCTGTAGGATTATTTTTTTGCTGTCTGTTGCACATTTCGACTACGAAACACATCTTAATCAAGTGAAGTTTGATCTCCTCTATATCAATAATCTCACAGATTATTAACTGTTACATGAATTGGGCAGGATTTAGAAACCAACTTTAGGACAAGACTTAGTTTATCGGCCTTATTGAAGGGGTTGGTTGGGTTTCAGAGCTTAAATAAGAGGATATTTTTTACTATTTCTACCTTATCTCCAAATCGCATGCCGGAGACAGCAAAAGTTCATGCAAAATATCGTTATTGGACGAAGCAAATAAAAATAATAAATATGTTAATTCAATTTAATTAATAATTTTGTTTAGAATGTCTATCTCTTAGAATTTTGATCGATTTGATATTTTATTTTTATTTCTTAAAAGGGGTTATATTAGTGTATCCCATGAAAAATTAGGCGATTTTAATGCATTTTCTTTTTAAAGAAAGTACTCTATCGATTGCTCCGAAGTTTTTCGCACATAATAAGGTATACTTTCAGCTACATTTCAATTTTTTTTTTTACAAAAATATTGAAAAATAATGAAGTTTCTGTCTTCGGAGGTGACAAAAGAAAAAGTTCGCCAACTGCTGATATGATTCCGGCAGAAAGAGTAGCTGATATAAAAAAATTCAAAAGGTTATTAAAGTTAAATATATTTCCTATACAATGACCTACGATTTTTGAAAAATATAAAAAATTAACAAAATGGAGTAGTAATGAAAAATGTCGTTTTTTTGGAAAAAAAAATTTAATACCAAATTGACAATTTTCAACCAACCAAAAATGGTCATTGTATAGCAAATATATTCAAGAATCCTCAGTTTAAATTTGAAGTCTATCGGTCTATTTCTCGTTGAGTTATGATGTCAGCAATTTTGAAAAATTTCGTTTCGAGAAAAACGCGTTTAAAGTTTCGATTATAGCGGCTTATACCTATGAGTGGTCGCTCTTTAGAATGCTGACATTCAAAAATTATTCAAGATACGACCTTACCGCCTTCACAGGATATTTTTGAGTGTATAAACGAACGAATAAGCAAAAAAATTGATTTTTTGAAAATTTCCACTGGTATAGCCCCTAAAAATATTTTTTTTTGGAATTTTCAAACTCACTTAACACCTTAAGCCATTATTAGGAGGTGAGCCGCAACGAAGTCCCTTTAACAGCTCTTACAATTTGATAAGCTTTTTACATACCCTGTCTCTTCATTCTAAAGCTTCTATGATATCGTAGTATAAAACCTACTAAGTTTTTATATGAATATTATATTGTGGGCCCTTTAAGTCTTAAACCGTCTCTGAAAGTCCCATAAAAATTCAAAAAAACGTCACTTAAATGTTTTCTCACATATAAATATTCATCTTTCCTTATTTATGTATATACATTGGTATATTTGCGTCATAAATTCAGGAATGCAGCAATCAATCGGTAAAAATACAAATGCAAAAAAAATACGTTTTCCTTATGTGTCCTACACATACAATTTTATGTTTATGTTTATTTATTTTTTTCAATATATATGTATGTATGTATTTGTGTGCTACAGTATTTACAGTTGCTGTTTGGCAAATTAAATTTCACAGTTTGTGGTCCCTAAAATTAAAGTAAGCAGTTAGTCAGTCCGTCGTTAACATAAATTTATTAACAGCTTTTTGGCAACAATTTATATACATTGTATGCCATCAATATGTATACGTATACATGGTTTAATGTATATTGTAATTATGCAGGAAGTTACTGTATAGGAATTTCTTTGTTGACAAATTATAGTTTCTTACATTACAGACATATGTATGTAATAAAAAACAAGTAAGAAAGGGCTAAGTTCGGGTTCAATTTATTTAATTAATTTTATTAATATAACACACAATTTGACTGACATCTTCGTCATATATACGGTAATAAAGTCCATTGAAAATTTGATCCCTAATATTATATATATGGGAGCTAGGTGAAGTTATGACCCGATTTCACTCATTTTTGGCAAAGAGACACATTATTAGAAGAAAAATATTCCTAAATTTCTTCAAAATATCTGAGAGACTTACCTATATTTTCGGTAAACTAAATTTTAGAAGCACTGAGGTCCTCGTGTTCTATATATAGGGCCTTGAAAACCTATTGTCCGATTTCGGCGATTTTTAGAAAGGGGCTACCACACTATAAATGCAGTATTTATGCAAAGTTCTGTTCTGATATCTTCACTAGTGCTTACTTTATGTAAACGATTCAGATTGACTTCAGAGTTCTGGTATATTGGAACTAGGCGTGGTTGTGAACCGATTTGGTCTATTTTCACAACATATTATTGGGATGGCAGGACATATTATGAAAATAATGTCATTCAAATTGGTCGAGAAGTTTCCGAGATATGATTTTTGAACCATAATTGGGTGGAGCCACGCCCATTTAAAATTGTGTTTACCATTTTGAGTACAGCCCTTCTGTACCATCTTTATTTAAATTTAAATTTAACGTTTATGGTGATTTTCCTTACCGAATTTTTAGTAGTTTTCAACATAAACCTTTATATTGTTTAAGGAAATGTCCAAAGGAAACCACTCTATAGAGTTTGGTTGATATAGCCTTAATAGTTTACGAGATATGTACAAAAAGCTTAGCAAGCGCCCACTTCCCCAAAAAATATACACCCAAATATGGCCCTTACTAGGACGATGCTTTGTACCTTTGTACTTTACTTTTATTACTTTATTTATGGCTTAGTTATGGCACTTTATACGTTTTCGGTTATCGCAATTTCTTGGGCGTAGCGGTGGTCCGATTTCCTCCATTTACGAACTTAACCTTCTTATGGTCCCAAGGAGCACGTGTATCAAGTTTCATCAAGATATCTCAATTTTTACTCCAGTTATCGCTTGCACGGTCAGACATTCGAATCTTGACTCGTCTCGTCATCTTGATCATTTTGATATATATAAACTTATATCTAACATGTTTAGTTTTAGGACTTACAGTAAAAAAATTGCGTTAAATTGAGAGAATTTAGTTTAGTGACGTCACTTTAGCAATGATCTATGAGAAATTTGGAAACATTTATTTTTGAAACTATCTTGCAATTTTTAAATATTATCGAGTTAATGTAACTTATAAAAATGTTTCTTAACTTTTTATTTGGATTTATTATTTTATTATAACGTAAGATTTTAAATCTTTGGGTTTCGACCATCCTTTATTATATAAGGAAGTCCTAACTTTATACATATTTTTTGCATTGTACCACGATTATTATCAATTGCAGGCTCAGAAAACTACTGACAGTAATATTATGAATATTTTGTGACTCTTGGATTCTTGAAAGTTTCGCATATTGAATCAAACTTGAAGTTATAGAAAAATGTTTCCCTCGTTGAAAAATAAAAACTCTTCTAAAAATACAAAAATTATATCTCCCTAGACATTTTTACGTACTCGAATCCTACCCTAACTCGAATCACCGTAATCCACAAAAAAATTCGGAGTTAGAGAGAGAGTTATGGAAAGTAATTTGTATGAAATTTGACTTCTATTGTCAACTCAAGGGTTCGAGTTATGGAGAACATCGAAGTATAGCACTTCGCGAGTTATGGAAGTTCAACTGTATATCGTTTTGATTCTATTGTTATTCATTCTGAGGTTTAAGGCTTTATACAGAAATAGAAAATAGAAAAAAACGGTATTTCTCTAATTCTCATAGAATATTTTCTTTGATATGGAACCATTGATATATTTGGTATCTACATCATTTTACATATTGGTAAACATTGCTTTAGTTCTACCTTTTATTGTGGAGTTTCGAGTGTTAACTGTTGTGCTTGCAGTGGAGTTGTGAGTTTTAACTATCCTCAAATCTATTTTCACATGTTTATTCCCTTTTCTTTTCTTATCTTTATCTGCAGCCAACTTTAGGTTTTAATTCGTTGTAAAATATTAAAAATTACCAAATATCTCTTTAACTGCCTCCATGATTCTATAACTTTAGAAATTCGATTTGTCGTAGGCCTGATTTTATCGACCTCATATCACGAAAAAAGTTATTTATAGGTTATACAGCTACTTACCTTATCGCAGAGACTAGATTTCTGTCAAATTGTCCCTGTAATTGTATAAAAAGCCTTTCCAACATTTTGTTCCTGACGACCCGAACGAATATAATCTTCTTTTAACCCCACTCCAAAACAAAATAACGGATCGATTCAAATTTATATTTCTATTTCTCTTGGGTCCTTACTATTAATAAAGTCCAATCTCTAATGTGTCCGATTATATATTAAAACTCATCCTTGTAGATCTACCTTCACTACTACTACTATTACTGTTATTCCGGATCTATGACTATGAAGAAGATCTCGACTTCTATTAACAAATCTTAAATCTTCTCATTACCCACTCACTCATTCATCAGTATTGCATTGTTGTTATTGTTATACAATAATTCGCAACAAACACTTGTTGACATATTGAATAAATCGCGCTTATCAGCATAATCGCCAGCGCCAAACGTGCAGTTGAAGGCGGAAAAAACGCAACGCAACTCAACAGCAACTAATTTCATTTAATGCACTCCAACAACCTAACTTCCTCGATGCCGCAAGGTCTGCACGCTACATTGTAGAGTCAATGCATTGCATTGTTGTTGTTATTGTTTTCTCTACAATATTTTTTGGTTATCATAATATAAGTAATTTTTAATTTGAAGCCTCCTGACAGCTGGCTGTCATATAAATTTAATTGAATTTACATTTTTATTAATTGCTTTTCGGGGTTCTCAACAACAGAAACAACAACAGCAGCAGCAACAACAATAGTAGAAAATCTGTACCGTATACGCCCTTACCACCTCGACTTGAGTACTCAGTGAGTAACCCACTTACTTACTACTCACTGACTGACTGTCTGACTGACAAACTTGCTTTCCTGTGTAGTTTGGGCGATGAGTGTGTGACTCTTCATTTGCCCGTTGAACTGGTCAGTCTGCGCGCTGTCAGTTCTGCAGTTCATCACATGCTAAGTTTACTCCTGCAACGCTTGGCATAGTAGTCCGCCCGTTTTTTGATGAATGAGTCGAGTTTGACTCACACACACAATAAGAAAGCTTGCACCGTCCGCGCTTCAAGTGGAAACTCAAGTGCTTTTGCTTATAATGATTATTAACAACATTTTTATTATAAGTAGTTGCTATTGTTGTTGTTATTTAGCTTCGGTATTTTTTTATATTTTTTTTCTTAAACCCAACTCTTGTATTGTTTTAGCTGTCTTCGGTTGCCGCTTGTTGTTGCGTTGATTTGTTGCTGACTAATTAGTAACTAAGCATAAAATTGTTTGTTGCCAATGACCGCAACTACAACAAAGTAAGCAACACAGCAATACAATTTATGCATTCATATGCTTCCGCATAAATCTATATACATATATATATATGGATTTACATATGAACAAATACATATCTACTTATGAGTATGAATATGCGTCTTGTGCCTTTGCTGCCGTTCGCCTGTTGGTGGCATTCAACGTTCAGCTGGTATGGCTAAATGCTCGGGAGATTGATTGTATTCAGTTAATTAAAATGTGACTTGAGTTGGTATTAATTACAAAAACGCCCATCGCTCGTAAATGGAAAAAATTCTGGACTTTTTAGCCTTCTGCTGGAAATTAACAACATAAATGAGCATAAATATGGAGGTTAGGGTGTTGCTGTGGATAATTTTGAACTCGGAGAAACTATATATGTTTTTTATATATTCGACAGGATTGTATGAATTAAAGGAATGAAATATTTTTTAGGCAAAAATTTGAACCGATTGCATGGATTTCAATACACAGTCAACTATAGGACAGAAAACATTATAGACGGTATATGTGTTCGCAAGTGAAGGTTCTGGAAAGGATTTTTTAAATGTTTCTCAACAAAATATATTATGTTTAATATATCATACTTACTCTATTTCTTTAAGATTTCTTACAGTTCACCGAATGGCTCGAGCTACTTATATCAGATATACTATATATGGATGAAAATATGGACCGGTATCGACTGTTTCTTATAGCATTTGCCATATTCTAGAAGTCTCATTGGCGCATAATCTACTGTGGAGTAGAAGTAGGCGATCTATTACTATGATTTTACACATTAAAAAAAATAATCAATTTGACGTAAATGGTTTTTTAACCTGAAATTTAATTATTAAAAATTGAAAAAAAGAAAAGAAAGTAAATGAAAGAAATGAAAAGAAAATAAAATATAATAAAAACAAAAAAGATAAATAAATAAAGACAGAAAGAGGAAAAAATTATGAAAGGAAAAAATTTTTAAATGCTAAAAAAGAATGATAAAAAAAAATAAAAATGAAAAAAAAACGAGAAAACAAAAACAAATATAAAAAATAAAAAAAAAAACGAAAAAATAAAACACAAATAAAATAAAAAGGAACAAAAAACGGCAAAATAAAAAACAAATAAAATCGACAAAAAAAACGAAAATAAAAATCATAAAAGAAATACATAATAATTTATATAAAAGAGAAGAATGAAAAAATATATAACTGCGAAGAAAAAGAAAAAAACTTAAATAAGGAGAAAAAAAAATAAAAAAATATAAAATATTAGTATGACTATATATAATATAATATATATAAAGCAAATTTTTTAATATATTTTATTTTTTTTTTTATTAGGTTGCGTCTTCAAATTAGCCAACAATGGACCGCCAATGGTTGTGCCTATTCCATACGACTGCTGGATAGTATGAGAACCTTCTTCAGGACAGAAATACGATCGAAGATTCATTAAAACCACTTCGGACTAACAGAAAGCGTCAATAAATATTTATATGTTTATATTTACATACATATATATACATAATATTTATAAATTTTCTATAAAAGTATCAGCGAATTTAATAAACATTTATTTATTTTATTTTTAATTAATTAATTTATTTTATTTTTAATTAATTAATTTATTTTATTTTATATTGTGTACACAATTTGAATTATTTCAACAAATAATAATAATAAAAAAAATTAGAAAATAATATAATAAATAAAATAGTAAAATAACAAACGAATTATGATTTTTTAATTATCGCAGTATATACGTGTTGACACGTATCCATATATACGCGTGAGTACGCAATAATAAATACATACACACATACATCCATACATACACGCAGTCGCTGCAGCCTTTCGGCAAGAAGAAGCATTTTCGCAAATTACCAGTTTCACTCATTCTACTAAGCGCCCATAATCATGAAGTAAGTAACACAAATAGTAGGCTGCGCGAAAAGTTTTCTGTGCATCCACATGCCTTTGCAATATCCTAGCAACAAATGTTAGTCTCGTGTTTCACTGTGATTTCGCCATACACTAACAACTGCGCATAATCAAATAAATACGCCCACCTACTGATAGCATATGCTATGCACACCCTCATTGACGAACGCACAAAATAATCAAAGAGAAAAAAATAAAACTAGCAAATTGCCAGTGAGTGATTTTTCACTATTCTACTAGGCGACCAGAAAAGGCAGCAAGGCACGCAGAAATAAAATTGATCACTGCATTTGTTAGTGTAATGTGTATGCAGGCAACTCAAATAAATGCAACAACAGGTATTAGTTTCAAATTTCTCTATTTGTTTCGCAATTATTCCTTTCGCAATTGTTGTAAATTCTTTTGCGCACATACAATGCATTAGAATAGAAAAATATCAGCAACAACAATCAATATAGAAGAATGCCAGCAACAAAAATAATGGGAGCTGCATGCACAGAAATTTGCTTGCTGAATTTTTTGGGTGCCTGGTCGCATGACTGCGCAGCCTGCCCAATTTAAAAGCAAATTTGCGAAATGAAGAAAAATGGGTATGGTGGAGGGGGTAAGTGAAGTAAAATTATGGATGAGCTCGTATGTTATTTCACAATATTCTACCAGGCGACCAGAAAAGGCAGCAAGGCATGCACAAATAATACTGATCATTGCGTTTGTTATTGTAAAGTGTCTGCAGGCAACTCAAATAAATGCAACAACACGTATTAGTTTCGAATTTCTCTATTTGTTTCGCAATTATGTTTTCCTTTCGCAATTGTTGTAAATTCTTTTGTACACATACAATGCATTAGAATAGAGGAATTTCAACAACAACAGCAAGGCATACACAAATAATACTGATCATTGCGTTTGTTATTGTAATGGGTAAATATGCAAATCCATTAATGCAACAACAAATATATGTTTCGAATTTTTCGCTATGTTTCCCTATCGTGTTTTGCTTACATGCATGTTATAGTTGTTGTAAATTCTTAAGCACACCTACAATGCATTAGAATAGAAAAATGTCGGCAACAACAACTATTGGAGGATGCATGCAAAAAAAAAATTGTTTGCTGAAATTTCTGGGCGCCTGTTCCCTTGACTGCGCTGCTTGCCCAATTTAAAAGCAAATTTGCGAAATGAAGAAAATATGGGTATGGTGGAGGGGGAAAGTGAAGTAAAATTATGGATGAGCTCGTATGTGATTTCTCACAATTCTACCAAGCGACCAGAAAAAGCAGCAAGGCATGCAGAAATAATATTGATCGTTGCATGTGCTATTGAAATGTGTATGCAGGCATCCCAAATAAATGCAACAACAGGTATTAGTTTCAAATTTCTCTATTTGTTTCGCAATTATTCCTTTCGTAATTGTTGGAAATTCTTTTGAATACAAACAATGCGTTAGAATAGACGAATGTCAACAACAACATCAAGGCATGCAAAAATAATATTAATTACTGCATTTGTTATTGTAAAGTGTCTGCAGGCAACTCAAATAAATGCACCAATAAATATTAGTTCCGATTTCTCTCATTGTTTCGTAATTATGTTTTGCTTGCATTCCTTTCGTAATTGTTGTAAATTCTTTTGAAGAAAAACAATGCATTAGAATAGAGGAATGTAACAATAACAACCAAAATAGAGGAATGTCGGCAACAAAAATGATGGGAGCTGCATACACAGAAATTTGGTTGCTGTATTTTCTGGACGCCTGGTCGCATGACTGCGCTGCCTGCCCTATTTTAAAGCAATGAAGAAAATATGGTTATGGTGGAGGGGGTAAGTGAAGTAAAAATGTGGTTGAGCCAGTGAGTGATTTCACAATATTCTACCAGGCGACCAGAAAAGGCAGCAAAGCATGCAAAAATAATATTGATCACTGCGTTTGTTATTTAGTGTCTGCAGGCAACCCAAATAAATGCAACAATAAATATTAGTTCCGAATTTCTCTATTTATTTCGCAATTATACCTTTCGTAATTGTTGTAAATTCTTTTGAATGCAAACAATGGTTTAGAATAGAAGAATGTCAGCAACAAAAATAATAGGAGGCAAATGAATAAAAATGCAGCAAGGCATGCACAAGTAACATTGAATATTGCATTTTTTATTGTAATGTGAAGAGAGGCAATTCAAATAAATGCAACAACAAGTATTAGTTCCGAATTTCTCTATTTGTTTCGCATTTGTGTTCTGCTTCCCATTATATTCATCCCTTTTGCAATTGTTGTAAATTCTTTTGAACACTAACAACCAAAATAGAAGAATGTTAGCAACAAAAATAAAAGGAGGCAAAATGCACAGAAATTTGCTTGCTGCATTTTCTGGGCGCCTGGTCGCATGAAAGCGCCGATATCGCATTTTTAAAGCATTTTTGCGAAATTAAGGAAATTTGATTATGAGGGAGGGGTAGGTGAAGTAGAGGGGATGCCTAAAAAATATTATTTGAATTTGAGTTTTGTTTACTTTTAAGTGAATGACCAGGCGAACATAAATATATGTAGCATAACCTATACCAGATCATCTCGATCAGCTGAGTTTTGTTTATTTTCATTGCAAAAACAAAAATTCGTTTCAACTGCCCAAATAAAACAAAAATAATGGGTGTCTACGTAAACAAAATCAATGCGTCCACTTACTATGTTTTGTGAACATCTGGTGCATGGAAATGCATACCCCCTTCGGTGAACGCACAAAATGACCAAAGTGAAGAAGAAGAGAAAAAAAAATCAATGAGTGATTTCTCACTATTCTACCAGGCGACCAGAAAAGGCAGCAAGGCACGCAGAAATTATTTTGATCACTGTAATGTGCAAAAACGCAACGAAAACAATGCATCAACACAAATGCGTTCCAAATGTCTCGCTTCGTTCCGCAATTATTCCTTTCGTAATTGTTGTAAATTCTTTTGCGCACATACAATGCATTAGAATAGAAGAATGTCAGCAACAAAAATGATGGGCATACACAAGTAATACTGATCATTGCGTTTGTTATTGTAATGTGTAAATATGCAAATCCATTAATGAAACAACAAATATAAGTTTAGATTTTTCTTCAATGTTTCCCTATTGTGTTTTGCTTACTGCATGTTATAATTGTTGTAAATTCTTTCATACACATGCAAGGTATTAGGACAGAAAAATGTCAACAACAGTAACTATTGAAGGCTGCATGCGCTGAAATTTGATTGCAGAAATTTCTGCGCGCCTGATCCCATGACAGCACCGATTACATTTTTTTAATGTGATTTTAGTAAATAAAAAAATATGAGTGTGGAGGAGGAGGTGCGTAAGTAAAGGGAGCCAGTAGGTAATCTCTCACTATTCTACCAGGCGATCATGAAAAGCACACACAAGTAATATTGATCATAACATTTGTTATTGTAAAGGGTCTGCAGGCAACTCAAATAAATGCAACAACAGGTATTAGTTTCGAATTTCTCTATTTGTTTCGCAATTATGTTTTCCTTTCGCAATTGTTGTAATTTCTTTTGTACACATACAATGCATTAGAATAGAGGAATTTCAACACAACAGCAAGGCATACACAAGTAATACTGATCATTGCGTTTGTGGTGTGTAAATATGCAAATCCATTAATGCAACAACAAATATATGTTTCGAATTTTTTCTATGTTTCCCTATAGTGTTTTGCGTACATGCATGTTATAGTTGTTGTAAATTCTTTAGCACACCTACAATGTCAATGTATAATAGAAGAATGTCAGCAACAAAAATGATAGGACCTGCATGCGCACAAATTTGCCTGCTGAAATTTCTGAGTGCCTGGTCGCATGACTGCGCTGCTTGCCCAATTTTAAAGCAAATTTGCAATGAGGAAAAAAAATATGGATATGGTGGAGGGCGGGTAATGAAGCAAAAATGTGGTTGAGCCAGTGAGTGATTTCACAATATTCTACCAGGCGACCAGAAAAAGCAGCAAGGCATGCACAAGTAATTTTAATCAATGCATTTTTAGTGTAATGTGTATGCAGGCATCCCAAATAAATGCAACAATAAATATTAGTTTCAAATTTCTCTCCTTGTTTCTCATTTATGTTTTGCTTGCATTCCTTTCGCAATTGTTGTAAATTCTTTTGATCGCAAACAATGCATTAATAGAATAATGTCAGCAACAAAAATGAAGGGTACCAAAATGCTTAAAAATTTGCTTGCTGAAATTTTTGGGCACCTGTTCCCATGACAGAGACAATTGCGCAGTTTTAAAGCAATTTTTGTGAAATAAAATATGGCTATGGAGGAGGGAGGAGTGAAGTGAAGGGAACCAGTAGATGATTTCTCATTAGTCTTCCAGGCACTCATGAAAAGTAGCAAGGCATGCAGAAATAATATTGTATTTGTATTGTAATGTGTACCAGACAATTCAAATAATTGCAACAATAAATATTATTTATTAGATAGTTGTTGTACATTGCTTCTGCATTCTATGCATTAGAATAGAAAAATGTCAGCAACAACAACTATTCCAATAGTGCAGCCTCCAGGCTGCATGCATACAAATTTGCTTGCTAATATTTCTGGGCGCCTGTTCCCTTGGCAGAGCTGATTACCCAATTTAAAAGCAATTTTGATGAAAAATGAAGAAAATATGAGAGGGGCAAGGGAGGAAAAAAGTGGAAGGTCTGTAGGTGATACGTAAATATGCAATTCAATAAATGTTCGCAATAAATCGATTACCCAGTTTTAAATATTTAACAACTTTATGTGATTAATCAGGCGAACTTAAATATATGTGATCAGCTCAATTTGTTGTTTTTTTATTTTCATTACAAAAACGAAATATTAATAAATTGCAGGACAAACAATAAGAAGGAATAAGTAGTGTATTTTATTTTCTGAATGCCGGACACGATTTTATCAACTACTTACTTTGAAAAATCGCATATTTACCAGGCTTTCAGAAATTGTAAAAAGCATCTTAAAGTCTAATTTTTAATTCTCAAGCAAGATAACTTACATATCGTAGTAATTTAAATCTTTCAGAAATTGCTAAAGAGGCCTTAAAAGTCTCTTAAAGCAAGATCCCATACATTTTGGAGGATCAGTTCAATTATTCTAAATTTTCATGCGAGATCCTTGTTTACTATTATTCGACTTAATAAACAGATGTTAATAAAGTATACAAAAATAATTCAAATTTAATTCGAATTAGAATAGAATTATTAGCGATATGTAAATTCAATGTCATCTATGAGTACTTTTTGAGCGCCTCATCATACAAATATTTGATATAATTATAATAATTCCGACTACCGATCCATACCTGAGCTCAAAGTAAAAGTATCAGATGAACAGAAATCATTAAAAATTAGGCGAAGACTCCAATTTTTCTTTAATTTCAATTTTATTATGAATGCTTGGTGTGCCAAAAATCAAATCCAATTTAAACTCCTCAATGAAATATCCTCCAACAACCAGTCGGCCAGAAATCATAGCAAGTCCAGGCGAACACCTTGCCAGTGAATGCACCATGCAATACTAAAATGCGCAGCATTTCAAATAAGTCGCCGAACCCATGCGTTTCACTTGCCATTCGTTCCTAGGCAAACGTATGATGTATGTAGTGCAGTTATTTTCGCTGTGTTGTTGCGCTTGGTGTCATTAGTAATGCAGAAGTGTAAACAAATATGTGTTGAAAAGGAATGCGAAAAATTTCAGTGTGTGTTGCTGCATATTTGCTTGCAGTGCGTGTATGAGCGCCTGGTGCCTGGGAGAGGTTTTAATATAATATTTTGTTGTTTGACAGAGTGGGTGACGTCGCTGTGTGTTTATAAATCTGGGTTGCCATATACACCACAATTTAATGAAAAATAAATAAAACACTTAATTTTATTTCAATATTCACATATTCATACAGTTTGTGAATATCACAAACACTTTATTACGCTAAAATTACTTTTTACAGATTTTCAATAGAATTCAAGTTTTCAAATACTAAACAAATTTCATAAATTTCTAATGGAATACATATTTAAGTAACTAACTCTACTGATGCATGCTATTCTTGCATATAAATACTATTTACTAAATATATGCGACTAAGTCAAGATTGCTTTATTGAGCGCACTGGTACTAATTTTATATTTTTTGATTATATAATTAAAATAATGAAGAAAATAATAATTTAAAAACAACTACACTAATATACATACATACAGATGACTTTATAGCCACAAGCAAATTGATAATAATACAAAGTAAACTAAAATTTAATTTTAATACATTTTAGAAACAACAAAATCGAGGAAATTTTCCATAACTTTCCACTAGACCCCTCCAGCACTTTCTTTCACCCTCAAACCCACTACGTGGGCGCTTCACCAACGGCAGCAACTGCAGCGCCAACTAGCTGAGCACATCGCCGTGACCATTCTGACGCAGCAGCTCCAGCTTGAGCTCATGTTCGCGCGCCTTCAAACGCAATGCAGCAATGGATGAGGTGCGCCGATCTTCGGGTGGTGTGCCGGTACGTGGCAGTGTTGAAGATGACGCTGCTGATTGATGTGATGGTGAGTGCGCCAACTGTAGCGGTGAATGCGCGTGACTTGGCGCTGCCGTTTGCTGTGGCGGCGGCGGTGGCGCTTGATGCAACATAGACAAGCTGATGCCGGGCGATGATTGGCCTTGTTGTTGTGATGGTGCATGGGAGTGTGCCAGGGCTGGTGGTGGTGCCATCGATTGCATTGTCATGGATGTGGGGGAAATTGGTGGCGAAGCGATGAGGTGATTGGGTGAATGCAATTCAGGGGATGAAATAAGCATTGGTGGCTTGACGGCGGCGATAGTTAGTTGTGCCGGCGGTGCTGGTGGTGGACGCGGCACAGCGGTCATATTGGCTAGGAGCGTTTGGAAGGATGTGGTCGGTGAGTACATGCTAGCCATGCCGGGTAGTAGATGTGGTGGTGCTCTGTGAGGAGAAGGGAAAGAGATTTATATTAGTATACATTCGAGTAAAAATTAGATAATTATATGTATGATTGATAAGTGTGTGAAAACTTGTCTTCTAAGTTTAGAGGTTGGTCATTATAAGTTCTTTGGCAAGCGATTTGCTAAGGAACTTTGAACTCAGAACGGCATCTCCTAATATGGTTTTATAAGCTCCCTGGCTCGAAGATCAAATAAATATACTTGAAAGCTAGAAATAGAAGAATCCGGAATATCTTTCTAAGTATCCGAAAGGCGAATCGAAATATTATATGATTTGATATCATGCGGAGATTTGGCCGTAACTCTAGAAGGTGGAACCTAGTTGAAAAAATAGTTGGACTTTCGTCGCTCGGAGATCGAACCTAAGCTCTACAGATCTTGGTAATCTTTTTCCTTTGTTAAATTCAAGTGTAATAATTGGTCTCTTCGATATGAGTGTTCTCGATATAAGTTATACCAGGAGGATTGATAACTGAATGTTACCTAAACATCTAGGCGATAAAGGGCAATATTTCGTCGATTCCTATATTGGATCGAACCTATGAAGTTCAGAACCTTTAATTTTGGTACTTACAAGAAGGAAGAACATTTTTATGCGATAATACCGTGAGACTCAAGACTGGACAAATTGCTCCCATAGAACTAAACTGTTTGGTTAAAGAGAAAACCTAAAGAAATCAAGAAATAACGAGGTATCGTTAAAGTAATGTTGTTTAAATCATTAGAATACTCTTAAGAAAGTCTTACTTCAGCAAATTGATTCGGTTGTTCGAAAAATTGGATCCAGTTTGAGATTAAAGGTATAACTTCACTATGTCTAGATCGAATCTGAAGCAAGACAAAAGCGAACTGCCAAACGAACTAGATATGGAAATGGTCTAGTAAGTAAGTTGGTTGGAAGTCTAAGGTCTAAATTATACTTTATTTTGGACAAGAGCCCAGTCTTCAACGTACCTTTAAATGTCATATTCTTTGCATATGTTTTTCCTCCAGTCACCTCTTAAGGACGTGCTTTTAGAAGTATGTCTAATGTAACAGTTTATCACTTAACTTCTGAACTTACCTTTGAAATTGATTGTAAAATCCAGATGGCAACATCGGTGCCGCCGACAGGTGTGGATAACGAAAGGCGGCCAAATTAGCCGGCGCATCAAATGGCTTGCGCAAATTGAAGCCCAGATGCGTGAATGGATTCGGTGGCAATGTTGGACCGACCACAGCTTGCATGGCGCCCGGTCCACTGGGCAAATACGGGTTGTACGGATGTGATTGCGGTCCCACCTTCTCTTGTTTGCGCCACTTGGCGCGACGATTCTGAAACCAAACCTGTAATAGCAAGAAGAAGAAGAAGAAGTTAACAAATGAGCATAATTGAAAAGGAGTTGATATGTAGGATGGACGGATGGAAAACAAAGTGGAAATGAAAAATGCACGCTTTTAATTAATGAAATCTAAAGTTGATTTAAAAAATTAAAGAGCAATAGGGAAATAAAACGCCCACTTCCTGCAGCTATGGTAGCTAGGTCGCTATGCGTTCGGCAGTGGTGAGTTGCAAGAGTGGGCGTTGTGCCAGCGGCATTGAGGTATGACAGCGTCGGCGCTGTGTAACGAGATATCGTCCGAGAGGGGAGAGGGCGCATTTCTTTCAGTTTACTGGAGTTGCAATTTGCCCGGAATCGTTTTAATTAATTCAACATCTTTTCCAACATTTATTATTAGAGCGCTCCTGTGCTGAGCAAGCAGGCGCGCAAGCGCAAGCGAGCGAACAAGATTGCGGCGCATGCGCACAGTGGCAGCGTGTAAGAAATGCATGCATGCGGTAGCCAAGTTAAACAAACATGTGGGCGTGGTGTCTGTGTGCCTCAATACACGCCCAATTAATTAGTTTTGAACGAAACAATTTCAACCATCGATTCGGTGTGCTCTGGTGAAATGAATTAGTGGCAGCTAGTAGATTTTTCGGTTATTAAATTGTGTAGACAGAAGGGCGTTAGAGGGACACAGATTTGGTGATTTTCAAATGAAAGCTCAAACTGTATGTATGTTGAACGAAATTTTAGCTTTAAAATAGACATGTGATTAGTGGTAGAATAGAGGTTGAATCAACATATCAGTCGACTGAGATTGTCAGTCGGCTTACAAATATAGAAATTTCAACCAAAAATAAAGGGAATTTTAAGATTTAGAATAACACGGTTTTGAAGAGTCCAAATGTCTACATTTTTTTTAATAATGTTGATATACATTCGCCTGAAAGACAGACAATTTTCAGCTTTATCTGTAGCAGCCTCTCTAATGTTATACATTTTTGACTGCTTGGTGATTTTCGATTGTTAAAAGCTCACAATTCTTGAATTCTTGGCCATAAATAATACTGTAATGATAATCCAACCTCCATATTCACCGGACATAATTAAGTTTGACATTTTCATATTTTACAAATATACGAGAAATCGCTAAAAGAGTCAGACCTTCCCAAAAATCGAGTTTGAGAAGTGTTTCGACGATCATAAGTGTATAATATCGTATGAGGATTAATTGTAAGACGACAACATTAGTGTGGACTAATGAATAATGTTTTTTTTTTCAAGAAACGGAAATTCCGTTTATGTTTTGAACAGACCATGCATTTGAAAGAAAAGTTAAATATCCTTATATTGTTAAAGACAAGTACTGGAGCTACTAATCAAAAGTAGTTCAATGGAGTTTTTGTTGATCGCTAATGAGCTAAACAACTCTATGAATAGTGGAGGTAAAATTAGATTTGGCTTTCGCTGAAGCATTAAATGTGGGTAAAACAATATAAGAGATTACGTAATACTTCAAGCCTGCTCTTGACTTTATAATAATACTTCAACTTAAACTGAAATGGGGTTGTGTTGTAAGCTGTAATAGGGGAATTGATTATTATGTCACAAAATATCATTTGAGTTTAACCTCTAATTTCTAGTTTAATTGGAATTGGAATGATACATTGAAAGAATGTTAAGGATATTTAGTTTTCAATATATAGCCTTTTTACGCAGGAGCTAATTGATCAATTAACCGGTATCTGTTCGATTAAAACGCTTATTAAGATCAATTTACCATACAAAATAAAAATCTACATTAATTTTTAATTGAAATTTAATCAACATGGAAATTAAATGCAACTCTGCGCCAAAGACGCACGATATACGTTCTTTGTCTGCGATTGGTTGAATTTTTTGATAAAAAAAGCTACGGTAGATGTCGCTGCTAATAATATCAAACAGCTGATGAAACTTACCAACTTCTTATGAAAAGCAAAAACAAAAATGTATAACAGCTAATCGCTTATCGAGTAGCCAACAATGCAAAAGGCAAAAAAGGGTTTCTCAATAAAAATTTTGATTGATCAATTAATTTGGCTGTGTAAAAATGCTATTATATCTTTATATCATGGCCAAGGCGACTTTTAATTGAAAATAATAAGAAGTAACTTTACAGCTAAATAAAGAAATTAACTAATTGCTGTATTGGTATTTAATTCACAATAAATTGAGAAGTGCGTTTTATAAGTAAGAGCAGTAAATGAAAAAAACGAAATGTTCTTAAAAGGGACACCATAATGCCATTAATATTAAATAGAGAACATTTCGAACTAAAAAATCTAAAGAATATTTATAATAATTTATATAAAAATTTATAAAATATTTACTGAATATTTTAGTTGCAATTGACTTCTCATACAAAGTTCTTCAATAAAAGTATGATATTGACTCCAACAATAAATATGAATGTTGAATTTACTTAGTATTGCACGGACAAACAGCCTTCTTTAGTGCCCACTTTTTTTTTGATTAAAAAATTTTTATACTCTCGCAACATGTTGCACAGAGTATTATAGTTTTGTTCACATAACGTTTGTTTGAGTCACCAAGAAATAAAAGAGTTAGATATGTGGTTATGTATATATAAATGATCAGGATGACGAGTGGAGTTGAAATCCGGTTGTCTGTCCGTCCGCCTGTCCGTCCGTCCGTGCAGCGATAACTTGAGTAAAAATTGAGATATCTTAATGAAACTTGGAACACATGCTCCCTGGGACCGTGAGAGGAACCGTGGAGGAATGAGCAAAATCCGTACACTGCCACGCCCACAAAATGGCGGAAACTGAAAACCTATACAGTGTCATAACTAAGCAATAAATAAAGTTATAACAGTAAAGTTTGGAATAAAGGATCGCACTAGGAAGGCGCATATTTGGATGTAATTTTTTTGGGGAAGTGGACGTGGCCCCGCCCCCAAATCGGCTATTTGTATATATCTCGCAAACCAATAAAGCTATATAAACCACACTTTCTGCAGTCGGTTCTACTACGTACCCCACCACACACCATGAAAATAGTTGAAATCGGATAATAACCACGCCCACCTCCCATACAAAGGTTAGGTTGAAAATTACTAAAAGTGAGTTAACTCACTACCGAAAAACGTCAGAAACACTAAATTTCACATAAGAAATGGCAGATGGAAGCTGCACTCAGATTTTTTTACAAAATGGAAAATGGGCGTGGCGTCACCCACTTATGAGTCAAAAACCAGGAACTACTCGACCAATTTCAATGAAACTTGGTTTGTAATAGTTTCCTTACATCTCAAAGATATGTTGTGAAAATAGGCCAAATCGCTTCACAACAAAGCCTACTTCCTATATACCAGAACTTTGAAGACGATCTGAATAGTTTACTTTACAATATATAAAGTAAGTACTAGAGAAGATATCGGTGCAGAACTTTACACAAATACAACGTTTATAGTGTGGCAGCACCATTCTAAAAATCGCCAAAATTTGACCATAGGTTTTCAAGGCCCCATATATCGAACATGAGGACCTCGGTGCTTCTAACCTTATATTAGGGTTTCCAAATTTCAATGGACTTTATACATCATATCTGACGAATATATGGGTCAAATTGTGTGTTATACTAATAAAATTAAATAAATAAATTGCGAAAGTATAAAATGTTCGGTTACACCCGAACTTAGCCCTTCGTTACTTGTTTGTGGTTATTTTTGTTCAGAGAAAATATTCTTGAAGAAATATGTATTTTATTTATTTATTTAGTGGTTCAGTGGAGTCATTATTTATAATTATTTCTTTTGTAAAAAAATAAATAAATGAAGAAATATAATAAATTTTTGGTGCGGATCTGGTTTTATAGGAATAAATCTTGGTCCTTTGAGAGACTCCTCACAGTAAGTGAATTAAAAAAATTGTTTCACATTAGTTTACTTAATTTTTGTATGATTTATAATTTGATATGATTTATAAAAAAAAAAACAATTTCAAATCATTAATACGAATTTACTGAATAATTTTCCCACTTCACTTTACTGGTTGTAGATATTTCTAAATACTCCAATACACAACTGCTACAATTAGAGTCACTAATGAAGCCTCTGGCGCTAAAGCTTTCAAACAAACTGAACTTTTCACAAATGCGCTTTTAAAAATCACAAATTTAGACAGCTATTAAATCTAAATTGTTTAAGTCAATTACTGGTATGCATATACATATGATAGCGCCAATTTCGTTGATTTAATTTAATTTCAATTTCTTAATTGACTCAACTAATTGACCTAATTGAATGTGATTTAAGTGTTGTCGCGCATAAATGATATTCAAAAGTTTATGTCAAATCGATTAAGTACATTTTTTAGGTTAAAATCTTATTTTTATTTATTTTAAAATTCAAAAACAATACTTAAAATCGGAGTTTATCGAGTTGAATTAAAAAACATACAATTTAGCGCAAAAATTCAACACTCAAGCATTTCCGCCATTACTGGCACAGTGTTGTCACACATATTCATATTTCTCCATGAAATTCATTTACAAGCTCACATACACACACACACCCGTGATTATCAATTTGCTTGTTTGCTTTTGTTTTTGGCTTTGTCATTAATTCTCGTTGTAATTACGCGCCGCCAATAGCCGACGGCGACAACTGCCAATTGCAACCCGGCGGAAACCTGCTTTCGACGCGCACAACGCCTTTCCCACAGCAACACAAAAGGGGGTGGTGGCGACGATTACAGGGTTAACGCCTAATGGCGTACGTCTGCAATGCTGCGCTGCGTTTCATTGCGTGCTTGAATGCCACTGTATATATTTATAGACGAATGTGTATGCGTGTGAATACATTTATGACTTAGCTGTTGCGTTCGGTCGGTTGGCTGCCTCGTTTTATTGCGTGCGCACGCGCGTAGCGAATCGCCGTTGGATCTAGTTAAATCCCTCGCTTTTGTGGTACGGCGTGTATGTAAATTCGCGCTGATTAAGCGACAAATGCCAGTGGCTATATGCATACATACCTATATGCATATATAAATGCGTCTATCTGTATGCGCATGCGAAGCTTGTTTGCTTTTGTGGCAAATGGGCGCATTATTAACGTTTTAAGTGGTTTTAAAAAGATGAGCTCGTTGGTCAATTAAATAAAAAGCCAAGCACGCCTGTGCCGAGCCGTACATCGTGTGCTGCACAATTGACACCTGGACACTTTGGATGCCTGACGGTAATGGCGGCAGGCAGTGGCGTGGCAAGGTGTTGCAGTCGTATAAAACGCTAAATGACCCTGTTGAGTGCAAAAATGGGTTGCGGAACGTATATATGTAGGCACATATGTATATATGTATTCATTTTCGTTCGTGTAATTTAACTGGATTATTGGCTGATTTATGGTGGTAAATGCTTATTTGCATGGTTCGTAACAACGCACTACCGTTAGTTGGCCATAATTTATTTAAGCATTTTTGGCTGTGTGGCATGTTTGGCTTTTAGTGGAATTCTGTATATGTTTGCTAATTGCCCAAACGTTGGAATGCCAAGTAAATGGAGTGGAAATGATTTTTCGAAGTAAGATTTTTACATTGTAAGAGAAAGCATATGAAGAAATATGGTCTTATTTCATTTGATACTTGAAAAAAAAAAACTGGAGTTTTTGAACCACAACGTACAACTATTATTTTTTTAAGTATATGCATCAATTTTTAGAAACAATAATTAATCTTATCTAAGCCTTGCTTGTTGCTTTCGTACCACAAACTCTCATATCTGAATAGCAGTGAAGTGATACTCATTTGATATGATCCTATTTGCCTAGTCACGATTCTTGGTAGTAAAACTCGTATATACCGAATTTTCATCAAAGAACTATACAAATTAAGGTGCTTTTTGTATTCTTAACGGTACACGGATAGACTCAGATAGCCGTAGCAATACAACTTATCTTTCTAACCACATTTTTACTATATATTAAGGGATCTATATATATTATAAATGTCCCGATTCGATTTTCATATTAAATGATTTGGAATCATTAACAACTCCTGAAAATGATATGGCGTATAAACTAGGTCAGCACACTGTATAAAAAGCTTTTATAGGCCATCGCCAGTCTTTTAGCTAACTTAACTAGTCTAATAGAGGCCCCCTTCGCTAAATAGTATCGAGCTCCCGTTCAAGGACTGTACCAAATACCTGGGGTTCGTCTTGGACACCAAATTTCTGTGGAAGTACAATGTGGAGGAGAGAGTAAGGAAAGCTAGTAATGCTCTGTATGTATGCAGGAAAATGCTCGGCACTACCTGTGGGGCTTTCTCCCTCTCTCATGCTACACAGCGTAAGACCAATTCTGCTCTACGGTGTTCTGGTGTGGTGGACGGGTACTAGAAAGTCTATGTATCGGAAGCCGATAGAAAAGGTTCAGCGACTTGCAGCGTTATGTATAACGGGGCCCTAAGAACCACTTCAACGGCTGCTCTAGAACAAATATTAATCCTGCCACCTATAGATCTCTTTGCCGAAACCTGCTCAAAAGTGTCTTTGGCAGCAGGACAGCAGTGGAGAGGGTCGCCAGGAATATGAGGCTACACTTATACTGGGTGCCAAGCCATAAAGGCATCGAGGGCAACGAAATCGTAGACGGGATTGCCAAGAGTGGTGTACAGCTGTCACCCGGAAATATGATCAACATCGGTAAACCCATGCACATTCTGAACGACGACATTGACAGGTACATGGCAAGAAAACTCAAATCTCGTTGGAAGGATCTACCGGGGTGTAACACTGCAGAGGTTATGTGCAAAGCTGTATATCAAAAATATATAAGGTTCCTACTGGCGCTCGACAGACAAGGGCTGTGGGACCATTGTTGGTATTCTAACTGGTCACAGCGTAGTAGCGGCACATGCCTATAAGATGGGGCTGTCAGATTGGGAGGAATGCAGAAAGTGTCAAGAGCGGGGCACCAAGGAAACAGTAGAGCATCTCTCGTGCGTTTATCCTGCGTTAGCGAGACAGCATTCCAGGTACTTAGGGGCCTCACAATACGATAAGTTATAGGAGATATCTTTAGTGAAGCCTCATAAACTATTAAAATTCACGTCAGGCTCAGGCATCCTAAACGATGACTACTACTCAGGGAACATGTGAAGGCATGATAATAGAACTAGTGAAACTAGATCCGACTTTCTATATTTGATGCTCTTTAAGGAATGAGTTTCAGATTTGAAAAGATCTTTCAACTAAAATCTTCATCAGGCCCTGGTATAAGTAATCTTTAATGGACCTGAAGGAAGGGCTATTAATAAAAGTCTCGAAACAATAATGAAAAACAGCGAGGGTCTTGACATGGTTATATAGGGTTATTCGATTTTTCATCGGAAAGAGACGAAGTTTTACTAAGAGAATGGTTAACGACTATATAGATATTCTTTCAAGTCAAAAACAAAATACTTTTGTTAGTAACAATATAGACTTTTTTCTTTGAGTTCCTATGTATTATGATTTTTAAGATTGCGAGTATGGAATTATGAGAATATTATAGGGCTGTTCTGATTTAATAATAACTTGCTCAAAACTTGTGAAATACCAGCAAATAGCCTAAAAACAGAAACCCGTATGAAACTAACCTTAATATCAAGTAAATTTTGCTTAACATCTAATAAAACCGTGAAACAACTTGAAACAAAACCCCGCTTAACGTTAAATCGCATGTACAACATAATCATTACAGAGTATTACATTACCAGAGAGCGCTTAAGTGCGAGTGCAACATACTGCATAAATGAAGGCATGCCAGGCGTTGCAATTACATACAAACATACATATGTATGAGTATGTGCTGTGTGCGCTCATACTCGGTGTGATGTGTTGATGTGATTACTTTTCACAGAATCAATTAATGCACTTGGCTGACTTGATTACATGACGACGACGAGAAGGTGGCGGCACGCTTGAGGCTGACTACAGGGGCGGCAAATAAATGTAAACAAATCACTTTTGCTCAGTGTGAATGTGTGTATATTATATTAGTTAAGCTGCAGTATACATATGTGGTACATATTATACATAAGCTTTTATGCTTGGTATGCCAGTATATTCACAAACCGCTTCGTATTATCTTTATGCGGTTAATTTGCAATTATCCAGCGTCTTAACTAATTAATGCTAATTTACGATTAGTTGCAGGCTAAAATAAAACTGACAGCCGCAAAACATAAAATGGACATGTACATACACACATTGCAATGAGGCAATCATATTATGCTACAAGTAACAATATGTGTAGAAAATTAAATTAAAATACTCGCAATGTAATTGAAACGAAGAAGAAAACTGCTGAAAAATGGATAATCATATCTGGAATCGCAATACTGGCTACATTACACTGTACAACACTCGCCTGGGTATTGTCAAAGTAATTTTTCTGGATTCGAAATAGTTTTATACACCCTTGAATTAAGAAGAAATGTGGATTATATTCACATTTTGGATTTTTTATTAGCTATATCCTGTAATTAATAATAATCCGTTTAAAAAGTCGTTTTTTCGAACTTGGAATCCAAATATTTTGATTTTGGAAGCAAACTTCGAAAATCAAAGAATACAGCTCTTTAAATTTGGAAAAAATTAGTTTGGTCCAATTCCCAGAAAAAAAAGATTTTGACGTATAGTGTTGTTGTACCATGTGAATTAACTATGAATAAGTTGTCTATTTAATAAAATGTCGACAAATCTTATATGGAAAATTTAAAGGATATTTGAAATTTGGAAAATTAAATATGTATGTTTATATAATTCTATATACGAGCAAATAATACAATATTACTATTTACTTTCATAAACTCTGTAATTTGTAATGAGGTAAGCCATTTAGCTGGAATCTGTGTAAGATCATTTGATGATATCTGAAATCTTTATTGTGAGCGAATGTAGGCAAACTGGTTATCTGAGGGCTTTCCTTGTTAAAGTTCAGTTACAGCATGTTTAACAATTATTAATATTCACTTTCGACTATAAACTTGACGTTCTTAACTTCTTAGGAATCATCTGGAACATAGTGTTCTGTTCATTTATACAACTGTGTGCTAAAGTTATATTCAAACACCACTAAGATAGTTCATTTTACGAGAAGAAATCGTTTAACGCGTTTTTAGAAGTGGACATATATATAATATTTTATTTGTCATCTATTTCTACTATTTAAAAATTCAATATTTATTGTTAGGCTTTGAATAAAACAGATCCAATAAATAAAGAAATATTGAAGAAAAAAATTTATCTTCGAGTTATCGACTTAAGTTTCACGTGAACATAAAGGACTCTATGGGACCAGGTCAGCAGGTTTGCTGGAACTTTATGTGTATAAGAAAGGACAGCCATCTCTCAGTCTAAGGTTTAGATTTGTGATGAACTCTAGAAGTTTTGTCGATATTTCAAGATTTTTTTCGTATTCAAGAAGTCTTATTACAAAGGTGGGACTTTTCTTGTTCAATAAGTGATCTTACGATCAGAAATCAGTCACAAAACTTAAAGCTAGTTTATCATATACTAAAGTCTAATGAATGCCTGAAGATTATGGAGAATCTGTACCGAACAGAAGTTTATAGCAATCTGTCACCAAAAAAGTAAATTTTGGTAACAATGTTTATGAGTTTCCGCTGGATTTGTAAATGCTTAGTGATAATGTGGGTTTGATCAAGAGGAGGAGGAAAAATGGAGTTGCCATGAAAATTTCACTTGAGTTTTAAACGAGTTTTAAGGTTAAGGATGTGGGTTGCAAGATAAGTCACGCGAAGAGATTCATATCCATTAGTAGTTCAGCTAGGTTGCGCTGTGATCTCAGAGCTTTAGAATGCTTTCTACAAAGATCAACTTCAACTTCTAAATTAAACTGGAGTGTCATAGAAGTACTGCAGACAATGTTCATATAAAGGCCCTGTGTCAAGCATCAAAAATGTCAAATGGCATTAAAGGATAAACAACTCTGGTAACAACCGAAAACAGTGACGTCCTTACGAGATTTCACTATATTAAATTTTCAAACCACTATTTTGTTGATTGCAATTATTAATGCTATTGTCTTCTGTTGTATTACATTTATTGGTAGCGATTTGTTGTTGTTGTTTATTTTACTTGGCATTGCAGCTGTCATTATTGCGGTAGTGAGTTTATTAGCGCAGCGAATTACGTTCCAGCACGAATATGTGAATATCAAGTTGAAGGAGACGTCAAACACATATAGCAACATGCATACATACATACATATGTGCATATGTGGTGGCAATGTTTTCTTGTTGTTGTTGCTGCAACATTGCAGGTGCAGATTGATTGAGTTGCCACTAATGGTGGTAATTATGACTGGCATTAAATTGCATTGTGAGTAATAGGATTACAAAAAAACAACGCTTGGCAAAAATTTCCAATATCAAGTTTGTAGCTTAAGTCTTTTGTTTAAGGGTTTAGCTTAGCTTAGCTTAGCACAAAACGGGGATTTGGATTAAGCAGAAAAGTTGCAAAAGTGTTTAATTGGGAAAAAACTAAACTACTACGACGTGTAAACTTAATCGCAAGCCACAGCTTAATTCAAGTTGAAGCAAAATTAATTAGAATTTTTGTTGCAATTTTATTTTTGTTGTTGTAATCAACACTACCATATGTATGCATTGTTTGGGCGCAATAAAAAATAATAAAAAATCATATTGCCAAGACTTTTTACAGCACAATTATTTTCATTTAACGCTACAAAAGCAGCGGTAAATTAATTGTAGCCAATGCTGTGGGGCTAACACAAAAAAAAAAATAAATAAATACAAAAACAACAACAAAAAGCATAGTTAATTAAATTTGACATGCTCTATTATTTAGCAATTTGCAATTAGCGATTTGCATTGAAATGCAACTATCAACACAGGCGGCCACCAAGTTTACAGCAGTTGCCGCTGGCTGCGCTGCCGGCGTCGCTGCCCACCACGTGGTTATCAAGCAGTCAATTACTGTAATTGAAACCAGATGAACATTTTAATTTACATTTTTGTATTTAAATTGCTTTTGCTACTTCATACTAGTTGTTGTTGTTGTTTTTACATTTTGATTGCCATTCATGCTGCTTGCGGTGGCATTGGTGCGACGCTTTGTTTCACTAACGCTGAAACTATGTTTGTATATATATATCTATATACAAGTGTATGTGTGTGTTGCAAATTTGCCTGTTTGCATGTTACAAAGTGTGATAAAAAAATTAATGATTTTCACATTTGCTTATTACAATCTTTTAATCCATTACATTTTTGCATATAAATTGCTTCTTAGCTATGCTCAAGTATGTGTATACATATATATACATATGTATGTGAATGGCTAAAGTGTTGATTTATTAAGAACAAGCATATTGTTAGTGAGCTAATTGTCTTAAAGGCTATTTGTTAGCTTATAATGGCTAATAAAGGTACTTGCTAATATTTTACATAAAATTCTTCTACAGATTATCCTACAATGTTTAGCTAATGTGAAAATGGCTTTTCGTGCCACAAACTGATTAAAACTCAACAAGATTGGACATCTGCATCTGTATATATCGAAGTTTTAATAGCATTTCTTAAGCCTTCCCTTAATACATTTATATTAAATATATAATTTTTATCGCCTCATTTCCTGACTTAAAATACCGCAATTAACTATTCCAGAAAGTCTGCGCTAATTGCAAATTTTTTTGCTTTAACAGCTCATACATGTTACTGTATTAGTATTTTTCACCAAATACCATGTTCCGACCGACATTGAAAAAATCTTCCAAGCACAATTTGTGGATTGTGGCACCAAAGTCGTTCTGACCGACATCGTGTGATTTCGATGCGATGCGTGAGAATGGTAAGTTTTAGAATCTTTAATATATGAAAACACAAATTTTAGGAAGAAAATCCAATTTTTCTATGAAAACATGTTTTCACTGTTGGTCCGAACATAGTATTATATGTGACCTGGTCTACGAAAAGGGAAAAGGGAGCTAACGTGCGAAAAAAACAACAAAAAAATGTTAAAAATAAACAACAAAAAATCAACTGAAAAGTGAAAAGACCGGGTCACATATGAAGAACTTAGTGAAAGTCGAAAAAAGATTGTTGAGGAAATAATGAAAACACCTACAAAATGCTGTTGAATGTTCGAAAAATGAAATTGATCCATTTAGCTGACATCTTAAAGATGTGAAAAGAAACTAATCAAATTTGGAGTAGAACAAATTAGTCAAAATAGAAATTATCGTTCATGGATATTTGGTCATACGAAAACAGTGTGCTTAGTGAGTGTACATATATATGGTGTACAATCGAAAAAGAACAGCAACGATTTCACGATTCTAGTATATAGAGTTGTCCAACCATAATAAATTTTCATAACACATCGAAGTTCACTTGACATTTATCCGAGTGAACTAAACGAAATGAATCCAAACCAAAGTTATAGCGTATATATTCCGAAATACTCATATTATCATATTCATCGATATATTATGGATACCTCCGACTACTATGTAGCGTTATTGGAACATCTGAAGGAAGAAAGGGTCTATTTGAAGAAGAAGAAAGTGAAAATATATAAACTATATGGCTTCCGTATCCAGCGTATTCTCCCAATTTCTGTTCTTTGGATACAAAATAATGTTCACTGAATACAAAATTAACGACAATGAATAAAGCAATCGCCCTGATTAAGGATTATAGTTGAAGGTTGCTATAAGTACTATATCCGCTAATATCCTCTGATTCAACTATGTTGAAAATTAGTTAAAAATATGTGCTTTTGAAACTGATATGTGTGATATGTTTCTCTCAAAAAGTCAATAAAGTTGAAGTCTGAGTAGCAATGATTTGTTTGTGGAAACACTTATCAATGTGAAACATATTTTACAAATATGACTAGACTTGTTGTTAGGTTACTTTTGTTCATTTCAGAAGTTAAAAAAATATTTTAAGAACTTTTAAGACAAAAATTGGTTTAAGTATTTAATTGGATATTTACAACAACCATTTAACACTTCACCAATATTTTGGCATAAAAAAGCTGCATAAGAGATGCAGATTTACACAAGAAGAGCATGGATAAACCACATAGTTTTTTTATAAGACAAAATTTTTCTTGGAACGTTTACAAAAACAAAACAAAAAATTTCAAAAATATAAGACGTTTGCCCAATGAGATTTCTTTTCCTGATTTTGAATAAAAACAAGTAAGGAAAGGCCAAGTTAGGGTGCAACCGAACATTTAATACTCTCGCAATTTATTGACTTGATTTTATTCAGATAACACACACTTTGATCCATATATTCGGCATAAAGTCCAATAGAATAATGAAAATTATCATATACTAGCTGACTCCGCAGTCGTTGCACTGCGTGAAATTATTTGTTTTGAAAACAAAGTTGAATTTGTATAGTGTTAGAAAACATTTATTTGCGATTTTTCTAAATATTTTTTCAATGTAACTCAGCTTAATAAACAACATTTTTTGTTTTCTGTTCCGGTGCGTACAGAGAAGATGATTTTTCAACTCGTGAATGAAATTTATGCCACACACCTCCAGTGACTGTCTTTGAGACCTGTGGATTGTCATCCCAAATGCAAGTCTCATTGGAAACTGAATACGATTGAACTGAAATGGCAAATCGTTGGAACTCAAAGAAATTCGTGGAATCAAGCATTCGCCCCTTGTAAGTCCCTTTAAAAAATTCTTGCAACTATTACATTATTCGATAGCTGCTTGAAGATTGCGAAGCATAATAAATGACAAAACATAATAACAAAGAATTTAGAAATTTCACTGGATAATTCACAGCTTCGTCTTCATTTTCAACATGATCGATCGATGTGTATGAACACAAATATCCCGGAAGTTGACTTTAAGTCGTATAGATTAAATCATCGACATCGGTATTTTTGGCATTTAAAAATCTGCGTGCACTCAACCAATCGTAGTTACGATAAATTTGGTTAATGTTCGGATTGATATCAAACCATTAGAAGTATTAACCAGAATTTGCCCAGTTCTTTGCAGATCTTATGCGGTGCTTTCCTGTTGCAGGAATACACGCATATTCATGGTCAATCATATGGTTTTCGCGTGCCGCCACAAGTACGATGACTTGAGACATGCGTTCAATTCCTCCGCCGCTGTTGATTTCGAAATAACAGAATGAGTTTGTCAATAACAGTATCATTACGCCACCAAAGCGACGATTATTATTCCACATATCTTTCATTGTTCTGTCAAGTGCTTCTAGAAAATTGCGCTCATCTCATAGATGTTTCATAGATTTGCATGATTAACTGAAGCTACAGTGTCGATTGTACCGTTTTTCTAACTTCAAGTAGCATTGCTGCAGTTCCAGTAGATGCGAGAGCCAACGTAATGCCATTTTGAGATCGTATTGTTGCCAAAATCAAAGATATCAGAATCAATCAGGATTCCCAGTTCCACCGTATGCGTATCAAGAAATAAAAGTCCACCATTTCCATCATGGACAGCCTTAACCAATTCATCATAGGTTGTCTTTCGCTGCTCATTAAATAATGGAACATTTCTTTATACTTGTTCCAAAGTATTCTGTCGTATGCACGATTCAGTACATCTCTAATTTGACGATTTGGTGATGGCATATGAATTTCAATGCTTCATTGTAGATGTCACCGTTCATTTGCAATTCTGAATTCTCTGTTGCCACTTGCCAATTTCCGACTTTTTCGAATTGTTTTTTTTTTTATAGATAGATTGAAAAAAAAATGTATGGAAAAAAGTCACTTTTTGGAATTTTACAATTTTCCGACTAAACCTTCCAAGATCCACAACGAACAACCTTTGAACATTTCATCAAGAATGGTCCAACCGTTCTCGATCCTTTTGCAGCGCAAGGAACGGAAGCCCTCAAAGATAAATAATTTCCCCCGTTTTTTTACACATTTACCACTGTTTCTTCGCTCCTGATGCTATATAGCCTATAGCCTTCCTCGATAAATAGACTATCCAACACAAAAAGAATTATTCAATTCGAGCCAGTAGTTTCGGAGATTAGCGCGTTCAAACAAACAAACAAACAAACTCTTCAGCTTTATAATATTAGTATAGATATGTATATGAGGGCTGAGGGCAATTTTCTCAGAAGTGAAGCCACACATGATATACAGTATTTGTGTAAAGTATTATTCTACTATCTTCATCGGTTCCTTATGTATACATTATAAAGTGAAGGAATCAGTTGGAATTCAGAATTGAGTTATATGGGAAGTTGGCGTGGTTGATAACCGATTTCTCCCATTTTTTATCCGCGTTTTCAGGGTGTCAAGAAAATATTATATACCGAATTTCATTGAAATCGGTCGAGTAGTTATTGAGTAATGGTTTTTGACCTATAAGTGGGCGACGCCACGTCCATTTTCCATTTTGTAAAAAAAAATCTGAGTGTATCTTTTTTCTGAAAGAAATGCTTCTGTAAAATTTAGTGTTTCCGACATTTCTCGTTAATGATTCACCGCACTTTTAGTAATTCAATTCAAACTAACCTTTGGTTATTATCCGATTTCACTATTTTATGGTTTATGATCTATGAACGACTACAGAAAGTTTGGTTTCTATAGCTTTATTGGTTTGCGAAATATATACAAAAAACCTCTTTGGGGGCGAGGCCACAGCTACTTCATGAAAGTTGTAATAAAAATGTCAGTATTTAATGATTAAATATCGATAAATGAAGTAGCTGAATTCCTCATATAGATTCAAGATTTTTATTATAAAATAATAGTGCTGTTCGGACTCACCTGTATGCGCGCCTCAGTTAGTCCGATTTTCATGGCTAATTCCTCTCTGCAAAATAGAAAACAATAAAATTAAATTTATGAAACAAGAATGTTGTATATAATTCAGTTAACCTGCTATTAAACATAAAAAGTATTAATAATAAATAATAACAAAAGGAAATAAAAAATGCAAATAACAACTTGATTATTAATTTAATTATCATACACTGTATATGGCTAATTGAATAATCGACTGTTGAGACCAATTAAACAATAGCAAATTAATTAATACCTGAACGATGAATAAACCGCTCGGAGAAAAACAAAAACATCAAATTGCAAACACATAAAGTTGTGTAAAATGGTTAAAAATGCAAAACGAGCTACTAATTGCGGCCCATAAAACGAAATAGGCGTGCTGAAGTTCAGCGAGAAATGCTAATATGGCGGCAACAAGTTGCAAGTAACTGTAGAAAATGCAACAAGTGTTAACAGTAAGCACTAATCAACTTATAAACAGACAAAGTAAAACATCAAAGTCGGCGAATTGTATGTCAATAGATTTAGAAAAACAAATGGTTTAATTAGCAGGAAATAGCTAAGCAGAAATTATGAAAATTTCTATTACACAAAATACAAAATAAAAAATAAATAAAATAAAAATAATAATAAAATACACTGACACAATTCTGTTGTATTTTTAGCAAGTTGGTTATAATCTTGGCTTGCTGGTCTTTGAGTTTTTTTAGTGATAATAAGTAATTATATATGTTTTTACAACTTTTAATATTTTAAGTTTTTGTAATTTGTTAGCGTAAGCAACGTTTTTGTTGGACTTTAGTGGCTGAATAATATTAAAAAGTTAACATTACTAAAATGATATGTACAAAAGACTTAAGCAACAGACTTGATGCAGGGAGAATACTACACTGTCAATCTAGGTATCTTCTACACACTTTTTTGAATGATTTTTTAGATTTGCATTAAAATGTAAAAGTACTGATCTGTCTGTATATTTTTTCTTCTTTTTCTGTAAATAAAATACAACATAAAGGTAAAAAATGTCTATAATATTGATGCAGAATTATAACAACTGGATCCGCTGAGACATCTGCTCATCAAATGACGATCATGAACCAAGCGAAGTGCCTGTTCCAAAGGTGTATAAATCTATCGAATAAATTAATTACTATCGTTATTGCCAGAGGATTGAGGAACGAAACTATGATGATCTAGTTGATATACCTTCTGTCAACTAATTACCCGGAAATTTTCATTTAAAATTTTTTTTTCCAGGTTGCCACAACTTTATTGCTATGTGTCATTTATTTTATTTACGGCGTCATTAGGAACAAGTTAACCTTTTGTGTGTGTTGCGATTTTTACTATGGATAAAAATATTGAACAAATAGTTTGTATGAAATTTTGTGTTTCAAACGAAATTTCGTGTGCCAAAACGTTGGAAATGTTAAAAAAACATTTGGTGATTCAACCATGTCGAATACTCAAGTTAAATATTGGTATAAATCGTTCAAAGAGGGGCGAGAAGAAGTGAACTATTTGCCACGTGCTTCGATTATTGGACGGTCTGTCAGACTTATGGAGTGGAGTAAGAAAGAAATCTGTTCCCATGACAGTCGCGTCTATGCAACCGGAATTGACCTGGATTTTTGTCCGGCCAAAAACTATCAACCAGGCATCATTCCTCAGAATTATTTGGGATTTTTTTTCGCTACAACGACAACAAACAATAAAAGGTAGAATTTTGTAAAGATCCATCATTCACCTCACAAATATATGTATTAATGGGCAAGGTAATAACTATTTATAGTAATTGGTAAGCGAGGAAAAAAAACTTTTCAATTGTTATAGTACCAAGGTCTCACTAGTCAGGTCTTGGTAGTGAAGAAAGTCTTCAAAATGCACATAACCTGAAGACGGGTATTGCACTTGTGATATTTGACTTATGAAGCAAACGTATTGCTCTGCTAGCTCAATTAGTGGCAAACATAATGTTTCATCGGTATGAAAGCATAGTTTATTGTTTTATCGGTATAAATTTCTGAGGTAGAGGCAGCATCTTAGCAAGATCTCTTTAAGGAGTACTAATTTTTAATAATTGTATGCTTGTTAAAGTAGCACAATGATATGTGCTAGCAATAAAGGCTGGCGTACCTCAGGGTAGTGTGCTAGGCCCTACTCTATACATAATATATGTATACTGCAGACATTCTAACAGCTAATACCGTACTGATATCCAATTTTGCCGAAGACACAGCTCTAGTAAGCCGTAACAAATGACCCATCAGAGTGTTGAGTATTAGAGGTACACTTAACTTTTGTAGAAGAATGGGTATAATGAGCAAAAATGCAAGAATGTTACATTATAGCCCAGACATCAAAGTCCTGTTATATTATGTATTCATAAAGCCGATTTGGATGTATGGTACCTGTGCAACCAACATTGATATAATACAGAGGTTTCTATCTAAAATGCTTAGAACGATCACGGGTTCACCATAACACATGAATGAAAATATCGACAAAGAAAGAGAGTGAGAACAGCAGAAAGATATATACATATATCTAAACTTCGTGAACATCCAAACCCATTGGCAATTGGAATTTGGAATGTACCAAGGATTCCCGCAATCAAACACGCTAAAAATAAGAGATCTAACAGTCTACTAGAGAGACACATTCTACTATAAACGCTCAACAACATTATTGAGCTTGTTTAGTTTCAAATTGATTTAAGATTTGAATACTTATTGGTAGGCTTTAAACGAGCAGATTCAATAAATATAGCAATATTGAGAAAAAAATATATGCTCGATCCAAATTAATTTTTAATTTCTTTCTTAGTTCTGTTTTCTTTTCCTCCCAAGCGACGACTTTCAAATATTGATTTACTAAGTACACCTTCTCAGGTGGCTTCTACTAAATTTCATTAACTCAAGGCTCAATATCAAAACAGGTGTTTTTGAATTGAAATGTTGCGCTCCTTAATAAACCTTTAACGCTTTCATTTTGCGGTCACTTGAAACAATCATTAGTGCGCGTAATGACAACATATATCAGACCCACCCAAATGCGCGTAATTGCGCTGCAAATTTGCATGATTAACACGAAACTGCGCACAAATTATTTTCAAATTGCGTAAATTGACGCGGTCGATGGTGCAACCAACGTCTAAGTGATTAATTTGCTGACCCATTGACAAATTGCGTGCAATCAGTGGAAAATTGATTAGCGACAAAACGAAAATATAAAAACTGAGCAACAACAACAGGCGGTGAAAGAATACATGAAGAGCGCGCGCCGGAAAGTAAGCGCGCAAGTCAGTGAAAATGCCAAATTGCCGAAAGCATCAATAAAAAGTGGGCGGACCAGAAGCGATTCCTGCGCGCTGCTGCGGCGCGTCATTTGTGAGCCGCGTTACTCAAGTGAGTGTGGCAAGTTGTGAGTTAGTGGCAGGTCGGACCGCCATCCGTGTTGGTCAAAAAATTTATTAACGACACTGGCAAACACCTGCTAATGACCTCAACGAGTTAGCTGAAAAAAATTGCATAGTAATAACAAGCAAGAAAAAAACAGACATATGGTGCTAGTAAGTGCCGCACACAAGCGCGTGCATTTAAAAACACAGCGCATCAGCGCGCTTGTGTGCGTTCACTAGCAGATGAATTACACTAACGCATTATGCCCCTTTACCCTGCGAAATCAACAACGCAACAGCAAGCGCGTCGCGTCCAAATTATTGTATCCATCAACTGCCTTCAAATCTGACGCGCGCCGCTTACCGCACCGCGACAACAATGCGCGCTCGCGTACGCGTTGCCACCAACATTGCCGCCACCGCCGTCATACAACCGGATCTGACGAAATTATAATCAATTAATGTTCGCGCGAGCGCATAAAATTGCACACTTCATGCCACGCTCAGCTCAGGTGGCATGTACCTATGGCCTTAGCCGGCGGCAACACAGCAGCGACGCGCAACGCAACACCGTTAAACCCACACACACGCTTAACAATTGCACGCGGTCTCTGGCAAGGCACCGAAAACAGCCATTATCCTTTGGTTACGCGATTCTGGCTGAGGCGTTTTAAAGCGCTGAAACAACAGTTAATGCGTCAATTTGCCGGTTGCACACGCTTGAACGCAGCAACAACAACATTGGCGCATTGTAACAAAATCGCAAACAAAAGTTGCCGCCGTCGGAGTACTTGTCGTCGTCGTCATCACCGCCGCCACCACGTTCAGCCATCAGTCGGTGCAATTTTGAAATTTAATTAAAATAAATTCAATTACAGAAAACATGGAAATCCATTAAGCAAATTATCGTCATTATCAGCGTTATGTGTGTGTAGTTGTTGTTGTTACATGTTTTTTTACGCTGGCGTTGGCTGGCGAAAACTGGCTTTTGGCCCACAACGGCCTGGGATCACCTTTTAATAGCATCGTTTATTGTGTACTTACTCGTACACCTTACCAACACTGTGTTTTTGCACTCAGCGCTTCTGAGTGTGTGTCTGTATGTGTGTGGCATGCAACATTGTTGTGCAGCGCGTTGTAATATGTTCCCAAATGTGTGATGTTTATATAACACATTAATACAAATTGATTTTTAACATGTTTCGACCTTTAAAAATTATGATTTTTCACTCATTACAACCACGCTGATTGGGTAGCGTTGAGGGACAAGAAGAGTGCATATAAATACCTAAGACCAGGACAAACGGTCGAAGTTGAGCAACATGATAACGTAATTACGGATTGGTCGCAGTATGCAGAGTGCTCTAACAGCGATGTCCTTAGATACCGTCAACTCAACCTATTTTATAGGGGGGAAATTTCTAGAAATTAAACCCGCGCATCGTAGAAGTAGGCAGCGATGAGTCAGCTAGTTCAATCTTGGGCTCTCTCCATTAGATCGCCATATTAAAGCAAATAAAGAAAACACAACAGATTATAGGATTCAAATCACAGCATTTCTGCAGTATCCAATTTTGAATAATCAAGAATGCTTTGACTGAATATTTTAACTTGATTAAATTTGGAAACGAAAGGAATGACTCCACAAATCGGCTAGTGGTTAATCCAAGCCTAGTCGTAGAAAATTATTAACACAACCAAAAACAATAGAACAGAAAGAGCAGAATAGCCAATGGAATAAGGTTCCACTGTTGGGACGCCTTCTCAGCAGTTGAGAGGTAGTCCTTTAAGAGCATACAAGGCATGATGTCTGTGGCCTTACGGTAAGAAGAATACAAGCTCAAGATAAGACGGGCTAAAATGCAAAATATGATCGAAGATCGATGTTAATAGAAGGTCAAAGCAGAACTGCTCGTAAGCTAAACTGCTTGAGTGACTCAAAGAAAAAAACCCACGCCTCTAGCACCGGGATGCCCAAGATGATTCCCGAATAACAAGATTACCCCTTGCTCCGGGAAAGAAAAAGGCTCAAAATCTGAAGGACGGCATCAAAAATCTAAACAGAAAGGGGCAATTAAAGGCATGAATCAAGAAGATATAGAATATGGTTGCGTCGCGGTGGAAACAAGCCCTGACGACTTGCTCAACTAGCAGACAAATGTGGCCTGAATGGAATAAGGGCAGCGCATGCCGACAAGTGAAATTCAAAAGGATCGACTTACGAACTTTATTAGGAGTGAAAATAGTTATTGTCTGATTGGAATACACACGCCAGTCGAATGGGGACACCATGTAATGATTACTGTGGTGAAGTGGAAAAATCGGTCTCGGATGTTGCACTTATAAAACTTGTCAAATTGGACTTTATCAAGGTCGCAGAATGGTTCATAGAACACATAGTAATGTGAAGATATTCTAGCCCCGATGGTTTCACAATGTGCCTCCTAAAGGCCTAGGTGTGCTCTCCGACACCCACATTACCTACCTACGAACCTGCGTCCACGTAAGTACTGCCCACAGTGAAGAGGAGCGCTCCAGGAGCTACCTAGTTCCTATAGTTTGCACAATATCAAAAGACAAAGTCGAGAAACAGGAGAAACACCTTCCATACCCGAAGAACTTGATATAAATCAAATCTTTTACATAATTTCACGCACTTATGAAACCAAATTTATATCCAGTATAAATTGAGAGATATTTTATGCGGTAACAACAATAGCTAAACTTCAATCATTCAAAATAACTTCTGATGCACAAAAACCTCAGATTTGGTTCATTCAGATACTCCTGTTAATGGTTGGTAGTTAAAATATTTACATTATCTTTAAGACGAGTCTTCGCATTTGCTTCTATTTATAACCATTATCGTTTCAAATTCGATTCACTTAAATGATATTTTCGTCAATGATTGCATTGACAATAATATTTATAAATAAAACATGCTTCTAATTAAACCTGCAAGCTGGTTTTCGCCACTCAAAATGTCGTTCTATAAATTTCAGCTCATTTAAAAGATCATCACCAAAGATACGCCTACACACTGGCTGCTGACCGCACGATTCACCCAGTTAATGATATAGTTGTTAGCGATAAATTTTTGGCTTTATTAGACGCTAAAATGCAGCAGAGACTTGCTAGATTTTTTTTATGTATTTTTTGATTACTTCTTTTTGATTTTTTAATATATATATATCTTTTTATAATACTTTTTTTTTATTTTTTTTTACTTTTTTCTCCAAATTTTTACTGTTATGCGCGCTAACGAGCCAAATAATACTATAACTTTTCGATTAACATAAAAATGCATAAATAGCCGAAAATTCGATTTCTGTTGTGTGTTGCTCGTCGCTTCATTTCATTGCCGGTCCAACACCTCACCCTGCGCATGCGTTGTACCTTTCTTGTTCGGCTGTTGTTTAATTTTATAGTCGATTTTATTAATTAAAAATACATTGTCGTATACATTTTGTGTTGTTTGCTTTGGTTTTGGTTTTTGCTGTTTGTTGTTGTTGTGTTTTTTCCACTTTTGTTTATTTTTTTTTTGTTTGCTGCGCCTGCGCTCGAATCGTTTTCATACTTAATTTAGAGAACACGGTTTTTTTCGTACAACCGACGACGACCGGACTCGTACGATTTCTTAATGAAATGTGTAGGAAGGCATGAAATTGAAATATTTTAAAACCGTTTTAATTTCGGTGTTGTTTTCATTTATTTTACTTGTTTTTTTCTTATTTGTTTTTGTGGTAGCTGCAAGCTGGTTGGATAAACTGATCACTGATGCTAATCACAAGCAGATTATCTTATTAGCTCTGAGATTTTACAGCTTTTAGCTGCTTGTATTTTCCTTTCTTTTCTTTTACGCGCTTGTTTTACCATAAGTATCTGTATTGTTGTTGTTCTTCTTGTTTAATTTTGATTATTTTTCTTTAAATACATACATATATATATTATAATCATCATTTGGCTGTTACGTGTTGGTGATAAAGTTTTTAATGTCACTTTAATGTGTTAACATGCTCTTGGACGCTTGTAATCGTGAAATGGGTCAAAATAAGCATGTATTAAGTGCCGAATCGAAAAATAAGAAATTGTACAGCAAATTTAGAAGTGACATTTTAATGCATTTAAATTCACTTGATTATAGTTCGCGTTGCATGTTTTTCATTTTTCACTTCTCACTTTTGATTTCGTCATGAAACATCACATTATACAGCTGTTTATTTTTTGGTGATTGCGCTTGTGTTCGATTAAATTTTTAATTAAGCTCAAAGAAACATTGTCTGAATTATTAATACATTTCGTTAATGAGGTGGCAAAATTGTCTTCACTGTTTTTTATCGCTTCAATTTGAGGAGTTGTTGTTGGTAGCATTCCCCATTAATGGTTTCACCCAGTTTCAGTAGCTCATAATACAGCATGTCCTTCTGATCCCTCCAAATACAGAGCATTACCCTGGTGTCATGGATGTTTAGCTTTAATGTTGATTTGGCTGGTTGACCAGGTTTCATATATGATTTTTTGCATTTACGGTTAGCGTAATGTATCCATTTTTCATAACTATTCATACTCCACACAAAGGGAGACCCCACAATCTGCGCCAATTACCGTGTGATAAGCCTCCTCAACATTGCTTATAAGGTTCTATTGAGCGTACTATGTGAAATACTAAAGCCCGCCGTCAACATTTGTGATTGGACGTTATCAGTGAGGCTTTAGACCTGAAAAATCCACATCTGACCAGATCTTCAACATGCGCCAAATCTTGGAAAAGACCCGCGTAAAGAGGATCGACACACACCATCTCTTTGTCGACATCACGAAAAGGAGCTGCCTTTATGCCGCTTTGTCTGAATTTGGTATCTCTGAAAAACTAATACGGCTGTGTGAGCTGATGTTGAGCAACATCAAAAGCTCCGTCAGGATCGTGAAGGATCTCTCCGAGCCGTTCGATACCAAACCAGGTTTCAGACACGGTGACTCACTATCGTCTGATTTCTTCAACCTGATGCTGGAGAAAATAATACGAGCTGCAGAGCTAAATAGAGAAGGTACCATCTTCTATAAGGGAAACCACACTCGCGCCGTTAGTACTGATGTTTCCAGACTGGATAAGAAAGCGAAGTGTATGGGTCTGGTGATGAACGAGGACAAGACGAAATATCTCCTGTCATCATAACTTTGAAGTTGTAGATAATTTCGTATACCTAGGCACCAGCATCAACACCAATAATAATGAAATGAAACACAAAGCAGAATCACTCTTGCCAACAGGTGCTACTATGGACAGAGTAGGCAATTGAAAAGTAAAATCCCTCTGTAGTCTCTACAAGTCCCTCATCATTCCCGTCCTACTTTATGGTGCAGAAGCGTGAACGATGTCAACATCCGATGGGACGGCGTGGGAGTTTTCGAGAGAAATGTTTTGCGGAAGATTTACGGTCCCATAAACATTGGCAATGGCGAATACCGCAGAAGATGGAATGATGAGCTGTATGTGTTGTTCGACGACATAGACATAGTCCAGCGAATAAAAAGACAGCGGCTACGCTGGCTGGGTCATGTTGTTCGAATGGATGAAAGTGCCCCAGCTCTGAAAGTGTTCGATACAATAGGCGCTGATGGAAGCCGGTGAAGAGGGAGACCTCCGCTTCAATAGAAGGACCGGGTGGAGAAGGACCTGGCTTCGATTGGTATAACCAATTTGGCGTCAAACTGCCAAAGAGAGATGCGTGGCGCGTTGTTGTGGACTCGGCTATAACCGCTTAAGCGGTGTCTACGCCAGTCAAAGGCAAATTTTTATTCTGTTCTAATGACTAAGCCAGTTGATGCATACTGCGGTAAGTGCGGTTTCATTAAAATATTTCACTAATTGGCATTGTCAATCAATTCATACTTTTTTAAAAGCATTTAAGCGTTTTTGTTATGAACTGGTTTCAAATTAACACAATTCCATTAAGCAAATATGAATTAATTAATTCAATGCAACGAAAATTGCTCGATTTCCATTTTTAAGTGGTGCCATAATTGGATCAATTAAATTTCGCAACAAAAACACGAAGCAATTGCTTAACGGCAAAACGCAATTAATTAAGAACAACACAATGCAAAGTATTTGACTTAAAATAGAATTTAAAAATAAATTCTAAAAAAAAAATAAAAAATATAAAATGAACAACAACAAAAAATGAAAATAAATATTAAAAAAATTAACAAAAACAAAATAAAAAGTCTTCAAAAAAAAATATATAAAAAATTGGAATAAAAATTAAAAGTAAATATTCAAATACAAAAAAAAAAAAATAAAAAGTCTTAAAAAAAAAAAAAAAATAAAAGATATAAAAATTTGGAACAATAAAAAAATAAAAAAGTGTTCAAACAAATTTAAAAAATCTTCAAAGAAATGTATGTGTCACTGACTCTAAATCACTTCTATTTCTATTTAAAATTATTGTTCACTCACTCACCTGGTAAAAACATCCGGATAGTGGGTGCGCGAGAACGCCTTCTCCAACTCTTCCAATTGAAAACTGGTGAATGTGGTGCGATAGCGACGCTGTTTGCGTTTCGGCGCATAATCATCCAGCTCGCCATCGCTATTCGCATCCGAAATGGGACTGTTCGTGCCGCCACTAGCACCGGTCGTCACAATGCACGAGGCCGAACGATCAGGCATGGCATCCTGATGTGCTAATTTGGCTTCTTGCGGTAGGTCGTCCAGCTTGACGTCCTCGGATATGCCCATAATCCAAATGGGCGCAATGTTGATAATGTTAGTGGGCGTGGCGCGTCAGGGAATTATGGTTGATAACTTAACTGTAGGGTACTCAAAATATTTTTTTAGAATTTAGTTTTTTCTCTCCACGCCTTTAAGCTGCAGTCTGCTTTAATTATTGGCCTCACTGTTTCCTTTTCCGAAAATCTGCAAATAGAGAATGAAAGCAAATACTTGAGTGCATTAGTGGCATTCTTGTGTACTTAAGTAGCTATTGTAGTTATATGGAAGCGAAATTAAGTTTGCATTTTTCATGCACGTGCAGCAATGCCGAGTGAGGTTACGCGCATGCGTAATGCGCGCAATAGAACCTCATCACCATAAATAAGTTGGATTTCAGCGGAAACGTGTGGACATAACATAGTTACAACTTAATTGAAAATCCATTCGCCTTATTGATGCATAAGTGGACATGTGCGTGTGTGTGTTATGCTGTGCTGTCTCTGGCGCATTGGAGCGACTGCGTCTAGGTTGAGTGCTGTGAGCGCAGAGTTGCATGGCATGGCGTGGCATGGCATTGGTCCAACAACTTAATTAGTTCACTAATTCATGACAAGTGAGGAGGCATCAACTAATTTGTAGCGCGCGCACTTGCTCTGCGAGCGCACAGTGCAGCTTTACAAGCGTATTCGCGGCATTGGTCACGCTTGCCAATTGCATACGTAAGTGCGCAAATAAATACGCATAGCACTGGAAAACACACCAACACATATATACATATATTATATAAATACAGGTGCATTGCAAGTGTGGTGCGCATGCGCAGCTGCTCTTGTGGTTTTTTCGCATTTTATTTATATTTTATTGCTTCGCCTTTTGTATACTTACGCATATATTTACCGACTGCCTGCCTTTAGTTGGTTGCTGTGCGCTGCTGAGTGATCAATTGCACACTGCTGCTGCGTTGCCTGTTGTTGTTGCACTTTTTATTGCTCTTACACTCTCGCGCCGTATAAGGACATTTCTCCCATTGCTATTTTAAGGGAAAATTAAAGATGCGTGCGGAAAATACCAAAAGCGTTAAATGAAATTCCAACGAAAATGACTGGAAGTTGGAAAATCAGCATCAGCATTTATTTCGCTTTGTTGTTTTTGCAGTCGTAGTTGTTGCAGTTGTCTGTCAGTACTATATGGTGTATATTCATGTAGCAGTCAATCAGTGCCGATTTGGTAGCTGACCATAGCATATATTAAATTAACGCAATTACAATTGCCTCTAGGGAACTACACAGTATTGCATTTTCCATACAGCGGCAAGGAAATTTTAATACTTCGTTACAGTAAGGCTGACTTTAAGTATATCTGAAGTAATGAGTATGCCTCTAAGTAATCTAATAATTTTCTTTTTGTAGTATTTTTCTCGAAGTTTGACGAACTTATTTCTTAAAGCATAAATGTTCTTCTTAGAAAAGCCTGAACTATTTATACAGATTATCTGATAGTTTACTACTACAGTTTCTAGGAAAAAATATCCTGTTAACTCATACAAAGGTCCTGGGGAATGTGAAAATATTATGCATGGACAATCTTGAAATGTGCTTTCACCGGTTTAAGTTTTTGTCGTTTGGAGATTTTACAGCTAAAGTCAAACTATTGCTTTCGGAAAACAAAGGATCTCGATATTTTTTAAGGAGCTATATAAAGATATAAAAGGATCTCATTAATATCAATAAGTCTTTTATGTCTAAAAACCTGCAAGCGAAACGATGGAGTACAAAAAATTCGAATCAAAATGTAACGAGTAATCATATGCCAGAGTTATAACTCAAAAATCAATATTCGGGACATACACGAAATCATATACGGTCAAGGAATGAGAACTTGGAAGTAAAAGGTGTGTTCAAAAAACAACGAAAAAATTTATATTTCATGGCTTTGTAGAGTCCAATTGTCAATAATTGTCAACACATCGTTGCTTGTTCATGAATTCTCAGTGAAAATCGTTATGACTTTGTACTACTTCCAAATATGAAGAGAACCCTAAAGGGCCGTCGTTTTTTGCTAAAAGAGCCAAAGATTATATCAAGTTTGAGAAGTGTTTCGATATTATTCAGTATTCACACTGACATAAATTCGAGGGGGACTTTTTTGAAGACGCAACGTTAATATAGAGGAATGAACTATTTTTCAAAAAACGAAAATTACCGTTATTGTTCGAACACAACTCGTATATCCGGTCAAGTTCTGTCAACTCAGTAGTAATACCAAAAATTTTTGGAAATATTTTCTGTCCGTGCAATATGGCTTATAACTTTTTTAACTATCCAAAGGGATAACTTTTACCATAAAATTTTCGTCTAAAAAGAAATCAGTAACATGAAGTAACCCGAAGTGTGTGTCTATCTGTGAAGTATATATAATAACTCAATTAACTTAAAAAAAATCGATATACAATTGAACTTCCTTAACTCGAAGATCTTAAAATAAATCGATATATGTACAGTTGAACTTCCATAACTCGAAGATCTATATAACTCGAACTATTGAATAAAAATAACTCGAAGTTTTTTTGTGGATTTTGGTGATTCGAGTTAGGGAAGTTCAACTGTATTCAAATCAATACAATAAATTTGGCTTGGATCTAGACTGGTATCTTTCATTGGATTTAGAGTTTCCAAAACATTAAATAAAATGTTGACTATTATGTGCTGATAGCATAGTACGCCTGTTTGGAGTTTACCAAGCATTCTTAGACTAATACGACGAAATATCTCCTGTCATCAAACAAACAGTGTTTCACTCGTGTCTTGGCTCACACGTCACCGTTGACAGTCATAACTTCGAAGTTGTAGATAATTTCGTCTATCTGGGAACCAGCATTAACAGCACCAACTATGTCATCCTCGAAATCCACGCAGAATCACTCTTGCCAACAGTAGGCAAGTGAAAAGTAAAGTCCTCTCTCGACGAACCCAAATCAAACTCTATGGCGCTGAAGTGTGCACGATGACAACATCCGTTGAGACGTCTCTTGGGGTTTTCGAGAGGAAGGTTTTGCGCAAGATTTATGGTACTCTAAATTTTGTCAACGGCGAATACTGCACACAATGGAACGATGAGCTGTACGATTTATACGACGACATCGACATAGTCTAGCGAATAAAAAGACAGTGACTACGCTGGCTAGGTCATGTTGTACGAATGGATGAAAACACTCCAGCTCTGAAAGTCTTCGATGCAGAACCCGCTGTAGGAAGCCGGGGGGGGGGGGGAAGAGGATGATCTACACTTCGTTGGAAGGACTAAGTGGAAAGTGACCTGGCTTCACTTGACGTTTCCAGTTGGCACCAAAATGCAAAAAGGAGGAAGGAGTGGTGCGCTCTGGTGGATTCGGCTATAATCGCGTAAAGCGGTTCATACGCCAAATATATAAGTATATATAGAAAACACTTCATTTTCAAGAAGACTTGGAAATAGTAATTTCATCGACGATACGAGAAATATGAGCAAAATTGCGACATTATTGGAGTCGATGAATTTATCAATGCTATAGAAAATGATACTATATATAATTGCTGCACTGAGAATTTACCGAATTCCAGAAACCGCAATAATGCATGGGCACACGCCCGTTGCTATTTTCGTCGAATAGCAAAAGTAAAGCGCGTCTGCAGCAGACATTCAAATAGAGCGCTTGACAGCAGACAGTGGGCGCGCACGCGTGGAGCACTTGTGGCATCTGTCGATGCATTTTGGTTAATGTTTATGCAATGCGTGTCTCATTCTCATATGTGGTAGCGCGCTGAGCAAACAGAACATATTTATTTATTTATTGTATTTAGTTGCTGCTTGTTTTTTGGTGGCGAACAGACAGACGCCTGCGCGTGACATAGTGTTGCAGCTGTAAAGGTAATTAACTTGTTGCGATAATTGCCCAGCATTTGCACTTTTGGCACAACAACTATAAAAACAAAAAAAAACATAAACGATGTTTCGGTTGGCGGCGACAGTGTAGCGAACAACTAGAAGACGTTAAGTTGTTTGTGGAGTCGTAAAAAAAATTGGTGTATGCTTGTGTTGTTGTTGTTGTTGTTGCTGTTGTAAATGTAATTGTAAGGACAACATTTGCTTAGTGCATGCGTTAAAATTACAATAATAATATGCTGATTGTAAGTAGTCAACCGAGTTCCGAGCTTATGTAATACAAGTGGTGAAATACAAAAAAAAAAAAAAACAATACAAAAACAACAATAAAGTTGTTAAAATTACAATAAAATATAAAACATAAAATATAATTGGAAATTGCACGTTTCCAATGCCGCGCATGCGCAGGCGCTTTAATCAACTACTTCAAGCCGCGCATGCGTCCAGTTGCTATGCTGTTTATTGTTGTCTTTTGTTCACTTGCCTCATAATTACAGAAAGAAAAAATGCGCAATTTTTTTTTGGCATAAATTTAACAAATTTATACAACACCGCAGCCCACTTAGTGCCACATTCAGGCGTTGCTCGGGGGCGCAGCACTCTTCAACAGCCTACAGCCAACAGCAGTTTGCAGTCTTCGCTTTAATTGCTTCTCCTTCGTCTTGCAGTTCATCTACATTCACTCTTATGTCCTGTAAGCTTTGCGCTGCCGCCAAAGTGCCGTTGCCGTGTTGCATCTCGCATGTAAGACGGTAGCACTGCTCTTAATTACCACCGGAATGTGCCACCGTTATTGAGGCAGCACTTTCCGGCTCTGCAATTGACTGTCTGTCTGTGCTGTGTCTGTTGTCTGGTGGCTGCAATAATATTCCATTTGCACAGGAGTTGGCATTCTTTCGATTGTTCGTTTGCATTTACCGTATGGAATATACATGCATATCGTTGCATTTTACATTTTTATTTAAATTTTATTTTTTAGTTTTTTTTTTGTGTATTTTCTTCGCACATAACAACTCAATCATCGATTTTGGGGTTATAGTCAAAGTTCACGGCGTGTTTTGTATTTAATTATTTTAATGAAAACGCAGATGAAGGTGTTGGCTGTGAAGGTATGCAAATATTTATTTTTGTATGTATGTATTTCTCAATGAAGACAAGGGCTTGCTCGTTGTGCACTAACAATGTACATATGTGTAAGGGCCTTCAAGTGGAATTGCTATAACTGACGGAACTCTACTCCTTCTATGCGCACTTGTGAATATATTTTTTAGGGCAATTGCTCACTACAGTTAACTTCTGAAGATGATGGTTCACATAACAAATCTTTTGATACATAACGAGATCATTGAAGGCTTAAAACACAGTTTATACATATTTAACTAAGCCCCGCCTCTCGTTTAACGTTGGTCGCCTTGCCGTGCCGAAGGGCCTTAAGTAATAGTAGTGAATGCATCCCAAAGCGGAACCCACACTTCTGCTACGAACTAAGAGGACCACCTCATTATTCGCACAATGGTGATATGGATTAATAAATCCTTGATTCTACACCCATCATCTATTCTGGAAGTGTGAGGGCACCCACACAACACCACCAACTAAGCCAAGGTGTTTGAGGTGGCTATTCTGATGCCTGAATGGTCAACGCCTGCAGTCAGTACCCGATTAAGAGTACTACAAAATGTATCAGCCATAGTACATCAGGACTCTTCATCGTCTCCTGACTGGAGGCAAGCGGGAACCAACCAAACTACTCACGAACCACTCGTGAAAGCCCACTCCACCAAAGCTTCCATGAGCATCAAACTGCACTGAGAGCTAAAGGAGGCAATCAGCGTAAAAATGAAGAAATCACAAAATCAATTGAGGAAAAACCAGTATCAGAGGACAGCTAAGTACTGTGAAAGATAGCCAAAGATAAGACAGCTGGCACCTCAGTTGAAGAAGATAAAATCAAGCGCCTAAAACAAACATTCGAGTATTACGAAAGCTTTCTGAAAAAAGAAGCAATCTGAAACTCAAGTAAAAAGTACAAAGCCGAGCAGTTCTCAAGGTTACTAAGGTAACCATATTTCAATACCGCTCTTCGAAGAAATCGACTTGAACAAAATGCTCCCAAGATCATATTTTGTCATATTTGTCTAAAGTATCTATATCATTGAGGTGAATGAGGACAAGACGAAATATCTCCTGTTATCAGTCGGCGAACTCGCGTCTTGGCTTTCACGTCACTGTTGACAGTCATAACTTCGAAGTCGTAGATAATTTCGTATACCTGGGAACCAGCGTTAACAGCAATAACAATGTCAGAATCACTCTTGCCAACAGGTGCTACTATGGACTGAGTAGGCAATTGGAAAGTAAAGTCCTCTCTCGGCGAACCAAAATCAAACTCTACAAGTCGCTTATCATTCCCATCCTGCTTTATGGTGCAGAAACTTGGACGATGTCAACATCAGATGAGACGACACTAGGAGTTTTCGAGAGGACAATTTTGCGCAGGATTTATGGTCCTCAGAACATTGGCAACGGCGAATACCGCAGACGATGGAACGATCAGCTGTACGATTTATACGACGACATTGACATAGTTCAGCGAATAAAAAGACAGCGGCTACGCTGGCTAGGACATGTTGTCCGAATGGACGAAAACACTCCAGCTCTGAAAGTGTTTGATGCAGTACCCGCTGGAGGAAGCCGAGGAAGAGGAAGACCTCCGATTACTTGGTGACGTCAGTAAATATGACAGTTCTTTTGTTGAGTCACTTTTCGTAATCATATCGCTATCATTCGGGGAATGTAAGGATGGGTTTTTACGGTCGAAATTTTCTATTAGCTTTCGAGAGTGACCACTGGTATTAATATTATTTTATATCCAATATATTGGGATCGCAGCTAGATTTTGGGTATGGTAATAATTACCGCTAATCATTACACAACTGCCATTGCCCACTAAAGGCGTGGTTTATAAACGGTATTTCTGGATTTTGAAACATTTTTAAAAGAAGTAGATTTGTGTTCAGTGAAATTTTTCCCCACATTTTTAGAAGTCAATTTTAAGGGTTAATTTATGCCATTTCATAATTTTTAACTATATAATGACTCAAACCCATTGATAAACACTTCCATAAATCTATACAAAAATTCTTATAATTATATTACCAAAATATTGCAAATTATTTATTTGTTAACTTCACCGCCGAAGAACTAATTAATTTCGAAGTGAACAGAATATTTAATTAATATTTGGAAGTCACTCAGTATTTTTTTGCGCACATGAGATGACAAAGCTTGTATCTTTTCGAAGTATAAAAAGAAGAAAAAAATGAAATGCGAATAATGCATTTCGGACACATGCCACACTGATCAATCAATTTGACAATTTGACAGTTTGACAGCTTTCATTAGCGCTGCATTAGATCAGGCGAAAGAGTTGAGTTTATTTTTATGGCAAAAACGAAAATATTTAATGCATTTTACCTTACCTTCGAATACAATGTATGTAAGCGTATTAAAAGCGCATAAAAACCGTGGAAAAATAAATTAATACAACAATTTAATTAATTTCACCACAAACCAACACACGTTGCACACACTACGCTGGGAGGGACTGCATGTACTCCACAGCCAGCCAGAGATGCATATCGAGCATTTTAAATTATGCATTCTTACCGATTTTGGTAGCTTTTACTCGGCCAAAAATGGGCAGAAATATGCAGCCACCCTCCATTTGGCCATAAAATTATCGGAGCAACATAATTTAAGAAGTCAAATGCCACAACAAAAATTGGCAGGACGAGCTGCTTGCAGCTGCAGAGCGCACAACGAAAAAGAATAACAAAAGCAACAACAACACCACAAGAATACACTAACAACATACGTACATATGCGTCGAAATATGGGCTGTGGCCCGACACGGACAGAAGCCATCAACACGATTGCATATCGCGGCAATCAGCGTGTAATTCATTAAATCAGAACACGTTAAGGCTAGTACGCCTGTCAATAACAACACAGCGAGTGTATCAGCGCTGCAGAGGAACGCAGCAAAGCGTAGCAGAAAAAAAAAACAAAAAGAGAAAATAAAAACAACAACAACGCTGCTCAGCAGCAGTCGGAAGCTGCCGTGGCTGGCATACCTCAGTGGCACTTGTGCCGGAGCAGCAGCAGCAGCAGCAGCTTTATGCAAGGCAAGTGCAACAACAAATACAATTACAATAATTTCTATGTACGGGCGTAGAGTAAGCTGCCAACTGTCAATGCAGCGAAAGAGGCAATATATCTTGTTCAGATACAAATATATATGCGGATACACTTGGAAATCAGTTCGACGATTGTGGTTTACTCGTATGCTTGACGACGGTGTGGTGGCGTTGGCGGTGGTTGTGGCAGTTATGGCTTGGTAACTGCCCGATTGGTCATGCGGTGGTGGCGCTGGTGACGACAGGCATGATCGAATGGATAGTGCGGAGATAGCACGGAAAAGTGTTGCCACGGCGAGTTAGTTTCGTTGTTTTTCAGAGGTTTTGGGTTTTGTTAAAATTCATGAAGTCTTGATATTAAACAGAATTGTTTAGAAAGAATCTATCTTTCTTTCTCCTATCTCTTTCTCTGAATTTGATAAAATAAAATTACTATTTATACTTCATAACTTTTCAATTGAACAATAGAGAGAGATAAAGACAAAGAATGTGGGAGAGAGAAAGAAAGAAACAAAGAAAGAAAGATAAAAAGACAGAGATACACAATGACATCAGACAGGAACATACCTTCAGACATCATCCATTTATAGAAAGAATGAGATAGCAAATGAGTAATAGAAGAGAAGAGAGAAAGGGAGTTTGAACAGAGAGCAGCAACCTCTACTCATCCCAATGTACGCTTAATGTGGAGGTCGAAGGCTATAAGGAGTGTACGATACTTCAGTGCTATGGTCGACATCTTAAGCACAGCTGATTAATTTTTTAACGATGGGTACGTGAAAACTGGTTCAATATAAGTCGGATAGACTATCCAAAAAGTTCTGCAAATATACTTCTAAGTGTGTTTTGTTCGAGACATCTTCCAAAAGACAAGGTTAGTGATGATTTTTAGATTACTTCGGAATGTTTTCGAAGTAATCAGAGGTAAGTGGAAATATTCAAGAAACAGTTATAAGCCAAACTTAAGACATGTTCGTTGGAAATCTAAGAAGATATAACCTGAACAAACCATAATTTAGTCTTGGGAATTATTAATATTTCAAAACAGCACAACCTCGTATTGATAAATACGGCATAAGTCTTAAAAACGGATTTGAGTATCAGACGTATGTATATATCTTAAGGAGCTTTGAGTTGAATCCATATTAAAACAATCCATATTCTAATGTAAAGGACGCTTCGGCGAACCCAGCGAAGTGACCGGAATCGACATTAGCCGACTTAAGTAATACAATCCCAGCGCTTTGTCGAATTATGAGGGTCTTGGCGATCTGTCAGGAGTATTTGGGTGTCACAATGGACAGTCAAAGCAGTCTAAATGAGACTCTGCAGTTGCGCAGATCTACCCCTTGACCTAATCTAACCTATGAACGCTAAAATGTCTAGATTTTCAAGGGTTTAACGGGTCGAGATACTAATGCTTTGGAGCTGAAAGCTGGGATGATATCAGTGTTAAACTCTTGAGCTCTTGGGAACATAATGTCAAATATCCGGATTTTAATTGATATTGTCTTCCTCGAATGAACTTCATTAATTGAAGATATAAGAAAATTAACAGAAGAAGAAGAAGAAAGAGTTATGAAAAACAGAATAAAAATTGATCTATCGAAGAATAAAGGGACTCTCTCTGATAGGAGGATTATCAAAAAGCTATGTTCCCATGCTAATATATTCCTGATCCTAATTCCGACGCGATTATTGCTGCAGAAGAATAATAAGTGCTTAGTACAATACAAGAGCCTTCGATAAGAAGATGCCTTGTTTCTAATATGGAAGATAATTCGAACTACGGATGGTAAATCCAGACATAAATGTATATATAATTATTAATAATACGATTACATTATCATTATAGTATTAATAATCATACTGAGACACAAACCACTGGACCCCACTGAAAATATGACCTTGAAAAAAAAATGTATTAAATTAATATACGAAAGATATGCACGATCATCTTCAATGTACGTTTTGATTTCCGGTACTGATATTCAGCACGTTTTGCTAATATCCGGAAATGAATTTCAATATCATCATTTTAGTATATTAATCCGCACATATTGTACATACATATATCGCTACAATGTATTTTATTATCACTCATATTTATATAATTCCATATCCCCTGTAACTAAAAGCGATAAATAGCAACTTCACACGACCAAGAGCCAACGAAGCGACCCATTTCCATGCTGAAGCTGAGAAACTAAAGCAACCCTTGCATGGGATGGCACAGTGATGATCTCGCGGATTACATTTCCATTAAGATTGCAACAAGATGCGAACAACATAACCTTCAAGCAGACACACACAACAACAACCGAAAAGGAAGAAACAACCAAGCATTCGCACAACTGTGCATGATGACCTGCTCGTTAAAGGGGAAATGAATTTTAGCAGCTCAAGGAAGACACACAACAGCAACAACAAGTGGTATGCGCACAGTAGCCGCTACAAGATGCTACAAGCGAACATAAACATAACAACATCCTGCAGCGTCAGCAGTGGCAATAACAACAATAGTAGAATCTACAGCTGTATGTTGTGGCATTAACAACCTGGCAATAATGGCAATGGTGTACGACAGTAGCGCCGGCATTGAGGTAAATATTGTAAATAAAATTAACAGGAAACAGCTAATAAGTTCAGGAACTTTGCGAAATTTAATTTCTGAAAATTGAAAATGAGTTTATGCTCTTAATTGCAACATGTTAGCGGTGCATGATGGGCTCAGTGAAGAGGGAGAGACATTAAAGTGTTACAGTTTGTGCGCGATGATCGTGTGATAAGTCAGTGAGTTGCCACATGGGAAGCATACTACAGCAATTCTGAATGTGTTCTTCATATATTGAAGTAGTTCCTACACTTCTTTTGAAATTGAAATACTTTAAAATACTTTAATTTTTTTATAATTTTGGGGTTGCCACATTTCTTCAATCGATTTTGAAATTCAAATTAATAAAAATTTAAGTCTCTATACACTTGAAGCAGATCATACCAAACAAATATTTTAATAGAGTTGCCACATTTTTATAAAATTTTATATAAACAAACAAATATATATATATAAACAAATATGTATTCATTTTAGTCTCTTTGTGTAGCTTTGTAAATTAACAAATTTATTTGAGTTACCTTGCCACCTTTTCTTAAGGAGTTACTCTCCAAAAATGAATATATTTTAATTTAATACATTTTTATTTTTATTAAAAAATACTATTAGCTTTCACATCTTTCACATAAAATATAAATTCAAATGTATATAAATTTAAAGCTGATGTGAAAAAATAAAAGAGTTGCCACATTTGAAAAAAGTTACTATCTAAAAATAATTATATTTTACTGTTTAAAAAAAATTGCCTTTAACATTGAAATAAATAACAAACGGCTTTAGGATAATGGTTAAAAAATTAGAGTTGCCATATTTTTGTAAAAAAAAATTAAAAAATAGATAAAACTAAAATCACTTCAGGTATTTAGGGGCACAATACGACAAGTTGGAGCAAATTCCGTTAGTGAGGCCTCAGAAACTCTTACAATTCACGTCATGCCTAAACGATGACTACTACTCAGAGAATACTGGATCTGGTATCGCTAAGGACCATAACTGGTCTATGCATGGCCTGCAGGCCTACCAGACCTACCTAACCTAACCTTAAAAAATAGAAGTAAATATATTTTTAAAGTGTATATACGAATTGAATACAAATTCTGTGAGAAGAATTAGAATAAAGTGCACTAGTTACTAACCTAGAGTTACCAACTCTACAAAATATATCAATAATTTTTAATATATCTTGTCAATGATTTAATTTTTCCAATGACTAATTGAACAAAGCTCGAATGCAAAAAAATATTTTTTTTTTTAGAAACTCTTTATTTACTAAATAATGATGTCTATCAAAAGGAACACCCTATATTTTTGCATTAAATAAAGTTTCAAAAAATTATTTTTTAAATAATAATTACAAAAATAAATTATTATTCGAAGCAAAGAACATTAAATTAAGCATATAACAACTTAAGATCATGATTTGATCACGAAAAAGTTCATAACAGTTTAATACATATAAAAATCCCAGTTTCATTGAAAAAACTTGGTATTTCTCTCACGTGCATATTAAAGAGTTTAGAATCAACTCTAGTTGATTTAATTAAAAGCCATTATAAAATATTTGATGTTGAAAAGGTGATGGAAACTACAGTTAACGCCCATTTTAATTAAAATTCTCAATGGCCACATGACATGAATGGCCAGTGGTGATGAATAAAAACAGAAAAACTGGAAAATATATTTATTATTGTAAAAATAAAAAAGTAAAATAAACATTATGGCAGCAAATGGCTAACTCACACGAAATCAAGTTCAAGTAATAGATAAAGCATATGGACCAAGTGGTCATGCTGTGGCTGTGGATAGACAGCGTGAAGAGTATGCGGACCAACCAACGGACAGATTAAATGATGTATGAAATGAGTTGGATGCGAATGAGTCGATGAGTAGACACATATATTTAGTGTAAAAAGCATATTTCCAAGTCGTAACTAGAACACGTGTGTAACTCGATGCCTGTTGAGGTTAGTCTATAAATTCATGATCTGTCTAAAGCAATAGTTATATGCATTGCAGAATAGAAAATACAACAGGCTGGTTTACACAAACCAAATAATAGAGATCTTATAATATTACGTGCTCACATATTGCACTCCATCTTTTATGGGCTTTCTAAGTCAACCATGGTTAAGTGTATTCTGCGCACGCATGCGCTCTATTGAGCTCACATAAGTACTTAGAAGTTGTATATACGCACATTGAAAGATTTAGTATTTTTGAAGGACCACTGCAACGCACATTTGTTCAGAATAAAATCTAGTTTTTTATACAAGGCTGGCCTCATGGAATCCTTTAATTCTGTGATCGATAGCATCTCCTTTAGTCTGATTTAGGTAAATGGATGAAATAATCATACTTTGAGCTTCTAAATTGGTAAGTTGCTATGAAACCTTGAAGACGAAATTAGAACCTACTTTCTTTACCTTAATGGGGTTTTTTAAAAAGGTCAAATTTCAGTTCACGTATATTTGATCCCCGATCTCTATATCTCTCCGAATATCTACCATAAGTATATTTTAATTATCATCAGTCTCCATAAGTAAACATTTTAGTGAACTTCTTTTTCTTCTTGACTGGCGTTCTTCTCCACCTGGTCCTTCCATCGGAGTGGAGGTCTAACTCTTCCTCGGCTTCCACCAGCGGGTACTGCATCGAAATTCAGGAGGATGGAGTCATATGTAGAAGTTCACGTAAGTGAGGAAAGTTTCTGACTGTCATTCACTTGGGAGTGGCCAGGAACGATTCTTTTGCATGTGGCTCAAGCAGCTCACGACTTCCGGTCTTAGACCAAGTATCCTCTGGTCTGGGTTTGGGACCCACCACATAAAAACGAATAATCAATGAATAAGAAGCAACAGCCTCGCATGAGACACCCCCCTTTAGTGAACTTCGGCCCACTGAATATCCTACTCTTTACCCACTTTTGAGATCTTCATTTGGTCCTGCCGTTCGCTAACTAGGTAATTATAATGATTTCTTATGTTTGATAGAATTACAATCCCCTCTAAACACTGGAAGAAATACATATCGACTTAGCTCTGGCCTGTGTCGGATCGAAATCACTTCCCCCCTTAGATTAAAAAATTAGGAGTCGACAAAGCGCCTTGAACCAACTACAAATCTGCGGAGATTCTTAACCTCTATATTCGCTAATTCGCGAGCCTGTTCTAAAAAGTGAGATCCAAGAAATCTCTTTCTTGATCTCGCAAAGGCGGGACATTCCAGAAGAAAGTGATGAGACGATTCCATCTCATCCTCCTCCATGCAGCTTCTACAGCTAGCATCCGGTAAGATTTTTAACCTTACAGCGTGGATCCCAATGTGGCAATGGCCAGTAAGAACCCCTACGACTAAGTAGAGGTAAGGTTTAAAAGTTCAGTAGACCTACCGCGGTTAACCTTAGGCCAGAAGGATTTTGCGACTAAGCATGTGTTGGTAACCGACCAGCGCCTACCCAGCTCAGCCGAATCCCATCTGTCCAATAGCAGACCGCAGTAGGACAATGGTAGTAATAGTGAGTTCGTCGTCCCTGACCTTGCAAGCTCATCAGCCTTACAATTCCCCGCGATTCCGCAGTGGCCAGGAACCCAGAATAGTCTAATTGAAAAGTATAACGATGCCACCGACAGAAATCCCTCGAGATCTAACATATAAAACCTCTGAAGTAACATTTTCCACGAACGTTTTGTACCAAAAGGACTGATTCTAAATAAGTAATTGTTTTGAGAGTAAATTTTAGACTAGAGGAGGTATGTTCAAAAGTGTCCTTTATTCTATTAATGAAAGTGAGGTTACATGATAACTTTTAGTTAGTTCTACCTATAGGATTTAACAGACTCAAAATCAAATCAATTTTATATAAAATATAGACTTAAAGCGTCCAAGAAAGTCTTTTTAACCTGAAATACTTATAAAAGAGCAAGGTAAACATGAACCGAAGACAAGTTACGCTTTTGCAGCCAGCACTTCGGCATCTTCTAACTCAATAATATGTTTGTCTAACTCACAGCAGGTGCATAATTTCACCCGAAACGCATGACTTCTAATCCCGCACGGAGAGGCCGTATGATGTAAGCGAGCGCCGCGTGTGATTATAAAACCACAGCAGCTCTCAAGCCTAACATAAACTTAGTGGCTAACGCATTGGACTAACAGGTGAGCTTGAAGCTGCAAATGGGTAACTTAGACATGCAAGTCATCTGCTAAGCAGACAATCAATCAGTGAAGAAGGTCGATTGGTTAGTCAGCTTGGTCTCGTGTACACACATTTGTGTGGCGAGCGTATGGTGGCGGTGAGTGGCGATTTGCAAATTATAAATTGCGCTAATAAAGTGTAAAATAATTGCATGTTTAGTGTTTATTAAATTACGCCATTTTATAGCGAGGAATAGCAGAAATAATGTGTGGAACGTAGACAAATTGTCAGGTCGAATGTCAAATGTGTGCGCTTCTAACTCCGTATGAGGTGTAGTTGTGTGGTCACGCTATGGCTAGACGAGGTCGCTGGTGTATATACATATATAATATATCTGCATGTGTATATAAAAAACACAAAATAGTTCTGGCCACCAGTGGATTTGCGGTCACTACTGTCCATAAATAGCGCCAACAGCATAATCTCATACAAATATATCTACATATTAGGCCAATAAGCCGCCTCAAACGCTAGCTTAAGTATGTAACTCTGTGTAAAATCCCGTTTGCGTGTATGATTCTTGATTCTTGATTTTTATTTTTTTTATTTTTTAATTCTAAACGCAACCTTATTAAAATATAATTATTCTATATTTACTACATAATTGTTCAACTATTTGCATATTCCAACCAAATGACTTGCGGTTTAACTCTATAAATTCTCTCCTTTGATTTTTTTTAAGAAATTACTTTGCGTGTAGCTTTTTTTTCAACGCTCTGGCAAGGCTTTTATTTGGCATTTAAAAAGTTATTAATTCTAATTAGAATTTATTCATAAATAAAAACGTGCCAATCGGTATTTAATTCAATTACATCCTAGTATATATGTATGCACATATGCGTGTGTTTATTCTTTAATTATTCAAGTGCTATTAATTTAATTATGTTGTTAATGTACAGTGGTTTGAGAACTCGTTGTGAATAGCTAATATTTTAGTCAAGTTCACAGTTTGTTGTGTATACTTTCGTATAAGAAGAGTGTAAGTCAGAAATCAAATGGCATTGACTCGACAAATGTTCAACACTAGCGAATCGAACAAACAGGTAGCTTAAACCAAATAAACTGAAAATTGAAACAGTGACGAATGGACCAAGCAACTGCTAACAGTGTTAAGCTAAATAGGTTGCGATAAGCGTTCGCCATGGACAGGAATAGGTGGTAATCACTTGGCGCTATGTCCGGGCCATAAGGCGGATGCGATGAAACCTCCCATCCGAGCTCCCTTAACTTCTGACGAGTCATCAACGAAGTGTGTGGTGTGGCGTTGTCCTGGTGGAACACTATACCCGTCCTTTTGGCCAATTCTGAACGCTTCTGGTCGATCGCCTGCTTCAAGCGGTCCAGTTGTTCGCAGTAGATGGTACAATTAAGCGTCTGTTTATATGGGAGCAGCTCATAGTGGATGATTCCCTTCCAATCCCACCAAACACAGAGCAAAACCTTTCTGCCGTCAATCCCGGTTTGGCCACTGTTTGGGACGATTCACCGGTCTTCGACCACGACTGTTTTCATATGACATTGTCGTATGTGATCCATTTTTCGTCGCCAGTCACCATCCGCTTCAAATAATGGGTCTAGTTCGTTCCGTTTCAGCAGCATATCGCAGGCGTTGATTCGGTCCAGAAGGTTTTTTTGCGTCAAATCATGCGGCACCCAAACATCAAGCTTTTTTGTGTAACCAGTCTTCTGCAGATGGTTTAAAATGGTTTGGTGACTAACTTCCATCTCCTGGGCGATGTCACGAGATGCCACATGCCAGTCTAACTCGATGTTGTCCATGATTTGATCGGTATTCGTCGTCACAGATCTTCCGCCGGCTGGCTTATCCATGGTGTCGTTTTCACCCGCTCTGAATCGTAGAAACCATTCATCCGCAGTTCGAAGTGATAGACTACCATAAAACCATAAACCTTTCAAAGGTGTTTAGTATTGTCAGATATGAGCACTGTAGTGCTTTATACATAGCCGCAAATTTCAAAAGATAAAAAGCCGGAAGGGAGATATTTGACAACCTAATATGTAGAGATTAGATATACCAGTATAATGAGTTATACAGATATTCTCAACATTGCTGTAGTTCGTTATGTATTATTTTGACAAGAGAGAGGACTTCGAATATAGCGAAGCCATAGGACCGTCAATTATGACATGATGAAGACTTTTCGAAATTATTTTTCTAGACTTCTACTTTTGATTGCAATACCATTAAGGTAACCTGGTGTTCGTTGACTAATTAGGAAGATACTTTAGAAAGGACATTTTCGATTTCGTCTTACCGGCAATGACCCGCCTGGAACACTGTCCGTTTTCGAAGTCGATTTCGACTCGTCCTCGCTCACGTCCATTTTAGTGTCGTTGTTGTACATTCTGTATGGATACCCATTCAGAGCCTCTATCCACTTCCCGTAAGGTAGTCGCCATTAATGGTTCCAAGGATATCTCTTGTAAGAGGTCAAGGCGAAGGTTGACGCACATCCTTATGAGGCAACCTACCCCTACCACATCAACCTAATAAGACCGGAGGGCAACGTACTCTGAGGCCAGCCAGGGTTTTAACAAGACGGAGGCAGCCTTGACATTAATCCACCAGCCATTTCTGAAGCATTTGAACCCCACATACTCAGGTGGCGAAATACCAGCAGCCCAGATTGTATCCAAATTCAAAGAATTATAAGCCTGAATCGTACCAAGTCGGTGTCATTTAGCGATACCCAGAATTTAAGGGAACTAACATTTTGTTTTAGAGATGGAATGGAGTCTTATGTAATGTAATAATCTCACCCAATTGGCGGGTTTTTTTTATATAACATTTATCATTATTGCTCATAAATTTCCAAAAACAACTTCAACTCTATAAACTCAATTTAAGAGAAACCCCAACCAAAGCAGCTTTATGCCTTCCAGTCGTTTCCCAACACTGCACAAATATGTACGTGTGCATATCTAATTAACGCATCATTTTTGAACACTAAAACCAGAAAGGAGCCGCGACAAATACGAGTTCCACCGATGAAACCATAAAATTCGGCAATTAAACTGAAATTACTTATTTAAGCTGCGCTGAGCGGTGAGCTTTTATTTTTTTTTTCACTGCATTTTTATTGAACCTATCAGCGATTGCGGTGCTGCGTTGGGAAATAAATGCAACCGAGCAAGTGTTCAATTGGAAATGGCAAAGGCAAACGAAATTGGACATATTGATTATGGCTATAAATGTCAGGCGACTTAATGAAAAATCACCTGAAATTAACTACTCGCTGATAATTTGTTGATGCTTTTCGCTAATAGCTAAATATCTTAAGTTCGCGTACCGTTATTTGGCAGTGTACTTTTTTGGAATTTTTTTAAGGAAAATGGAGTTTTTGCTTGTCAATTGCAAATTAAGTTTTAAATGCCGAATGTGTCACATTTTTTGGAAAATCTTTCGCATTTTTCTGTTTATTTATTCAGTTATTTAGTTTCATTTATAGAAATACAAAGTGGTAATAAATGTTTAAGGAACAAATCGTCATTTTTGTTCTCAAATATAGAATAGAATATAAAGTAACTATAGCCAATAAAGACGTATCAGACCTCAGACCATCAAGAAGATATGGATAGAGTTGGCAGACGTGGCAATATATATTTAAAATTGGTTTCCAAAATAGTTTTTTAAAAATTAATATTCATTTGTAAATCAGAATATAAACTATCCCTGGGCTTATTCTGTTCGATATACAAATTCTAACCTCCGAAACGATTTTTGACTTAAAAAGCATCTCATAAAATACCAACAACAATTCTAAAGTACATACTCTAAAATGTATGCATCGGAAGCCTACAAAATATGTAATTTTTTATGAAAATTCATTACTATTAAAGTTTTTACCTGGGAATTTGTTAATGGTTATATAGACTTAGAGTAGCATTATACCAATTTATGAGACAATGTTGTACATACCTGAAAAGAAACAAAAAAACATTTATAAATAAAATAACCATAAGTTTATAAAATGATTAATAATCTTAAATACAATACTAAAATAAATAATGTAGCGAAAAAATTGTTTGAAGACCGGAAATGTTTCTTGTGGAGATAGACACAAATGATATATGAAAGAAACTCTTTGAAACTTCATTGTATAGGAATAATGCCTATATATCTTCTTTCTGAGAATCTTCATTAGAACATACACCCGCCGTTCCTCTCAGGCAATGTCTTTTAAGAAGTTGTCATGTTTGGTTTTGGTACTAATGCTAAACTCAGAGAATGTGCCTTAATTTGGTTTGATTGGTTCTTATCTAGGCATCGTGCTTTATCTAACCTCTAGTTTTTGATATTTTTAAAATAAATTTTAACTTTATAAAAGTCAGTGGTTGGTTAAAGTCCTTTTTATTTCAATTTGACATTAGTGTAGAACTGAAAGCATCCTTTAAAATAGCCCAATCATTAATAATATGAAGTAATAACTAAATTAACTTGAGACTCCCTCGCCTGTTCAAGCTCAAGGCTAGTCTCTTCACTTCACAACCCCTTTAGGTCATAATGTTAGAATGTTTAGCTCACGGTCTCGTTTTAAGGATTCTATACCCAACCCTGATTGAGAGATTTCATTATGCCTTTGAACACAAAATGTCTAGTAGTAAAGCTACCTAACTGATCTTTGATCAATTGCTTTGTGCTTGCTTCGTGTTCGCTTGGATCATGTATAGGACATCTGGAAAAAATAGACTCAGTCATATATAAATGTGCCCTCTATCGTCGGGAAAACTAGATGGTGCTATCATAGAAGGATCAAGTTTTGTTGGGAAAGATCTAGCATTGTACAAATTGTAGGTAATGAACGAAGCTTTCTTATGAAGGTTCAGAACCCATTACATAGAAAAGAGAGAAAATGAATAATCCATGTTTTTTTTTAATGTTAAAATCTAAATTTTCCAACCAAAACTTTAAAGCTCTTGGGATGGTTTTTTGTACTTTAAAACTATCGTTTTATTACACTATATGACAAAATCGACCTTTTTTCTGGGTATTGGAACATGAGACTGAGTCATAAAAAAATTGTATTCTACGATTTTCGAAGTTAACCTCCAAAATCGAAATATTTTGATTCGAAGTTCGAAAAAAGGACATTTTAAAAACATTATTTTAAATTACAGGATATAGCTACTAAAAAATCCAAAATATAGATAAAATGTACATTTTCTTTTTAACTCAAAGGACAAACTTTTTCGTCAAAGCTTATATAACAGATGCTATGAAGTCTTTAAATTTGATCTTTGAAAAAAAAAAAAACAAAAAAGTATATTTCGAAAAATACTGGGATCCGGGTAACATCAGTCTTATCAGTTGTCAATTTAATTTGTTCTGATTTGTTATAAAAATATATGTAAGTCCAATTCATATTTTGGTGTTGTTAAGTACTTTTAAATTAGTCTTTATACCGCCGATTACTCCATTAAATATATATTTAGAGCTCTTATTTCTAAAACCAGTCTCGGTTTTTCAAGGTGCTACTATCTACTGAGTAGGCTATTGAAAAGTAAATTCCTCTTTCGACGAACAAAAACCAAACTCTACAAGTCCCTCATCATTTCCGTCCTACTTTATGGTGCAGAAGCGTGGACGATGTCAACATCCAATGAAGGAGTTTTCGAGGGAAAGGTTTTGCGAAAGATTTACGGTCCCAACGATGGAACGATGAGCTGTATGAGTTATTCGACGACATAGTTCAGAGTATAAAAAATCAAAAGCTACGCTGGCTTGGTCATGTTGTTCGAATGGACGAAAGCCCTCCAGCTTTGAAAATGTTTGATGCATTACCCATTGGTGGTAGCCGAGGAAGTGGAAGACCTCCACTCCGTTGGAAAGACCAAGTGGAGGAGGACCTGGCAACACTTGGGATTTCCAACTGGCGACAAACTGCCAAAAGGAGGAGCGAATGGCTTACTGTTGTAAACTCGACAGTAACCGCGTACGCCAATACGCCAATTAAGAAGAAGTCTTGGTTCTTCACTGGGTACCATTTTTGCCTTTTGTTACTCCCACTCTCTCCTCACTAGCAACCAATGTACTGGCTATTCGTGTCACTTTGCTAATGTCGTGTTAATTTGCCGCCTGTTGTCGTTGCCATTCTTCATTCTGCAACTACCGGCTGCTTTATTACCGCTTAACTGTGCTGTTGACAATAATAATTATAAAATAATATGGCGGCGGCAAGTGTTTTGAAGCAAAGCGCTCAAACGTCAAAACGATTTTGCGTTTGCGCTTGTATTGACGATTGCAACACTGCTGTCAAATATACAAAGGCAGTGCACTCCCTCCGCTTCTTTGCGCCGACTGATGGCTGCCGCGTTCTTGTCTCATTGATATCATAGTTGCAATTTTTGTAATGTTTATAGTATTGTTTTTATTGCCGTTGTGTACATGTGTATTTCTGTGTCAGTTGGCTGTCGTTTCACCGCTCTTATTACTGTGCGCAATTTAATCAACGCTGCATGAGAGAATGCCATCAATTAAAGGTAAGGCGCGGCTTCGTGTTGTTGCACAGTAGTAGTAGTAGTGGTGTGCGGGGGAACACAATGCAAGCAAAACCAAAGCTCGGCGCAGATAAAAGGCGCATTTTTTTGATTTTGATTGCACTAAAATGGCGCACTTTACTGCAATAATGATTTTTTTTTTTTTGGTTCCTTGAATTCTTCGACATTCTCGGTGTTTAACAAAAATATTCACTTCGAGAGTTATCGAGATCTCCATGTGAGTACTTAAGAGAGTTTTTAGCGAAACCGACCAATAGACTTTATCAAACCATAGCTTGAAGAACAAGAGTAGGACTCGTACAAGGAGTCAGTTGATCAGAGAAATAAAACGTCCTGGCATAAGTGCAGTTCTATACTTTTAAATATAATTTTTATACTCTCGCAACAAAAGTTGCTGAAGAGAGTATTATAGTTTTGTTCACATAACGGTTTTTTGTAAGTCATAAAACTAAACGAGTTAAATATAGGGTTATATATATCAAAATGATCAAGATGACGAGACGAGTTGAAATCAGGATGTCTGTCTGTCCGTCCGTCCGTTTGTCCGTGCAACGGATAACTTGAGTAAAAATTGAGATATCTTAACGAAACTTGGAACACGTATTTCTTTGCACCCTGAGGAGATTGCTTTCTCGAAGATGAGCAAAATCGGACCATTGCCACGCAAAATGGCGAAAACCAAAAAATGTCATAACTAAGCCATAAATAAAGTTATAAAATTTGAAATATAGGATTGGAATTAGAAGGGGCATATTTGGATGTAATTATTTTGGGGAATTGGGCGTGACCTCGCCCCCAAAACTGTTATTTGTATATATCTCGCAAACCAGTGAAGCTATATAAACCAAACTTTCTGCAGTCTGTTCTCTTACGTACCCCACCACACACCATGAAAATAGTTGAAATCGGATAATAACCACGTTCACCACCCATACAAAGGTTAGGCTGAAAATTACTAAAGTTGGTTAGCTCACAAACGAAAACCGTCAGAAACACAAAATTTTACAGAAGAAATAGCCGAAAGAAGCTGCACTCAGATTTTTTACAAAACGAATATTGGGCGTGGCATCACCTACTTATGGGTCAAAAACCATACCTCAAGAACTGCTCGACCGATTTCAATGAAATTCGGTATATAATATATTTTATTGACACCCTGATAACACGAATAAAAAATGGGCGAAGTCGGTTCACAATCACGACTACTTTCCTTATAACTCAATTTTGAATTCCATCTGATTCCATCACTTAGTGTACTTTGATGGTGAAAATTAGTGAAATTGGTTCCGGAAGTAACTCAGCCCTCATATACTATATATACAGATTGGACTTTATATGACTCAAATTGTGTTATATTAATAAAACTATATCAAGAAATTGCGAGGGTATAAAATGTTCGGTTGCACCCGAACTTAGCCTTTCCTTACTTATTTTACTTTCCGATTTAACAAATTTTCTCGGGATCATAGAAAACATTAACTTTAAGAGTTATCGAGAACCCAATGTGAGAGGTTGTGACAGTTTTCTAGAAATACCGAACAATATTCGGCAGACTATATCATACCATAGATTGAAGAATAAGTAGAAGGTATCTCTTGTTCAGAGAATTAAAGCTTCCTGCATTAAGTCTACCCTTAGACTTTAAAATGTAAGATTTTTAATAATTTCTCCTTCTGTAAGCTTAGATCGTGAAGTTCTACTTTCATGAGGCTCCGTCCCAATAACATACTACTTAAGTGTGTATGTAGTAGGGTTCCGGTCCAAAGAACAGTTCAAAAAGTCTTTAAATTAGACCTTCATCTGTTAATTGCAGAATTATTTTACTCGCCACTGTGTTCCCATTTCCGCACCGAACACTACAAAACAGCATTCATTCGCCACATTCATGCTTTTAACCAACAACAAACATTTGGCCATTTCATGTCATTCCATGGCAATTTGAAATCATACCGAGTCATTTAATGTTGCTGCGCCGCCCTTGCTGTCTTCATCGCTTAAGAACGCTCGTCCTCCCAATGCGCGCAGGCTCAGTAATTATGTGATTACCGCCGTAAAAATGGACCGTTGCACGGCGTAGAGAGATGCAGCGAAAAAGCAGTCGTGCCATTTGTACAGCACAATGACCAAGTTATTGCATTGCAGCATTCTGTTTTTATATGTTTGGATACAAACACAAACACACCCATACTTATTTGTTTCTTTGATTTGACGATTTACGTCATTAGTTATAATTTCTTTAAAAAACATATATTTTTTTATATTTTCATATGTGTACATAAATATGTCTATATGTATTTCGCTATGCTCATCCTTCTTCACTGAATTCTTTATTTAATTTTGCTCGCAATTTTTGTTGAAGGAAAACAAATTTTTGGACCAACAATTTGAGGCCGCAAGGTAATTTGTGATGGCCAAACGCGTTTTTCGAATACCCTTTTTAGTTTTTGCTTTGTAGTTATTTTATATTAATTTTATTATTTCCTTTCTGTAATTTCATTTCTTTTCACTTTTGACGTGGCATCAACTTAATTTGCTGTGCAGACTGGAATACAGACATAATACGAAAATATACTTGTATATCTGTATTTACGCTTTTTAGCCTGAACGTACGACTGTCTGTCAGTTTCCCGTACACTACGTGTTTGAGTTCCGTTCTTCAGCAACTGACTCCTCTTATCTTATTTAAGTACTATGGTAGTAGAATGTGTACATTTAACATTAGTGTAATTTATTTAATGTAATAAATTACTATAATTAATTTCGTTATTTTGGTTTTTATCAACTAGTAAATTTAATTAATTAATATCAATGTTTTAATGGAGTTCAATTTAGTGGCAATTAAATTAATTATTATTTATTTAATTTATGCCAAATCATTATAATTATTACAAATATGATTTTATTTCATTTTATTTGAATCAATTGCATCAAATTACGTATCTTAAATCGTAAATTGATTCAGCATCTTAAAGCTTTAATCTAATTCAATTAATAAATATAAGTGTTGAACAAATTAAATATATTTTGCTTTAGTTAAATAATATGCTCATATTTTGATTGCCTAAATCTTTAATTTTATGTATTATATTACATTAATACATAAGTTTATAAAAAGTAAAAAAAAAAAATATTTTAAATTTAAATTAAATAGTTCTTTAATTGATTTCATTAAAATATTAAATACATTATCGATAATTTAGCTAATTGTATTCGACTTACCAACCTGTGAATCAGTTATATAATTGCTCAATTTCTATTAATTTCGCAATCATTTCATTCAAATTACTAATGTTACCTTGTGAAAATTTGTGTGCTAATTGCTATGAAATGAAATTTAACCAAGATTCCACTACATTGACGAGAAAAGTTCCATATTTCTGTAATCAACTAATAATTTTTGATACAAAAGTAGAGTTCTCAGACAATATTTAACTAAACCAAATTCAGTACCTTTGAACAACAAATATGATCAATTAATTTAAATCTTAATTGTCTTAGCTAATTGACTAATTTCAATATTGTAAATTAAACATAAAATATTAAATTAAATAACAAATATTATATTTAAATCAATTTAATTTAATATTTACTTGGAGACATGCTTAAATTTAATTTAATTAAATGAAAATAAAAAGTAACTGCTAATTTTGTGGCAATTAGTTCAATGAATTTAGTTATAGGATGATATTTTGAAATAGAAAAAAATATGACACATCCATGTAAATATTCAATACAACCAAATTGCATTTAATTGAGTCAGTTATCAATTTTCTCTATATCTATAAAAGCCTTTTCGCACAGGAGATAATTGATCAATTAACCTGACTTTGTTCTATTAATGCGCTGATTTATATCGATAAAAATAATAAATTAAAAATTTAATTTTTTTCCACATTAATTTTTAATCAAATATAAAATGGAAAACAACACTGAATGTTGTCGATTCCGCTGTAAATTCGTTTACGCTTATTGATAAAATAATAATCAGCTGATGAAACTTACCAGCTTCTGATGAATAGCAAAAACAAAAATGTATAACAGCTGATTGTTAAGTGAGTAGTCGGCATTGCTGAAACTGGTTTCTCAATTATAATCTTAATGTATTAAATTAATTTGGCTGTGCGAAAAAGCTACAAGTATATCAAATTTGATAATTGACTAAATTAAATTGCTGTCTGAAAATTGGAATACAATTGAATTCAAACGAATATAAAATAATTTCAATTTCTTCAACTATATCTATATCTTATCGAGTTTAAAGTGTATGAATCATCCATTTTTCAGTTAATATAGGAAAATAGGCAAATTATTATAGTAATTAATTCTAACTGATCTAGTTTAGTTCAAAATATTTTAAATTTATTAATTTTGTATTCTATCAAGAAAAATTTAGCCTAATGATACCTAATCGAATCTGCAATCTTATTTAAGCTACTCAAACGCAACTGATCTGATCTAATGATGCTGGATATAATCTAATTAAGATCTCATTGAATCAACTGACAGCAGAATGCGCATTGACAAAGTGATATGATAGATATCCTTTAAGATATATATAAGGTTAAGGGAAAAGCTCAATCGAATGCCCCTTCGTCCTAGCGTCGATTAGCCACATATGGTGTGGCAACTTTATCATTTCAGATCAAATTTCTTTTTTTACTCTTTACACTATTCTCTACATTTCACTTTCTGCATTTTCTTAGGTTTTGTCACTATTTTTCTTGTTGCTGATGCTTCGATGCAACAATTTCATTAACCGCTGATTGATGTGCTTGCTACGGCACGCTGTCCATTAAGCGTTGACATTGAGCGACGCGCATCAACGCAACACAAAAAACGAAAACTATCGAGGGCGAAAGGCACAGCACAACACAAAAACAATAACAAAGCAACAAATGACAATTGTACTACAGCGTTTGCGCGGCGCACGTACCAGCGCGCTCTCTCTGTTGCGTTGACATACCGTTGGCTCGCCGAATATGTCAGAATTGTCCAAATACCATGTTTAAATGGCAAATTAGTGCGCATGATTGATATCCCGCCGCACCGATCCTCTCTTATTTGGCACGATGTGTACGAGCAGACAACGGCTTGCCACAAAACAGTCTTGACTTGATGGGACTGTTGTGATTTCGTTGCTCAATTAAGCTGCTTGTCGAAACATTTGCTCCAAGCGCGCTTCACAGGCAGACACATACTTGCTGTCTGCTGCTGCATTGCGGCACGAAAATGCCAGTTGCAGCATTCAATGCGCATGAGTGTCGCGTCTTTGATGCTTTGCACAGCCGCAGCAGCTGCCACATTGACGGCATAGCGAGCTTTTGTGATGGCGCGGCAACACCAAGCACTTGGTTTTGGTTGCCTCAACGGCTGTCTATACACCTGTCGCTGGTCGCTTATGCTCGTATGTGGGTACAACAACTCCAACAAGCAGTTAAGTTTGCATGAAATGGCAACAGTTAATAACTCATCGTTAATATTTTTATTATGATGTTTGATGTCAGATTTATTATGTTAACAAATTCTTCGCATGCACAAGTGACAATTTCAATTTGGAAAATATTAAATTGCTGTCTTAAGTTGTTTGCTGCTGCTGTTGTTATTATTATTGTTTTGCTAATTTTTTATTTCTTTTATGTTGCGTGAATTCATGCGGTGTTGCCACAATTGGTTGCAACATCTAAAGTTGGTGTGCGCTAATGAAGAAAATTGATGTGTTGCTGTTGACGTCACGTCGGCCTACACCATATTGGTGCATGTAACGTTGGTATTTTTTGGTTGACTGAACGATTTGTTGGCTTGTTATGATCAAACCGCATTTTTTGTTAAAGCCTCTGACGTTTGATGGAATTTCACTAATAAAATTTATGAGACTCTTTATGATTAGATATTTGGCACGTCTGAAGGTATGCGTATCTTAAAGATAAAAGATACGCCAGATCTGCTGCCAGCTCCAACTCCGTTTATATTTTATCAAGTTAATTTAAAAATTTTTTTTTACCAAATCTTTTAACCCTTTCTCTACCCACACTCCGTCAAGCGGTATTTTGTACTAATTTCACTTCCGCCGGCGTCACCTATTAATTTACACAATTATAACCAATTCGCCAAAGCGCTACTGCACAGCAACGAAGAGTTCTTTTATGCTTTGCCGTTGTCTCCACCACACACTCACACACACTCAGTGGCTCCCTTTTGAACTTCCGCGAAACTCGGTCATTTACTAATTGTTGAATGACTGCTAAATAACGTTCAATACGAAGCTTGCGCTGATGCTGTCTTCGTGTTATTGTTTTCGCACGAAATTTTTGTATTGCTCAACGACAGAGTGGCGTCAGCGGACAAAAGAAACATATAGAAACAGAAAAAAAACCCCGACAGTTTTCGGGATTCTTGGTGTCGGGATCTTCCTAAGCAATAACGAAAATCTTAATTTTTTTTTTAGCATTTGAAAATAATATGGTAGGATAGGAGAAAGAAAGATAGGATAGAAAGAAAGATATGAGTAAAACCCGAAAAACTAACAGTTCAAGAATTATTCCTGAGATTACTACAAAATCTAGTGGACCCAGATGTCAGAAACCATTATTAAAGTGATGATTCCAGAGTTCAAACCTTCACGTGCACTAGGTACCAAATATATACAGTCTCGAAGACGAAACTGATATGTTCCAACAGAACATCCCTTAAATATTACATTGCTGTATTTTTACTAAAGCCTTATCAAATTCATTATAAAACTTTAGATCCTGCTCCTAAGAGGCTAAACGGATAAATTATCTACAGTTTTGGAATGGGAATAAAGGGAAAGAGCATTAATGAATTGGAAAGTATTATCCAAAGAAGGATTTGATCTCATCTAAAGATTAATTTTTGAGCTATCTTGAGTAATACGAAGCTGTTTTGGTTCTTATCGAAGATGATTCAAGAAGAGACGAATGATAATAGGGTATATATGTATTATGTGTCTAAAAGTGGTCATAAGGTCAAACTAAAAGAGTTATAAACACCGTACTAAACCAAAATTGCAACTGAAGTTTCTTAAGTAATTCACAATATTGTTGCGTCGCAGATAACTACATCGAGTCTTATTTATGTAAATATTAAGTCCACAACACCTCTGTACTGATTTCATTGTGGCGTCGGCGTTTCACACTAATATTCGCGATTATTCGCATATTGTTGCAAATTGGATACAAATTGCTTAATGCCAATGAGCCAATTTTTTTCACACAACCATCCAAACCACAATGAAGTCTAGCGCTAATTTATTAGCAATAAATGGTAGTAAAATTAGCGCTGTGTGAAACGGTTAAAGAAAAACAACAAAAAAGAAAAAATCATTTTGCATTACAAAGAGAAATTCGGAGAACAAAAAAAATATTTTTTTTAAGGAAATGTTGGTCAGTGGTAAATCATCATCAAACAAAGCTTGTGAACAATATGTTAATATATGCAAGGTAAACAATAGTAAAGTATACGCCCACTACTGAGAGATCGAGTTAGAGCGAGAGACTTTGTTTTGAGAGCTTCGAAAGAGCGTGGACGATCGACTGAGCTCGAACAGAAAACGAAGTGGGAATAACAAATATATAATATGAGTCATATAGTGCTCATAATTGGACTTCTCTTTCTCGATAGGTTCATTCTTAAGTTTGCATATCGTTTTAACGTAAACTAGTATTGACACCGATAATAATTTCAGCCTTGAAATCCAACGCAGAATCACTCTTGTCAACAGGTGGTACTATGAACTCAGTAGGCAATTGAAAAGTAAAGCCCTCTCTCGACGAACAAAAACTAAACTCTACAAGTCCCTCATCATTCCCGTCCTACTTTATGGTGCAGAAGCGTAGACGATGGCAACATCCGATGAGACGGCACTAGGAGTTTTCGAGAGCAAGGTTTTGCAGAAGATTTATGGCCCCTTAAACATTGGCAACGGCGAATACCGCAGAAGATGGAATGATGAGCTGTATGTGTTATTCGATGACATAGACATAGTCCAGCGAATAAAAAGACAGCGGCTACGCTGGCTAGGTCATGTTGTTCGAATGGACGAAAGTGCTCCAGCTCTGAAAGTGTTCGATGCAGTACCCGCTGGTGGAAGCCGAGGAAGAGGAAGGCCTGTCTTCACTTGGCCAAACTGCCAAAAGGAGAGATGCGTGGCGCGCTGTTGTGGACTCGGCTATAACAGCGGAATCGGTATCTACGCCAGTCAAGAAGAATGATAAGTATTGACCGAATTTGCGCTTGCACTGAACAATTTTTCACATGGGATTACAGAACTTGGAGAGACGTCTCCCCTTTAAATATTGCTCAATTATTCAATGCAATATCACGACAGATATTACTTTGGTTTGTTGTGAGTTGTGGATGGTCGCGGGAAGCTCGTGTCTAGGAGGTGAGAGCGCAACTTTAACCAACTATAACGTCATTGTTGTCGTTTAGAACTAATCCGATAGATCAAATTGCTTAGTAGACGCAAAAATCTTGGTACCTGACTGAACACCATCACCTCGGAGATATTTCAGATAAGGATCGTGGACATAACCGAGGTCCAGAAAACTAAATCACACAATTCAGACAGCTGACAATTAAATTAATTTCGAACGGAGGAGGGTTTTCTGAAAACAATTTTCAAGGACCCAATTATATGAAACCTGGACATAAGTGGACTGCGTTCAAGTTCTTTAAAAAGCTGAAAGAACCAGCAAATGTCCGCTCTGGTAACATAGTAAGCTTTGTTGGGCTAACTCCAGGATCCAAAAATATATAAAAGAAAGGTCATAAGAAGTATTTTAATCTGATTAAGTAATTTGACATAGTCATATTAACTATTTCACTGTTCTTTAGGCATATAGCTACGTCCTTAGAGGTTAAACTTCATTTCCTTCATTGGTCATAGTCATTAGCCGGTCATCGTCCAAATTTTAAGACTCCACTTCTCATTAACGAAAATTCACATTAAAACAAATAAAGGGAATATCTTAATCCATCAAATCTTCGTTGTGAATTCCCGCGCAGTATCTGGCATTAAGTGGGACAACATTTGAACTACTTCGAAAAATTTGAAACTCAAAGTTGGGAATACAAAAGAAACTGTAGCCTATTGACCTTCCATTCGTTCTTCCTTCGGTTAACTTCGAAAAAAACTTGGCTTTATGCACTTTGTTTTACGAGCTCGGCTGGTTCTTGGCTCCGACCCACGGAAATTGCGCTTTGTTTACACATAAACTAGTCACTAAATCGTCTGCGCGCTGCGGTCCAGCCGTCCAGCCGTCCATCCATCCATTCTACGCATTGCACGTCCGTCTCCGTTCGTTGCTCATCCGTTGAAGAAATCCGTTCTTGTGCCCATCTCATTGACATACTCTCAGGTTGTTGGACATGTCTCCGTGGTGTCCGGTTGCTTGTTTCGTTTTGCGATAAGCTCCATTAGTGACTGAGTTAATGGGCTTTAGATAAGTTCATATTATTAAATAGTCGGGCACGCATATGTCTCTGTGTGTGTGTATGTGTAGGATGGGCCAGTTTAGCCGTCAGTAATGACTGTTTACTGCGTTAATCCGGTTAAGAATGAATGGCTGTTTGTTTTTTCATTTTTGTGGTATGAGCGACGGAATTCCTTGTTTATGGCGGCATCTGACGCCAGTGCCATATAATGTTTGTCGCCAACAACAACAACAAACATGATTTAGTTGGCTTGAGATGACGGCGAGCCGTGTGGTGCATCAGTGAAGCTGCTCGGGAACTAGTATGTAACTATGAGTGTTGTTGTTATTGTGTACTACTGCCTGCTGCTAAGAAAGTTCTATGCTGTGGTGTCTTCTAATGCGTTCGACTGCCCCACCGCAACCTCAAACAAATTAAGTGCTATTATCGCTTTCCAGCCCAGCAAATCCTGCGCTTATTAACCCGCCGCTTATCTAAACATCTCACATTAATTCATCGACAGCTTCAACGCCTGCCAAATGGTGGCGCGCACTCACATTTCGCCTCAGTGCGTCTAAGATGACGGCCTCACCCGACTCACTAGCTCATTGATGAGTGATGTGCGCATGTGTTGTTGTTGCCTGTTGTCTGTTGCGCCTCATGCGCACCGTTGTAATTGAGGTGATGTTGCAGCGCCACCGTAGAACAAGCGCAGCGAACGCCTTTTGACGCAGGGAAGACTGCAGGTTGTGCCCTCAAAACACAGCAGTTGCTACCAGTTGCTGCATTTCGTCAGTGCCGAGCTACCGAACGTTGAATTTGTTGAGCTCATTCCTCATCTCTGCATCGCTTTCAACGCCGCTGTCGTTGGGTAGCTGCGCAAGTCTCATTTCTGACATGTCGATAAGGATCAATGTTTAATTTGCTGTGGCGAGCAGCCCCGAACATAGCTACTCCCTTGCCTTGCTGACTCACCAAAATTGAAATCTTTGCTGCTCTTTTAACGGATTTCTTTGGCGTGTTGCCTGCGAGTGTTTGCTCATTTGTTGTTTGTTGTGGTTTTTATGATCGCGACTCGTGGGTTTCAACATCCCTTGGTTAATGTGTGTGTTGTTTTTATTGCTTATTGGTGTTGATGTACATACAGGCCGACAGCCGATAGTCAAGTGTGTAAATTTGTTAAACTTCGCGTCTACACAAAGCCTGAAGGAATGATGATCGAGTGTGGACTCTGTATATGGTAAGGTAACGGACTTACATACTAACTGTGGCTGATGATTCTGACTCTTATTCAAAAATCTAAACCAGTGTTGCCACTTTATGAAAGTTTAAATAACTGATTTTATTTACTCCTTTGTGCGAGTTCTTTTGTCAACTCTTTCTTTTCACTCCTTCTGAATTATTTTATAAGTCATTTGTTCATGAAACTGTAAAGAACTGATTCCATGCATTTTCAGTTTTCTCCAGAGCTCTTAAAGTCTTCCTTAAAATATTTTAGTCAAAACTATTCCTCAGTTCTAGATCCATATATGATAACAGCTGGACCACAGCATATGAAGGGTCCAACAGTTAAGATGGAGACAGTGATAATCATGCTAAGACAGCTACCCTGATTGAAGTACTTCGTTTTATCTTTTGATTAAATAACTGCCTGATTGTCGACGAATATTTTGAATCTTTGATAAGAGTTTTTACGATTAATGGGTCGTGAATACTGTCATTCACTCCGACAGCAGAGCGAAAATAGTAGCATTGAAATCGATGACACTACGCTCTAGGCTAGTTAAGGAGTGTCTAACTAATAGCTTTAAGCTATTTTGCGATCCGACGTGTATTGGTGCCGGGTCACCGTGGAAACTTTGTTAACTGCAAAGCGGACAAGCTTGCAAGAGAGTAGAAAAGCAAAATTGAAGTCCGAATGGGTGGCAGTCTATCGTCCACTAGCGCAAGAGCGCTGGACACACAGACATCGTATGAGGTCGCCAAGTGTTGGATAACAACCAGCAACTGCGCAGTTACGACGTCCTTTGGTCCGCAGGAACTGCTTTCTTTCAGCAAGGTCCATCTCGGCGCGATCATTAGTGTGCTTACTGGACAAATATAGCTCGATAGGCACGCACGCGATGAGACTAGAGATCCTGGCAGACGCTGGTTGCTAAAGCTGTATGAAAAAAGGCGAGGTGGAATCATCTAAGTATTTCCTCCTCCAATGTCCAGCTTAGCCAGACTGGGGTTAAAACATCTTGGAAGGCTTAAGAAGTTTCGAGTACCAAATTCAAAGCGTTTTGACGAATTATAAGGGTCTTTTTGATCTGTTAGGAGTTTATTAGTAACACAAATGAGATCTTCGTGCATATGCAGAGATCTTCCTACTAACCTAACCTAGACTAGTTTATAATTTACGTTCTCTAGATATTATTCTCGGATTTAGAGCTATCGTATGTTGAGAATTTCTGATGCCATAGTCTTTAATGTGAGCATCTTTGAAACCTAAAAAGATAATCTGTAGTTGAGTCAAATCTTCTGATGGGTTAAGAACTTTTTATTAAGGACATCGAACAGTCGAGGTCTTTAGCCATATCTCGAACAAAAGACCAAAACTGCGAGCTACACTGTCATCGCCATCCAACACCGCATGGATGCGCTGAAACAGAAGCACTTCATCTGCATTTCGTTAATGTTCGCGAACAAGCAAATGAGGTAGCGCGCACACTCGCATGCGCTGTGTGTGTTTGGGTGTGGGTCCGCTGTTCGCTGTACATCATGTACATATCTGTCCAGCGTCGCAAGCGCAGTATATTTATGGGTTTACATTAGGCTAAACCTTTTTAGTCACACTTTACAAGCGTTGCAACCGTTGGTTGTTGTAATTGCCGATAGTTCGTTTAAATTTGTCTTGACCGCCACTGTTGTTATTGTTGTTGTTCTCGTGTTGTTTACCTTGCGCTGCTGGTTGACAAGTTCGTTCGTTCATTTGTTTGATTCTTTATTGTGGATTTAAGCACTCAATTGAAGGCGGTGTTTCGATTTTTATTATTTATTCTACTATTGATTTATTGTTGTACGCTGCATTGATTCATTTGTTGTTTTTATTATAATTGTCAATTTGTCAGTTGTTGGCGACAGCAGCATTTATCAGCGCACACATTCACTAATACAAACAGAAACACTCAAACATTCGTACATTCCTCGCATGCTCTCACAGAATGCGTCGATCAATGTGACACTGCGGCGTTGAGTACGCTGATCGGCTGTGAATGTTGGCGTCATTAAAGACATTTGTGCATTTCTCATTTGAGGAAATATTTTTTATTGATTGCCCGGCAATTAAGTGAATGCTTTTAATGATTGGTAATATCTTTATAACAACAGGTATGCATAGGTCCCCGCTTGTATTCAGTGATTTCGTTTTCAAGTCTTCAGTATGTAGAAGAGTATTTGGACCCTAGTTATCTAATGTTTTAAGCTTTTGAAGGCATATTTATCACCGATTCCAATTAAACCTGAACAATCTTCAGAGAGTATATAGCAAAGTGGTCTTTCGTTATAACAAATGGTCCGTTGGCAGTTTTCGAGTAAATTCAAAATTCTGTTCCCAGTCGAAATCCCCTGCAATTCGATAGAAATTGGCTAAGATCCGAATTTTCTGCACGCCTGAATAAGTTTCTCATTAAATAAAGGGTTTTTTTTGCAATAGGATAGCTACAAAAGTAGACCGATAGAGACAGCAAATGCCGCTATATTTTCCCCGCTTTTTTGACATTTCTCTTCAGTAAAGTTTGCCATCTCATTGTGGCAAGATATACGATCCAACAAGTCCAACTTATGATGAGGCTCATTTCGGGCTGAATGGCTTCGTCAATAAGGCAGCAACCACACTTACTCCATGAGTCACCATTGCATCCCGAAAAAATTACGGCTTAGTGCGGTTTATGGGCCGGCGGCGTCATTGGGCCGTACTTCTGCCGTGATAATCAAGACGTTACTGAGAATGGGAATCGCTACCGCTCAATGATAACCGAATATTTTTGGCCTGAATTGGATGATATGGATTTGGGCTGTATGTGGTTCCAACAGAACGGTGCTACACGATTTGACTCCGTTAGAGTATTTCCTGTGGGGCTACGTCACGTCTATGGTCTATGCCTGCGACGATTGATGAACTTTGTACGAATATCGAACGTGGAATTGCAGTAACGGCCGATTTATGCTTGAAAACCGTCGAAAGTTGGGTTCAGCGTCTGGTCGAAATAATTTCATTGATATCTAAACCCTTTTTCATTATTATTTTGTTCTTATTGAAAAACCCTTTATATAATACTTGGAGAGCCCAATGCTTTTGTTGTATAATATGAAAAATTATGTTAGAAATTGAAGAAAAAACTGGATCAATATATATTTAATCTAATCCTTTATCTCTCAGAAATTGGGAGGCGGACTACCTCTACACTTTTAGCTTAGACTTTCTTAACTATTTTTAGTAATATTTCGAATGACAAATGTCATATCCTACCTACCCATTAATATTAAGTACTTGGTATAAGGTCTTCACAACAAGGTCTTTGAGATAAGGTGGGATCATTCCTTAAGGCCTTACTCTTCATTCAAAAACATAACATGTAGTAGAATCAGAGAAGTAATAGAACCCGAATCATTATATTTTACTTAATTGTTTGACGTGATATTTGCTCTCTATTGTTGGATCCACAAGACTACCACACAATTTCGAATAATATTAGGACATGGAATAGGCCCATGACAATTTGATTCCAAAACGTCCCTTAATACCATCTAAATGGTCTTATGACTCCAGATCATAAGACTTCAGATCTTCATTTGGTAAAGTGAGAAGCAACAGTTAAGACAGCGGCATTCACCACAGTTAGAAGTTAAAGGTATAAAATGTGGTTCTGTTAACAACAACTTTCTATTCAAAAATTCATTAACTCATAGAATTGCTCTCGTATTATGAATAATCTATTAATCAATTGAGTCATAAAGTAATCTAAGCGAGATTGATTCGTATTACATTCATATTATGGAAATAAACCGGCGTTAAACCAGTTATTAAGATATTCTAAACTAGCTTGTAATTGTCACAAAATTAATTGTATTTGTGAACTAATTCAATTTAATGCCAATCAATCAGAGCATCGGCTTAGATAAACGCTAATCGCTAGACTTTAAACGCTGGCTGTCAACTGTCAGCTTGAGCATAACAAACAGATGGAGTTCGTGGAAATAATTTAGTAATAAAATAAATGTCATGCTTTATTAATAATAAAATAGCTACTATGTGTAGATGAATGCGTAATTACAAGCAAAATTGAGCCATAAGGCCAATCTCGAGGTTAGTTATAGCAGTAAATATTGAGTTGTTGTAGTTGAAATGAGATAAAGGTGATTATTTGATTCTTTCTTTAAAAGACGTAAAACTCAACTTCCGTTTTGTCTGAACATTCAAAAATTGTTCATTGCTTCTATGATTCTTAAAGATATTGATTTATTTTTTTTAAGACAATTAAGTTGATTAAGATGACCAGAAGAGTTAAGTTTCCATGGGATGCTAAAAGCAGGTGAAATCGATGCTTAATGATGTCCCAACCTCCATATTCATGAGTCAGGACATGACTCCGTGTAACTTTTTTCCTAAAGAGAACCTTAAGGCTCAACCCACATTAGTCAAAAACGTATTTTACTAATAAGACACAAAAACATATTTTGTTCTAGTCTAAACCAAGCGAACATTGGTTTTAGTCCCATTTTGTTCGGTATGGTTTGTCACATATGAAGCTAAGGGATGTTGTCGCATCAGACAAGAAGAGACGTCTTGACTAATCCGGTGTGGGTTGAGCCTTTGGTGAAAATATGATATGTGGCATAAGTGTTTCGTATAGCCAAAAAACCGTTATTTTTGTTGTAGCGGTATAAAACATGCCCTAAATAAGTCTGAGAAATTCAGATGATATCACAGTTCTTGGTCGAATAAGAATACGGGTGCGTTCCGATTACGTAGACCTGATTGTCGTGAGAACAGTCAAAGCCCCGTTGTACGTGGATGTTCAAGAACATTTAGGAATACTTTAAAGCAAAAATAGAAATATAATTTATAGGGAGTTACTGTATCATTGATCGAGAGATCGTGGAAAACGTAACTGAAGACGATCTCAAAAATCGCGTTTAAGAAATGTTTCGACGATTACAAGAAGTGCATAATATCGAATGGGGACTATTTTCACTACTGTAGACGAGTGAATGAATATAAAAAAAACGAAAATTCCCGTTATTTTTTTAACACACCTGGTATATATATGGATGCCAATCTGAAAAATTTTATAAGTGTGTCTAATTTATGGTTATTCTTCGTCTGACCACCCAGTCAGCAAATGTTGCTCAGGTGTCTTTTAGTAAACGTCACACTTAATAGTAAAATTACAATAAAAAACTTGAAAATCAACAACAACCCTACTGCTATAAAAATATAAAAGACAAGTGCGAAGAGAAAAATGATTGATAAGATGGTGAAGATTTGAATTATAGCTGCATAAAAATGCAAATATTTCGACAGGGACAGAGACACACCATACCGACTTGAAACATAAAAAAAAAAAAAACGCTTTGGATCATAAACAAAAAAACGACGTTCAATCAGCAACTCAACTCCTACCATCACCAAAATTAGAATAAGAAAGAGTTTGTCTCAATAAGTTAACAGTAAATGTGTGTAAAAGAGAAAAAGCGATGATCGCGATGTGTCATTGGTGGCCACCACAAGTGACAACAACAGCAACCACATTATTTTCTTTTTTTTTCACTTCCAACAACATTTATAAAGAGATAAGTAGCAATAACAACAACAACAGTAGCTACAGCCGCCGACAGACGTCTGCCGCCGAGACATTCTTATCAATTTTACGACTTTAGCGTCGCTGGGGGTGCACCACGACGAGTGCTGAGCGACATGCGACAACTTTCATATGCTTAGTGGCATTGATGTTGTTGTTGTATTGTTTATTACAATAATTGGCGTTTTACAATTTCTTTGTGTGGCGACAATGGCCATAAACTCACATACAAACGTGATACATACTACATATCCACGATATTCACCAGCGCCGCCTGCCTGCCCCAATATGTTTTTCAAAAACAATAACATTTAGTTACAAAAACAATGCCATCGAGCTTTTACACTCGCCTTCTGCACGACAACTAATAATAATAATTTTTTTATTAACTCACTTGACACAACGTTTAATAGGTGTACCTGAGTTAAGCCGCCTGATAAGCCTCTCCATTAATAATTTATTAGCACAGCCGTATGGCGCTTTTGGTTGTTGTTGTGTTGTGTTTATTGTTGGTTTAAGTTGGTGTTATAACCGTTTTGCTAGTTATTGTTGCTTTTAGCGATTTCGTTGTTATTGTTGCATTTTACAAGCAAGCTCACGGGAGGGTTACACACACACTCCCAATATGTATATCGACTGTTGCAGGGGCAACTTTTAGGACGGTGCGTAAAAATCAGTATGAATGAGTGTGGTGACTCACTTTTGAGTATTTGAGAGTTAACTGGGTAAGTGTACAGTAAATTATTGAGGAACTTTTAATGAAATATATTAAGAATGCACGTATATTGAAAAAATTATTAAAAACAATACAATTTTAAGGATATTTTACAAAAAGAAAAAATGCCTTTGGATGGAAAATTGTGGACTCATCAACCCATGAAAGTTAGCTGTTAGGTTGTATATGCTTGGATTAACATTTTTACTTCATTGTATGATGTTATCTCATATTATATATACGAGGTGTGTTCAAAAAATAACGGGAATTTTTGTTTTTGGAAACAAATACTTATTATTATTATTATTTATATATTAGGTTGGCAAATATCTCCCTTTCGTTTTTTTTGCTCTTTATTCAATGCTTTATAAAGAGTGTTACAGTGATCGGATATCTATCTATATCTATGCGCCGTTTCGTTCGATAATCTGTTTCCATCTAGACGACAACTTCAGAATACCCCCTCGTAGAAGCCCCCCTCCTTATTTGCGAAGAACTCGGACAGCCACTTTTCACAAGCCTCTTTGGAGTTTACACCACCAAGGGCGTTCGCCATGGACAGGAAGAGGTGGTAAACACCTGGCGCTATGTCCGGACTATATGGTGGATGCGATAAAACCTCCCATCCGAGCTCCCGTAGCTTCTGACGAGTCATCAACGATGTGTGTGGTCTGGCGTTGTCCTGGTGGAACACTACACCCTTCCTGTTGGCCAATTCTGGACCGTTCTGGTCGATCGCCTGCTTCAAGCGGTCCAGTTGTTCGCAGTAGATGGTAGAATTAAGCGTCTGGCCATATGGGAGCAGCTCATAGTGGATGATTCCCTTCCAATCCCACCAAACACACAGCAAAACTTTCCTAGCCGTCAATCCCGGCTTGGCCACTGTTTGGGACGATTCACTGGCCTTCGTTTTCACCCGCTCTGAATCGTCGAAACCATTCATCCGCAGTTCGAAGTGATAAGTACCATCCCCCAAAACACTATTAATCTGACGGAACGTTTCTCTAGCGGATTTTCCGTTAACGAAGGAAAACTTTAATATAGCGCGAATTTCGGCGTTAGTGAACTCCATGTTTACACGTCTATAACTGTTGACAAAAAGGTGGAAGGGAGATATTTGACAACCTAATATATCCCACATTAATGTTGACGCCTTTAAAATAGTTTCCATTCGATTATTATGCCAGCGCTTCTTCTGATCGTCGAAACACTTCTCCAAAGTTGATTTTTGCGATAGCTTTTGGCTTTTTTGAATTGTCGAAACCTTGTCAAATGACAGTCCTTAAAACTTATCTTAATTTTTGGAAACTGGAAAAGCTTACACGGAGTCGAGGCTAAGACAAACTAAACATAACAAGTTCATTTCATTATATGAAGGTAACTTGTTATTGTTCAATTATTATCCGATAATATGTTAATCGATTAATATTCTCTTTCAAGGTCCCACTTATTAAAAGGTTTAAATTTTTTAGATATGTTTGGGATTTTTAGAGATTATCGCCTCATTTTATAGTTCCACATCTTTTTGAGGATTTGGGTATGGTGTTATTAGATTTTATTCCACACCAGGTTTGACTTAAATAGCTCATTTAATTTATTATTATGGCCAGTCCTACGCTCAATAAAAAATATAAAACCGCCTATCCAGAGATCACATCTTCACTGTTTTGATAATTTTTTTAAACAACGAAGAATATGTATACCGATTTCTCTAAATCAATTGTTATCGATATTTTCATCATTTTGATATTTATGACTTGGATTTGCCAATTTTTTTACAATCGATGAGTAACTTAAAATATTTTTGTCTTATAAAAAAATAATCAAAAAGAAAAATGTTTCAAATCCACTTACCTTAAATTTCAATTTACAAGTACACACAAATTAGAAATCTGCAAGTAAAAGACAAAATATATCTTTAAAAAATGCAAAAATTTAATTTGATTTTGGATAATTTATATTTTTAACTACATAAATAAAAATTCATCCCACTGTAAGGCAATAAAATGCATTTCAATATTATCGTTTACGAATTTTTGTTCGTGCTCATGCTTTTGTTATGTCAAAGTGGCGCCTAAATTACGGAAATACTGACATACATATATATGTGTATATAAATGAGCATATATACATATGTATATCGACTTACACCTTTATTGTCAGAAGGTAGCAACAACGAAGAAGGTGTGTCATAAACCGTTGTTGGATGGTGTAAAATGAGAAAATTGGAAATAATGTTACATAACAGTGTTCGATCAGAAAGTCCAGGCATACATATATAAATATGTATGAATTAAACACGAATCAGAAAATTTGATATAAATAATTACTCTAAGTTTCGATATTCGAAATTTTATAAGTGGATCGGATGTTCTTTTTACTAATCTGGATATAATTTATTAACCTATATTTTCGACTTGAATAAATTTGCTCCAGTACCGTCGTCTGACGAAGACTAATAATAGACAAAGTACTGAAGTAGAATGAATATATTGAATAGTTGCATGATGAGTCGAAAAATGTAGTGGGGAGAAACTGCACTTAGAAAGTCACTTCTAAACAAGAGATGACCCATTAGAGTTTTCAGGATCACCGACGACTATGCGAATGCTAATCAATGGACAATTCAGACGACATTTATTAATAAAATATTATGAGGAAGATTTGGTATTTAAAGTTCTTTGAGGACGAACTTAATCTTTGAGTTTGGTGCATGAACTGTTGGTGATTTCAAAAATTTCAGAAATCTAGGATCGCATCTTTGAGATCCTATGTACATATATTTGTATCTCCATCTCATACCTTGTACGCTAATAACAAGTAGCGAATCTCAGAAGCTCTATATAACTAGATCCATTATAGGTCGAATGAGTGATAAGTATCTCAATTTCGAGGTTCGACCAACAAACCTCATTTACCTCTTGAACAAAACTTTTACTGAGAGTAAAAATGTAGAAAAGCAACCACGTGAGTGCGTGCAGCTTTCCCATGTATGAGTACACCATCCAAACATAATCTTGCAACAAAGTATGGCTTTACACTCACTTTGCTGTCCATAAATCATTTCTTAATTTACATTTCGATACCTTTTATTGTTTCTTCTGCGCTCCACAATGTTTATTGATTTGGCTTGCTTTTTTTTTGTTTTTAATGTTCTCATTTTATTTGAATTCGTCTCATTTGCTGCAATCTTAATTCAATTTGGCCACTATCGTATAACCTTTTTGTACAACAATTTTCTGGTCATTGTACACATTTATTTGAAATGTCGAAACGCCACACATACATACACACACACACAGTTTGTGTGCGTCGTGGATATGCCACCCTAATGGATTCATTTCTGATACAATTCGGCCACTTCCACGGTGTCGCGTCATTTGTAATCAGTAGCAGACTACACTGTGTCGCCTTCGATGCGCGTTCCACACACTGTCGCCAACATCAGCAACATCTGGGTAGCCGCAGTCATACATATACTGCTACAAATACAAAGTGGTACAAAGTGTTTCGTAGTCTCCATCAGTGGCTGTGCATGACCACCACTCAGTGTTTGGCTCAGAACTTATGCGTTCACATTCAAAACAAAACACAAATTACTCATAAAAATTATGTATGTTAACACGGTGAGAATTCGTCGTGAATGTGGATACACGGAGTGTTGGATAAGTCAGTGGGGACCTCGGAAAAACTACCTGACTCCACGATATTAGATTCAGAAGTGGATTGTAGTTCTTTACATTCCGAAGCAGCAACAAATGTCATGCCTGAGAAATATGTAGAACCAATATGGGGTCTGAGGGAAGAAAGTACTTCAGTTTTCCGAGACATAACAAATACTATAGAAAACAAAGTTGATAGTTCCACAGGGTTCCAAGATCTTCTTGATAAAGTAAAGAAGTTGTTGTCGAATCGATCTTGAAAGATTTAGAACCGGGAACTAGTCACAACTATAATAAAATATACGGAGTGGTTTGAGTCCAATCGCTCTTAACAAATTTAGAAACGGACCCGGAAACCAGTCAAAACTATTCTGTAGATCAGTGTCCATACAACAACAATAACAACGTTTAATTGTGTGTTTTGGTTCAACACTCTAGAAACTATCTCGTTCTCGGTGGTTAGGAGAAGTTTTAGGTTAGATTTAAGTTCATAGAACTGATCCCAACGACGAACAATTGAAACACCGGTTATTGTTGTTGTTGTTATAGTATCAGAAAACATTCTCCAAATATGCTTTTTAGAATACTGAGAATAGATAGGTCCGTCTGTCGTGGGAACACTGGTCTTTAACATCTAACTGGAGATATATGGCAGATAATTTTCGGAGATAAAGAACCAGAAGAATGTAAGACTAAAGTTTCGTGTCTGTGTAAAGAAATGACCTTCCGTTTAAGAAAGATATGACTTCTATTTCCAATAAAATAAAGCCCCAAATTATCGAGCTTTTCTCGTCTCACTATAATACCGCTTGTCATTGCGACCCCGGTAGTTACTACTACCAGCGAGAACCTGCTTCAATTTAAGTTTTCGTTTCTTTCGACTTTTTCAAATAGCATTTACTGTTGTTGTTGTTGTTCTCTTTTTCACCACTTCATTTCTTTGCCGTGTTGAAAAATCGTTGCTTGCCCTTTGTCATCGTGTTGGTCATTTATATTTTTTGTGCCTCTGATAAGCCTCAGCTGTAGCTGTAGCTGTGGCGTTGTGGAGCGCTCTTGCAAGTGGTCTGGCGGATAACTCACGCGTAGCATTCGTTGGCCAACGGCCAGCCAACTGTCGCGGTTGACTTCTGACTATTACTGTGCCAACCACGCTGCAACGCTTGGTGAAATTAATGAAATAATAAGTTGTTGCATTTTTTTGTTTTTATTTTGGCATTTTGTTTTTGTTTATTTCGATTTTTCGCAAATTTTTGCTTTATTTTCATTCTGCGAATTCTTGCCATTGCTTTGGTAGAATTTTGCTTGTTTATGGATATTTTGGCGCCAAGGCTTATCACTCAATGGTAAATGTTTTAATGGTGTTGCTATTGTTGTTTTTTGTTGGTTGGTACGCTGGTTGTTGCCTAAGTTCACACACAAAGAAGCTCAAAACACTTTGCAAAAAGGATTTATGATTTTTTTTTGTTTTTGTTTTTTGAACGGGAATACATGTGTGATGATGAATTTAGTCAGATGTGGTCACATAAAGGTATCGGTATATAAATATAGTATGTATGTGGTAAAGAGGTGACCCAGTGAAGCTTAGAAATTGTAAATAATATTTCGATTAATATTTGTTAGAACAGTTCAAAGTAAAACCAATTCTCGAACAAGAACGGACTGATTACTATCCCTTTGAAATTATCCCTATTTCTTTCTGAGTCTCAATACTTATATAATGGAATCCTAAAAGCACACTATGTTCCAAAGTAATTAATAAAGATAACATACAATTAGGCTTATTTTAAAAATATATGTAAATATCAAAAATAGTTTTAAATATTTTCATTTGTTTCAATTTGATTCCAATACCAACCGTATAATATAAATTTTACTTAATTGTAATCTAAATCTGGTGTACTCTAGTCCAATATATAGATAAATAAGCATTCTCAATCAAACATGAAACAATGAATGGTCAAATGTCCTGGTCTGTGAAACCAGAAATATAGTAGTCCTATTGCACGGACCGACAACTATTATAATAATTATAAATGGAGTTAAAGCGAGAATAAGTTAACTCCAAATGATTAATAGAAACCCCTTAGCAGAATTGATAGGAACATATTTGTTTGTTCAGGATTGTGATGTTGAAAATCAGTGATGGAAGCTATAGCTATCTAAGCATATACCTTTCGATACTTTCTGTAACTAAAGACCATACATAATAGCCTTTTCGCACAACCAAATTAAATGAATACATTGAAATTATAATTGAGAAATTGAGTTTTTGCCTTTCGTACAGCCGGCTAATCGATTAACGATCAGCTGTTATACATTTTTGTTTTGCTTGCTTTTAGTATTCGATTAAAGATTAATGTAGAAAAAATATATTTTTATTTTGTATGGTAAATCGATCTAAATCAGCGCTTTAATCGAGCAAAGGTAGATTAATTGATCAATTTACTTATATGCGAAAATGCTATAAGTCCTAACATATTTTTTATTTTATATATATTAAAGAAATGTTCTAAAATCTTGAAGCAAACGAAAATCCTACAAATTTTAGGGTACCTAAACTTCATTATAAGAAATATGATAAGAAAGATTGGGTCATTACATGACTCTTTCCTTCTATACCATCTCTCACACAAAAACGAAGGGAATGCGAAAGTAAGTAAATCAGTGAAAGTTATAAGCTATAAACCTCAAGGAACTATTCTCATCCAATATTTATTTTCAAATACATATTTAATTCAAATACATATTTAATTCAAAAAAATATCTCGAGAGGAAATAGTTCCATCTAAATTACGAAATTATGCAATAAATCGTATTTCACAATATCTAAATTTTTCAGCATATTAAACAATGACATGCGTAAAATGTGAATGGCACAGGAAACTCTACAGTTCATTTAATTAAATAAATATCAATTAAATCAATGCGGATTACGAATTACGTTCAACACTTATCTATACAAAAACTAAAAAAAGTTATGATTAACTTAAATAAAATGGAAAGCAATTGTATAGAAAATAAAACTTTTTTAAGTGCACAATAACAAATCAGAACACGAATACAAATGTATACAAATAAACGGAGAAGCATAACCGTAATAACAATAATAAATTATATCAATCATACGTGAATAATAATAATTTGAGTTTATCAAATAAATTTGTTTATTTAATTAAATGTTGAAGTGGCACAAGCAAAAGTTATCAAAAAACTAGCAATTCACCTGTCAGCTAACAAATTAAAACAACAATAATAATAAAGTATTTTGTTATCAACACACATCAGTCCCTTTTTGGAAATTATATTCTATTTTTTGATTGTTGATAGCGTTTTTTTATAGTGACGTCATTGTTGGCATGCTAGTTTTATATTAAAATAGAGAATGTACTACATAATGGTATGTGTACAGTGAAGCGTGTAAGCATTCAGATAAACATATTTTTTAAGTAAACGAGAACTTTTCTTTTAAATTTTTGGATTTTAAAACTGCGGACATCAATTGGGATAAGCTCGTGGACACCGTGACGGCACTCCAACTGGTATCGCAAAGGACCAAAAATGGTCTATGTGTGGCTTTTTGGCCTACCAGTATAACCTAACCTAATTCGGATAAGTTCAACATTTTTCGGAAAAAGAAAAGTTTGCAACTCTAAAGCGATATAGCACTAATGTACAAAAAAATTTAGTACTCTTAAGCAGTTAAGAATCTTTATTTAATTTAACCCTTAATTGTTCTAAATTTATAATGAAACAATTAACTAATTATCCAATTAGTACTTAATTGAGTACAAAAGGATTCACATGCAATCCAGTGAAGTGTTATTAATGCTTTACAACAACACTTTCTGCCTGCTTAAGTTAATCAGACAATCAATGTTACCCTATGTTCTTTGTTTTTTAACATAGAGAGAAGAGCTTTCGATTCTGTCGTGACATGATTAAAATGATAAAAATTAATATTACAAATACAAAAAAACAGATTTCGGAGTAATTAGAGAAATTTATTTAACTCAATGTTTACTTGCTCTAAATTTGTCGTGAAGCAATTAGCTAATTGCCCAATGTTACCCAATGTTGTTACGCTTAATTTCCTTGGACAATGTCAGATTGGCACCCTAGACTCGGTTTTATTGATAAGAAAAGTTCAATATTTCCGTTGTAAGCTACAAATGTTCGATTCCATTCTATTCACACAGAAATTTCATACACAAAACGGAAACACTTTCTGTGCATTTTTGACACTAAATGTTTATGCTAAATTCAGTACTAATGTGCTAATGAGGTTCTGAAATCATAAAGGTAATAGGGCTTTGACGATGGGAGCTTGGTTGTGGGTTGAAAGCAATATTGTTTCTATTAATTCCAGATCCTGATGACATTAAAGTAAAATTGTTGAATCCTATTAGACACTACTTTGATGCTATGTGAAACTCAATCAATCATTTTTGTGGTACTAAAATCAATAAAGAGATTCATAAATGTTTATTGATATCAATTTGAAATGTTTTTAGACATAATTTCCAGATCATGATCATCGTTTTCGCCTATAGTCATAGCATGATTGATGACACACTTCAAGCATAATTGTTAGTGAGACTATCGGTCAAAATTTAAAAAACTAAAATCGGTATCAGCTGACTATTCTGATGACTAAAAAAATCATTTCTAGGTGTATAGTATAAATATGTATGCATTGTAGCAAATCATGCATTGTCTTAGTGATGTTTTCAATTGTTCATTATTAATAATTTTTTGAAGCGGTAAATTAAATGTCACTTATCGCATGCGATAATCAAAGTCTGGTGCATTTTGACTACTGTTTAACTGTCCTATTAATCTCTTAATCAATTTGGACATTGAAATATGACGAGCACAATGACAATCGCGTACACATGTTGCTTGATTGTAGTCTTCGTACCATACTTCCTGCATTTGAAAATTTCATGAAGATTTCTATATATGTAAGTACATATGTCGACGGAAAACTCCAATTCAATTAACAAAAATAATCTTAAAATAAATATTTGAAAAAATAAACTGATACGCTTGCTACTAAGCGCTAGTAGCACTTCTGCACTTTCTATTGTCTTTGTTATTGTATTAAGTGATACAGCGATAAGCGTTGACAGCCGGATTGTGTAACCGCATTGTCGCATGCGATATCGATCTATTGCTATTGATCACGTTATTTAATTAATTAAATTTATTTTTTGTTATACATATATATGTAATGTTATTTGTTTTAAGTGTGGTAGCTGGTGCTGATATTAATTTGAGGGATAAGATCTAAGGTGATAGTGCGAGCGAGGTAAGTAAAAACTATTTTGATATGGCAAATGGTTCAGTGACTATCAAAAGTGCTGAAGAATTAGACTAGTTTCGTAACATAGATTTTTAAAGCTTCAGTCCATCTACAATATTCAGTCTTTTAAAAGTTGGGGGTTTCACTAAAAGTCGATGAATCCGAATATCGTCTATGAAAGTGCTCTAGGTTTGGTTAGGCAACTGGACACATCGACACAGACAAAGATATCGGCGATCTCACTTATACAGTTGGAACATTGGTCCTTAGTCTTCATGTATCAATGAAACTCTTGGAGCTTCTCAGAAACCGTTTTAACGATTAATTGCGATACCAGACAATTTACAATGTTGACCAAGATGGGCAGTCGAGATTTTTTTCTCGTCCTTTTCAAAATAATTATAAAATTTGCTGTGTCCCAATTTCTAGTATCTAGAAACTCTGGCACTGAACTGACTTAGGGCCAGACTCTCAGCCACTGGTTGTTGACCAGCGTTTACCAAGCTTGCTTGAAGTACAATCGTCTACTGCTAGATCGCAAAAGAAAACCGATATCTTGTTCGGTTCCAAGTCCAATGATAATTGAACGGGAGTAAACTTATTTGCTAGAAGCATGATAGATTGATACATTATTAGATGAAAAACTCCTAAAGAAGTCTGATATGAAGACCTGCCCTAAGAGGAACACTATCTTCTCCAATTAACCCGTAGCAGCGTTTGTAATATTCGATATATATATATATATGGCGTCTAAATTAATCAGTTTGAAAGTCCACTAGGTAGAGGTATACTAGGTGGAATCATACCATTTCCGTGACTGAGTAGAATTTAATTAAAGACTGCATTGACTCCGACACTTACCCACTTACTCTGGGGTTTTGACTCCAAAACGTCGGAAGAACAGAAGGGGAAAAGTTCCGTGGAAAATGAAAACTTAGAGCGTTATTTCAGGAATTGTCTGCTTTCAATCGGTATAGATAGAATATTACATGTGGGAGATGTGGAAAAAATGAGGCTTTTATAATTTCCTATGGATTGCTTGGTTATTTCACTGATTAATTAAGTAGGGTCTCTTAAGATGAGTTGTTTTATCAATTTCTTCTTTCAAAGAATCCACAAACTTCAGTGCTAACATGAGGAGCATATCTTTAATCGGAGCCCAAGTAGTTCTCTCTTTCAAGAGAACTCTCATGCGCCGAACTGTGATCTAGAGTCAGATGACTAACCACGAAGGTTCAATCACAACAATAATGTGTTACAAAAATATAATTTCCGCTTAATTTGCAACTTTATCAATTTAAATTTTAATTTTTCTTTTCCAATTTGTAGATTTCTGTAGATAACTCAAAATTAATCATATCAGAGATGTCAAGCGCAAAGACCAAAAAAAGAAACTATTTACAGAGGCCAAATATAATTTGTGTTGTCTTCATGACATTTCCGTTTTATCAACTGTAAGGTAACCGTTATACAAAACTATAACAAAGTACAAAAACAAACAACAAAATACACAAAGAAATAACAAAATTATTACCGAACAATATTGCCTTGTGATTGAGACTGAGAACTATCAAAGAATTTTTCCGAAAAAATTCGGAACTGTTGTTTTTGTGGGTGTGTGTATTGTTGTTGTTGTTTGGTAGTTCATGTAAGCAGTATGACAACTAATAATTTTCATGCTGTCGACAAGTTTTGATAATTAATTTGATTTATGTTTAGAATGAGTGAGAGAGTAAGCGAGACAGAATATGCTTGAAAGCTATTTGTTGTTGTTTTAAACAGTATTTTATATAGAAAAATATTTAAAAATTTTTATTTTCATAATTTTGTATTTTAAATGCTGATTTTGTGTGCCAAAAATAATGCTGGCATAATTTTGTAATTTTTTTTATTTTATCTCGGCGTTGATTTGAGAAAGCGCGCAAATCAAAATGCCGAAAATTAAAAAATGTTACCAACTTATTATCAGATTTGTGCAGACAACGTTTTACATGCCGAAAATGGAAAAGTTAACAAATCGAGCAAACAGTCTATGCGATTGATAAGCATCCCAGGTGTGGAAGTGGCCTATCAAATATAAACGGCAATGAAGGAAGTGCGACGAACTGCTAATAGCCAAGTAGATAATGTTGTGGAGCCCGTTGAAGTAAGAAGTTTTACAATGACTTCAATTCAATTACTGAAACAATCAATTATGAATTGTCGAGCATGTTGTTCAAATTTGGGTGAACATCAAGAAAAAGCAGAAACGCAAATAGAAAGTAGAAGAATGCGCTACAGTGTAAGAAGAGCGGCTGTGGAGTGGAGAGGCGCGAGTGGGTAGAGTTAAGGAAGCCTAATGAGTAGAATTCTGTGTATGTTAGAAGACTGGGCAATTATTAGAGGTCACATATATACATACACACCTATATATATGTATATATGGATGTGTGTCTATGAATATTGAATTATGCTTGTCTCGACAACTACGGAATGTTTGACATTTCTTAATTAATATTTTCATGTTTTCGCTACCTTTTGAAGATTGTGACATATGTTACAATCTACAAGCTAAATGATAAATTTTGTCTGTAAGTATGCGAATTGCGGCAGATGTGCGACTGCGCGGCTGCAGATGCTGTCGACAATGTTGTGATGCGCAGTGTGCTAGTTGTTGTTGCTATTAATGTTGAAATTAATGACGATTGCAATTAATTGCGGTTGTTATGTGCCATGAGTAGTGAGCATATTATTTTGATAAATCGTAAATGTAGCATTTTTTGGCAATTAACAACTCAATTTCGATTAGATCGCTTGCGGTTGGAGGCGATAGCAGAAGTATAAAAATAAAAGGAAAATACTAAACTAAAAAAAAAATAAACCAAACAGACTTGCAGACCTATGCTACTTCCCGCACTAACACCACCGCCGTCTCACCATCGTCATCGTCGCCACTCGCACCATTAATTATGCATACAAACATAAATTAGTTGAATACGACATAATTAAATTGAATATTTAATGTGATTCAGTTAAAATCGTATTAAGTGCCAGCTAAGAGAGGAGTTTTTTTTGGTGTTTTTGTTAGGGAAATGGTTAAATGAAATGAGCTTAATAAGAATTAGAACGTTTTGGTGGCAATAACGGCCAAGAGCAACACAGGCAACCAACATATTTAGAGGCATTTACATATGAACATATACATATGTGCGTATAAGCATAATAACAAAATACTCATAAATAAACGCAGCGACGACACCTAAAACGTTATACAATACATAAAACTCAAATGCCGTCGGCATTAAAATTTGCTGCCTAATTTATTGTACATAAATTTTTGCTTACAATAAGCGCGTTCGTTATAAGTATCTGACGTTTTATGAGATTTTGATTTTTCATTTTACTTGTTGTAATTAATATTTTTTGTTTATATTTTAGTAAGATTTTAATAAAATATAGTTCAATTAATTTAATTTCACTAATTGAATTCAATTTAAATTATAAGAATAACTTATATATTAAAAATCATATTTTGAAAAAAAAAAAATTAAATTTGAATTTAACATAAATTATTTAGTATATTTAAATTCTATATAATTTTTTATATTTTATGTAATTTTTATTATGTTGATTCAATCTTTTAATTTTAAATTAATTTATATACCATTAAATTCGTTTAAGGTCAAGGAAAATGATACCAGTGCTATAAAAAATAATAACATTTAATTTTAATTTTTAATTCAATTATTTTTTAAAGAAATCAATTTAAACATTAGTTTACGGAGTATGTAGCCTGTTTTATAAAAAAAATATATTTTTTTACATAATTTAATTCATTCAATTCAAATCTACCGTAGCTTTATTTATCAAAAAATTTAGCCAATCGCAGACAAAGAACGTATATCGTACCTCTCTGTTGCAGAGTTGTATTTCATTTTCAAGTCGATTAAAATTCAATTAAAATTTAATGTGGCTTTTTATTTTGTATGGTAAATCGATCTTAATCAGCGTTTTAATCGAACAGAGGCCTGTTAATCGATCAATCAGCTCCTGTCTAAAAACGTTATTAATTAAATTAAATTTCAATATATCTGAAATGCTCAAGACGTGGCTATTTCCATAAAATTGTCGGATTAGTTGAAATGAATTCAACCTAACTAGTTTCCAACTGAGTTTCTTTGAATTAGAGTTTTTTAATTGGTTAAGATTTAAGATACTGAAATTTGGTTAATTGAATTAAAATTAGTTGAAATTAAACTAAATTAATTTGAACAAAAAATTACGATAATAACTATCATTAATCCTATAATTTAATTTAATTTTTCTAAAATAATGAATTAATTCTTCGATTTAATTTAGTTTAATTGACGTCAATGGTATTGATTGAGTGGAAATTCATTTTAAATTTAATTAAATTACCGTGAATTGAATATAATTAAATAAAACCGAATTATATACACTCCAACTAATTCAGTTGAAATAAATTGAATTTAATTAAACTAAATTAAATTGAAATGAAGAATTCATTCAGATAAATTGATTACAATTGTATTTATTGAGTGGAATCAATTATATTTCATTTAATTAAATGATTAAATTGAATTGTATTAAATTAAATTATAGTGGATATGAATAAATTTAATTTGAATTAAAACACATAAACTACATTTGAATTAAATTAAACAGACTTATTTTGAAATTGATTGAATTAATTAAATAGAACTTAATTTAGCAAACGAGTGAGCTAATTAAAATTAAATAAAAAATAAATAAATTAAATTATATATTTTTAATCAATTTAAGTTCGGTGTTGATTTAATTTTTTAAATTAATGAAAGCAAATTACGTCGAATATACTTAAATTATACTAATGGGAATGCAATTTGTTTTACAACTAGGTTGTAAAATGGACTTCTCAAATGTATTCGAAAATTTACTACGAAAAAAATATATGGTATACCAAAAATATGAAGCTAAATCCTGATACATTATGGAAAAGTCACCCCAACATTTTCTAAATATACTCCCCTAAATTAAAGATTTCAATTTAAAAAAAAAAATTTGGGACTGTATAGATTGACTTTACCCTTTATTAGAAGTCCTCTGTATTGTTGTGGTGTTTTTGAATTGTTGGAAATTACTAGTAATAAATGGCGTTGGTTGAAAAAAGGAAATTAAGATTAAATTGAAATTTATAACATTACAATATAACTAACCATGCCAACTGGATTGTTAAATCAGTCATATAGGAAGCCCTTGTGACACCATATTAAGAGTTATTGATTGATTGGCTGATAACTCACAAACTAATTCTTTATTCAAAAAATTCTTTAGTATAGAATTTTACAAGATTTCCCAACTAAGTGAGAACAATATGCATATTGAACAATTTACAATACAACCTTTCTATTAAAAAATAATAAGAATACTTTTAAAACATGGTGTCATGATGATAATTTCCATTATCCGCATAATCCCTTAATTTACAAACAATAAAATATGAAAGAAACACACACTTAATTAATTGCATTCTTATTTAATAATCATAAAACATTCGCCCAATGACGGCTACCTGCTTAAAGTAATAAATTTAATTATCTGCCACATTCAAGAATCCCGCCATAATTTCAACTAAACGACAGTAAATTTTCAGTCAGACGGTTTAGTGGAGAACTCGTTTTAATGCATTTTAAATTAAAAGCGATTGGCGAAAATTAACAAGAAATACTAATAAATTTTAACAAGCATATTTTGTCGAATGCAAATACGGAGCTGTGAATAGCAATAAAAGTGAAATTAACTTTGAGTTAAACAGTTAAATTCGTTTTTTTCTTCGTTTGTTTGATCCGACAAAAGTGCTATGTAGAAAGAATTAATGAACTATATAGATGCGTATGTGTGTGTATGCTGATTTCTTTAAAATTTACATTTATTTATTCTCGGTTTTACCTTCGATCTGTAGGCGTTGGTTATAAACGCTTTATAATTGAGCTTTATTAAATGAGTGGCTAATTTTATTGAGCTGATTAAGCGAACTCTCAATAGATAAAACACAACAAAAATAGTAGTTCGAAATATTTTTTAGTTTCTGGTTCTGGAAATAGACAGAAGTCGTTAAAAGAAGAAACATCGATAGATGACGCTCTTAAATATATGCTCAATGAATGAGTGATGCTTTTGTTTTTAGAAAGGAATATTGAGATTATCTCAAATCTAATCTTGTCCAAGGATGGAAAACTGTGTTAGACTGATGAAAAACAATTTTTGTAGTATTTAATAGTGATATTGTTGAAAGTTGATAGGCCCACCAAAGCGAAACTTAATGCGAAGTTACTGTCTACAAATTTTGGAATATTTGATATTTTAGTACTTGAATAGCGGTACTAAAGCAAAATCGGATTTATATGTGAGGAAAATGAATTCCAAGTAGAATTTTAAAAGCAAAAAAGTAGAAATATTTCGCATCTTTGGCTATGTCTAAGAGCTTTTTGAATGGGTTAAATCACATGTAAAGCGGTTTAATCTTATTTGAAGAACAGCAAATAAAATTCATATGAAATGAAAAAGTTTTAATAATGTAATCAGTTAATATTTTGATTCGGTTATAGTGATTCCACTTTGTTTCTATATATATAATTTAGTTCAATTATCTTTTCATTTATGTTTAAAAAACCGCTTGAGCTTTATTTGAAATATCAGACCAGAACTATAAGTTCAGTGGAAACTACAGTGGATCTTCCCTAACTCGAATCACCATAATCCACAAAAAACTTCGAGTTAGAGAGGCTTCGAGTTACAGAATTTTCAATAAAACATCAAATAAAAAAAGACTGTAAAATATAGAATTATACATAGTTTTATTTATTTACTTCGCATAAAGTTTTATGTGCATACGTTAAAACACGTATTCTGTAATCTTTTTCGTTGGTATTGTTTGCTCATGAAGTCTAATTAATGCAATCCATAAATATAATATCATATTTTTTGTTAGCCTCCATGCGATATAGAGAGACTCTTTTAAAATATGTCTCGATAGTAAAATTTTAAATTTTGTATTATCCACTAGTCGCAAAGTTCGATTTATGGAAGAAAATTTGTATGCAATTTTACTTCTATTGCCATTTCAAGAGTTCGAGTTATGGAGAACTTCGAGTTATAGAAGTTCGCGATATGGAAGGAAATTTGTTTGTAATTTTATTTCTAAACGCTATGCCAAATCAAAAGTTCGAGTTATAGCGATCTTCGACTTATAGAAGTTCGAGTTATGGAAGTTCCACTGTATATTTATTAGTCTTTAAATTTGAAGAAAAATTTATACAAGTGGTTTATTCTAAGGAGCTGGGGTTATAAAATCATTTAATATGACAAACCCCAATATTGTTTTTTTTTAGAAACACAATATTTCTGCGTACAAGCCTTTTATATATTTAAATGGAACCACTTTGTAAGGTTAAAACGAGAATAGATAAACATAATTCTACAAAAAATATTTATTAACCTGCTATGCATATATTATACTCTCCTCCGGATACCACAATTGATAAAATTTGTTAAATTATAAAGAAATCGGTATCAGTGTTATGTATTCATGGTAGATATTAAGTAAAGTCTGAGTAAATTTTTGACAGGATATACATATGTATTGTGTAGTACATTAAGCTTTGCAGGGGTGGCTTATAAGGCCTCGATATAAAACCAACCAAGAGCTCGGTCCGAATTTTACGACAATCTGATATATAATTTCAACACACTTGCGCTTTTTGGTATAGTGGTCTTATTTTTATTACTTCAATACTTCAATTTATTTTTTTATTAATTATTATTTATTAGCTCGTAAATAAATTATATATTTTTTAAGCACATACCTTATACTATTATCGTTAATTCAATTTTTGTTTTCGAATTTGAAATTTTCGAATTTGTTTTTTGAATTTCGAACTTGAGTTTTTTAGAAAGAACACCGACGGCTCAGCGCAACACACGCAACACTTTGTATAAGCTTTTATCAAGTTACTAACACACTGTTCAGAATTTACATATATTTTTTATGATTTATATTTCATTATCAATTCTTTTGTTTTGTGATTTATTGCTTGCCGTAATTTGAAAAAAAACACAACACTTTTCAACTTGTCAATTTTAATAAAAGACTTCACTAAATTCTTTTGAGAGATCTCACGCACAGCTGACAACAACAATAGCAATGCAAATTGGCAAATTGCCCACACTCAGCAACAATCCACGATTAGGTTCTGTTGTATCGAATATAGTATTTTAACGTATTTTTTCATATATACTTGATTTCGAAATCCAATTTGAAATTCACGCCAAAATCACCACACACGTTTAATATAAACAAAATACACGCTCCCATATGCACTACCGCACCGCGCCAATGTCGCAAGTGAACTACTCGACGTAGCGCCAAAACGAGCGACTGCTCTCGAACACAAATTAGCGGCAGCGTCCAGCGCCGATAGCCGGCCAGGTGAGTTGAGTGCTGCCGTTTGCTGTCAGTTCAAATTGGTAGGCGAGTGTATATGTGAGTAAAACAATAACAAATAAATAGCGGAGGAACCGGTTTCTATTTATCTTTTCTTATTTTCAAAGTCAAGTGGGTGGTGCTTGCCTCTAGACTTCCCACTCACACAAATTGTTCGTCATGCCTGGTCGGCTAGCTGTTGGAGTGAGTGCGTTGTGTGTTGTTATTGTTATGCTCAGCGTGTTTATTTATTGACTTTGTCGGTGGAGGAGAGCGCGCATGCGATCGAAACATTGATTCGACAATCCTATCGATCTTGTTGGTGGTGTTACCAGTGTTAACGAATAGTCAACGGATCTTGCGATCTTATGTGCTGATAGCGAACAGGTGTGCAAGACAGTTAAGTGTTTGTATATGTGTTGATGTGTGCGCTCGTTATTATTGGCTGTGTTGGCGTGTATCTCTCACATACTCAGATTGCGGCGATTGGTTGGTGTTGCCAACTTTATATTTTTGTAGATATATTTTTTGTTCATAATTAAGGTTATGGTTGATATTTAATAATGCCTTTATATTTTTAACAATGTCAAAATATTAGAATATGTCTTCTAGTACTGGTGCTCTCATAATAATACTATACTGTAGTTTGAGTGCTGGAGTCTTATGTCTTAGACGGAGTCTTCGTTATTTTTTTTTATTCTTCGACTAATTCTGAAGACAAAATCTAAGGTCTGACCAAAATTTAGATTAAAGGGCGAATGGGAATAAGTTTGATCACAGCCAAAGTCTTTTTATAGCTATATTCATTAAAATAGGAGAGCAACAATAGCGAAAATATTTAATGGATTTTTTTTTCATATTCCTAGTTAGTTCTAGTTAGTTAATTGCTTGCACATTGTTATTGTAAATGGATTTTAGAGATAAGAAAAGAGATTCCTTCCCTTTAGATTTACGGTATTTTTGTGGTTTTTTGACATTTTTTCGCATAACCTCACATTTTAAACTGTTCACTGAAAAAACAGCTTTTCATTTTCTTCAACGAAAGTTTTCGAAAAAATCATAGTGTAAATGTGTGAATAGTGAGTTGAATTTAGTTGATTATTATAATATAAATGAGAATGCACTATGTTAATGTGAACAAAAATAATTTTAGTAGGTAAAGGACCTCACAGCTCCACGGATTATAAGCTTGATCCTTGAGCTTAGAAGAAGTACAAAGTTGTTTAAAATTCTCCGCTAAGATAGTATACAACGACGATGGTTAAATTCAAATTTGAATGCGGGAAGCTTTCAAAAGGTGCCTTTCCTTTGTCAAAGATGATTTTAATCTCGTTTGGTGCCCATCGAACTGGGATTTGGAAGTTACTGCGTGTTTGGGTTCGACGGAAATACTCTGAAGAATCTGCTCCACCAAAAAATACCAGTTTGGTTTTACCTGTAAAAGGATATTGCACTAATATGATGTTGGCCCGTTCAAATGGCTTTCGACAAACAGCAAACGTCTCCAATAAGGGACTTAAGAATAGTGATTATATAGATATTTAGTGGTTGGGCAGTTCTGTTCTCTCTGACTTAATTAATAACAAATCTTAATTTCGGACCTGATAATAAATTCCTTATCTCTACGAGCTAAGGAACCACAGGGAATGCACGAACACATTATGTGTAAGAGATCATTGCGGTACAAGTAGGATTGAGAACGATGAATCTGCTAAGGGTACATCTAACAATATCGAGATGGTCCTATGCTCATTTTCAGCGATTGATTCTTTTACGAGTAAACTCGATCGGAGTAGACCATACAACGCGTTTGAAAGTCCAGTACATAACCGACAAGAAATGTTGTCTATTCGTTGCCATGAAATGATTAATTAATTCGACAATATCAGTCAAGGTTCTATTGAAATGTTCGGCATGATAGATATATGCTCAATAGTCCAGTTAGATAACAAATATATTTTCACGGTACTCCTTAACTTCTGCTAAATTCTCGGTGGAGGACATTGTTTCTCATATAGAAAGATGCCCACACTCCCCCAGATTTTAATGCCATACGTAACTTGTTCTTCAGTCTGAAACTAAAACTGGTGAAACTGCTGAAAATCAAAACTACGCGGTTGCACTCCCAGGACTCCTCATCACCTCTTTTAATCAGTTATGTATCACTGTTTCCATACGTATTTTAGCATTTTTTCTTATATTATTCCCTCAGGAAGTAATTTTTGATCTGGCAACACTCATGTTTGCATGTGACTAACAGGTTCATTGCGCATTGTTGTTGCGCTCACATTGTTATTCCCAACCACTTGACCCCGCCTACTGCGCACAACTGCAGCGAACAACTCGCACTGTCTGCTGGCGAGACAACATGGCAGCCACCACCAATTGGCGCACAGCAACAACCAAGTTCACTCAGGCGACTAGAGAAATGGCGGCGGCTGAAGGCATATAACAGAGAGAAGTAATAAAGCATGAAATATTGTTGGTGTTGGTGTTGGTGAGAGAGCGCGTCGCGACTGCACAGTTAACTGCGAGTAGTTGTTGTTGCTTATTTAACCGGCACGCTTTTTTACGATGATAATTACTAAATGTAGAACAAAGCAAACAAAAGCCGCTCTTATGTTGTAAAATTGTTTTTGTTTACATTGTTGACTTGTCAGCGTGTACTCGCTAGTGTACGAGATAACAGCTTGTAGGTATGTTTATTTATATGTGCGTTGTTGTTGTACTTGTCGTCTGGCGAGCGCACATGAATGAGTGTTGAATCTAAGCGTTTGGGATTTTATTTAGCTTGCAAGTGGCGACGACAAAAGATGGCGTTTGCCAGACTGCGAGCGAGCGCGCATGTCGACAAACACACATTCACATACATATACAGTATACATGTGAGTATGTTTCTAAAGCTGCTGCCGCTGCCGTTGCCACTGCTGCTGAGGTCGTGTTAGTGTTAACTTTTGATTGTTTTAAATTATTTTGCACGCGAACTTTTGCAGGAAAAGCAACGCTTCACTTTGTGGTTGTTGTACATAGCAACTGACTGTCTGTGTTTTCGTTTTCGTTTTGTTTTTGTTATTGTTTATTGCGTGCTCCACCAGCAACAACAAACAACACTTGAATGGCACGTCAAGTGAATGGCGGTTAATTGAATAAAGTTTTCGCGCACAGAGGGCGAAACAATAAATTTGATTAGCGGCTAAGTGGTGCTAGTGTTTGCACGTACATACATAAATTAATGTGCCACTATTGGGGACTAATAGCACACAGATTAAACAGAAATATATAAAGTTAAAGTGAGGAATGTTGGATATAATATTGTGGGTCTAATGTGTAATAGAATAAAATGATAGCTAAATAGATAGTAATTAACAAGAATTTAGTAATTTTATCAGTTTAAAGCATAACTTTTCGATTCGCTGATTAATGATGCTGATGTTGTTATAATTTCAAATTATTTTTGAAAAATAAAATGAAATGAAGAATGGGATTCTAAGAAAACGAAATTTGTCGTGTTTTAATGAGAATTTTTACTTATACCAAAAGACTGTAAAGGTACGAAATTTCTCATACAAAACCAGAAATCATTAAAATTAATCGCTGAATAAATGTTAGCTTGAAAGACTCCACCCATTACTAACATTTCATATAATTTCAGTATCAGACAAATTTGTATAGTTCGAAAATAACATTTTGTGTTGAAATATATACGTAAAATATTCTTTATTGAAAGTTGAGTAGTACATAATACGAGGTGTGTTCAAAAAATAACGGGAATTTTCGTTTTTTCACATTACATTAATGTCGTCGCCTTCAAAATAGTCCCCATTCTATATTATGCACTTCTGCCAGCGATTCTTTCAATTATCACACATTCGTTTCTGGCGTACAGTGGTGTGGGACTACTTTTCTGCTAACGGAGTTGGGCTATTATATACAATTTATGAAATTATGAGTCAGTCCGAGTACAAATGGATTTAAAAAAGTTTAATTTTACCTTATTCTGAATAGGAAATGCCATTGTGTTGGGTGTTCGAACCGGAATACGACCCAAAGGACACGTTCAAATATGCCAAATCTTGTGTTTAAGCAAATATTATCAATGTTTTGGAATAGCCCTAGATCTAAACCCTTTCGAGAACTTGTAAAAGCTGATTAAAAGGCGCATAGATAGGACTAACATTGAAAATACCGATAACTTTTAAGAGACTTCAAAGAGCCTGAAAATCGATTCTGATGAAAATCTTTGATAACTTAATTGCCTAAATGCCAAGAAGATGTCGTGAAGTGATAAAAAAACAATGGATTTGTAAAAAATATCAGTAAAACTTATTTTTTACTATTGCTTCCAAAAAGTTGCATATGTTTTGTCCACGTAATTTAAGAGGTGAAATCAAAATGGTATTCGTATTTTTTTTTTAAGAATGCAAATCTTTTGGTTTATAAGCGCTAAATAATAGTAATAATACCAATATAAAATAATTTCATTACCAATCAACAGTCTCCTAAGTTTAATGGTAAGATATACATACTTTTTCTAAAATCGTGTTTTAGTTGCATATGATATGGCCACCACTGTATATGGAGGGTGTTGCGTCGTTAGAATATTGTTTTTGGACAAGAATTCCTGAAGTTTTACAATTCTCGTTATTTTTTTTTTTACCCGAATATTTTGAAATTTTTGTACAAACTCTCTCTCAAAACAAGATCCTTAGTGCCGATACAACCATCTCATTAATTAAATTTTCTGAAATTTTGCTATATGCATTTAATTTATACCCAGTAAAATCTTATAGGGAGCTAAATCCAGCGAAAATTCTACATATTTTACAACACAATTCTGTTAAAAAACGCTTAATACATAAAATATCAAATGAGAATCATGTATAAAAAAAGAGTAATTGGTCTTCGTGTTAAATTTTTGAGCTCAGCTCTGTTAAAGGTTTTGAAACAAAGACTGCACATATTGAAAATTGATTTTGAGAATATATTTTTTATGAATTAAATAAGAAAAACTCTAAGAACATTTAGATTTGACAGTTTCCTTAATGATAAATTGTAAAAAAAAAAATCGAAATTATCCAAAAAGCTCTACATAAATTTCGATTAAAATTAAAAAATATAATTTTTTTCTAAAAGGCACCTTAGCAGACAAAGCCTTTGAACAAAGAATATCTCAAACAATTAATTAACCATTATAATATAATATGAAAGTATTTCCCACAAATGGCAGGAAAAACTCAGTGAAGAGTTATGAATGCTTATTACATACATATTTATATATGTATAAAAAAATATTTTTTTCTAGTCAGCAGCGAAAAACATTTAAGTTCGCCATTGGCACATTTTAGCCACACAAAGCAAAGTGTCGTAGTTACCGTTACAGCCATTGATTTATGCTTATGCAATTTGCCATTTTTGGAGCGTGAAAATTGCCATTTACTAAGTTCATGCTGTCACCTTGTTAAAATTATATTTAATTTATGACTCTTCATTAAGATTTAAGTGTTAACGAATCACTATAAATTTATTAAAAATGCATAGCATTAATCTTTGTCAAACGAAATTGATTAAAATAAAATAATTTGCAAATTTGGCCTGAAGTTGGAGTGGAAAAAAGTGACAGGGTCAAATAAATAAATTTATTGAAATAAAATAATGGCAAATTTGGAGTAAACCAAAAGTTTCCAAGCTGAAATATATTTTTCATGGGTTGCCTAGTTGGTGATGCGACTCTCCAGTGCGTGTGAGAAAGAATTGAATTAAATATAAATATTAGTAAAATCTAAGATTTTGATAAGATTTTCATATAAGAAATAAATAATAAATAAGGGTATAAAAAAACGACTTTGAGTGAGACCAAAAGTATATTTATATCAGACCTCTTCCTCTCGAATACATTTTTGATTGAGAACCATAAACCACAAAACGCATTTAAAAGATTTTTGGGCGCCTTAATTTCAATTTCTCACCTTGCATTTTCAATATAGTTCCTGTGACCATAAAGTAATAACAACCACACGAGCTAACAAGTTACGAGCATACGCGCCCGAAATGGCCTCATATCAAAGCATAAAAAAATGCTTCGCCTTTATAGCCGCTAATCCTAATTGTATAAACCAACAGCTGGCGGGCATTTGCCAGTCATAAATTATGCAACGGTGCTGCTGCTGAAATATATACAAAAACAACAAATGGCAGAAATCAAGTATGAGAGCGCAGGCGCACACAATGCCAATAAATAGATAAATTCAATTCGAATCGAATGCCTGAAACGTTTTGATAATCAACGCCAAGCTGAAGATGAGTTGAGTTGAGGTGAGGCAAGGAGTGGTGATGAGACGCGACGCGACCAATGAGGTTGTTGAATTGCAATTGAATGGCGCTGCGTTGTGTTGACTAAGTAAAGAGAAATGCAAAGCGGCGAGCAAAGTGAAAAGATACAAATCCAATTTAAATTCCGAAAATTCGACAGGATGCCATAAGTGGTGCAACACACAAAGACGGAGTTATGTGTGGACATACCCGGCAGTGAAAGTTAAACGAGAGAGAAACTACTTCAGAACTAATCCAAAATTTATTTCCAACCTGGTTTTAATATACCAGAAATATTTCACATATTACAGAAAATCAATTGGTTCTAATATTAAAGATTGATGAATCGAACAACCAACTGGTATAAATGTATTAAACTGGTATAAATCGAATATACTAGATTTTTGTATAATAAATGGTTATGCCACTTTATAAAAAATATTCATGAGCTATCTGAATAATTTTGTCTTTAGTCTGAGATGTCGTTTTCTCGACAAAAGAGCAGAGTTCTAGTATAACGAACATATTGACTTTTCCTGTAGGGTATACGTTGGAGCGCATATGTGTAGGAGTAGCAGCGTCTTTATGCATATGAGCACAACCGACGACGACACCCCTTGCTGCGCTCACAGATTAAATGAAACATTGCAGCCATACATCAACGCCAAATGTACGTTAAGCGCCAAAGGATATGCAGCGCCAGCTGTTGGCGCTACGCTCAGGTTAAAGACGGCGCTTTATTTGCGCTTCATTTCAATTAAATCTCAATTTAACGAATGACAGCATTTGAGTAACTATAATTGGAATGACCGACAAAATATTCAATTTGGCGAAACACTGCACCAGACAGTGGTGAGGAAACGAAATTGGTATAAAGCATAAGGCAGGTAGAGAACCGGCGAAAAATTTTAAATTTGGTCAAACGATATTTTGTCATCACTTTTACTCTTTAAAAATTTTTATGCAACGTTTTAATGCTTCATTGGCGCTGGAGAGCGCGCACTGAAGCGCATTGCACCGGAAGTTTAACCTTTAGAAGACAGTTGTGCCGAGCAACAACAAACAAACAAAGAAGTGGTGAGTATTAGCACTATATGATAGTTGTTGTAGGTTTTTGTTTTGTGCCCTAATAAATGGGGTGTTAATATGCAATTTGAAATAAACAAGTGTGCTCAAATAAAAGTATTTACTTGCGAATGGGAAATTTGTTAATTTTTACATTTCACTTTTTTCCGCCAACAACACGCGCACTATTTCCCTTCGCTTGTACCCGCGCTTAACTGAGGCAATTTCACGCTTCATCGAGAAGCAAATAAAATAAAAAAATAATAGAAAATATATATAAAATACGAAAATTTGTAAAGCCAACGTCTGGTTTCACGTACATATTTAGGTTGTTCAATATCTTCCTTCCCTTCCCCCTTTTCGTCTTTTGAATTTCGCGGCTTATAAGCCATTTTAAACCATCTGCAGAAGGCTGGATATACAAAAAAGCTTAATGTTTGGACGCCTGCGATATGCTGCTGAGACGGAACGAACTCGACTCATTTTTGAAGCGGATGGTGACTGGCGACCAAAAGTGGATTACATACGACAATATCAAGCGAAAACGGTCGTGGTCGAAGGCCGGTGAATCACACCAAACAGTGGCCAAGCCAGGAAGGTTTCGCTGTGTGTTTGGTGGGATTGGAAGGGAATCATCCACTATGAGCTGCTCCCATATGGCCAGACGCTTAATTCTACCATTTACAACTGGAACAACTGGACCGCTTGAAGCAGGCGATCGACCAGAAGCATCCAGAATTGGTCAACAGGAAGGGTGTAGTGTTCCACCAGGACAACGCCAGACCACACACTTCGTTGATTACTCGTCAGAAGCTACGGGAGCTCGGATGGGAGGTTTTATCGCATCCACCGCATAGCCCGGACATAGCGGCAAGTGATTATCACATGTTCCTGTCCATGGTGAACACCCTTGGTGACGTAAAGTTAAACTCAAAAGAGGCTTGTGAAAAGTGGCTGTCCGAGTTCTTCGCAAATATGGAGGGGGACTTCTACGAGGGGATATTATGAAGTTGACGTCTAGATGGAAACAGATTATTGAACGAAAGGGTTAATACCATGGAAACCTTTTAAAAGGGTTTCGGTAAAAATTAAGATACGGGATGAAAGGGATAATCACTAGAACAAAACTATTGTAATAATACAGTAGTATTTTTCAAACTAAGCTAGGAGCGTCCGTGGATATTAAATGGTCTAGGAACTCAGAGATTCGAAAACGTTTAAACTTACATCCCTGGACTTACATCCTCGTTTTTATTATCTTCGCACTGAAGCCAGTTTATTCACGGAACTTCTGTTTCAAATTCAAAGAATTAAAGCAAGCATAAAGTGAAACTTAAGTGATTTAGGTACAACAATCTTTATTCTATTCTTCTATTATCGAATAACGGAACTTTTTTGAACACTTCAAGGGTATTTGTCTTAAAGGCTTGATATATTATCGATAGTATAACAGTATTTCTAGGACACAAAAAATGGTTGGACTGGGTCTTTGAGACCCATCAATTGATAGCCAAACATTACATCAGGAAAGTGAAACCTAAATTCATGAATAAATATCTTTTTATAAAGTAGGTTGACCTTATTGAACCACTCTACGGAGGCGATCGGCTCAGCTGACTCACACATTTATTTATTGTCCATTTATCCATTATATTAATATCATTACGTAACACATAAACAAACATATATACAAATAGAATGGTTTCATTGAACTTTCAAATAGCAATGAACTTTAATAAAGGTAATAAATAGGTTATCCATTGACGCAGGCGTTCGCATTCCGCATAGCTTGCGCTGTCAGTCAAACGGTCAATGTGCGCGCGCAAGGTGCACAACAGCAGTGCACATATGCCAACGCCATTCGCTGCCACACCAACGCCAACTGATCGATTGTGCAATGAAGCCATGCGTCCCAGCGACGAGGACGTCAACGGCATCGCCCTTTACGTAAGCGCACACGTCAATTTCGCAGCACCTTACACGCCAAGCAACAGTCTTCACACAAGAACACTCACTCATACGGTCAGTCATGTGTAAGGTGGATATATTAACAAATTATCTACATATGTATCTATACGGCACATGCGCATGCGCGCGTTCGCGTCCTTTTGTAATAATTACTTATATTATCGCTTCACAATTGAATTTCCGGTACGGAAATGGACAGATGTCGCGGAAATTGTTACAAAGTGCACACATTTAATTGCGCAATTACGTATTAAAACGATTAAACATTTTTTTAACTCTCCATTTTTAATTTTTTTTTTTGTAAAAATTTTACTTTTCATTTATTACAATTGTGCGGGGTAAAATGCTTGACGAAATTACATATTTGTTAGTTTCGATAAAAATTTTATGAGGACTGTAACTTTTGCTTTTATTGTTACTGAAGTGGTACTACTTTCAGTAGTAAGGAAGACTTATCGAACCAAGTTAATTTGAGAACTATCAAGGAATACATATGTGAAAAAGGGAAATAATACCAAAGGAGATCATAATTGAGTTTTAAGTATAAGATCACTTTAGAGATTATAATTAACAAATCCAAACAAGGTTAGATCACCGAAATAATACCCATTGGCAGTATAAAATTAGGATTTATACCGATACCCTTAAACAGACTGCCGTGGGAATCGACTGATTTACCACAGTTACTCTTGCACAATGACGTTCTATATATTATAAAATTATTTATTTTTCTTACTTATCCAGACTAGACCCTGGCTTACACAAGCTTTCAAAACAAGTCCTCAATGATACTAACCACAAGTTGTCATTCCACTCTAGCCTTTCATCTAACACATCTTTCCTTATGATCCATCCCAGTTGAAAAGGTAAGTTGTCCTTATAACAACAACGAATACACATAATCAAGAAATACATCCATCCACTCAATTAAGGAAACCTTATTTCTTCGAATAATGAATAATTCTCCAAAATATATAGACATGATGATGGGTCTGAATGCGCCCTCTGTGGATGCGAAAACGTATTACATGTATTCTTTGGGTGTCCACGATTCGAATGTGAAAGAACGGAACTGCAGGAACTACTAAAAGAACGCCTCACACTAGGAAATATAGTGGCGCACATGATCCAATCACCAAAAGTATGGAACCAAGTAAGAGCATGGTACGCGAGAGCTCTAACAGAGATCAGAAAGAATGAGTGGCAACGCAACAGCGAAAGGAGGATGACGTGTGATCAGTAGACCAAATTGGATTGGATCAGTTTATTTACAGTCCTCAGTCCTAAAAACGTATGTTATAGAAATAACGGTAGTTTTATGAACACTTCAAGGATATTTGCCTGGATGAGTTGACCAAATCAGTGTCGGACAAAAAATAACAACTGATGTTCTATGGTCATAAGTTTGAAACAAGGAATAATATATGCGATACGAAAAACAATGTGGCACCAGATCCACATGAATTTTTTTTTAATTAAGGGCCGATTTTTCAGTTCCCGAAACAGTTTTGGTCTCTGAAATATGGATCAAATTTGCTTCCGCCATTTTCCAATAGATGTCTCTAGGTTCAAGCACTGGTCGATTAAATCGATTAAATCGTTTTATATCGATCTTGGACATTTGTGTCAACATTAACCCAACAAAATATTTGTAGAGATCTGTTTGCATCCCAAACTTCTTCTCAACTGAAAATGTCACTTTTTGAGCCGAATGCTCGACGTTTGCGGGAAATTTTGCTTTTCTTTTTTAATTCCAAGAATAGTTCGGCTGAGGCTCATCGAATGCTTTCGGATACGTACGGTGAGGCTGTCCTAAGTGAAAGAACATGTCGCGAATGGTTTCAACGTTTTAAGAATGGTGATTAAGGTCATGCTCTGCATGAACGCAATTGATGCGTTTTTGGCCGCGCACTAAAATAAAAACGGCCACAGTACGAGGAAAGACACGATAAAGTCATTCTCCAGCATGACAATGCTCGGCCTCACGTCGCAAAGGTGGTCTAAAAATATTTGGAGACGCTGAAATGGGAGATCTTACCCCACCCGCCGTATTCTCCAGACGTTGCTCCATCTGACTACCACTTGTACCGATCGATAGCACACGGACTAGCTAACGAGCACTTGAGTTCTTATGCAGAAGTCAAAAATTAGATTGATACTTGGATCGACTCGAAAGATGAGGAGTTTTTTCGTAACGGAATACGCATGCTGCCAGAATGATGGTCAAAAGTAGTAGCTAGTGACATCCAATATTTTGAATAACATTTTTGTAACCGTTTTTATACAATAAAATTTATAAAAAAAAAATGGCGGAAGCAAAGTTGAAATTTTCCCTCGATTAATTTCAAATAGTTTTTGCAAACTTTATAAATCGCTTGTGCTTTGATTTTGCCTTCATTGTCTGAATATGAAAACAAAAAGAAAAGCTAAACGCTAACTAAAGTTTTCTAATATACATATATTAATTGATATATATAGATTACAATATTTCATTACTCGCGCCCATTCACACATCAATAATTCATAAATAGAAAAAATCTCTAATTAGAACAATTATGCACGACTACGTAACTGACAGTTCTACACACCTTAGCCTGTAACCTTTTGACCCACCAAAAAGTAGAAAAAAATTAGATGCGTGTGACAGTTATGAGCTACTTTTCTACAATGTAATTGACTTACAAACAACAACTACTACATGTATTAGAGGAATAATCACAAATCTAGGGGTAAATTAAATTTGTACCTTCTTATTTGAACTTATAATTTATGTTGTGTAAATGTTGCTACTACATAATACGGTTGAGGGGGGCAGCAGGTACACATTATATTCGGTTGATATGGATATCTGTATATATCTGACTGTTAAATTACCCGCAATTAGTTAAGGTTACTGCAAATGCGCGATGAAATGGTCGAGATTAGAGAAAATTTTCTAATTCGGCTGCGTGCACATTTGCGTACGCAGAGCGCTCTCGGGAAGCGACAATGGAAAAATACACGAAAATACAACAAAATTAAATAGTGGGTTAGTAAGTAAACTCAGTTTGTTTGTCAAATTTGTGGGAGGGCGCCGCAAGGTGTCACCAATATCACACGCATTGACGTGGCTCTGACGAGGCAAACGCGTCGGCGGTTGGCGGAGTGAGGTACCTAATGTGCCCAAACGGTGCGCGTAATTGCCAACAAAAGCGAAACAAAATGAGAAATGATAAAAACTAATTGTAGTAGCAGTAGTTAATAGAAAGCGGTCGCAACAAAGAATGCTCGAAAAAACAAAAACAAAGGTTATCGACGCTGCTGTCAAGATATTAGCTCACAGCTAAGGCTGACTATACACTACACAAAATGAATGCCAACGAAGGTTGTACAGAGTTGTATATAGTGTTCACTAGTGAATGACTAGGCAATGTCAGAATCTTAGATAGTTTGGGAATCGTATAAAGAATTGAAGTAAATATAATTTCTTGTCTAACTTTATTGATAAGGCAATGTTTTGAGCCAAGAAGTGGCGGTTCGAAAACGGTTATATAAGCTTCTTTTTCGATTAGTTTCTACTTAGATAGTTGGATTGAGAGTATGAATTGCAGTCTTGACAATAGGTCTTAAATAATAACACTAGTTTCTATTTTCAGCGCTTGGAGTCAATTAAAAGGCTTTTAGTTTTTATTAAAAATCTGTCCGCTGAGAGAGACAGTCTATTTTTGTGGCAGATACAGAATAATGTTTTAGGTAAATATTTAGGGTTATGTACGAGCATTTAACAGGTTCTACTTAACCGGATCGTGCCGTATTTTGTTGATACAATAACTAGGTTATCAGTAAGGATGTCTAAGCTCTTTGAAGCTATATTTGTTTATTCCCTAAACTAAACTAATAAACTAGTTTGCTAAAACTAAATGTTCATTCGGAGATGCTTCTTTCAAGCACTTCATGAGATAATAAATGCTCTCTCTTTGGTGATGTCAGAGTCTTTTCCGAAGTAACATCAGCTGAAAGAGAGTACAGGGGTTAGGTTAGAGTGGCTGATCTCCGGTGCCACAAGAGATCTCACTTGGACAGCTAAAGCCGGTCCTTTGTGATGCCAATAACTCCTAAAAATGGACAAGACACACAAGCAACGACAAAGCGCTTTGAGCCTTTCACGAATTTGTGCAGGCAATTAATTTATAGTCAGGATACTTCAGCTGGTTCCTCGAAGTTTGTACTGCCAATATATCTACGTCGCAACTTAGCGAAAGCTTGACAATGAAGGAGAAAGTGTCTCGATGACTCAATCTCTCCTTCTTCCATGCAACTGTGAGCCTCACGGCATGTAGCCCCATTGGGCAGAGATACCTATCATCACTGCCAGCTGGACCTTATTACCAGAATGATCTCGCAGTCGCACAGGTACGAATTGATTTTCAACGTCTACCGTGCTCATTTAACTACCATTGATTCATTGCAGAGAGGCAAGTGAATAGAGGGGCGCACCAGCTTGTTCCCACTCTGATGAGATTGCAGTTTGGGTGCCCTTACGCGCAGACTCATCGGCTTTGCAGTTTCTAGCGATACCGGTATGGCCTGGGACCCAAACGAGTATTATATTAAAGTATCTGAGTAATCTATCAGATGCAGCCTTTATGGCAGCCAACACCGCTTGAAAAACGGTGCATTAATATGGCTGCCTAAAGCTGTACTTAACGCCCTTGCTCCTAGCTCCTTGCAGAGGACTTCTTCTCCAACTTTCCCTTTGAACTTAGTTCCATCCGTGAAAAAGGTTGCCGCGCCTCTTCTCCACCTGCTTCGATCCGCCCACATTTCTTCAAATCACCAAAATGATATACATTTGTTGGTAAGATTCTCTTCTTATAATTCTCATTAGTTCGTATATTAACTTCATCCATTTTAATATAGTCGAATTGTTTAAGACCACAATTAAAATTCAAAATTCATTAATTGTATTTCGACAAGAACAGATCTAAGCAATCTATTTCTAGAGGGTCGAAATAATTTGGGTGTCGGGTATTATTACAAGTCCTATGACCTGTTTATATGATGGTATATACAGTTTCGAAGTATATAACTATTTATGGATCGAAATCGTGTAGATATGAATACTATTTTAAGCAATACGAAATATGTAGAACCCTCTATAATAGAAAGATTTCAAACATCTTCAGCAGAATTTGAACTCGTCGATAGTAAAGTGGTTACATTTATAGACTTTACTCTAAACATGTCTATCACATTAAGTTGCTTGAGAATACCGAAAGTGTGCGCTCACCTTGAGCGTATCACTAACCTCACCACTCACTATACATAATTTACATAACATTTTGGTAATGTGATACGATTTTCATCTACTTGCAAATGTTGACATATTTCGTTTTTCTTTTGTTCAGGCCGCTGTGCGTTGCTTGTGAAGGTAAATTGGCCTAAACGGAAGAATGTTATTAACTGGTTTATGCAACAAATCGAGATGGCGGCAGCGATAAGCCGCCCCCAAAATAGCAGTAATAAAATTGACCAGCGGCAAATGAAATACAAAATGCTGGTGCGGGGGTGTCTAAGTGTCTCTGTGTGTGGAAAAGGGACAGGGCGAAAGTTGAAATGTAGCTGAAAATTTCCGACAATTAAAATGAAAGGCGAAACGTAGTACAAGCACATTAATCAAATAATTATAATTTTCGTTAGCATTGTGTAATAATTGCTAGTTGTTGTTTTTTCTTTCTTTCTTATAAAAAAATGTCAAATACAATGTGGGACCAAATTTAGTTAGTAATCTATATAGTTAGGAATCTATATGTGTATGTAAGGAGCAGGCGAAATATTAAAGAAAGCAAGTCCTACGTAGAAAAGAGACTAGAAGTGAACTCAGACCGTTGGTAATTACTACAATACTTAAGCAGTAGTAAAGTAATTATAAATGTAATGCAATTAAAACTCATATACATACATATATATTAGCATTTATATATGTACATATATAAGCTTAGCGTTTGCAATAATGAGTTCAGCATTGCGTTGAGTTCTAGTATCCAAAGAGAGCAAAAAAAAACTCCCATTACTCGCAACCCGTGGTAATTACAGGTTAATTTCAATACATTAAAGTTAGTTTGTCACAATTAAATTTAATGTGTGCACACAATAAATCAAATAAAGCATATGAAATTCAATTAGTCTACAAATTTAATAAATCAGCAGAATTTGTTGTTGTAATATACAACGCACGGGGTACAAAATGGCTACCAAATAATTGATTTAACCTGAATTTTGGAGGTTAGTGGTAGGGTGGTTTCGATAATGTTCATAAAAATAATGTTCTAACATTAAATTTATAAAAAAAAATTTTAAATTCGCACGTAGAAAGTAGGATTATTTAACTTTTAGTTAGACTCAGGAAGTGGAGAGTGGGCCTATTTCAAGGTATCGTTATACAATTAAGATGTAGTTTCATTTTGAACAGACTTTGTTGTATATAATTAGGCACAGACTCGTTTTTAGGTTCCTAAAGGCCTAAAATGGCATTATGGAAATTTTTTAATTCCGAATCTAGACCATAATAATTGAGGAAAAGTATGTCATTTGGTGAATATTGATGTTTTATATGGTCTATTTTGGAAAAAAATGGAAATGCAAAATGGGCCACTTATGGATCAAAAACCATATCTCAGGAACTACTCGACCGATTCGAATGAAATTCGGTACATAATATTTTCTTGACACCCTGATGACACGTGTGGAAAATGGATGAAATCGGTTCGCAACCACGACAACTTCCCATGTAACTCACTTTTGAACTCCATGTTATTTCTTCATTTTATAATATATAAATAAGGAATCAATGAAGATACCGAAATAAAACATTAAACAAATCTGTGGCAGCACTTGTGAAAAAATTGTCGAAATCGGACTATTACTTTTCAAAGCCCCAAATATCGAATATGAAGAATTCAGTGCCCCATGGTAATTTTTCACCGAAAATTTCGGTAAATCTCTCAGGTATCTTAATTTAATTCAGAGGAAATATGTTTCTTCTAATAGTGTGTCTCTGTACCAGAAATGGTTAAAATCGGGTCATAACTTCCTCTAGCTCTCATATTCCTAATTGTAGGATTTTTAAACTCGAACTTAGCCTTTCCTTACTTGTTAATATTAAAATTAATAGATTGATGTTTCAAAACTACTTATTTTTTAAGTTACAAAACAATCTAATAAAATAAACCGACTTTTGATTTGTGAAGGGATCGAAGGTAAAGTGTTTTTCAATGAGACAAAAACGGTTTGGGAAATGAAAGTTCTTTATTCAGAAATGAGCCTCATCGCTGAAGATAGATGATTTTTCGATGAAAATCCGGATCATTTTCAAGTTGTTGCTCAGCCCAATTCACGAACATACGACGATTTTGGTGATCAAGCGGCTGCAGTTCTTGCGTCAACTTGATCTTGTAAGGATGTAGGCCAAGAACTTTCCGCAAAATTCGCCATAGCAACGTTACGGAGATGCCCAACGCTTGAGAACGACCAGTAAGATATTGATTTGGGTCTTCTTCAATTGATGCGCTAGCAGCAGCAATATTATCGACACTACGGGCACTTCATCGTCCCACTGCCACGGGAACATTTTGTACTGTGCCTGTGAGTTTAAAATTTTCCACTAGACGGTCAATTGTTTATCTGACAGGACGATTATGACGACCATAAGTTAGACGTAGCGCGTTTAAAATTGAGGCCACTGACACCAAATATCGGTAGTAAATTTTAATAATTTCGGCTTGTTGTTTGATCGTATATCTTTCAATGATGAAATGGCAAACCTTACTGAAGAGAAATGTCAAAAGAGCGGGGAAAATATGATGTCGTTTGCTGTCCCAATCAGTTTTGTAGCGTCCTAGTGAAAAAGCCCTTTATATAGAATTATGTAGTTAAGTTTCAGATCATAATCCGATTCTAGCTATCTAACAATAAACAGGTCCACGATGTACTCTCAGAACACAACTGAAAGTTTTCTCAAAATTTATTATATATGAATCGGTTAATATAGTTCTGATATTAAATATTTTTCTGCAGTCACATTCTTAACTTTCATAACATGAATTTTATATATTTTGTATTAATTCTATATACTAATTCTACAGTAAAACCAATAAAAACTACATTTCAGACAACATCTTGCATAACACAAAATTCGCACAATAATAAACACCCTTACACCTGCTCACCTGTTTCTCTTAGCCTTATGGACATTATAATCAAATTTTGAATAAAGGACTAACACACTCCAAGATCCTTAACAACTTCATAATAATTTTCGTATGACTGACTGACGCATTGTTGCGCAACAATTAAACCATAAATGTTTGAGACAGCAAAAACAACAACAACAAAAGCGGTGGGTAATAAAATTTCTATTAGTGAATAGTGTAATAAATTGCTATTCTAATTTGTTGCCATCAACAAATGAAACGTTTAATTTACCCATCAAAAAAGAGGAAGGAAGGCAGGAATAACTAATAAAAATTATACACAAAAATGGAGATATATAATATGGACATATGCTTCCATGTATGTATGTGTGTGTTGGTGTGCGAGCAAGCATTAGACAGATCGAGTTACGCAACGACAGTGGCAACCTTTTACTGCGGCAATCTACCAACTACAAACACACATACACATAGTCAGGCATGTGACATGAACATGATAAGGATAACGCATGTCGAAAGGCAATTAACAACAACAAACAAAATGCCGACCCCAAATTAATAAATTAAAAACAAGCTAGCGCCACACAGGATACACGTATCAAGGTCTGTAGAGGCGCTACAAGTGCAGACATCGAGGCAGGCTGAGGGAGAGAGGCAGGTAGGAAAGGTAAGTAAGCGAATATGAAGGAAGTAGAGCTGGAAGAAAGCCGCCGCTGCGGCGTTTTGCCCTTGCAATCGAGCGCATAATTACCGCGCGGTCAGCAGTAGCAAAACATATAGGAGAACAACAACAACAAAAACAACAAGTAGTCAATTTAATATACAACTCGCGTGCGACGGCAGATCTAAGAGGCTGCCAACCCCTGAGTCTGAGGATAATCAAATGCTAAGCTACAAATTGGAGCGTCAACGCTCTAAATCCACGTCGAATATAAAAGTAGAATTCTCAAATGTCCAGAATGCTCATGCCTAAGGTAAGCAATAAAATCGCAGAAGACTGCAGTGAAAGAAGAGGATCTAAGAGGAAGTGCGCGGTGGCAGCAACACTTAAGAGCTCTCTACAACAAAAATGAAAAAAAAAATGAAAAAAAGTAATAAACACCCTTCCGCTGCTGAGCGTTAGATCCTCCTTCTCCTCCTCTCCTCCATGGTCATTTAACTCAATCGTTGGCGGCGTCCCTTAAATTATTTTTTTATTATCGGTGTTATTGTCGGCGGCGCTGCTGTTGCCGTTGTGTGGCACTCAGCGTTCTTCGGCTATGTTCAACCTCGATTTTATTGTTGTAATTGTTATTACTCTCACTATAGCTGCTACAAATGCAAGTCGAAATTTCCGACGGTCAATTGTGTACTGTCAGCTGTGTGAGGTCCAGCCGGGTGCGGGTCACTTTGTTTGTTTGTGCCGGCTAATTTGAGCTGTCATCATTTGGTTTCTCAACAAACAGTAATACAAATTAATTTTTGTTGTTGCTGGTATTGCAAGCGCACGTTTCTGAGAGATAAATTAAGTACGAAGTCGTCTCTAAATATCCTCTAATAAAATTTAGTAGCATCACTCACACGCAAGGCAAGCATCGCCGCTCTCATATGCAAACACAGAGACGGTCCATGTCAGTTAAATATATATATAAATGTATGTGAATGTTTAACGTGCGCAGGCGCATCTGTTGTGTGTCAGGTTAATTATTTATTATTAAGTCTGTAGTTATTTAAAAAGTCTGTGCCATAACAAGATTGACTTAATTTTATGGGAATTTCTTTATTTCGTGTGAATAAATTTAATGAAATTATTAATGACATATGTCTATTCTTATTATGTAGAAGAAAAATGTAGAAAATCCACATCATTCATATAACGGTAAATTAATAATTCGCCGATGTCTGTTTTTGTTGTTGATATTAATTAATGGTGTCTTCCGGTAAATGCCAGTAAAGGGGTCTTGAGAGTCACTGGTTTCAACAAGATGCGAACCACGTCTCACTACGAATCAAGGAATTCAATTTATGGTATCAAAAATCCCTTGAGACTTTGACTAAACTTCCAGATCTCTAGATTTATCATCCCCGATTTCTTGCGACGTCGGACAAGCTTTGTTGAAACAGTGGTTATGAAAGTATCACTGAACTGCACGAGATGTTCGAAAACCTAACAAAAAGATTATTTCTAAGGGGTGTTAGATGAGTTGGGTTCATGCCCAACGAACGTAAAGAGGTGATTAGTGTCATACTTGGACTCGTTGCATGCCGGACATGTATTTTGTATGTCAGGGTTCAGTCTGGATAAGGAGGAGTTTAAACTGCTACAATATCCAGAACGAAGTTGAGTTAGCTAGTGATTTCTTTTTGTTCCCTTACATAAAGAATAGAATACGACGCCAGAAGAAGGCTTCAAATAGGTCTTGACAAGGGTCTTAAAAAACCAGTTCCGATAATTTGCAATCACCAATGTCCTTTGCTTTCCGCTTCAGTGTTCAACGGAACTCGGCAATTTAGTTGCCTCAGCTTTACGAACAGACCTTTTAGCAGTGGTATTCCCTTTGGTATGAATAATTTGCTAGTTCTTCTGGGATATCCATAGTCACGAAACGTAAGAAATCATGACAATTTTTCAACCTATCTCACATTACCTTTATACATATTCGTTATCCGTGGGGGTGTAATGGTTACAGAAACTCATTATCAGCTAAAGGGACCAAATTTTTCTAAAAGAGGTCGCCAAACAACCCAGAAAAGCAACTCTCTCTCTCTCTCTTTCTCTCTCTCTATCATTTCAGTCTGTAAGAAGTTCTTAAGCCAAGAGTTTATTTCCGCAAGCTCAACATCACTAGAAGTTTTAGATGAAAATATGATTCAGTGCTTTATCCGAAATAAATAATTTATAATATAATATAAGCTCACTTGTAGGAAACCATAGGATCAGAGACTCAAGAAATAACTGAGAAAAAAGTCGCAATCGTATCCTCTTTGGGTCTCTTATGAGAGCTACCTTAGTCACAATGATGAAAGTGTATTTAGAGATTTCAATATAAGAAGAAAAACGTATCTAAATTTGATTCTACTTTTGGAGAATTTCGGCATTAGTCGGTTCATACAGTAAACTAGAGCTTTAAAGCTTGGATATTTTGGTCAATCAAATAAATTGAAAGAAGGGACGATTTTTCTTTTACTGACAAAAAATGTATATGAGCCTCTTCGAGGCGTATTAAAATTGATTTCTGATAGGATGACTAACCAAATAATACTCCTATCACACAACTAATAAGTCTATACAACACATATTTTTAAAACCCTAAAACCCTCTCATAACACTTAATATTTTATTTGAACACAAAATAAGAAAAGTATATACTCGAAAATTAGCAAAAAATCGCCAAATCAATATTTACTCTCGTTGTGTGCAATCAATAAATTCCAATTACATGGAAATTTAAATCGTGATAACCATTAAGGTGTCTCAGTGCAACCAACAAGTTGACACGCTTTGCATTACCAATTGCTGAACACACTGTTGTTGTTTCTTTATTTGTTATTGTTAGTGTTTTTGCTGGGCATTTTGAATGTTGGTGTGATGTGGCTGGTTAGCGCTGATCAGCTATGGCAGCTGCTTAATGAAGCAACGTGGCGCCTCGCATTGGCCACCTTTGCCTGCCGTTGTTGCTTACCAACAAACCTAAGTACAGTCACAAAGTAACATCAACGGCAGCAATTGATTTACATGTTGCAGATAAAAGCAAAAAAAAAAAATACAAGAATAATCATACTAATATTAAATAATCAGCAGAAAGCACTTTTGGAGGAGGTAAATGGAAACCAAGAGGAGGACTTTGATACCTAGATGGAATATGAAAATGATTCTTGGTGGGTAATTCGATTGTGGATAATCAAAAATTATTTACAATACTCTTTGGATATGCCTTTGCTTAGTTAAGTAATATACATCTCAGAAAAATGCAATATTCTTTCGAAGACATCATAATATTGGTAAACCCATTCACATCCCTTTCGTTTAATAATATCAATGTGGGCTTCTACCAGAAATATTAGGAGATAACTTAAATCGTTTTATATCGAGCTTGGACATTTGTGTCAACATTAACCCAACAAAATATTTGTAGAGATCTGTTTGCATCCCAAACTTATTCTTACTAAAAATGTAATTTTTTGAGCCGCTTCTCGACATTTGCGGGAAATTTTGCTTTTATTTTTTAATTCCACGAAAAGTGCGGCTGAGGCTCATCGAATGCTTTCGGATACGTACGGCGAGGCTCTCCTAAGTGAAAGAACATGTCGCGAATGGTTTCACCGTTTTAAGAATGGTGATTGTGAAGTCGAAGACCGGCATGGTGGTGGAAGGGAGAAGATTTTCGAAGATGCTGAATTGGAAGCATTACTCGACCAAGATGCGTTTCAAACCCAATTGGCCGAATCGTTGCGAGTGACACAGCAAGCCGTATCAAAACGCCTCAAAGCCATGGGAATGATTCAGAAACAAGGAAACTGGGTTCCTTATGACTTGAAACCAAGAGATGTCGAACGGCGCTTCTTTGCATGTGAACAGCTGCTTCAAAGGCACAACCGAAAGGGATTTTTACATCGCATTGTAACTGGCGACGAAAATGGGTCCACTACGATAATCCTAAGCGAAGAAAGTCATGGGGAAAGCCTGAACATGCATCCACGTCGACGGCAAAACCGAACATTCACGGCGCCAAGGACATGCTCTGCATTTGGTGGAACCAGCTGGGGGTGATATACTCTTATTATGAGCTGCTAAAGGCAAGTGAACCCATAATAGGTGATCGATACCGAACGCAATTTATGCGTTTGAGCCGAGGACTAAAAGAAAAACGGCCACAGTACGAGGAAAGACACGATAAAGTCATTCTCCAGCATGACAATGCTCGGCCTCACGTCGCAAATGTGATCAGAAAACATTTGGAGACACTGAATTGGAGATCTTACCCCACCCGCCGTCTGGCTACCACTTGTTCCGATCGATGGCACACGGTCTAGCTAACGAGCACTTCAGTTCTTACGAAGAAGTCAAAAATTAGATTGATACTTGGATCGACACGAAAGATGAGGAGTTCTTTCGTCACGGAATACGCATGCTGCCAGAAAGATGGTCAAAAGTAGTAGCTGGCGACGCCCTATATATTGAATAACATTTTGGAACCGTTTTTATATAATAAAGCCCAAAAAAAAAAAAAACGCCGGAAGCAAAGTTTAAGTATAGACAATTCGAAGTGGAGAATTGATGGATCTTAGGCTTCAATATCACTTCAGATCATTAATTGGTAAGTGAAGAGACCTCTCAGCGGTAACAGCTAATCGGAAGATCGAAAGCAATTTGTTATGAGGTAATTCAAAACTAAGTTTTTAGTAATTACGCTATCTCGAAAGGTCTATAAGTTAGTTTTAAGTGGAAGGTGATCTCTGAATGCTTAACAGTTCTTTCCATTTTGTCAATAATTGAAGATTTATATACAGAGATGCTGTGGTATCATTGGGGAATAATTTAGGAAGATAGTATCTTAATATGTTGGTTAGGTTTGGTTAGGAGGCTGATCCTTGCGACCTTTGAGATCGTCAACGACAATAGTCCTATTTATGGATCAAGACGACTTTCTTGTATCGACAAAATCTTTTAGAAATTTAAGCCGTCTATAATAATGCTAGTCAGTTCGCTGGTTTCGCCAAAGCTATGAAAATAAAAAAATCTCGGTAGTCAGATGCTTCGAACTCTGTATCCCGAAAGCTGGATATTTTAGGAGAAAATGCCTAGACGATTTCAGCTCGTCTTCCTCTATTCACCTTTGGCAGTTTGCGCTTGACAAAATCTTTCGTCTCACCATGCCTGCTGGACACAATCCATTCTACTAATAAGTTAGGATATATATAATAAAAATTAGGTCATTAATCTTGGAATATTTTTTGTGTATAAAGATCTCAAATGTGTGATAAAATCACGTGCAAATAGCTTACTAAAGCAAATACCTTAAACAAAAAATATATTTCTAGAAATTTATAACCTCCTCCTTTCTCGCCAAACGTAACCAAAATAAAATCAACTTGAATCAGCAACAGCCAAACCGCGAAATTGCCATACTAATGCACCAATTGATGATCGACAACGAGTGGCTGGCAACACCACCACTGTCAATACGAACGCTCCATGCAGCGAAAGAATAGCAGTGTAATAACAACAACAAACAACAATAATAATAATAAGCAATAATAATGATAATAATAAGATGACGAACCCACAATGGTGCAAAAACAATAACAAAGAATACAGTTGAATATATTGGCGCTCCTACGACAACGAGGCAACCAGCCAACTCAACCACACGACGCACTCAACACTGGCTGCAGCCGCGCGCATTCATTCGTTCATTCATTTATACGCTCATTCAAACTCTACTAATAATTTAAGCAAAAGTTATACACTTTTGTTTGTTTTACACATTTTCTGGTTGACCAACAACAACAATAACAATAGCAACAAGTAAGAATTGTAGCAAGTGATTTGTGGCATTAACTAGTACCATCATCAGCGAAACTTGTGTAAATCGAATTATTGGCAGTTTATGGTCGGATAATGTGTGGCAGCAGATAAGTGGTGGATATTATTGGTGGCTGAACGCAAGCTGGAGAGGCAGCCAACAGCCAACACAACTCGGGCCAAGCAACAAGCCAATCGAACCAATATTCTAGCAATCATAATTCGTTGTGGCTTTTTAACCAACCAACTGTTGTTGTTGTTGTTATATTTTTTGTTTTTATTAATATAGCCTCCCACCCCTCACGAACAATTTTCACTATGAAGTGGCAGCGACCTGGCACGAATGTGCTGGCGCATCCGCAATGGCGGGCGGTTGGTGAAGACACACAAACATACACACACACACTTGTATACATACAGCAATCGAGAATTGGTTCAAACTGATCGCGATAATAAAACCAAGAATCGAAATCATTTTTCAATTATCAGCAATATTCGTTTGTACATGTGTGTGTTTGTGTATTGGCATTTATTTTGTGTGCGAATGATTATTTCAATTGCTAAATTGGTTTACGACGTGCACTTCCTCGGTTAAGTGTAAATATACAATGCCACTTAGGCACATTTCGCCATTTGGAAATTAGCTATAAGTCAAACATTAATAAACTCGATTAGTTTTGGTTTTTTTTTTTTTTGTTCGCCATTTTGCGGGCACGTATTGGGGTTCAGCACAATCACAAGACAATGAGATCGAGTCCATTAATTTGGAAGTGGCCGAAAATCGATAAAAAAAGTTTTGAATTTATTTAGAAGAAACTTAATGGTGGGAAGATGTGAGATTCTAATATAATTGCTAGCACTTCCTTTGGAGAAATGATAATGAATTAACCAAAACATAAAAAATTTAAAAACTTAAACAAATAAGAAGCGTCGAAATATAAGACACTCTCAGAATTATTATTAATTTTATAGACTCTTACTAGACTTACAACTCAATTATGTAAGGCCACTAGCGCCAGTATAGTATTAACTACACAACCGTATATCAAAATTTACATCATGTATGGCCATGGCACAGACAACTGATAGGACAGACGACGTTTTTTCTCATAGCTATCAGCCCTTATGATAGTATACAGAAATGTCTAAATGTACCTAAACGATGCCTTCTTATCTCAATCTTCTATCAACTTATAGTAAATGGAAAAATATCTAATCAGACGGTTATTGGCTTCGTTTCATGAGTCGATCAGAGTGGTGAAATTTATTATATTGGTTAAACCGGGAGTGATTGAAAAGATTTCAAACTTTCTTGTATATAATATTACACAAGTTGTGATATTTTTCATCCCAAATATGAACCGTTTTCAACCAGTTGCAACATCAGCTCCTATTCCTTTGTAACATATTAGACTGATACATGTGGTATAAAGTCAAGAAAGTCAGTATATTTTAACACTAAGGCCACTCTAAATTAAAATATCTGACAAATTTACTACTAAAGCCTGTTGTATTAGATGCAGAATACATTCCGCAAATAATTTTGAGGGATACTGCCGAATTGACACTCCTTAGACGGATGTAAAAAAATCCGTTCCGGTAACGTAGATTCGAAAGTGCTAGAAACTATATATCGTTATGGGTATCAGTCAACGAGAATCATTATGAAGGTTTTTTTGAATGGGATAGCAACAAAAAAAAGTAGATAGTAAACCACGCCATATTTTTTCTTTTGACGACGGCGACATATTGCCGTACTTCTTCCGTGGAGATCAATACCGGCACGTTACGGTGAATGTGAATCGCTACCGCTCAATGATAACCGAATTTTTTTGTCCCGAATTGGATAATATGCACTTGGACAATATGTGGTTCTCACAGGACAGCGTCACAAGCCACAATTGATTTATTGAAAAGAGATTGGCGAACGTGTTTTCTCACGAAATGGCCCAGTCAATTGGCCGCCTATTTAGACTATTTCCTGTGAGGCCACGTCAAGTCTATGGTCTATGCCAATGAGCCAGCGACGAACTTCGTACGTACATATATCGAATGTGAAATTGCAGCAGTTTCGTCCGATTTATGCTTGAAAACCGTCGAAAATTGTGTTCAGCGTCTGGACTTCTGCAAGCGTGCCCTAGGTGGCCATGCAAAAGAAATCGAGTTCCATACATAATGGCATCGAATGAACTTTCCCAGGAATAAGAGGAAATAAGTGCCGACATTAACCAGTTTTAGCATGAGATCACATTCTGTCTAAAAATAAATTTCTCAGTATCATAAAAAGATCAAAACATCTTAAGTAGTAGCTAATATATGCCACATTAAGACAAGAAAATCATTATATAGTATATGGTGAGTTAGAAGCTTGGTATATATCAAGGACCGATTATCGTAAACTTTGGTACCAAACTACGGAATTGCCAACACAATATGTTCACTTTATGGCATTATTGTATAGGAACGGAAACCCTCTAAGCCTATAGGATTTATGAATTAAACTCAAGAAAGCCCAATAAATCAACCCGTTCAGGATTACCTCCAGATTTATCCCGACCGACTTACCGACTTTTTTCCAATTTGAGTCGAAAGAAGGTAGTTAATTCGTCTTCCGAAACATATCAGTCCACCATAGTGTACAAATAATGCAAATTTGGTTTCACACGTGTCGGCAATTACCACTGAAATATTATTTTTAGCAAATGAGTGCAAATACTAATTTATATTTATTTTTAATTTTTAAACGCATTAAAATAATTACTTGAATTATAACTGAAAGCAAAAACTCAATTATAATTTATCTTAAAATCCAATGGTGTCCATCAGCAAAAGTTCGATTATTTTACCCACCAATAATGTTTAATTTTTAAAAATATGAAAATTTAAAGTTTTAATTGCACGCACGGGTATTTCTATTATAATTTAATGGAAAATTAACAACGGACTAATTTATCTTACGATTCACGGTTCATTTCAAGCATTATTTATAATTTTCGTGATACATATAAAATAACTCTATTGATCACATTAAAAATATTTCCACTCATTAAAATTAAAATATATTATCAGCATTGATATTAAACACAATTAAGAACACGTGGCAATTATAATATAATTATATTATAATAAAATAAATTATATAATTGACTTCAAAAAATTGGTAAAATTTTCGAAAAGAAAGCAAATAAGTACACTATTTTTGGACCTTCACCAAATTTTGATTCGGCAGGTCGCCGGAGTGAGGAGACTTTCTTCAGTTAAAGAGTTTATGTTTGAATAATAGATCTTCTACTGTACCCAGGTTTCCTAAAATATCATTTGAGACTGCCAAAGAATCTCAAACAAACCATCGCCTGGAAATTAACTTAATCACGTTATTTCTCTAGCACTCATCAATCAATAAATCAGAAGCATTTTAAAATTTTACTGGTGCCAAAATGAGCCCATTTTAGGAATAGGTTTTAAAAATGATCATCCCTGGATAAAAGAAAAGTTTTACCAAAAGTCCATCACTCTTCTGAGAGTGGTTTAAAACTTGTAGCCTTTGATGACCGTTGTCTTTCTCTCTGATTATGAAGGAGTTGGGAACGCTCACAGTTCGACACCCTGGTACGAACTTGTATATTTATAATTTGTTCTTCAAGCCGCTGCACTGGCTCCGTACTCGCCTTGGGTTTTGAAATTTTGTTCAGCAAGCAGCTGCAAGCGCTCGTTACTCGTCTCTCTGGCACGCGATTGCGATACGAAGAGATTAAGATTCTCCATCACGGAGTCTTTTTGATACCCTCACCTGGGAACTATTTCCAGAAAGTTGAGATTCTAGCAATAAATATAGCCTATGTTACTCGGGGTGAATGTAGCTTCCCCCTGTGGAGTTTAATAAGCTTCCCGAGCTATAGTTGTACAAAACTCCTTAACTTGACTATATTAACATCAAAATCGTGGAGTAAATCTATAAGAAAGAATTTCAAATGGGTCTGAAGAGCATATATAAACCGCTTCGACAATGTTTTTGTTCAAATTCATTTACTTTCTGTTACATGATTCAATTCCAAAGAAGTCTAAGTGCCACTTGCTGCAGAAATATGGGCCAAATCACTATTGCAATAAATATCTGGAAAATTATTATATTAGGATAATAATAATAGCTAGATAAGTTGCCGAAGAAACCAAGAAATGGTTAATAGTTTCTTAACCACCACATATATATATATTTAAGACTCACTAATGAGTCCTTTCCCATATACATTTGTTTAATGAATTGGTCGCTTGAAAATATTTTAGCCAAAATTAGCAGAAGCTAGACAAATAATTAAATAATTAAGTACCTACAAGCTAAGCTTAAATTGTTGCTAAAGCAGAGTTTTCAACATCGGAGAAGGAAGGATTATTAGCAATCGTTTATGATTCATCAAGCGGCAACAAGAAATTAAAAGACAACATGCGAGTAGTATGTATGAATGTCCGTCTACTATTTAAAGCAGCAACGCTACTACCAGTGAGGCGCAGAGCTCAGGCCAGAGCCATTTATAAAATATCACTTTGCCAATTATGATAAATTTCAGTACATTGGCGCTGCTTACACAAGGCTCAAACCCAAACAAGTATAAAGTCCCCATATTGCAGTCAACGTATGCGCATGCGCAAAGCTAAAATATCAACAAATGAAGAAAAGAGCGGCAGCAAACCAAACGAAGATGTGTTGTAGTTGTTGACTTTTGTTGAAAATTAATTACGCTTCATAATTAGTTAAAAAATAGAAGACAAATTTTCAATTTATTCTGCCTCTTTTTTTCAAATGTCGTTGCAGATGGGTCAACCAATGGTGGCGGCATAGGGAAATAACCAAAACAAGAACAACAAGCAATGAATATAAGAAGCATTACCGACTGGTAGCCGGTATATGAGGCAAGATTAATTACAAGGTAATGAATGTAAATTTAATATGCGCGCTGGGATGATTGGTTTGCCGTTGCAAAGTGTGTGTGGAGTAAACGAGAGAGAGCCTATGCAGCCGAAAGCATCTACAAGGTAGTAAGAAGTTGGTTAGCTGACAAGCAATGCGACTAAAGGCGGTGAGCAAGCGTAAGAGCAGATAGTGTGATATGCGTGACATGCAACGTTGATGAACTGCCGACTCTCAAATCCATGCTTTGAGGGAGCTCCATATAGTTGGGCCTTTGTTTGTAGCCACCACATCGTGTGGGTAATAAATTTCATTAACCGGCAAGAACTTAGCTTCTGCACAACGCATGCTCGTAAAATATTTGCTGCCGAGGCATTTAAGCATGCATACTATATATATGAAGTTGATTGATAACCCAGTAAACAGTTAGGTTCGATTCAAGAGAGATCAAAATCGTAGTATTAGAAAAAAATCGGATTTATGAATGAATTTAGATAAGTATTTAGAAAGAAATAATTTTCTTTAAACATCTCTGACAATTCAATAGAATTGACTTTAGAAAGAAGAACTCTCTATTAGTTAATAAAACGGAGCTTCACAACACATAACCTAAATATCGTGTTTGACTTTTCCAAAGGACCATTGTATGCAAACTCTTTTCTAGAAGGCGCTTAAAAATGCAGATATAGATTCAATGAAGAAAAGAGTGGATCCACTTTAGAACCATTGAAAAAATTTGTATATCCTTTCTCATATGTCACCTTTCGGCAGTTAATATCGAACTGACGAATGACACGCGGCATGTTTTGCTCCAAGGTCTGAATCGAAGCGGGACTATCCGCATAGACTTTAGACTTTACATATCCCCACAGAAGAAAAATGATAACGGTGTGATATCACACGATCTTGGTGGCCAATCGACCAGCCCAAAACGTGAGATTATCTGCTCACCGAAGTATTCTCTCAATAAATCCATTGATTGATGCGATGTGTGAAATGCGGCGCCGTCTTGTTGAAACCAAATGTCGCCGAGCTCAATTTCAGGCATCAAATAGTCTGTTATCATGGCGCAATAGTGGTCGTCATGAACGGTTGTGTTCTCCCGGTCATAATTTCTGAAGAAATATGAACCGATGATTCCAAAGGCCTACAAACTACACTAAGCCGTTGTTTTTTCTGGATGAAATAGCAGCTCTTGAGTCTCTTCGGGTTGCTCTTCGTCTCAAATGCGGCTTGTTTTCATACCCATTGAGCCAGAAATGGACCTCATCTCTGAACAGAATTTGGAAAGGTCGTATCTTCTTGGAACTTTTCAAGAGTCCATAGAGCGAAGCGATGCCGCTTGGGAAGGTCGAGCAACTTCAGTTCTTGCACAAGCTGTATTTTGCATGCTTTCGTCAGGCGCCGAATCAACACTCGACAGTCTTCATGTACATTCTTAGCTACGGCTGTTTTATTTTCTTCACTATGTATTGGACGTGGTCTATTCGGTCGAATATTATCTAGTAATGAATGCTTGGTCTCAAGATGGGTATAATAGTAATAGAATAGTACGCTCACTAGACCGATTATGTTGATCAAAAGTGGAGCGAAGCGCGCGAAACACATTCTTTATAGAACGTGAATTTTCGTAATAAAATTGAAAATTTTGTAAACGTTATTCAGGCGAGCGAAAGTCTTTCCATGATGAAGGGCCAATCAATACTGAACAATAATACCATGACAGGTTGACACGACGCACGCGTGATCTGTCAAAAAAAAGGGTTCTGAAAAAAGTACCTCTACTCGGAACACCCGTTAGTAGAAGCTTAAAACTTTGGCGACTGACACATTGAAGAATATGGAATATCTTCAAGTGTGACATCTGGCGTTAACTGTTGGTATTGATATAGCTGGTCTAAGTAGTCTTAAATAAAAGCAATAAGTCCTTGTAAGTGGTGGTATCTAAGAATTTTTAAGTATCATTTGGAAATAGAAGAAAGTATTTTGAGCTAAAGGCATAGGGCCGGAGAAATATGAGAGAACAAGAATGAAAATCTGGTATCTTTACTCTCAAGTTCTTGCATCTGAAGTTAAATAATATGAGCTTAAAATTTATGTTTAACTGTTGATCGAAGAAATTATGATTTCCTTACTAAACATAATGAAGCGTCTGTAAGACTGTATATCAATCGAAAACTTATTTGACTTGGGTCCTTCGGTTAAATAGTGTCTAAAGGTTGGCGCTTTTGAGAAAACTGTCTTGCAGCTTTTGATCTTCTTCCACAACTGTCTCTGAAGTTTAGAGCTTTTATGAAAACACTTCCGTAGGTTAGGCTATTCAGTCAAAAATGTTTCTAGAGGACTTAGCTTACTGAGCTCGGAATTCAACGCGTTCTAATATATCCACATAGTCCACAATGTACGAGTAATTACTGAAGGAAAAGAAATCAAGAATTTGTAATTTGTGAATAAGGAAGAGGGTTCATATAACAAAAAATAATTATTAGAGACTTTGGATTCGAATAACAGAAATTTGAGTAATAAGACTGGGAGTGATAAAGCAGATCTATAAAGCACTCTATAAAGATTTGCTCGAGAAAGAAAACTTGATTGATGGTAGCAAGTTGAACAGAAATATGTACAGGTAAACAAACACATTAAAGGGCGCTTTCATTGCTCTTACGATAGTTAGTTAATTGCAAGAATACTCATCAAAAGTATAGAGTTAACACCCAACTACAGTAATCCACATTTTCCTATTGGGTGATAACCTCGGGTCTATAAATGTTCTCCCAACATCTTTGGCGGTCTGACCACACAGTTCCAAAACACTAACAACCACAATGAGGCACCCCTCTGCGCTACAGCAACAATGAAATCTAAAGACCAGTAAGCTGTACGCTTTCACCTCATTACATACGATCAGCATAACTGGCAGGCGATCAGCAGAGAAAACACCGTGATCTCATCAGCGCGATCAGCAAATCAGCTTGATGAGCAAAGATGAATTACTACGATGAATTTAATAAACTGTGCAATTTGTTGATATGCTGCACCACCAGCTAGCCATCCAGTCAACAGCCGACAGCGGCTAAATGATGGACCAAGCGCTGATGGATGGATGTTGGTCGCCGTGGATGGAGGTGTGGATGGATTGCTGACTCGCTTAAGTACAGTAGACGTTTCCCACCGCCGAAGTGCATTTCACTGCTTCGAGTATATAGGAGGAAGCTTTGCACTTTTCAACCATTGGAAGCTAAATTTAATTTGTGAACAGGTTTATCAAAAATTCATAAGTGAACAGACAAGACAGACAAGCGCGCGCACACCTCCGACAAATTTATGTATGTACATCGGTATGTGCTCGTTGCAGGCTTCGCATCATGGCACTTCAAAGGTCTGTTGTGGTGTGGTGGTGCACTCGTTTAGTGGCGATGAAAAATTACCTCATCACATGGAGTTTAAATTAAAAGTAGCCCATGGAAGAGCTGTGCGCATGCGCCGAAGTCTTTGTGTGTTCTCCGTACTTGAGTCTCGTTAGTACTTGGTAGGCCGTTGGTTTTTTCTCCTTTTATTCAATGATTTAATTAATTTGTAAATGAAAATGCGCAAATCATGTTTAGAGATTGACTGAAACAGAACACCCACCTCGAATTAACACAAAACTGGAAAATTGTTAATTAACCAAATGCGTGAAGCTTAGTTAAGTCTATGTGGAGCTTTATCTAATTAAAATAGATGAATAATGGCTGCGGATGGTGGAGATCAGTCAAATTTGTTATGCACATTCTTAATTTGTGCATGTTGTAAGATTCTTTTAGAGATAACATCGTTATCGCTAGCTTCGGACTAGAGCGAGAGTGCCCTAGCAACATTGACACCGGAGTGGAAACGTTTGGGCAGTCCGGAGTCTACTTGCGCTTGAGCACTGGACACACTGTCTGAAGCGACGTCTTTCTGGCCCAAAGTGGATCCGAAACGGTATTTACAGCTGTTGTCGCTTAGTAAGGTGTGCTTATTGGCTAGTGCCCGATAGGCACACATGCGGTGAGGCTAGATATCAAGTCAGACGGTAGTTGTCAAAGGTGTTTGGAGAAAGACGAAGAAGAATCATTCAAGAACTTCCTCCTTCAATGTCCAACACTCGCCAGACCTAGGTTAGAGCACCTCGGTAGGCATATCTTCGGCGAACCGAGCAAAGTGACTGGAATCGACGTCTGCCGACTTAAGAACTTTATTACAGAGTATAAGCATAATGATTCGTTAGGAGTTTTCCGAGTTCCACAATGGACAGTCGAATCTGTCTAAGAGAGATTATATGTAGCTGCGAAGACCTACCCCTTAACCTATCCTATCCTAAGATTCTACTAGATTAGGCCTCTAAGACTTCAAATAGAGAATAACTTTGCTTGGAAAAGCGCCGAAATTTATTTTCACCTCAATCGGATCTGCAGATGGAAAAATTCATGTGTTTTTTAGAAACTTAAAAGAACCTGGACTCAGCGGCACAATTATTCAAGCCGAAGCTGCGATGGGACTAAGTGAGAACTTAATTATCGGAAGCTCTAAAATATTAATTCAATCTAACTGAGCATTACATAAGAAATTTTGAAATTGCTAAACCTTAGAGAGAGGCGAATCCAACAAACATCTAGCGAAAATCGAATATGCCGGAATATTAAAAGAACGAACCAGTATATCACTTAAATAAGCTTTTTGCATACTCTCTGGTGTAAAATTCATGATCATTGTATTATTTCCTTCGCCTATAAATTTTCTGACAGGAGAGTAGAGGTTAAACTTAATGAGTTGGGATACAAAATAAGAATTAAAGATCATTATTAATTCAAGTAAACACCCAGTAATGTCTTCTAAAAGCAATATGACTATAAATCTTAAACGCATAGGTTTTTGACCCCTGACCCTTGTGGATCCCTAAACGACGATTCACTTATATATTCTATAGTTGTAAGTTTGGGCAATAACATACATATGTCTAGAAATGAGAGGAATCACTGTCTGTTCACTAAGCACAGTTTCTTGAACTACCTGGGTTCGAATAATTGTTCTATATACCTTTAAATTAGTTAGGTAGGCCTTTAAACATCCATTCAAATACTTTTCTATAAATTTGAAATGTCACACGGTTGATGAAAAGTTATCAGCGACAAGATCAAGAAACATTTTTAGAAATCACGAAAAGATAATGTAATAATATAGTACAAAAATACGAGGGAGGTTTCAATAGTCACTGAAGTTTTAGTAAAATGCTATTTTAGTTCAACATGATCAAACTAAAACTGTTCCCTTAAGGTTTATGAGAATTGTAATATATGTAGGGGTGTTTGCTGCAGTAAAGATATCTTCTTTCGATTAAAGTAACTTGTCTTCTTGAGTTATCAATTTTACAGTTAAACTTATATTTTAGAAGGATTTTATTACATTTTTATATCATAAAGAAAACATACATAATAAGTTCAAAGCATGTATGAGGGTTGCCACATTTTTTTCAAATATAGTAATAGAAACGAGTAAAATTAAAAAAAAAAATGTGTTTGAAACATTTTTGAGAAGCGTTGCCACCTGCTTAGAAATTGTAATTCAAAGAATTTCAAATTGAAACCAAAAATTAATCCAATATTAATAGTATGATCAAAATGAGAAACACTTGATGTGCTTCAACACATTTTAAGTGGGACTGCCACCCATCTAAATCGTAAAAACTGAAATTTTTTAGTAATAAATGACAATTTTTCCGAAATTTTCGGATTAAAAATTTTTTTTGACGCCTAATTTAAAAACATACTGTTTTCTTAAACAACCCTCGTACAAAGTAAAGTATGTAAGTAAACATGTACTTGATGAACAAGATTGCTTCCTAGTTGCACTATCACCGTGTTTCAAACAATTCGAGCTGATAATTATTGGTAATAATCGAACTACATGAGAAATGTACATATCAACAGGGGTTGAAAGATAGCATAATTAAAATTCAAACAAGTGTAAGAGAAGTCATAGACACACTTTGTTACGGCAACATGTTTAGCAATCAATGTCATCAATGATTTGACAAGGCAAATAGAACTTTCAATTAACATAGATACCGGTGTAATTGCGAAAAGAGTATAATATTATAAAGAATAGTATTCATTCCAATGACGGAAGGTACAGAGCAAAATTTAGTAGCATGTACAAAAATACTGATAAGCATGCATACATATGTTCATACATATATACATAAAAAAAAATAATTAATAGTTTATTCATGTTATTCTATTTTTCATAATAAATTTCAATTATTAAATTTTAATCTTAACACCAAAGATTTATACTTTTATGAATCTACAACGGAATTGAATTATTTCCCTTACAACTTTGTATGTGTAAAAGTATTTGAATGCCATAAAACCAGAAGCTCTCTGCTTTACGCTCTCTTAGGCGATAAGTCAGTCGCTTAGCTCCGCCCATTTTTGTGGAGAGGGTGTGTACTCATTCTCTAGCGGTTTATCAAGTACGCAGCAATAGCACACATACTTACACATATAGATATATACATATGCACGAATATATCAATTTATGTATATGAGAAAATTAATTAATTCGATTTTAGTGTGAAAAATAATAATAATTACTGAGTTAAATTTATGAAGATAATTGAAAAATTTTAATATTAAATTTTATTTTATTTATCTTTTGTATTAGTATGCCTTTACTCACACAGTCTTAGTTTGAGACTAATGGCCTCTTTCCATAAATTTTTATGAAACTACATTTTTGATGACACCACCCAAAAACCAATCTCGCGTATCTAGATAATGGAAAGGGGAGGCGCTATATATTGCCCGGATCAGATTATTGGAATTAAAAATATTATTTCTAATTTAAAAGTGTCACCAGGGATAATTACAAAGAGTGTGTCATTATAAACAGAGAGATAGCTTGACATTTCAGAGGGCTTAATTATCTACTTTGATCATCAAGACAAAGTACCACTGAGGAAAGAACTAATCAATTTGTAGGATGTAGCAGTTTTTCGCAGCAAATAGTTTCTGATATGCTTGTAGTCAAATTTTATTTATGTAGATGGGTACCGAATCATATATCATCCGATATGTAGTATGTCTAAGCCAACCAGAGTAATAGAAATAATTATTTTGGGTTTTTAGGGCTAAATTAATGTGAGGACCAAATTCAACTTTTTTGTTCATTAAATTACATAAAGATTTTTACAAATATTGACAAATTTAGTTAATTTTTCATGAAACGTGCCTCATCTTCATTTCTACGGATATATCTTAATATTAGGTTGGCAAATATCTCCCTTTCGCCTGTTTGTCTTTTGAATTTCGCGGCTATGTATAAAGCGCTACAGAGCTCGTATCTGGCAATACTATACATCTTTGAAAGGTCTTGACATAACCTACAAAACGACGCTATGTATGATTAGCTATGATATTGTGTTCAACAGTTATAGACGTGTAAACATGGAGTCCGTTATTCGCGCTATTTTAAAATTTTCCATCGTTAAAGGCAAATCCGCTAGAGAAACGTTCCGTGATATTAATGGTGTTTTGGGGGATGAACACTTCGAACTGCGGAGGAATGGTTTCGACGATTCAGACGGGTGAAAACGACACCATGAATAAGCCAGCCGGAGGAAGATCTGTGACGACGAATACCGATCAAATCATGGAAAACATCGAGTTAGATTAGGTATGTGGCATCTCGTGACATCGCCCAGGAGATGGGACTTAGTCACCAAACCATTTAAACTATCCGCAGAAGGTTGGTTACACAAATAAGACTGATGTTTGAGTGCCGCATGATTTGACGCAAAAAAAACCTTTTGGACCGAATCAACGCCTGCGATATGCTACTGAAACGGAATGTACTCGACCCATTTTTGAAGCGGATGGTAACTGGCGACAAAAATTTATCACATACGTCAATTTCAAGCGAAAACGGTCGTGGACAGTGAATCGCCCCAAACAGTGGCCAAGCCGGAATTGACGGCCAGGAATGTTTTGCTGTGTATTTTTTTGGGATTGGATTGAGCGAACTGCAAACAACTGTACCGCTTGAAGTAGGCGATCGACCAGAAGCGTTCAGAATTGGTCAACAGGAAGGGTGTAGTGTTCCACCAGGATAACGCCGCACCACACACTTCATTGATGACTTGTCAGAAGCTGCGGGAGCTTGGATGGAGGTTTTATCGTATCCACCATATATCCCGGAGATAGCGCCAAGCGCCTTGGTGGTGAAAAGTTGAACTCAATAGAGACTTGTTAAAATTGGCTGTCCGAGTTCTTCGCAAATAAGGAGAGGGGTATTATGAAGTTGCTGTCTAGATGGAAACAGATTATCGAACGAAACGGCGCAAAGTACCGATATTTGCCAACCTAATATTTTCTACTATATATGTATATCCAATGTGTTACCCAATTTTTGCAGCAGAAACTCTAATGGCTTATAATATACGTAAACATAACCCAGAAGCAGGGTACATCCACTTTTCAAAACTGTCAAACCCATTCATGCCCCTGGTCCCAGTGAGCTCCTGTGTCGAATTTGTGTTGCTCACTTTAGCTTGCACTGTCTTCGGAGTTATATCTGTTAAAATTATTTTGCACTAACTCGTTTTGGAGTCATAACAATGGTCCTGTTCCGACCATTTACGAGAGCCAAACTTACCATTTGTATTAATAATAGGTTTTGTTAAAATAGCTCTGCCCGCGTAAGAGTTTATAAACGGTCTCGAAATTCGCTTCGTCGTTCTAAGCATTTCGAGGTACATAACCTATATATACCGTAATTAATTCTGAACAATTGTTGTTTAAAATATTATAATTTTGCACCTCTTGTAATCTTACAATATTTTTCGAGATTTTTACTCAAAATTGATAAACAGTTAAAATACAAAAAGCTAAAAGCTTTAAGAATTCACTGCCATGCATACAACATAAATACACCATAACACAAATCGGGCGATGATACTAGGGCCTGATTTCGAAGTTTATATCAGAAGAAAGCTAATAAAAATATAAAAACGATGATTGGATAATTACAAAAATTCTATAAGGTAAACAATCTCTTTAAATTTATTAAACCTCTTACCTTATTTATGAATATTTTAGACCGCTGCTTAATTTAGTGCATTACCAAATTGCTTAGTTTATGAAAAACCAAGAAGAATTGCTAATTGACTCAATTAAGAGTTAATTGAAAAACCTATTATCTAAAAATTGACACTCGTTGCCATACTTTTACGTTTTATAAAAATAAAAACAACAAAAAGACACTATAATTACCCTTTTTACAACTCCCATAAACCAGCAAGAGCATAAAAGAGCTAAATGAGAAAATTTTCAATTCTAGGTACCGAATCAAATAATTGAAAAACTCTTAAGAAATTAACGAAAAAGCACAAAAGCTAATTGAAAAACGTTTAAGTGATACAAACAACGGTGCAAAAAGTGATAAAGAAAGGCACAAAGTAAAAAACAAATTGCTTTTCATTTAACTGTTTTTCGCATATGAAAGCCCAAGTACAGTAATGAACCTGTTTTACACGCCCATAAATATAAAAAGAGACCGAACAACTGCCAAAGTAGCCAAAGCAATAACTGTTTAAGCTACTTAAAAGTAGAAATGCCATTTATTCAATTTTTTACGGTAATTTGTCTTTAAAGTACTTTAAAGTACCGCATATTTTACTTAATTGTAAAACAAGGTTAAAGGAACTGTAATATAATGAAGAAGGCGCTTGTGAGGAAGGAGTATGTAAAATGATATTTTTTTAAAACGCGTGAATACAATGAAATGAGCTGGGGTTGAAGTGAGAAGTGAGGAGATGTATGAGTGAAGAGGTTAGGTTATGATGTTTTGAGTGTTTTTGTTCAAAAACTGAAAAGCGTTTACTTTACATATACATATCAACTTAAAACTAATTAAAGAATTCATTAAGTTTCGTTAATATTTAGTTTAAACTCATTGTTTAAAGCTACGAATAGTCGGGTATGTCATTGGGTATGGTGCCGTCCATGTCAAAGCAACGACAAGTACAGGAGCTCACCGGGCACTCGGAGTTTTGTCTGCGCAATATATATTTATATATACAATATATAGAGGAAACGATTCAATATAGAAAGAAATTACAAAAAGCTGACTTACTTGAACCACTGCATCATGTGTTCGGTGTGACCGCCATGACGGCAGGTTTGACACCAAGAGAACCATTTGGAGAACGGTTTCGACTGCCAGCCAAGGCTTTCATGCGCCGCATCGCTGGGTAGCGTTATATTAAGCGTGGTACCCATGTGTAGTAAGCAAAGAGAACAGCGTGGAAGCGGCTTACGGCAACTGGGGCAGCTAGAGAGCTGTGTTAAAACAAAAACAACAATATATAATACTAAAGTGTATGTTTTATTTGATATTTCCAACTTACCTTATTGACATTCGAAGAAGCGCTGCGCATGCGCGCATCCTCCTGCAAAGCATTTGAGACCGATTTACCACAAAAGTTGCATGAGAGATAGACACTGCGTGTAGCACGTTTGCCAGTGCGCAAATTTTCAATTTTTATATCCAATTCAGCGCGTTTCTCCCACAAGCCCCAAGAGTTCAAGTCGTCCAAATAACTAGTAAAATTACTTTTAATACAAAAATGTATACAATAACAACAAATTTACCTGCTAATCCAGTACTGTATGCGATTATCGGTAAAGTGCTCGCGATGAAAGTAATTTACCGCTATAAGCGCAACACTTTGCACATCAGAGGTGCCATCCAAGTAAGCTTGTAATATATTTATGCCATCTAGCGATTCACCAGTGAGCAGCAAGCCATTTAAGTCACCATTTTCAATCGATTTCTGTATCAACTGTTTCACATAGTCGGACAATTTGCTCTCCGACAAGTATTTGCAAGCGAAAGCCACACGATCGGCGAGCGAAATGCCGTCTTCGGTCTGCAGAAGTAAAATATTTTTTATAATTTTTATTTGAGATTTCAATTTTTCAACTTTCTTTCAATTCAACATACCAACACCGCATCGAAATTATCATTTTCGGTGGTGAGAAATGAGAAAATCGCACGTAAATGCGCATCCTGTATTTGTTTATTCGCATTCGAGCGTTGATTGCGCCAAGTGGAATTGCAACGATCCGCATTGAAGCTGGAGAGCGCAATCGCCGCTATGCGAAACATGCTTGCATCATGTGGATCCTTGGAGTTGCGTGAGAGATCAGCCGCTTTTGAGAGTATATCACAAGCGAAGACGATTTTTAAATGAAAAACGCAGATCATCGCGGCACGACTGAATTCCTGCAAGGAAATTGAAAGTGAAATGCGTTTTATGATGCTTTACAACAACAACTACAACAACCTTACTAACCTTATTTTCGCACAAACTATTCACGAAACGCTCCAGATCCTGTTCGAAAACCCAGCCACAAAGCTTGAGAGCAATATCACGTTGTTCACTTCTACAAAAACAATAACAAGCATTTTGCAATTGAAATCAGTTAAAAAATGCATAAAAAAACAACAACTCACCTATAGCACACCAAATTATTTGAATTGATAAAATCCGGCCATTGCAACGCATGCGACTCTATGCGTGACGATGCCATTAACGCCTCAGATGTGTGTCCCAAATTAATGCCCAATACACTTTTAAGACCCGTTAAACGCTCTTCTCTATATAAATTACCCAGCGTGAGCCAAACGCTCTTTAAATAAGGCGTTAACGGTAAACTATCCACATGCATATCAGTTTTGAGCCCATAATCGCTCAAAGCACGCTGATAGGTTTCCTCAACTAAATCTTCTTTGGATAAACTATGATCAAGTATTTCAAAATTAAGAGCCGAATTCATTAGCGATGTTGAGGTTAAAGACGAAGTGCTCTGACTGCTATTTTGACGTGTCGGCGAATTGGCGATAGCCAATGGACGCTGTGGTAGAAGTGGTAATTTCTTATGATTGCTATAAGTGGTGAGTAGGGAGAGCGGTAAGCGAATTTCCAAAATGTTGCCTAGTAAATAATAATACAAATTTATTTAATAAAGCATAAAAAAATGCTCACGAGCATACAAACCTTGCTCCGATAATAGCAAAGCGCGTTCGTAATCCGTATTGTGCCATGAAAGTGAGGTTAGTGTAGGTGGTTTATTTGATGTGTAGTATTTGGGTTGGAATGGCTGCAATTGACGCTTGACGTGGTACACCTCACGACTGCTCTCCGCGTCAACACTGCGTATGTCATAGAGTGTAATGAAGGGTGACTCACGTTGTAGCGAGGTAAGTAAGCTGGTGCTGCAAGAATAAAAAATGACAAATTCAGCTAAGCAAAAATATAAATAAACATTCCCCGTACCGTGTTGGACACCAGCTGAGTTGTAAATGATTTTTGCCGGATTGTATAATCTTTAGTGGATGATCGAGCACGCGCAAGTCCCATAAAGTAATCACAGAGTCCAAATAGGAGCAAAGATAATTGCCATTTGGCGCTACAGCTAGACCATGCACCATTTTCGTTTGTATAGACTGACAAGTGGTGTTGCCCTCTGGAATATAAATTTATCTTAATAACTTTTCTGCTCAATTCCAATAAAATATTTGCAAAACTTACGCTTCAAATCGAAAAGCTTGATTTGTTTCTGACTCATACCGGCAATGAGTACGCGATGATTTTTGTCCCAACACATAGAGTGTGCAGATTCGGAGTGACCAAAGAAGCTAACTACATATAAAAAATATGCAAAAGAAAGCAGGAATATTGTTAATTTTGTATATTTTTTCAACTAACCTCACTTAAATCATACAATTGTATACTTTGCCACAAATTTGTACAAACTTACCAGAATCCTTGGGCACACCACGTTCAATATCCCAAATTGTGATGCATGAGTCTGAGCGATGACGATCGTGCCCTATGGCCAATACATTGTGGTCCAACTCATTCCAAGCTAGACAAAGGCACATGCGTTGCTGGCGTGGTGCTACAAAAGATTGATAATTATATTATCTTCTTTATTAAACTGCTTTAAAACTATTTTCACAACTCACTGAACTCCCAGCTGTTGTCGACAGTTTCATGAAAATCACATATGCCCACTTTGCCATCACCCAAGCCGACAGCGATAATGGGACGATTCTTGTGGTATGAGGGCTGTACACAACGTGCATATTGGTAACGTGTTTCGGTGGCCAAAAAATTGGCGGAAATGTTCGGTAAAGCACCTGTGGTGTAAAAATAAGTGATTATTTCCAATAAATAACTTTAAATATGTGCCAATTTAAAAGTAGCGCCTTTGCGACGCCATTTATATTTTACTTTCCAATGCGTCTGCTACTTACTGCGTCGATTATCATCGTGTTGTGTGCGCTCGTAGAGTTTTATTTCTTGTCCCCATGTTACAAACTTGTCTGGAAATTGTGGAAACCAACTTAATCCATGAATTGTGCCACTCATCATAACTTTAGCGTGCGTCTTTAATTTCTAATTGTTTACGAAAATTTTTCTTATCAGCGAATCAGCTGTGTGGTGCTACCTGAGAAAGTATAAAATTTAATACTAATGTTGCCATATGACTTCAATAGTTGTAATCGTTTTGTGGATGCTAAACTGTAACCAAAAGGTTGGATTGGTTTTTGTCTTCAAGAAATAATTGAAGAAAAACTTGTATTATCAGAAGAAAATCTCTCAATCACAGGGTGTTTTAGTTAAGTTCCACATCCAACCAACAAAATCCACATTTATAGTTGGCTATTGTCCGCCAGGTGGCAGCTCTTTACTTTCGCCATGTATAACGGAAATAGCGGGATAATCAGTTCATGTCAGTTCGTGGGTGGAATTTTTCATAAATTGTGAAAAAGTATTGTTAGTGATTTAAAAAATGTGAAAATTGTAGTTTTTTTAAGTGAATAAAGTAGAAAAAAGTTTAGAATGTGTGTGTGTTATGAAAATTAAGTGCAAGTGCGAAGTGAGAAGTGGAAAGTGCAGTGTTTGCCAAGTCATTAGAAATTAGTAGCAAGGCTTCTGTTGCATACCGGTTGTCTCTTGTTTATAATCATTTGTTTTTATATTTCTGTTAATAATAATTGCTTATAATAGTGCATAGTGCCGTAAATTATAGAAAAATAGTAATTCCCTGAGAAAAGTGTCTGCCATCGGCTCCGTGAATCGAGTCTTCCGCGAGTGTTTTGTTTTGTTGTTGTGTTGTGTCAGTATATTGTTGTCTTATATTTGTATAACTAAGGTGAGTAACAAATATGCATACAGATGTATGTACACATTTTTATTAATTTGTAGTACTTTTACATAATTTTCTTATATTATATACATATACAATTAAGGGGTTAGGTGGGTTACAGAGTTTGAAGAAAATGGTATTTTTAACATTTTTTTAATAAATTTTATTTATATATTTAATTGATACCGTTGGTACTTTACCTTTCTTGACATCTCTTGAGAATGATCATCCAAAACCAAAAAACTAAAAATATTTCGGTAGTACAAACATGAAAAAAAATCTCGTTATTGAACGAAGGAAAAGAAAATATTAAATTTTGAAATTTCGTCAGTCTTTTAACTATAAACACATACGAGAAATCACCTACCTAAAAAATATAGTTTTAAGGTAAACTCGTTTAAAATTTTAAATTAAAATTGACGTGGTCTGATGGGCGCGGAAATTCCGAAGGGTCAGATAGACCGATTTGAAACTTTTGGACATTTTAAGCACATATTCAAATCCTATCCATTAATTTGGCGGTCTCTTCTATCAGCCCAAGAATTATAGAAGAAAAGATTACGACAGAGATTTACTGTTACTTTTTTGTGTTTTCGTTTCCTAATACCCCAAATAATACCGTTAAATTTGATGTTTTAAACAAAGTTGCATTGTATACATGACATCAGATCCCAATATATGAACACAATCTAATTTAGGATCATAGGATTTTTATCATATATATTTCTTCTCACAAGAATTTTAATAGCATACTAGCATAAGGGGTTAGGTATAGTCAGGATTTTCAAAAAATCAATTTTTTTTTCATTTTTGTGAAGTGTAATATTTTAAAATTCTTCACTGAAAATTTTAAGTTGATCTGATAATTACTTTTCGAGTTATTCGACAAATAAGCATGCACAAGACCAATCAATTGTCGATTTTTCCCGAAAATATAGAACAAAATTTCCTGAGGCCGCCATTTTGTTAATTTTTAATGAATCTCCACCTTTTTTTTGGAACTGGGGCAACACAAACAGCCATAACTTTGAAAATTTTTTCAAATTTTCGTGACTTCAAGTCAAAACATTGTGTAATAATGTAATATTATTACTTTTGTTAAATAACATTATTTAATAGCAAAAAAATACTGAAAATCCTCATTTTTTCGTGTCTCAGACTAACCCTAACCCCATAATCGAACTTTGTTATTAACTTACTAGGGTCTTTCACATGTTTATCTGTATCTATTTTAAGATACACTTTAATCTTAATTTTAATAGATTCCCATAATAATACTTCTTAAAGGCTTTACAAACTAAACCTATACTATTGTTCTATCTTTAAAAATCTTTAAATAAACAATATAAATATATATTTTTTTTATTATATTGTATTTCATTATCACTTCTAATCTTTCACAAACCCCATAAGTGTTATTCAGCACATGTCTGCTGTCACCATTTTATTTATACACTTACTTTGCCAAGAATAGAGCTGACAGAGATGAAAGATAATTCAAAATTTGTCATTTGACATTAGCCGTTCGTTATCTGCCGAACGCGATCGTCGATTTGTCAACTAACTGTCAATTTTGTACATATAAATGTACATATATACATGAAAAGCCTTTGGAAGTGGCTACTCAGATAATGAGTCTAAACTTCAATAATTTATTGTATATACATTCAATAAAAATACAGTTGATATTGTGTGGATTATTATTTATTTATACACTTTCGTGAAAGAATGGCATGAATGAGATATGACATTTCTTTCAAGTGTTTGGATAAGATAATAAAATTTTTAAATTGCCACTTCCTTCGAAATAATTATGCTGAAACGTGTTGAGAGTGTATTATGTTGTATTGATAATAATAAAACATATGTTTTATGTCAATAAACATTGATTTGATTATTCTAGAAACTTATCTTCATTATTGGAATCTCTGTATATATAATTTTATTGATAAGTCTGTGTATATAAGACTCTTTGACGATATTTAAGATTTCAATTGCTTAATTACAAATATGTTAAGGAAACAATGAAGCAAAGCCCCACTCTAAATTTTGGGAGATTAACACTACAGATAAGATAAGATACAGATAAATTACAGATAAGATAAGATAAAATCTAATGGTTTCTCTAACTTTGCTTCTCATAACCTTAGGGCTTCTGAACGATGCAGGGTATTTTTTACCAAACACGTTTCTATAATTTTGAACTACTCGGTACTTATGAATCTAAGAGCTTGACTTAGCTTTTTTATAACACAAGATCTCTAGTATCGCTTGAAGCCCAGATTTTTTTCCTAAATAAGAGTAATATTATGTGTTAGAACTAATTTAGTCCCGGTCCCGAAGCTAATAGCGTTTTCACACAGAGGCAAGCCAATTAAAAATTAATGTAGATTTTTATTTTGTATGGTAAATCGATTTTAATTACCGTTTTAATCGAGCAGAGGCCGGTTAATTGATCAATTAGCTTCTGTGTGAAAAGCCTTTAAGCTTATGTTATGATCTTTTTGCGTAATTTTGACTTTTGGAAACCTGGCCTTTGACCATTTTATTAAAAATAAATACATTTGAGATGTTACACACGAGAACCTGTCTCACTAAGCTTACTCGATGATCAATATATAAAAAAATTACAATAACAAATAACAGTCCCACTTAATTACACCAAAAGAGGAGCTCACAAAGACATGCTCCTTTCAGTATTTGCTTTAATGCGCCCCAGTTTGTCTCAAATTGTCGCACAGTAAATAAGGGTACAAATCCTACTGTCTGCTTTCTTTGTTTTACTGCCATATATGTAGTAAATTCGAAGAATTCTTTCACCATATCAGTGCATTGATGGCTTTCATCACATTATCACCGTTATTTGTACGCTTGTATATTTAGTGAGCTATCGATTTCTAATTTAGCCTGTAAATAGTCGTTAATGACTTAAGATAGTATATATGTACTATATATGTGGGTACATAAGTGCAGACTTATTCAAGAATTTGCTGTAGACATTGATTAAAATCTTCTCGGCTTATTGAGCTCGTTTTGTCAATCAGCTTGAAACCATTGGAGCGTAAAGATCAATGTGTGTAGCTAAGTAATTTGTGTCTTCTCTATGTGACTCTCTAATAATTAGCAAAAGTATGAGTGGAATGGAGTGCACTGAATGCAAAAAAAAAATCATGTGAGACAGAATGAAATGGAAAAGAAATGTAATTATTTTCTGTATTGAAATGAATCGTGACCTCAAGAGGTTGGGAAATTATAATTGAAACTTCAATTATTTGGTTGGAAGAGGCTACAATGATTCTGTGTAATACTAACTGGAATTTTTTCGGATTTCTTCTCTAGGTCAATTGTCCCTAAATCTAAATAAATTCTAACCATTTAGCGCTGAAATACTTGTAATCCCAGTAGTGATCCCACAAAGTTCAAAACTTTTCCAGAAATTCGCAACAACTTTACTACTCCTCCGTTCATGACTTTTGAACCAGTAATTCGCTGGGGCCCGAAATATGGTTGTCTGTAGTACCAGATTCCAGCATAAAAAAATTCATCAAGCAACGTGGCTGTCCCCTGATCGAAACACGCGCAATCAAATCGATCACGTTGTGATAGACGGAAGACATGTCTCCAGTGTTTTAGACGTGCGTACGCTCCGAGGACCAAACATTGACTCGAACCATTATCTAGTAGCAGCAAAGATACGCACTCGCCTCTGTGCAGCAAAGAACGCCCGTCAACAAACACAAGGAAGGTTCAACGTCGAAAAGCTGCAATCACAACCGACAGCCGAACGATTTTCTACTCGACTTGCACTCCTGCTCTCTGAGAGCACTCATCAGCATCTCGATATAAGGGAGCTGTGGAACGGCATCTCAAACTCATTGCATACCGCTGCAGCCGAAACAATTGGTCTCCGGCAACGCCAAAAAACCAGTTGGTACGATGAGAATTGTCGTTCCGCAGTGGAGAGAAAACAGACTGCCTACCTCGCAACGTTGCGATCGACCACAACACGTTCGGGGTGGGATAGATATCGAGAACTGAAGAGGGAAGCGAGACGCATTTGCAGACGTAAAAAGAAAGAGGCCGAAATGCGTGAGTATGAAAAGCTTGAAAAGCTGGCCGACATGGGTAACGCTCGAAAATTTTATGAAAAGATGAGGCGATTAACGGAAGGTTTCAAGACCGGAGCATTATCATGTAGGGACCGAGAAGGTAATCTGATAACGGATGTCCAGAGCACACTGGGATTATGGAGGGAACACTTCTCCGACCTGCTCAATGGCAGTGAAAGTACAACACCAGGAGATGGCGAACCCGATTCCCCAATCGATGACGATGGAATAGATGTTCCATTACCCGACCATGAAGAAATTCGAATAGCAATTACCCGCTTGAAGAACAACAAAGCGGCGGGGGCCGATGGATTACCGGCCGAGCTATTCAAATACGGCGGCGAAGAACTGATAAGGTGCATGCATCAGCTTCTTTGTAGAATATGGTCGGAAGAAAGCATGCCTGACGATTGGAATCTTAGTGTGCTCTGCCCAATCCATAAGAAGGGAGACCCCACAATCTGCGCCAACTACCGTGGTATAAGTCTCCTCAATATCGCATATAAGGTTTTGTCGAGCGTATTGTGTGAAAGACTAAAGCCCACCGTCAACGAACTGATTGGACCTTATCAGTGTGGCTTTAGACCTGGAAAATCCACAATGGACCAGATATTCACCATGCGCCAAATCTTGGAAAAGACCCGAGAGAGAAGAATCGATACTCACCATCTTTTTATCGATTTTAAAGCTGCCTTCGATAGCACGAAAAGGAGCTGCCTTTATGCCGCGATGTCTGAATTTGGTATCCCTGCAAAACTAATACGGCTATGTAAGCTGACGTTGAGCAACACCAAAAGCTCCGTCAGGATCGGGAAGGACCTCTCCGAGCCGTTCGATACCAAACGAGGCTTCAGACAGGGTGACTCACTATCGTGCGACTTCTTCAATCTATTGCTGGAAAAAATAATACGAGCTGCGGAACTAAATAGAGAGGGTACAATCTTCTACAAGAGTGTACAGCTCCTGGCGTATGCCGATGATATTGATATCATCGGAAGCAACAACCGCGCCGTTTGTTCTGCGTTTTCCAGACTAGATAAAGAAGCCAAGCGTATGGGTCTGGTGGTGAATGAGGACAAGACGAAATATCTCCTGTCATCAAACAAACAGTCAGCGCACTCGCGTCTTGGCTCCCACGTCACTGTTGACAGTCATAACTTTGAAGTTGTAGATAATTTCGTTTATCTGGGAACCAGCATTAACAACACCAACAATGTCAGCCTTGTAATCCAACGCAGAATCACTATTGCCAACAGGTGCTACTTTGGACTGAGTAGGCAATTGAAAAGTAAAGTCCTCTCTCGACGAACCAAAATCAAACTCTATAAGTCGCTCATTATTCCCGTCCTGATGTATGGCGCTGAAGCGTGGACGATGACAACATCCGATGAGACGACTCTTGGGGTTTTCGAGAGAAAGGTTTTGCGCAAGATTTATGGTCCTCTAAACATTGGCAACGGCGAATACCGCAGACGATGGAACGATGAGCTGTACGATTTATACGACGACATTGACATAGTTCAGCGAATAAAAAGACAGCGGCTACGCTGGCTAGGTCATGTTGTACGGATGGAAGAAAACACTCCAGCTCTGAAAGTATTCGATGCAGTACCCGCTGGAGGAAGCCGCGGAAGAGGACGACCTCCACTCCGGTGGAAAGACCAAGTGCAAAGTGACCTGGCTTCACTTGGTGTTTCCAGTTGGCGCCAAAAAGCAAAAAGGAGGAATGAGTGGCGCGCTCTGGTGGATTCGGCTATAATCGCTTAAAGCGGTTCCTACGCCAAATATATATATATATAATAATTGAATAAATTTCCATTTCATTTGCTAATCGAGGAAATTTCTCAACATTGACATTTACCAAGGTTGACATTTTAATTTAATTTTTTTCGCTATTTGTCTGTCTGTAAACAGTAATCTTTTGGCATTTAGCAATACAATGTAAATGTGCTAAATATTGTTGTTGTCATAAAATATTTGCATGTAAACATTTATTTATGAACATATTTGCGAATTTATGCGGACGTCTGTAAAAAATTCGTGAGAATCTTCCGCTTGGATATTTAAAAGTGTCATTTTTATTTACGCCTTACTAACAATAACGGTGTACTTTTCTAATTAGCGCCGCTTAACAACTCAATTAGCACCCTTATTCAATAAATGACTATGCAAAATTTAATTAGAGTTTATTTTAATACTCGATTTTTAGTTGAAGTTATATCAGTAACAATATTTTTGATTAAAAAGGTAATATTGAAGGATCTGGCCGCGTTTATTTGGTTATATATATATATTTGGCGTAGAAACCGCTTAAGCGATTATAGCCGAATCCACCAGAGCGCGCCACTCGTTCCTCCTTTTTGCTTTTTGGCGCCAACTGGAAACACCAAGTGAAGCCAGGTCACTTTGCACTTGGTCTTTCCACCGGAGTGGGGGTCGTCCTCTTCCGCGGCTTCCTCCAGCGGGTACTGCATCGAACACTTTCAGAGCTGGAGTGTTTTCATCCATTCGTACAACATGACCTAGCCAGCGTAGCCGCTGTCTTTTTATTCGCTGAACTATGTCAATGTCGTCGTATAAATCGTACAGCTGATCGTTCCATCGTCTGCGGTATTCGCCGTTGCCAATGTTTTGAGGACCATAAATCTTGCGCAAAACCTTTCTCTCGAAAACCCCAAGAGTCGTCTCATCGGATATTGTCATCGTCCATGCTTCTGCGCCATACACCAGGACGGGAATAATGAGCGACTTGTAGAGTTTGATTTTTGTTCGTCGAGAGAGGACTTTACTTTGCAATTGCCTACTCAGTCCAAAGTAACACCTGTTGGCAAGAGTGATTCTGCGTTGGATTTCATGGCTGACATTGTTGGTGTTGTTAACGCTGGTTCCCAAGTAGATGAAACTACCTACTACTTCAAAGGTATGACTGTCAACAGAGACGTGGTTATTATTGGTATATGGCCTGATGTTGGTTCGGAAATTGATGGTTTTATAAACCATAACACGGTAGGACGGTAAACGTTGTAGTCCTGCATTCCATCAGAATCGATTATCAGGCTTTTGACAACTTGTACTTTTTGCTGAATAATTTTGCCGACTCTAAGGGTCTTCTCCGGACATTGTTTTAAGGATTTGACGACCTTTGTCCTATAGATTTTAAAGTCCACCTTGTTTGTGACTGTCTTAAATGAATGTCTCGAAAAAATGTCTGATCCATCCGATTGGTTTCCCATATTTTCCTCTTTTCTCCAAGTATGTAGTTCAGTTATACCTATAGTGATTGGTTAAAATATATATCTCCGGAACACTTAGCTCCTGAAAGTAGTAAATTGATTGTCCCTTTTTCTTTTTTGTTTTTGAACTTTATTGTTTCTCGTCATTCCTGTTCCATTTGGTCCACATATTCTTCTCTTAAAAAAATTACTTTGTGCTGATGTTAAAATATTTCTAAACAATTTATTTACTATCCGATTAAAGTCTTCTTCTTCTTGACTGGTGTAGACACCGCTTACGCGATTATAACCGAGTCCACAAGAGTACGCCACTGCTCCTTTTGGCAGTTTGGCGCCAAATGGTAATACCAAGCGAATTCAGGTTCTTTTCCACCTGGTCCTTCCATCGGAGTGGAAGTCTCCCTCTTCCTCGGCTAAATCGAATACTTTTGGTATTCGCCGTACCGTAAATCTACCACAAACTCTTTTTCTCGAAAACTCCTAGTGCCGTCTGATCGGATGTTGACGTCGTCTACGCTTCTGCACCATAAAGTAGGACGGGAATGATGAGGGACTTTTAGAGTTTTTTTTTGTTCGTCGAGAGAGGACTTTACTTTTCAATTGCCTACTCAGTCCATATTAGCACCGTTTGGTGCTTAAATTAATATCTGTTGATAACATTAATGGAAGTATTCGGACACTGAATACTACATGAAAAGTCATTGATTTTAACGAAAGATCGATCATCAAATAGAAAATATCTATCCATAACCTTAAATATAATACTGCCATGACATTTCAATCAATTGTTCTCAAGTTATTGGTTTGAGACCAGCCACTCGGTGTAATTATTGTTACATGGGAATGGGTGAAATTATTGTTGATGCAAACCAATGGTTTGATACGTATCTCGTATGCTCCGGCTCAATAATCTTTTGATACGGTCCTTAAATTGAAGGAATTCTGATGTGAACTCATTTTCAAATGACTAGGCTACGATGGGAAAAATTATGTTCTAAGAATCTCGAGTCTTCACACCTTCGAACCGGTATCGAAATATTGAAGGGTTGTTACTATAAATTCTTTACTCTAGATGAAGATTTTGTAGAAGCATAAAGTCATATTGTAATTCCACAAAATGTTCTCTCATTGTTAGGTCAAAGGCCTTCCCGGCATGTAATACATGAGTTCGGCAGATTACTAAATATTAGTAAAATACTATTTATTCATTTATAGAACAATTGAACGAGAATATAGAGAATCGCACCAGGAATATTGTGACTACATATATGATTTGGGGAGTGTGTTAATAACGGTAGCCGCTCGCAATTGACTCATTATCTTACCATATATGTCTATTATCAATACTAACTCAATATTTGCTAGCAATTTTGTTGAGACAAATCAATATTTACCGTTCAACTTCATACAGCAAGAATTACTGATAATGAAGCATTCGATACTTCTCTGCTGCCTCCTCCCCGTGAAATAAAGAATAAAATCAAAATATTTACATATTCTTATAGCGATTGTGTACAATTTATTTAGGTTTTTTTCTTCTTCTTTCTTCTCTTCAAATACTGTAAGATAAACTATATTTACATACATACATACATACATACGATCACATATGTATGCGCTTACATTAACATTTTGCTATTGTTATTATTCAACTGAAATTACAACTAAATGAACATTTGTGCATTTTTTTATTTAATATTTTTTTTTGCACACAAACATTCCAATACTCTCTGGCTAAACATTGACGATGGCAACAACAATGGCGTACAGCTTAAATATAGATATATCCACTAGCTAATACTTAGGCACTAGCTATGACATAAATATTATACAACCATACAAGCGCGTTGCGGCATATGTGTGTGTTTGATGTGTCTCCAAGCTTTCCATTTGTCCCAATTATTATTTATATGCCTTCCTTTCTTCTTTCGATATTCCCCAGTTATCACAGAGACCCACTTGCCGTACGCGCTTTGTGTCTTGCTCTACTTCTACTTGTTCTTCGCTTCGCTTTAATAATGCAAATCTAAGTGGGTCTCACTTAGCACCCCATTCACAGATTTCTCTTGTTCTTTTAACACCACATTGCCATTCTTTAGCGATTCCTGTGTGATGCACTCGCTCAATCGCTCGTCATCTTCGCAGAATATCAACTTGGCGGATGGTTGAATTAGTCGCTGTTTATCCGCCCCGAGCCGATGTATGACCAACAGTGGTCCATCGCCGCTTTCCGATTGTGACAGATCGTCGGGCAACTTCGAGATACCCATCGCCGCAGTGAAGTCAATGCCGGTGATCTTGTGGCAGTCCATGACCACGGGCAGACTGAATTGTACGCGTTCGCATGCCTTCATCACTTTGGCGCGCAAATGATTGATGGCGGGGAAGTAGATGACGCCGACGGGGGTAATACGTATGTACTGCAGCTCATTGGCCTGAAGAAAGTACAAATTTTTCTTAAATAATGTTAATCAAATAAACAAGAAAACCATATTTGCAACGCACCTCTTCAATTTTCACTGAGATCTTGGGATGCGCCCACATGAATAGTAAATGCAGCACTGTGACTATAATACTGACCAGCAGGCCTACTTCCACACCGCACAGTATACACACTGTGAAACATAATACCCAAACGCAGAAGTCGCGCTTCGCATCACGCCACAGGCGACATGGCAGCTTCAAATCCAGAAGTGTGACAATGGAACACATTAAAATGGCGGCGAGCGTTGATTCGGGTATGTAATTGAAGTAGGGACTGAGAAAGCCAAGCGCCAGCAGCACAATGGCACCTGTTTTTATAGGAATTTAGAAGGGGTTTTAGTATAATTACTTTACATTACATTATTTGTTTAAAGATTGAGTTTGAAGAATTACCTAAATACAAATTGGCCATAGGCGTCTTGAGCCCGCAACCATTACTGATGGCATAGCGTGAGAAAGCGCCTGAAACAGGCATAGATTGTACGCAGGAACCCGCAAGATTACACAAACCAACAGTAATCAATTCCTTATTAGCATCGACCATGCCCTTGGGAGCTGTAAAAGAATGAAGAAAGTAATAATTATAAATCTCAAAATCTCTTAATATAAAAACTCTTTAATATAATATTTGCGCAATTTAAGTAATGCAATCTAATAGTATTGATTACATGTAATCAATTACTTTATGATTACCATGAGGAAAAAAATTATTATATGAGATTGCGGTTTGCAGTCATAAACAAATTATTAATGTAATCTAAAAGTAATGATTACATGTAATCAAGTACTTTATGATTATCATGAGAAAAAAACATAAATAATTATATGGGATTGGGGCTTGCAATCATAAACAAATTATTAATGTAATCTAAAAGTAATGATTACATAAATTCAATTACGTTATGATTACTTATGATTATCAAACAATTTATTTTATAAAATTATATTATTCTATAAGTACGCGTGATTTGCAGCACAAAAAAATAAATATTTAAATTAATAATTATAATTCAATTATTATATTTGAGTATTCTTAATTTTGGCATAAGTGGTTACTGATACCGGAATGCATGTCATCACAACAATTATTAAGTATCATTATTCATTAATAATAACAAAGTAATTGAATCGATCACTTAATGATTTTTTGTTGGTTTTTGGACATTGACTGCATGTCAAGTGTATTTCGGACAGCATTAAAATTTCCATAATTTGCAAGTAATTGCAAACAATAAATCATTCACACTCAAGCATTGATTATAAGATAATTATTTGCTTGACATGTTATGATTACATGTAAGAAAAATCTTTTGATTAACATACCTAATTGAAAAGCAAAATATAAATAAAAATCTAAATACTGTCAAGTACTGGTTTTTGGATATTTTAGTTTGTTTTGGTAGTAATTAACTGGGGAATATAATTATATGCAAGCGAATGGCATAAAAAAACTTTTTTACTAAGTTAATTGTAAACAATTCTGTTATTAATGAATTGATTAATATTTTACAGACCAAAATATTGAAATTGATAATTATTTTTTTCAAAAATATATTTGAAATACCAGTTTTGGCTTTTAATAACGCTTATTTTTAGAAATTTTATTTTTTTAGGAGATTAATTCATTATTTTTGTGTTTGTAAATACCCAGTTTTTGTTAACAAAACACACTGTGGATTTCGTTTTCACCTTTCGATTGTTAATTTATAGATATGAATTCTAGAAAACTCCCCTAAGCCTACCCTACAATGACGTAAACGATAAAGGGGATTCATATTAAGCTCATTTAGACTTTGTTAAAGTGATATAGATAAGGAGAATTAGACTACTTAATTAATACAAGTACTTTTTGATTGATTCTCACTGATAGTCTAACCTTGATTTTTCGCAAGATTTTAAAGTACGCAATGCATTCTTGGAAGCCTTGAAAGCATAGTTTAAAAAAATTTCGCTATTCCTTCTGACAGGTGGAGATAGATTCGTAGAGATAATTTTTGGAATTATTATTGATATTCTATATAAAAAGTTGAACGGCTATGCTTTCTAATCTACTAATCATTTTGGATACTTACTCAGTTTACCAATTGAGATATTGGTGAGTATACCAATGATGGGTATAACAATAATACCAACATTCAATTCGGCTAACATATCGACAAATGTATATGTTTTTTCGGGTGTTTCCACTGAGAACTCTGGAATCGTAAAGTTGGGTAGTCCTGACAGTGCATTGGCGCTCAGCGCATATGGTACAGAGCTTTCCTCGCTGAGCCAAATGTACGAAACAGCGCCGGTGATTATAACGACCAAAGTATTACGTGAGAATGATAAATAACGCAGTATGGTGCTCACTTTCGGATTCAATTTTGGATGATTCGCCAATTTTTCCAATTGCTAAATGAATAAATTTGTTTAATATTGAAGTTCGTTTGAGTCGCCTTTTACTTACCTCAACGCCGAGCAGAAAACAAACCGCAAACAGACCCATTACGAGATCGCCAACATTGGTTTCCGGCAGTCTGGGTAAAAGCGTGCCAACAGATGCAATAAACCCCGACACGAGATACTTGACACCCAGCATAACTTTGATCTGTGATTCGATGACGAGTATAGCTGTGGCTGAGGAGAAAGCCTTAATGATTGGCACTGAGAGGAATTCGAATATTACACCTGTAATAGATGAGGGAATCATTTATGATTAATAAAATGTTAAATAACAGTTTAACAAGTAAGGAAGGACTAAGTTCGGGTGTAACCGAACATTTTATACTCTCGCAATTTCTTTATTTAACTTTATTTATACTATATAATACACAATTTGACCCACATATTCGTCATATATATTGTATAAAGTCCATTGAAAGTTGGAAACCATAATATTAGGTTAGACACAGAGGTCCTCGTGTTCGATATATGGGGCCTTAAAAACCTATGGTCCGATTTCGGCAATTTTTAGAATGGGGCTGCCACACTATAAACATAGTATTTGTGCAAAGTTGTGCACCGATATCTTCACTAGTGCTTACTTTATATATTGTTGGGATATATGGAAGCTATTACAAACCAAGTTTCATTGAAATCGGTCGAGTAGTTCCTGAGATATGGTTTTTGACCCATAAGTGGGCGACGCCACGCCCATTTTCCATTTTGTAAAAAATCTGAGTGCAGATTCCATTTGCCATTTCTTATGTGAAATTTAGTGTTTCTGACGTTTTTCGTTAGTGAGTTAACCCACTTTTAGTAATTTTCAACCTAACCTTTGTATGGGAGGTGGGCGTGGTTATTATCCGATTTCTTTCATTTTTGGACTGTATTAAGCAGTGGCTGAAAAAAAAAACGACTGCAGAAAGTTTGGTTTATATAGCTCTATTGGTTTGCGAGATATGTACAAAAAACATATTTGGTGGCGGGGCCACGCCCACCTCCCCAAAAAAATTACATCCAAATATGCCCCTTCATAGTGCGATCCTTCATACCAAATTTTATTTCTACTTTATTAACCTGAAGCATTTTACAAACTGTAGCCAATAATTAATTAATGTTAATGTAATTCAAAAGTAATCATTACATTAAAAAGTACTTAATTAAAAAGTAATCATTACTTTTTCAAATACCCTTACTAATTTTATTTGTGTGATATTTAAAAAATATAAATTAAGTAATTAAAAAGTAATCATTACTTTTTGCATGATATCCCTTCTAACTTCAAATGCGTACAATTTAATTTTCATTCAATAATATTATTATTTGTCTCTACATTATTTAAATTATATTGTTTTTACAAAGTTCCCGAAAACAATTAAATAAAAAAATTAAATAAAAAGTTTTCTTTCTAACGTTTATTTTATTTTAATTTGTTGTCTCATTACTTTTTTAGTAAGCACGTGCTCCTCAGGCTGTTAACCTATTAAAAATTATACATATAAATATATTTATTGCATTTATACAATATTGCCGAAAACCGGTACATGTTTCAAAAACTGTAGTCAGTGGCAATGAACGATAGACGAACAAGCGGCGCTGACCGGTTGAGCTACCTTTGGCTGCGTCATTTAAAAATATATCTTTCTTCAAAAATAATTAAAAACAATTTCAAAAAAGCTTTTTTTCGAAAAAAGGTTTAAAAAGTATTTTTTGTTTAAAAAACGAATCAAATATATCTGCGAGACTGCGCTGGGGGTTTACAACTAAGCACAAAATTATCGGCTGACTTATTAAATTTTTTAGTTTCATACATATAGTATACAAATATACACATATGTATGCAGCAATAAACCACGATGCTTTCCACAAAACACTTCCTATCCACATTAGAAATGCAATCAAATACAATCGTACAGATCTGTCAGCCGGAAAGCTCGTGCGCTGCAGAGACAAACTCAAGTCACTTAAATCTAATTCGTAAATGTTAGCATGCTTCTTGAAATCAAATTTGAGTACTACTACGAGCCGTATAAATTTTACAGTCCAACGCCGGGAACGTTGTCGCCGGCAGCGCTGCAATTCTGGCAATTGTATGCGAACTGTACGACGCGCGTCACACCGACCTTCAACTGCCCTCGTTGTGTGTGTGCGCGCCCACCGCTTGAGAGTGCGGAGAGTGCGCCTGTTTGTACAGCCGGTTTTCAAGTAGACGCTCACTGTCGCCCACCCTCAGGCTGTTCAATTATATATACTGTAGACGCACATGTTTATTTACATATGCATCTTGAAATTCTGGTATTGGTTCATATTACCTATGCTCGCAAAAAATTATAATTTTGCAAAATATTTACATACAAGAACATATGTATGTGTTTTATAATTTTTCCAATTTTTTTGTTGTGTTTTTGTTTGTGTTTGGTTATGAATATGCATAAGCCCGGCTTGTTGTTTGTCAAATTCTATTCGTTTATATTTAATAGATCAATGGCATTGATGGTAATGAACGCGACTTTAAGCTTCTCAGTTACACCTAAACCTCAAACCATGATTCAGTCTAAAAGACGTAAGCAATCTTATGTGTTATTTGTGCAGGTGAAAGCATGAAAGAAGTTTTTGTTTTTACAAATGTTTCATTTATTATCTGTTCGGGGTTTATGGGGTTTTTTACTATATTTACTTCTTTTCAAAATACACCTTTCTTGAAGTGCCAGAAATTTCGACCATACTCAGAAAATTGAGACAACATGTCAGAGATTTTTAAATAAATTTTTAATTACAAATTAATTGAATAATCATACAGTAATCATGAAAGTAACTGTTTTGCCTATAAAATTCTTGAATTACTTGCTATACACATTGATTACCAGATTTATTTTTTCATCCAATTTCATTGTAACAACCTTTCTAATGTATTTATCACCCTAATTAAAAATTATATTTAAATTACTATTTATAAAATAATGATTACAACTTGATTAGTTGCATATACTGAGTGATGCAAGTGAGTGACTTGGGTTTCTGTTATTAATAAATGACATTAAACAGCAAAATATTTACAAATAAATATTAAACAAAAAGTAATGATTACATTTCTAATTACATTATAATTACTGAAGATAAAATTGAATATTTCTGGCAATTGGCATTACACTGCGTATTAATTTTTATTTAAAAGTAATGATTACATTTCTAATTACATTATAATTACCGAAGATCAAATTGAATGTAGCCTCTGTACTAAATATTGTTTTTAGCATTGAATTAAAAAATAACGCTAATAAAAATTACATTACTGAAAATACTTACAGTAATTTTAATTACTTTGTTTAACAATTCGTTTTTAATAGCAATATAATACTGTATTTCTTTATCTATGAATTCATAATTACTTATTGATTTCAATTAAATAAATTTGTTTAATTATATTTATAAACCCGTTAAATAATGTAGTGATTACTTTTTTTGTAATGATTACTTTTGGAAAGTTTTATTAATTTTTTATTAAACTAAATTTAATTTTAATTGAAAATTATAAAAAAAGATCATGATTAATTAAGTAATTATTATGTAATGATTACTTTTGGAAAAATTTACAAATTTTCATAGCAATTATAAAAAAATAATTATTAATACATATTTTAATTACTTTTAAATTATTTTGTCAATATTTTTATCCAATATACTTCATATAACCTTTATTTCAAACAAAAAGCAAAAAATCGCTTTCTCACTGTGTATACAAATCACTAGAGCTCCCGTTAAACACCCTACTCAGACACATGTCGCTTTCAGTCTCATTACTTGAAGCAACGTAACCATATCAACGCTATCAAGCTTAAATCAACACCACTCGAGTATGTCTTACAATTAATGTCTATAATCTAATAGCGACACTTACCCACTCGCAACGAACCCATTATCAGCTCCACAACGCCGGTGAGGAAGGTGAGCAATATAGCGAATTCAATTGGCTTGCCGACAGTGAATTGCAAACTGACCAGTGCCACCAGACTGGTAGGACCAATGATCACTTTATTTATCGAACCGAATATCAGATAGACGAAGGAACCCAAAAACGCCGAACACAGACCATAACGTGCAGGTAGACCGGCTAGCAGTGCGCAGGCAATACTCTCGGGTATGATGGTTAGACCGAGTGTTATACCCGCTATTAAATCACTCATGGCCCATTCCGTGTTATAATCACCAATCCAATTGAGTATTTCCAGACGACTGCGTAGCGCCTTTTTCATTTTACCGCCCACTGTGTGTGGTGTCGATTTGCGGCGCAGCGCATCGCTGGTGAACGGTTTCGCCGATTCCATAATGATTTGTGTGGCATCCTGTGGCAACATTTGTGACTTGGTGCCACTATCGTAGTTCGACATGTTTTAGTGTTTTTATGATTATTTTTAAGCTTTAAAAATTTGTATTTTAAATTATATTTTATTTTTTTTTAATATTTATTAAGTAGTGATCTACTTTAAATGGCACTGTTTAGTATTTATTTTCTTTCCTTTTTATTATAAAAACTTCAAACTTTTCCACACACTTTCTTCTTGCTTTCTAAACACCTAGATTTACGAGTATATTTTTATGATAAATTAATCTCTTCGACACTTGTGTATATATAATACGTATTTTTGTTCACATTGATCGCATTTGGTGATCCGCACGGTTTCGTTCCGATCACGCGTTGTTTTGCTTTTGAACTTTGCGGTAAAATGCACGTTTCGTTATGCGCCGTCTGACCTGCTCCCGCTCAATTTGACTGTTTTTTGTTGTTGAGCCGATCGTGTCATCGAGTAAGCGCTGCTCTTATAAGTATTATGTATGATTACTCGCGTCGCGTCGTCTTATTACATTGTACGTATGTATGTTACTTATTGTCGCATTTGTAGAATTGTCGTATATTTGCTCTAAATATAATCGCCTGTTAATGGGATCTTAAAACAGCCGCTGCATACATAAGCACACACAGTTTATAAAGTAACTAGCCGCTGTCTTTCATACGCCCCGCTGTCCCGTCGGTATTCTTAAGTAGCTCGCCCGAAAGTGTGAATTTTATTTCGTGAATGCAGCGTATTAAAGCAAAGCGGAGCGTAGCGCGCTAACGACGGTGGCTATGCGGCGGGCGTCGTGTAAACAATAACCCAAAACGCTGCAAGTTCACAAATTTTATACCAGTCGTTCGAGTATTAATATGTACATTTGTAATGGTATAACGGTCGATAAGTAATACGTACTTATAGGTAAGTCTTGTCACTAGATAGGCGTGAAAATAAATAAATACATTCATTCATCATTATTTATCTGTTGATATGTACAATAAGATTGTATTTATTTTATTTTATTTTATTTTTGCAAAAACACCTCAAACGCGTTCCGCTGGCACTGCCGTAACAGATCAATGTTCTGTGGTGGAAACTTTGTAGTCCGGAAAGGAAATGAAATCAGATAAACAGATTTTGTAGAAATGCCATCAAGCGTTTCCATTCCATAAATAAATGTAGGAAATATTTGCTAATTATTATTGTGATTCGAGGAAGAGCACTCAGTCAGGTGGCTTTGGGGTTTGAAAATCGTTACAATTGAATACTTATTGTTTTTGAAAAAGTGAATATAGTTTGCTAAAAAGGATTCTGCCTCATCTACTATCTCTTTTGAATCAGCGCTGTAACCCTCTAATCAAAATTATTCCAGGTCCGTCTTAAACTGATAATTGATGTCTTCGTAGTTCAGCGCTATCGATAATCCCAGAGAAGATAAGTTCAACTCTACCTCTTTCTACTTCTACTATCTATCTGATGCTAATTCGAATCATCAACATAAGCTAAGGCCTTACCAGTTACGCCTTTCGAGGCCCTCTCTTTTTCCGCTTTGATCAGTTGGCACCACATTGAATGCTTTTAGATCTAAATCCTCTGGCTCAATTTGGCATAATTTAGACTGCGAATCTGATCGATATTGGGGTGATTATAAAGTTTGTTAAGAGGCTATACCAGTGTAACCTATGAAAAATTAGGCCATAATAATATGTCTTCCGTGCCAAAAATTAGTGAAATCGGGTCATAATTTCCCTCCATCAAGGTTTTAATTGAGTCACACACATTCAATTTAATATAAATTGAGAGTGAAAAACTTTAATTTGCTAGTGGAAAGCTTATGTATATATAGTATATGATAGCCTTTATGACAAATATTCTCATCTGCCCCACCCTTGACTCCGCGCTACCACTACACTTGACCTTCTAAAATATTAACAATAACTCTACCATTATATGTCCTCTACTTCACCTCACGTAAACTATAGCGTGATCTCATAATCTCCTAAAAAATGCAAAAAATTAAACTTGACCTCACCAGAAATCAATATTTGGAGAAAACGCGAAAAATTCGAAACCAAGCTCGACCGACACCTTTCATTCAAATTACAACAGTATACTCAACTTATTGAGAATTTTTATGAAACTTTCAGTGTTGAGAAGCTTATCGCTTGTAGTTATTAATACTTTAAGATTAAGTATCTGTCCCCGGTCAAAAAGTGGGCAAAAATGCATTAATATGAAAATTGAAGAAATTCAATTCCAACCTTTTATTGCCCGCAACTATGTTAATATTAAGGCTACGGGATTTGTAATTTGTGCAAATTATAGATGAGAGAATCCACTATAGATATAAACTAAGTTTTAATTTTGATAAATTTTTTAAAAAATTTTCATAGTTTTACGAAATTTTACGAAGTTCATAAAATTTTCATTTTTCTAATCCACTTGAGCTCACATGACTTCTAGCTTGGCTTCACCAGACCTCGTGTAAAACTTAAACATGGTCCCTCACTTCACTTTAGACCTACCTTCAAGTCATCGATAAAAAATAAAAATAAAAAATTACCTCACATGGCTTCTAAAAATGTAATCAAACCTGACCTCATATTACCTCATATATACCCACCCCACACGTTGCCCTTAAAAATGTAAACAAGCTTGAGCTCACGGGACCTCTAACCTGTAAATAAACCAAAAATTTGATGTGACATCTCTCAATGTAAATAAACCCATATCAAAGATCAATAACCTCTACCAAAATGTAAACAAACCCTCCAAAGGTCAATGACCTCACCCAAAATGTAAACAAACACCGCCCAAAGGTTAATGACCTCTACCAAAAGGTAAACAAACCCCGACCAAAGGTCAATGATCTCGACCAAAAGGTAAACAAACCCCGGCCAAAGGTCAATGACCTCGACCAAAAGGTAAACAAACCCCGACCAAAGGTCAATGACCTCGACCAAAAGGTAAACAAACCCCGACCAAAGGTCAATGACCTCGACTAAAAAGTAAACAAACCCCGACCAAAGGTCAATGACCTCGACCAAAAGGTAAACAAACCCTGACCAAAGGTCAATGACCTCACCAAAGGTTTGTTTACATTTTGAGGGGTCACGTGACGTCAGATTTGTTTACATTTTGAGGGGTCACGTGACGTCGGGTTTGTTTACATTGTGACGGATCACGTGACGTAATGTTTGTTTACATATTGAGGGATCACGTGACGTCAGGTTTGTTTACTTTTTGAGGGATCACGTGACGTCAGGTTTGTTTACATTTTGTGGGATCACGTGACGTCGGGTTTGTTTACATTTTGAGGGATCACGTGACGTCAGGTTTGTTTATATTTTTGGGGTGAGGTAATTGACCTTTGACGAGGGTTTGCTTACATTTTGGGTTTTGTCATTGACCTTTGGCATGAGTTTGTTTACATTTTAAGGTGAGGTCATTGATCTTTGGCGAGGGTTTGTTTACACTTAGAGATGACATCAAATTTTCGGTTTGTTTACAGACTAGGGGTCACGTGAGCTCAAGTTTGTTTACATTTTTAAGCGTAATGTGTAGGGTGGGTTTGATTACGTATCGAAGGGTAATATGAGGTCAGGTTTGATTACATTTTGAGGAGCCATGTGATGTAAAATTTGTTTACGTTTTACACGAGGTCCGGTGAAGCCAAGCTAGAGGTCATGTGAGCTCAAGTGGATTAGAAAAATGAAAATTTTAGGAACTTCGTAAAATTTTGTAAAACTATGAAAATTTTCTCAACAATTTATCAAAATTAAAACTTAGTTTATATCCATAGTGGGTTCTCTTATCTATAATTTGCACAAATTACAAATCCCGTAGCCTTAATATTTACATAGTACGGGCAATAAAAGGTTGGAATTGAATTTCTTCAATTTCCATATTACTGCATTTTTGTCCACTTTTTTTACCGGGGGTAGATTTTTAACTGTAACGTATTAAAAACTACAACCGATAAGCTTTCCAACACTGAAAGTTGCATAAAAAAATTTCAAAAAATTGAGTATTTGCTGTAATTTATATTAAAGGTGTCGGTCAAGCTTGGTTTCGAATTTTTCGCGTTTTCTCCAAATATTGATTTCTGGTGAGGTCAAGTTTGATTTTTTGCATTGTTTAGGAGATTATGAGATCACGCTATGGTTTACGTGAGGTGAAGTATGAAACATATAAGGCAAGGGTTATTGTTTATATTTCAGGAGGTCAAGTAAGATCAGTGTAGTGGTAGCGTGTGTTCAAGGGTGGGACAGACGAGAATATTTGTCATAATGGCTATCATATGTTAAGATATCTACATATAGTATATATGTGATGTTTCCACTAGCAAATTAAAGTTTTTCACTCTCAATATACACTAAATTGAATGTGTGTGACTCAATTAAAACCTTGATGGAGTAAATTAAAACCTTAGTCGACTCAATTAAAATTTAAATTGACTCTAAAACCATAATTGACTCAACTAATTGACGATTTGAAAAGTGTGTAGAATATATTTGTATACTCTCACAACAAAGCTGTGAAGAGAGTATTAGTTTTACAAATAAACTTGATAATGCAAAATCAATTTGAAAGAAAAGGCATTTGGGTTAGATTATTAAGAGAAGGGAATCGTTATTTGAAAATTATTACCCTTAAACTTGTACCAGAGTCTTTTTATTCCGTAGAGCTTAGATGTATTAGATACTACGTGTAAACAAGGAACTCAGTGTTACACTTTATTATTATTTTTTCATTTTTAAGAAATAGTGGGGTATCATGTAGTTAAGGTTAAGGATAATAGCTAGAAATTACATGTATATACCTTGAGAACCGGAGAAAAATCTTCAAAAAATATCAATAAGTTATAAATTCTTCTTCAGCACTTTAAGAATTTGAGTTGTTCTATGGACCGTTAAGGTTAAAGTCCGTCTTTAAGACAGATAATACTCAATGGTTAAAAACTCATTCCATGTGGCGACGATTTGTTTCTTAATTTCTTCGTAGGGATTGTGTAATTTATTTTTAACAACAATTTGTATAATTTGGGTTCGAGAGGTACTCCTGATGGATAATTCAAAAATATTTGTAAGATTATTTCTAGAAATTCAATATTTGTAACTATATTCTAAATTCAAATACATATTTATATTATTTCTAACTAATTGACTAACCATTTCGTATAGATAGTATATCTGTCCGCTAACATAATATACATTTCGCCGGTAACCCTTCAAGCATTAACTTGTATACGTCGTATAGCTATTATTGATTATTTATTTAATCTTATTTGTTATATTACATACATACTATTTTATTTGAACTTTCCGACAATTAATGAATTACTTTCAAATATTTACTCACCGCTTGTTAGTTATAATCTTGAATTATTTGTGTAAAAATTAAATTCGATTTGTTATAGGCTATCATAAATCATTGGAATTTGGCATATATATTGAGTGATGATATGTAATTACGATATCACAAAACATGTGTTAACAATAATTTCTAGTCAGCAGACATACTGACAGACTTATCTGGTGAAGAGATCGTAGAACAAAGAACAGATCACGTGCTTTTGTTATTAATTAATAAAATAAATAAGTGACTTTCAAAGAATATCTTCTTCATTAGGAATAGAGCTGGTATTTAGTTTTTAGTTGTTTAGAGATATTCAAAATAAGTCTTATGGTTCTTGGAAGTACCGTGGTGTAAGTTTTAAGTAAATACATTCCACAGGATGAAACTCATATAGTAATAGTATTTCCGCTATGAATATTTTTACTTGGAACTGTCGATAATTTTGTCAACGAAATTTTAAAATCTGACAGCAGCTTTTTTGACACTTGTCAATTCTCAATCGTCAATTGTTTCTATGAAACAAAACTGCCAAATTTGGCACTGATCGTAGAGAAAATAACTGTCGTGATATATTCTTGATAAAATTGTCACTGTCATTTTAAAATATATGTGCTTTATTACTACTTATTGTTGGAGAGATGAGATTTCTAATCGAAGAATTTTTCGCAAAATTGTAGAACAAACCACATAGCCTACTAAATGACGTAATTTGCAGACAAAGAAGACTGCTTGAGACACATTTTTAAGATATAATCATTTTGAATTGCGTCGCATATGATCAATAATATTAATATAGTCGACGAGTCCGGTGACCCATAATTTTTTTTGCAAATATTTGAGTATAATGAAATAAAAATAACTGTAGATGAAGATTTAATTAAATTAATTAATTTAAGATTTTGATAAAATAATTTGCTCATCAAGTGGATACATATGTCGCAATAAATCAGGGCGGTATTTACTCATAAAAGAAATGAAAGGAGAAAGCCGTTAAATCAAAATCTAATCTGATAGACCACTGAGTGCTCGAAGCATTCTTCCGCCAGCTGACATATGCTTGATGTCTGTCAAAAGCTCGGATGAATGATTACTACCGAATGTAGTACATACTTGTCGTGCAGTGTAGTCAAGTGCCTTGAGTGCAGCGGCTAACAATTCGTGGGTTCTACGTTCAAATCTCAATCTAAAATTATGTATACTATTTAATCTTTCTTTAAATACGGTTATAATTACTTAAAGAAAGATCAAACATAAGGAGGGAATTTATGACAAGCAAGGGTATTTTATAAAAAACATGAGCTCTTCGCTGTCAAATGGCGGCCCAAAATTGGCGTTAAGCTCGGTCAAAGAACTGTTACATATAAGAACACTTGAAAATAATCACAATACTTTGCCAGATCCGTAAGAAAGATATGAAGTGTAAAAGATTTATTTACAAAACAGTCTTCTTGTATGAATATAAGTACAGACTATATACGCCTTATCGTTCGAAAAAAAATATTTCAATGAAATACGCGTGTTCTAATCAAATATATGTATATCAGTCAGGTACGTATTGGTCTGAGAGACAGTTCTTGCGGATTTGGCGATAATTTTTTTAGAAGTGCTGCAAATAAATTCAATTAGATAATTATTATTGTGAAATTGGCAAACATTCGGTTATCTTTCTTTTAATATCTTCATCGTGTGATTTACCTTGGATCTATTTATGTATAATAAACACTTATATATGTTTGTAGACTCGGTCAAAATACGAGTTTTTGAGTTTTGGAGTATTTAAACTGAAAGAGACATTGTTTTGGCATTATATTCGTGATTAAGATAATTTTAAGTATTCTGTCACTAAAATACAATATTTATAAATAGAAAGCTTATCTTAATATAATATTTTTTAGCTAGCGCTAAAGAGTGCATAATTTCTTTATCGATAGCGGGGATCTCTCATTTTACAAATAATTCTTCACTCTTTATTGTTCTTAAGTAGTCTGGGTTAAAAGTGAACCCACGTCAATTTAGATCACTAGGTCATTTGTATTACTAGCCGGATAATCTTTTAAATATAATGTGTTACAGTTTCATCTTAGGATTTTTAGATATGCGAATCAACAAGTAGCAGATAGTGGGTTTGCTTACGTATATTCTTGCATAGTCTGTCTATTAGTGTATAAAGCAAAAGCACCAGTCTTTCCATTGTCAAACAGAATACGACATGCATGCATGTCTAAAAGCTCATTATTGATGCCATGCATCAACAACTGTTCAGACAGGAAATGCATATTAACAGGGTGTACCTTTTTCTGAACGTACATGAATTTGAGATAATAAGTTAAAATTCAACTGATTTTGAAATTTCGAAAATTTTCTGTTGTTTCCGCACGTTTTTGAAATAGGCCATGTATATCATTGGGGTTCTGAAGAAAGAGAGATAGAGAGAAAATAGTTTCTCAAAAGCAAAAAGATTTGTTTCGACAAAAAACTTTCATCGCTACCTCGCGATTTCCTCATAATTGTCGCTAAATTGCGTTGGAATAAGAATTGTTTGAGTTTTGAAGACATGAAAAGATGGTTGTAGCCAGATCCGATACTGTGGTTAGTTGCTGAAACAGTTCGAAATTTAATTCATGTTACAATAATTTTCATTGTCTTATCTACATTGTAGGGTTACACGGCCACCAATTTCCATATAGTACATACCCAAATGGTAGCATGATAGGTCCAACAAGTTTCTAAGATTTAAGATTTTGGGTAACATCTGGGAAGTGCTTTCAAATGATCCTAGCGCTTTACTTGAAATAAGAACCCAATAACCTGTATATACCTGTCTTAGTTTGGGTCTTTGGAAATATACATTCCTGGTATTATTCAATATTATTAAAATTAAATATTGCCTAACCGTATGATATCCTTAATTAATTGATGGTCCCCAAAAGCACCAAATCTCACCCTATCATTTATATATACTGGTATACTGTCACAAATTAGTTGGTGACAACGCACATAGGTCCCCATAATGCGTTCTAATGGTATGAATGCGATAATTAGCTGAGAGAGCATTTGGCCAACGATGAAAGATGAATACAGCATTCCCACTCGTCTGATACAAGGATAAGCGTCTAGGTAGCTAACTCTCGGACCAACAGATGGGCTGCACGGATGAAAGCACAAACAACACGCGCCATCTCAACTGAATCCTAATTAAAACGAATCGTTTTGACATTCAAGGCAACAGGAACAGCAACTACAACAGTAGACTATTGCAACAACAAAAACATAATAAGGGCTATATAGAATCATGCATATGTATGTATATATGGAGGGGGTCAATAAATCGCAACAACACTGCGATAGATAATCGATAGAAACAAATTTTCGGGGTGAAATAAAATGCCAGAGATACATCGATATGCCAGCATATGCTGGTACATCCCTCTACATAGATAAGTATGCATGTATGTACCTTTATGTATGTAGCTGCATATCTGCACTCAAACGTGTTCGTAAAGCTGCTTCTAATCTATTGGATTGGCTGCTATGACATTTGATGTTGTTTTTGTTTGTGTTGTTGCTATTGATGCCATTACAACAGTTGTACAACTGACACGTGCTAAGGGCTCAATTATACTGTAGTTATCAATAAGCTTACAAGCAGATACATGAATAACTACTATCTATGTGAGTTTATGCCTACAGAGATCGTATAGATATGTAAATACATATGTCTACATGAATGTATAAATTGAAGAGTACAGCATTATATACATAATACTAATCTATGGATGTATATATAATTTTTGGAAAAGTGTATTAGACTCAAAGGTCTAAAACCATTCATAAATACCAGTCATTTCTGGAGAGTAGAGAGCGGAAATATATTTATTGTTCAATGAAAGATTTGCAGTTATGTTTAGAAACGTGACCTTATTTGGATCTGATACATACATGTAACGGGTGATTTTTTTGAGGTTAGGATTTTCATGCATTAGTATTTGACAGATCACGTGGGATTTCAGACATGGTGTCAAAGAGAAAGATGCTCAGTATGCTTTGACATTTCATCATGAATAGACTTACTAACGAGCAACGCTTGCAAATCATTGAATTTTATTACCAAAATCAGTGTTCGGTTCGAAATGTGTTTCGCGCTCATGTGTGTTGAGCGATGAGGCTCATTTCTGGTTGAATGGCTACGTAAATAAGCAAAATTGCCGCATTTGGGGTGAAGAGCAACCAGAAGCCGTTCAAGAACTGCCCATGCATCCCGAAAAATGCACTGTTTGGTGTGGTTTGTACGCTGGGGGAATCATTGGACCGTATTTTTTCAAAGATGCTGTTGGACGCAACGTTACGGTGAATGGCGATCGCTATCGTTCGATGCTAACAAACTTTTTGTTGCCAAAAATGGAAGAACTGAACTTGGTTGACATGTGGTTTCAACAAGATGGCGCTACATGCCACACAGCTCGCGATTCTATGGCCATTTTGAGGGAAAACTTCGGAGAACAATTCATCTCAAGAAATGGACCCGTAAGTTGGCCACCAAGATCATGCGATTTAACGCCTTTAGACTATTTTTTGTGGGGCTACGTCAAGTCTAAAGTCTACAGAAATAAGCCAGCAACTATTCCAGCTTTGGAAGACAACATTTCCGAAGAAATTCGGGCTATTCCGGCCGAAATGCTCGAAAAAGTTGCCCAAAATTGGACTTTCCGAATGGACCACCTAAGACGCAGCCGCGGTCAACATTTAAATGAAATTATCTTCAAAAAGTAAATGTCATGAACCAATCTAACGTTTCAAATAAAGAACCGATGAGATTTTGCAAATTTTATGCGTTTTTTTTTTTAAAAAAGTTATCAAGCACTTAAAAAATCATAAGACATAAAAAATTAAGCATTACACTTTTTTTTGGTAAATCCCATGTCAATTAGCGTATATAAAATAAAATATTCATATCAAAAATGTGCCCGAAAGCTGCCACAAGAGTCGAAATATAATATCTTTCCAATGTCCATCTTTTAGGTATATTAAAGACACTGTACCTTTAGACACTAATCATAAGGAAACATGAGTATTTAAAGTATCAACACTTGAGGAAAAAAATAATATCACACAACGCAATTCCAAACTGTACGATTCTTCACAAATGTCAGTTTTGTTTCGACATTTGCGAAGCTGCTATTTTCAAACACTGTTGGATGTTCTGATATGCAATTATTTTTCATAGAATCGCTTAGTTTTGAAGAAGATAAGGAATATTTTCAATAAAGATTAGCAATTAGTTAAGGCTTGTTTGTCGAGTATTATTCAACAGTGGCTCAAGAAATGGAAAATTTATTTCATAGTTTAGTTCCGCTCGATAAATATTATGCCTTATTAAGATCGTGGAATTATTGAGCAAAAAAAAAGTTCTGAATCAGTTAAAAATTTAAATAAATAAAATTAATAAGTAAGAGTGCCCTAGTGTACCGCTCTATGAGTGCAAGTAGAGCGCGCGCGCACATGAAAAAGTTGTGCTATATGAAAATTTTTGACTGATTCAGAACTTTTCGAACTTTTTTCTTATAGTTGACAGTTTAAGCTATAATTTAAGCACGTCAGCATAATTCTCTACACATGATCAAAAAAGGCCAAAAACAGGGTTTTTTGAGACTTTGAGCCCATTTTGCTCAAAATCTCGACGTGATGGGCACTTTTGGAGTTCATATTCGTGTTCATCCTATAAGAATATCATTGTCTGATCTTTAAATCATTTTTTGTTTCGACCAGTTATAGAACTAAGAACGTTAGGAACGAACGGTCATATTTTATATATGTTACATCCCAAAAGCTCAGATATGTATTGTGCAGCGGGTGAATCTCATTCCACCGAGTTATGGTTTGGAATGTAATTCTAAGTGCCGTAGAGAAATAATATATATGTATAAGCTTTTAAGCCTATCAGAGGTCAAGTAACAGATTAAGAGTGAGCTTTTCCGACGTTTTCAAGCCAATTTCTGTTTAGCGATGAGGCCCATTTCGTCAAAATTGCCGCATTTGGCCTGACGCGCTGCCGCGCTGCTATTTCATTCAAAAAAACAACTTTATGATGTGGTTTGTGGGCTGATGGAATCATAGATCCATACTTCTTCAAACATGATGCCGGTGAGAACGTAACCGACAATGGTGATCTCGGCGACATTTGGTTTCAACAAGACGGCGCCACTTTCCACACATCGCTTCATTCAATGGATTTATTGAGAGAATACTTCGGTGAGCAGATAATCTCATGTTTTGGGCCGGTCGATTGGATTTAAAAAATAAAAGTCAAAGCATGTTTTTTCGAATGATTACAAACATCCCCATTAAATGTGAATTTTCTATGTTTTTTGCTTTAACTGGTTAGGCCCAGAATTATCTAATATAAAGCTAATTTTTCTTATCCGATAGTTTTTAGATGATTCTCCGAGGACTTATGATTGTCACCGCAAGGAATATAATTTTTTTTTGAAATATGAAAAATATGGATACCATAGTAGTTCCAAAAAGACAACTATTTTGTTGAAAAAATAGTTTTCCAAGCTGTTAATTGTATTAATTCTGAGATACTTTACTTACTTTCCTTACTCCAAGCTTTTTATATGCACATGCGGGTATTTTACTATTTTGTCAAACAATTCTTCGATTTCTATCCACAAATCTTTTTACATACTTCTCTTCTTAAACCAATACAAAATGAAACCTTATTTACAGTTTACACCATCATGGCATTTAAATCCGCAAAAGAAGCAAAAAAGAATTTGCAAACAAATCAAGAAGATTGAGCTTCTCAAATTGCCAGCGTTTATTTCACATTTGTTTGCTCATCGTTGCTGATGTTGTTGTTGAACGCTTCCAGCAATTTTCATGTTGGTCGTCGGGTGAAGTGACAAAGGTCGTGGGATAAAGAATCACAGCATTTGCCACGTGTCCAACGCCAGTGCTTGTGTTCTGATATGCTTGTAGGGCAGATTTCCTTGCTAAATGCCTTTGTAGGCGGCGGTGATTGTCAGTCGAGGTCAAGAGCTGCTGCTTCCAGTGAATCTTCAAAATAAGAATAATGAAAGAAAAAAAATACAATGTATTCATCCATCGGTTGATTTGGGTGTATTGTTTTCTAATTTTTATGGCAAAATTTTTTACCGAGAATCATTAATTGCCAACAAATGTTCACTTTTTTATGATGAAATCTGTTACGGCGGGTAGAGCTAAGCTCAAACGTGGCGTAATTAATGAGTATATAACTTTTTATCTAAAGGAAATATGTCTGCATCGTATAATGGTTTTTATGTATGTTTGCTTATATGTGGTTAATGATCAAAAATATCCGTACAGTGAAATAAAAAATAGTTGGGGGAAAATATTCCGTTATCTCGGCGATTAGCTCGTCATCATCGCTAAATTTCTTTCTATGCAGCATTCTGTTGGGTTCTGGGAACAGAAAACAGCTGCTAGGGGTCAGATCTCTAGAGCGGTCGGTATAGAAATATTTCGTCTTAATGAATGAGCGTTAAAATTTTTTTTAAAATAATTTTTTTGTATTTCTTTAACGCTTTGGATTCGTTCTATGGCTTAACTGGGTTAACTTTTGATAAGCCTTCGTAGTGTGATGGAGCTCGTTTGGTCCAATACTTAGCCGCTTGATCAAATAATAATTAAAATTAAATACTGATCAGAATCATTAAGCCAGCGGATCTCTGGTCTATTTTCGATTATATGACATCCACTTTACACAGAACATTCGCTTACCCAATTCTTTACGAAAAACTGTGGTCTAACTACGAGTAAGTGGCATGAACGTCGGTTATGTTACGATTTGTCTACCTTTCTTTATAAATTTTACTGATGTGAATCATCTTTATATATAGTGCGGAGCTAAATTACTAAGGATTCTGTCAATATGTCTTGGTAGGAGAGAAGGTTTATGCTGAGATCTAGACCCAAATGAACCGCGTGATCATCAAACCAGCTTTCTTAGATTAAGTCATACACTGATCGGATAATAGAATTTATACCGAAGCTTTGTATAGACTGGGTACTCAAAGATAAAATTAGGTTGGTAAATATCCTTCCGTTTTTTTGATGATTCCCTTTCATCCCCACCACAACACACAGCAAAACATTCCGGGCCGTCAATCCCGGCTTAGCCTCTATTTGGGACGATTCACCGGCCTTCGACCACGACCGTTATCGCTTGATATTGTCGTATGTGCCGAGTTCGTTCGCAGCTGTTGATTCGGTCCAAAAGGTTTTTTTTTTTGTTTTCCATGATTTTATCGGTATTCGTCGTCTCAAGGGTTTCTGCCGGCTAGCTTATCCATGGTGTCGTTGATTGGTATCAAAAAGAAAATTGTACGATTTTTATTTTGAAAATTGCAAGACAAAGACTTCACGACTAAAATATTTCATACTCTATCGAATGATAATGGGGAAAGATGGGCTCATAATTATTAGACTTGAAATTCCTGTTCTTTTGTCTTTAGCATAATATTACAAGTCATGTCCAATATCTTGTGAATATTTTCCTATAACGTAAACATAGACAAATACTTACACCATTGCCTGTACAAAATCTGCAAATGAAGACGCCGTAGAGTCAGCGATTTCAAAGACAGACCGCACGCGTGCACAGAAAGACTTCGGGACACATGGAGTGTGATAATAAAAGGCAATAAATATGTCTTTTTCACATAGAAGACTTCTTAAAATCACGCCAGCAACAACTGGCATAAAAGTTCTTTGAGATGAGAAAAATAAACGCACAGAAAAATAGATAAAAAAGAACACTAAAAGAACGCAACAATTGTGGAACACCAGTTGCAATAACAAAGTGGCGGCTACAATAACAAGCGCGAAAGCAATGCGAAAAAAATCCAGAAAACATGCGAAAAAACAACAACAACAAACACACTAACCGCATTTTGCATGCTTCGATTCCTGTTACAACCGTTATCCGTTCACGTTTTCTTCCACTCTTGTCCAAATATTCATTCATTCCTTAGTAATCCTTGCCACACACCGCCCTTCGGACCCCGTTTATTTTTGTTCATCGCTTGTCTAATTCAACTCCGGCAAAATATTAGTAAATGCGAATATTGTTCATCATACCATGAAATTCGCTGATTTATGCATAAACGATAAAATTGTTGAGCGCGGAGGGGGACAGGGGGAAGGAATATTTGTAAAATGCCAGCGGCAGCGCACATGCATGTGAAAATACAGTAGCTTTATAGGTACGCATAACGGATGCCTTCAGTGCATCCTTTTTTTGCAAGGATGCAAATGGAAATTTGCTTTATTGGCAAAAAAGATTGCAAATTCGGCACAGTGGGTCAGTTATATTATTTTACAGGTGTCTTCTTCGATTTACAACTCATGCTCTGAAAAGTCCATGTTTTAATTTGAAGAACGGAAAATAATCATTTAAGGAACTAAGATATTCAAAAGGCCTCTTATACATGGAATGAGTGAGAACGTTCCGATAAGTACTTAGCCTTACCACTAGATTACTAAAGAAAAAAAGAAATTTCCTATAGTTACATTTTCGGATGCGTGGTTTGACTTCGTGTGAAAGCGGACGGGTTCATTGAAAAATAAAAAAAAAACAGTCGATGTTTCAATGCATGTTTTTGACAGAGACGTGATATCACACATCCTCGGAATGCCCATCTCCTTCGAAGGATATCGTTAGAAAGTGGTGGGCAGAGTTTCAAAATGGTCGTATGTAGACATTTGATGAGTCAATTTAAGTTCTGAGTAATTTCGTGACTGTCGCCGAAGTATGGACTCATGGACCCACGGACCGCCGGATAAAGTTTGAAGATCGCATAGTTGAATACGCAAACACAAAAGTAGAAAGACTTTCTTAAATATTTCTAAACACTGCCAAGGCCGGAAACTTTTTCTATGTCGGAAGCTTTAGAAGGGCGCTTAGGAGTTCAAATAGGATACTGGAATATTTTAATTCGAACAATGTTAGGTAAGGTTAGGTTGTAAAGCTGTTTCCCTTTAGGAAACACGTAGACTTTAAAATACAAACCTTTGTGAAGCTTGGATCCCCCCTAGATTTGCAATTAGGAGTCGACAAAACGCCCAAACGAACAAATCTGCAGAGATTTTTAACTTCTATATTCGCTATTTCGCGAGCCTGCTCGACAGAGTGAGATCCCAGAAATCTCTTTCTTGATCTCGCGAAGGCAGGATATTCCAGAAGAAAGTGATAAGATGATTCCACCTCAAGCTCCTTCATGCAGCTTCTACAGCTACCGTCCGATAAGATTTTTAAGCTTACAGCGAGGATCCCGACGGGACAATGGCCAGTAAAATCCCCTACGATTAAGGAGAAGAAAGGTTTACTGAGGGCGAAAAGCTCGGTGGACCTACCGCGGTTTACCTTAGGTCAGAAGGACCTTGCGACTGCGCATGTGTTAGTAACTGACCAGCGCCCACTCAACTCAGCCGAGGCTCATCTGTCCATTAGCAAACCGCAATAGGACAACGGTGACAAGTCCTCCTCAATCGAACAAATTTCTAAAAAACTTGTTTTCTACTTTCCGAATTTCTTAAATTTTGCTGCGATAAGTCATTACAAATTTAATAGTTGAACATCACAAAATATACCACTGTGCGCCACGGTTATGCTCCATGAAAACCGCAGCAAACATAAAAGTCAAGTAAACGAAATTGACTTGAAACGAATGATGACGACGGCGCTGAGGAATTGAAATTTGCAATACAAATAAAACGCGAAATGCGTTTACAACTTCTGGCGCTTGTGCGCGTCAGTCTGCGTCTGAGTGTGTGAATTCGCTGCGCTTTTGCTTAGACAGATAGTTACGCATGAAGCATAGCGCCTCGACTGCAATGTCTGATGCACATGAATGCATTCTCTTCGCAAACGATCAATGTGTGCGTGTGTTTGTATGATTTCGTTATTTAGTGAAAACAAATATTGAACTTTGAGTTTATTTTGATGGTTGGGCAAAAGAAAATTGCTGAAAGATTGCACTTACAAAGCGAATGCGACTAACGCGTGTGTTTTTACATATTTCTTTCGTTTTATTTATGGAAGACGATGATTCAGCTTAGAAGTGGAAGAGTAACTCGTGATACTCTATATGAAAGCCTGCTGCGTTTTTATGATTGTCACTTTTACGATTCAAAATCGTGTCTAGTAGTTTGGATGTCAGGACAATGCATCATCCACGATCTCATACTTGATTGTCTGCAGCTACGTTACTCTCTCCATATTGAAAGACCCAGAACAAAGGAGATCGTATTGTTATAGGTGACAGACCTGCTTCCCGTATTCTACGCCTACTCGCCTCTTTTTGAAATCACCAAATAACTACTCAGCATACTCAAGCGGAGATACTGCAGTGAATAGGAAATACACTGTCATATAACCATATTAGGTTGGGGTACAATGATCGAGATTACTTAAAAGCGCGAGGATAAAAAAGTAGAGAGGTCTAACTAATGAAGATTAAGGTAAATAACGTCTAGAACTCACTTTTCGAATCAGTATAATAACGACAACAGTGAAAGGACCAGAGAAGACGATGAAAACTCGATCTCCCAAATCAAGACCATGGAGCTAATAACAATAATGCGGTTAAATAACTGCTAAATTGGATGGAACCGACGAATTATCGGGTATATATGTGGTTTATATACTCTATATAGGTTATTTTAAAGGACTTGGTGGAATTTGGGTCAAGAGGAAATGTTATGGATGGCAAACTTTGTCCGATCTAATAGAGTTCACTTCTCAAAGCATATATGTGTTGTGAAACAGATTTCACACGTAGAATTATTTTAAAAAGTGAGGGTCTAATATAGGATAACTCGATATCTTCAGGTCTCTCTTCCCAGCTGTCAGCTTCAGACAATAATTACCTAGATTAAGTTTCTTCAACGGCCTGAACTAAATGATTCTTATTAGAGACACAATCTCGGTGTGACTTATTGGGAACACAATATATAATATGCAAACAAAGCTATTGAAGCGCCTGTATTCCACAATATACAACCCCTTCACACCTGGTTTTCCCAAATGAACGCATTGAAACACATTCTGAATGCGTAAACACAGAAGGAAGAATGTAGCCGTTCAAAAGAATGTTGACTGAGATGTTTCGATTTAACAGAAGAAAATGAGACGCTACTTGAAACGGCGTCCGACGTCATTGACATATTGACAAGGCAAACAGTGATACAACAACAACAACAACAACACAAGTGAAGCACATAGAATAGCAACAATAGCTGTAGTGACATATCAGCCAGCTGTGGCACCTCATTCGCACCCAAATATTGATATTTGCACAAACGCACTAATAGAAATGCACACGTACACAATGCAATTGTGAATGCATGAAAAGGAATTTATCGCATAAATGAAGAAATGAGAATGAAATGCGCAAATAGTCCAAATGTCACGACGTGCTGCAGTTTGGATCGAGACTGTGCAAGCGCTGGCAATGCTTGGCAGAGACACGAAATGTTTTGGGCAGCCGATAAGTTCAAACAGGTTGGATGACAGTCATAGCAATGTGTTTGTGCAACCGCTTTGGTAGCGCCATAGCATGAGGAATGAGGAAAATGCAACAATGGCCATCAAGGACAACAGGAATGCGACACAAAATTACGGTATACATCTGCACCCGCAACGGGGATGGTAGTCGAAGAGCCGCAGACACTGTGCAATATAGTGAGAGAGACGGGTATAACAAATTATATTAGCAAATCGCATTATGCCATCAGTACTCGAAGGAAGTAAGGATAACATATACAAACCAGAGAAAATGTATAGGAATGCCAAGAGCAAATTGTCTGGTCTGAGAAGAGATCAATGATCAGAGGAGTAAAGACCAATATATTTGACGACGACGCTTTCTATTTTAATAGTCCGTGGTCGATTAATTTCCAGCTCATTTCTGGTAATGTAGACCCGACTGATATGAGAACGCTTCTACGATTATTTTTCAAATAGATGAAAAGTAGATGTTTGTGACAGCGATAACCCCCTTATTCAAAGAGAATTTTTGGTCGATGAGTGATATGTTTGGAAACGGAAGAAATGCACACGGTAAAGCTGTCGAATATAGTGGATAGGGAAGCAAGTTAGACCGTTTCATCCGATTTGGCCGTGGCGAAGGCGGAGCTGTGACTTTTTTCTTCACATTATAGAATGGGTCATAATAGAGCCCTTGACCTTCCCAAGATAGTCCAGAAAATGGTAGCCATCACCTTTCTGGTTGATTGGATAATCTTCGTCTTCTCCTGAATAGATTCAATGAGCGATGTCCATTATTTCGACTGTTCCTTGGTCTCTAGTGTGTACCAAGGATACATAAAGCCTAAATATTTGAAAAAAAATTCAGTTTCCCACTATTTCCTTCATCGTCCATGGTCATACATTTCTTGATTGTTACAACCATCGACACCGAAACGAGCATAGAAACTGAATTCAAACCCCTAATCCTTTTTCAAGTATCCGAACTCATTGAGTTGAGGTCCATAAGACGAATTGAGTAATTTTTAACAGACTTTTTCTTACGAAATTTGAAGTCCTATATGAGAACCTTGTGATTGATGCTGTCGAGTATGCAGTCCATGACTGGATAAAAATCAGGGTCCGTTCCGTTTACTTAGATCCGATTGTCGTAGGAACGGATATGTTAGATTCTCGTCTGAACCGCCTGTTGTGAGACCAAAGAATGAAGGGAGTACCTTTTCCCGTTTGCCTTGACTTCATTAGAGTGATGGATGAAGCTTTTAAAAAATCATTTTTGGTGACGAATTTCAGTTCCTCAGGCTCGTCAACTTGCCCGAGGGTATCGTTAGATTTGAAATAGCTCAAGAGTGTGGTGGGTGTAATCGTGAGTGCACTTTATCAACTGGACGAGTTCACATTTTTTTCTAAAATTCATAAAAAATAAACTTTTTCTCTACTGGGTTACACTGCACTACCGCTGAACAATCTTAACTCCGTTATGTCACATAAAGGGCAATTCACCACACTAAAAAAGCTGCAGCATTCGCATTAGCAACGTCAACATCGCCGTCAGGTCAGGGTCAGACAATGGTTATAAACACCTCTTTATCCAGTGCGATAACAAAATAGAATATTTGCCAAAGAAAAATAGCAAATAATATAAATGTGTTGAATTAAATAGCCGTAAATGTCGAACATTACAACACGTTGCTGGTCAAGCAAAGCGGAACGCTTGCAAGCGAGCGAAATAATGCAGCTGCTGCCGCCAATGGTTCAGCGCTTAGCCTTTTGTCCTTCAGCACAGCAGCACTCTGCTGCTGCTGCCTTTACAAACCGTTATGGGCGAACATTTTTTGCTGATGCCAATGCAGGCTTTGATGCCACACAATCTTCGTACCACACTCGGCATCCCCTCGCTTTAGCTTCTGTTGCGCACTCTACTCTTTACCACTGCTGTAGGAGCCATCAAGCATTCGGTGCATTTGCTGACGCTGATTGCAGTTGTGCGCTGCCATTTCCTTTGTATGCGCGAATGTTGCTTCTCGCAAATTTTTACCCGATTCTTTTTCAATCGCATTTCGTTGATTCTTTACTTTTACTTTTTTTTTATTTGCCTTGCCTTCGATTGCAAGGATTTGCGTTGTTTGCATTGGAATTTTCGTATTTTCGTTTTTGGCAGTCAATCAGTCATTTCATTGACGAAATATTTTAGAGTTCTAAGAACATGTTATATTTTTTTAAAATTAATTTAACAAGTAATGAAGGGCTAAGTTCGAGTGTAACCGAGCATTTCATACTTTCGCAATTTAATTATCTAATTTTAACATACACACAAATACACATCTTCAGCGAACCCAGTGAAGTGACTGGAATCGACATTAGCCGACTTAAAAACTTTATAATAGAGTCCAAGCGCTTTGTCGTATCATAAGGGTCTTAGATATCCGTCAGGAGTATCCGGGTATAACAAAGGGCAGTTGAATCTGTCCAAGTGAGATCTACAGTATGCGGAGATCTACCCCTTTAACCTAACCTAACCTAACACACCATTTGATATATATTCGTCATGAAGGTTAGGGTAATTTCTGGACCGATTTCACAAGTTTTCTCCAACAAGCTGCGTTATATCCAATATTATATATCCTCATAATATTGTCAGATATCTCACATATTAACTGACAAATTAAGTTTAAAGCTCACCGGATGTTTGCAAAACATAATTTAGGTATATAGGAACAGGAGAAGTTACGACCTAATTTTAAAAATTTTTGAAACAGAGCCACAATCTTATAAGGAAAATATTCCCCCTGACTTTCTATAGAATATATAAAAGATTTAGCGATATTTTCGATAAAAAAGGTATCCAAAAGCTCTGAGGTTCTCATTTTCCATATGTGGGGCCTGTAAAAGTTATAATCTGATTTCCACGATTTTTAGACGGAAGATGTCACAACTGTATATGTTTGATTCTAAAATCTTCAACGGTGCTTGATTTATATATTGTCAAGTGAGCGAATCAGATGGAATCCAATAGGTAGGAGGCGTCGTTGTCAACCAATTTCGATCATTTTTAAACCGTAACTTCAAGATATTAAGGAAATATTTTGTTCCAAATGAAAATTGGTTGAGTGGTTCCTGAGATAATATTTTTTAATCAGAAAAGGGCGTTGCCATGCCCATTATCATATGTTTATACCAATTTGAATGCAGATTTTATGTGCTCTCTTCTGGTTTTTTTCCAGACTTATTTTCCTGGGACTTATTTTGAAATTTTTAATAGTATAAACCAGTTACGTGAGGTGGGCATGGTTATTATCAGATTTCACCTATATACATGATAACTAGGATCTTTATAAAATTAGATAAACACACTTCTAAAAAAATTATAATTCCTATCTATAATTCAAATACAAGAAAGTATTTTTTGCAAGATATTTTTATTTTTTTGCTTCACACTCCTTCAAGAATGCGGATATTGCCCAGCAAAAGCGTCAATTGAAAAGTAACGAAAATGTGAGTGTGTAAAGCCTTTACGAAAGTGAGTGCGCATATGTATGTGTGTAAGTGGACGGACAGTAGCATAAACAATTGTGGCTTAAGTGTGTTGAGAGAAGAGCATAAGTGATAGATAACGGTAAAGTGTATTTACATTACTCGTTGATAACTTAAATGGCAGTAGCCATCAGCTGGTGCGTGAAAAAGTCAAAAGCTAAAGTTGTTAGAGAAGGCAAACGTACATACATACGAGTATGTTATCTATGTATGTGTTACACACATATATACGTATACAAAATACACACAATGTAAGAACACAGCTGCACAATTCGGTCAAAACGTACTATTTTAATGGCTTAGGAAAGGAAAAAGCAGAAAACTTACATTTAAATTATTCCTGGTGTGCTTACCCAAAGGCATGGTATTTTTAATCCTGCAAGCAAGGCTGGGTGAAAAAACTTTTGATTTCAGCTTGAGCTTGATAACTAGTACTATTACTGTTTTGTTACTGTTACAGCCACTACTGTATAAGCAATGAAGTCATAATACTTGTGACAACTGTTGTACCCTTTCAAAACCTTATATGAAAATATCATAGCTGAGCTTCTTTCTACTAATCTCCAATTTATGTTTGCACATAGCCCTTATTTAGTACCCTTATTTATTATGTAGGCTCTTGGCAGGATCATAAACTTTTAAAGAAGGCAAAACAATAAATATGTGCTTTAGAAATGTGTATAAGTACATGTTTATTAATTTTTGAAACTGTGTTTTCAAAGTGCCACACGTGAGTTATAAGTTTGTACCTCATTGTTGAAAGTCATTTCAAACAACTCTGCTTGCAACTTCTTAACTGTATGAGAGGTGCTTGAGTATTTATGCCCTTTTTAATTACTTTCAGTGTTTAGTTCACAATATTCTTCAAGAAAAATAATTTCTAACACAATTTTCATGGCTCGTCTGAGTCCTATATCTCTAAATTTCTGAGCGATATATAAATCGGAGTTCATTCTGTGTTAGGTTCAATAGCTATGAGAAGAAAATCGGAAGCAACTGAAATTATTTTATTATATATATATATATATTTGGCGAAGAAACCGCTTTAAGCGATTATAGCCGAATCCACCAGAGCGCGCCACTCATTCCTCCTTTTTGCTTTTTGGCGCCAACTGGAAACACCAAGTGAAGCCAGGTCACTTTGCACTTGGTCTTTCCACCGGAGTGGAGGTCGTCCTCTTCCGCGGCTTCCTCCAGCGGGTACTGCATCGAATACTTTCAGAGCTGGAGTGTTTTCTTCCATCCGTACAACATGACCTAGCCAGCGTAGCCGCTGTCTTTTTATTCGCTGAACTATGTCAATGTCGTCGTATAAATCGTACAGCTCATCGTTCCATCGTCTGCGGTATTCGCCGTTGCCAATGTTTAGAGGACCATAAATCTTGCGCAAAACCTTTCTCTCGAAAACCCCAAGAGTCGTCTCATCGGATGTTGTCATCGTCCACGCTTCAGCGCCATACATCAGGACGGGAATAATGAGCGACTTATAGAGTTTGATTTTGGTTCGTCGAGAGAGGACTTTACTTTTCAATTGCCTACTCAGTCCAAAGTAGCACCTGTTGGCAAGAGTGATTCTGCTTTGGATTTCAAGGCTGACATTGTTGGTGTTGTTAATGCTGGTTCCCAGATAAACGAAATTATCTACAACTTCAAAGTTATGACTGTCAAAAGTGACGTGGGAGCCAAGACGCGAGTGCGCTGACTGTTTGTTTGATGACAGGAGATATTTCGTCTTGTCCTCATTCACCACCAGACCCATACGCTTCGCTTCTTTATCTAGTCTGGAAAACGCAGAACACACGGCGCGGTTGTTGCTTCCGATGATTTCAATATCATCGGCATACGCCAGGAGCTGTACACTCTTGTAGAAGATTGTACCCTCTCTATTTAGTTCTGCAGCTCGTATTATTTTTTCCAGCAATAGATTGAAGAAGTCGCACGATAGTGAGTCACCCTGTCTGAAGCCTCGTTTGGTATCGAACGGCTCGGAGAGGTCCTTCCCGATCCTGACGGAGCTTTTGGTGTTGCTCAACGTCAGCTTACACAGCCGTATTAGTTTTGCAGGGATACCAAATTCAGACATCACGGCATAAAGGCAGCTCCTTTTCGTGCTATCGAAGACAGCTCGATAAAATCGATAAAAAGATGGTGAATATCGATTCTTCTCTCTCGGGTCTTTTCCAAGATTTGGCGCATGGTGAATATTTGGTCCATTGTAGATTTTCCAGGTCTAAAGCCACACTGATAAGGTCCAATCAGTTCGTTGACGGTGGGCTTTAGTCTTTCACACAGTACGCTCGATAGAACCTTATATGCGATATTGAGGAGACTTATACCACGGTAGTTGGCGCAGATTGTGGGGTCTCCCTTCTTATGGATTGGGCAGAGCACACTAAGATTCCAATCGTCAGGCACGCTTTCTTCCGACCATATTCTACAAAGAAGCTGATGCATGCACCTTATCAGTTCGTCGCCGCCATATTATTCTCCGAAAATATGATTTCTTAGTATTTTCACTTTCTATTGACACAAAAAATCGTGCATCATTATGAAACACCCATTACAAATGTTTAAATGCTTGAAATAGTATTTTGAGCGGAACTCAATTAAAAAGTTTTTCCACTGTTGAATAATGATGCGGGTAAAACTCACTGTGTGATTAAGTTTACTTAGCAATATTAGGGTGGCACCAATTTCCGAAGAGCCGAATAGTGTCTATAATATTAGTGGAAATTTTGGATTGTCAAACTTGGACTAACTAGACTTCAATTAATTAAAATTATTAGAATTATCCATAAATTAAACTTGAATATATACTAAATGACTTTGATTATCTATGTGAAATTATACATTGTTATAAAATATTTAATAACAGTTTAAATGATTGAAGTTCATATTTTTACTTTCAGGTATGTCAACATTTCTATTGGATGTTTTCGAAGACTTACAATATATATTGCTTTAATATGGAATTATGAAATGCTATTTCAACTGTTTTTGGTAAGTTATTTACCCTAGTTGGTAAGAAAAACAAACTAGGAATCTGTCATCTATTTGTCACACTTTTGTCACACTTATGTCATAATTCTGCCATTATGCTTTTCGAACTGTTTTGGTAACGACACCATGTGTTTATAACTGATCAACTTTTCAAAGTGATCAACTTTTCAGTTCATTAAAGATTTTTTCCTTCATTTGGTGTTTCTTAGTCCTCAGGTCAGGTTTTCATTATATCAACTTTAATGACATTTTTTAGTTTAATTTTCAAACTTTTGAATATGACAAATTCTTATTTTTATCATTGCCTTACAATTGAAGTTGAACAGCTCATTGTCATTAGAATGATTATACTCGATATACTATCATCTGAAGTCGATATATTACAAATTTTACGATTGCCAGTTTAGAGTCATTAAATTTGACATTCTATATAATATATGAATATTAATATATAATGAATATATATATAATGACATTCTATATAATATATTAATATTCATATATTATATAGAATGTCAAATTTAATGACTCTAAACTGACAATCGTAAAATTTGTAATATATCGACTTCAGATGATAGTATATCGAGTACAATCATTCTTACTTTACTTTTTTTGTTTAAAATTGTTATCAGTTTCTTACATAGAATTTGCTATATAAAAGTAAATATAATACGAAGTAGTGATCTGTGATTGTAAATATAACAATAATCAATATATGGTCTACAGGGCGTATGAGTGACATTTTCAAAAACAGTTTGCTCATCGTTATGAGTTGTATATCTTCATATATTGTAACTACTTAAATTTAATTATAATCAACTTTTTAATCTTAATTTTAAACCTTTTAATCGCTTCTGAAAATTTATGTACCAACCTAATATAGCTTTATTTATCTTCTTTCATACATGCTGTTAGTCAGAAATATAACGAAACAAAATCCGAAAGTGAAATTAGTTTTCAAACAAAAAGCGCGTTAAGCTATTACTCGTGAAGCTTCTTCGTATGTATACTTATACGTACATTGTTACATCTACAAAAGTACAATTGCATACACATATACCAATATTTGTTTGCAATTTGTTGACTTTAATTATAATTACTCGCTCATACACATATTCGATTGTGTTCTTACAAAGTTGTTAAGTTCAAATGAAAATTTCTCAAATGAAAGCAAAATTGATATATACATTTAAACAACAAATAAACTGGCGTGGTTATAAATATACATATATTAGTTGTCAAATCCGCTTTGTTGCTCTTTATTTAATGCTTTATAAAAAGTGATACAGTGATCGCATTTAGTTCAAATATGCTCCGTTTTGTTCGATAATCTGTTTCCATCTAGACGGCAACTTGACCGTAGAACCCCTCCTTATTTGCGAAGAACTCGGACAGCCACTTTTCACAAGCCTCTTTTGAGTTCAACTTTATACCATATATCTGGCCATATGGGAGCAGATCATAGTGGATGATTTCCCTCCAATTCCACTAAACACACAGCAAACCCTTCCTGGCCGTCAATCCCGGTTAGGCCACTGTTTGGGACAATTCAATGGCCTTTGACCACGACCGTTTTCGCATGATATTGTTGTATGTGATCCATTTTTCGTCGCCAGTCATCATCTGCTTCAAAAATGGGTCGAGTTCCTTCAGTTTCAGCAGCATATCGCAGTCGTTGATTAGGTCCAGAAGGTTTTTTGCATCAAATCATGCGGCACCCAAATATCAAGCTATTTTGTTATCCAGCCTTCTGTATATGGTTTAAAATGGTTTAGTGACTAATTCCCATCTCCTAGGCGACGTTACGAGATACCACATGCCGGCCTAACTCGATGTTTTCCATGATTTGATCGGTATTCGTCGCCACAGGTCTTACGCCGGTTGCCTTATCCATGGTGTCGTTTTCATCCGCACTGAATCGTCGAAACCTCCTCCGCAGTTCGAAGTGATAGAGTAACAACCATTCCAATTTCGACGTTAGGGAACTCCATGTTTACACGTCTATAATTGTTGAAAGCAATATTCAAACTAATCATGTGATAGCATCGTTTGTAGGTTATGTCAAGACCTTTCAAAGATGTATAGTATTGCCAGTTATGGGCTATGTAGCACTTAATACACAGCCGCGAATTTCAAAAGACAAAAAGGCGAAAGGGAGATATACCTCATATTAGTTACAAAAGCGTACCCTTATTAAATTTTTGTATTAAAGTATTGAACTTAAGCATCACATTTCATTGATTGTAGGTGCTGTGAATCTCAGGTATATCCCAGATGCTTTTATTTACCCATTCTCATTTATGTTCCTGCACTTTAACACTTTTTTTCCAAAAATGTCTTAACTAGTCCTCCTTTTAACATTTCTTCCTCTCTATCAGCACAGTTTTTTCGCCAAAATATCATCTTTGAACTATAGAAGTAGGCAGTACTTCCTCACTTTGCCACACTTACAAGTGCCACCTATGATATGCAATGCATTTACTTTTCATACTCAACTCGTATCGCAGCACTTCTCGGAAGCTGAAGTATTACTCAGCTGCTTTCACGACGCTTCTCTTATACCATTTTTGCCGTCCACATTTACCTCAATGGTTTCGCGTATTTTCGTGCCGAAAGTCCCGAAAGTGTCTACAGCCAGCCAACTGCTGATTGTGCTCTTATGCATCGTCTTCATATGCGTCTCATTCATATGAGTAGATAACTTTTTAGCTGCTTCTACGCCAACAATGGCGTCACACCTTTTGCATTGCCTGTGCCAATGCGCTTCCGATACGCTTCCGCCATTGACTGTCTAGTGGTAAAGGTAATGCACTTTCCATTACTTACTTACTTACCTGCCTGCTTGGCAACCGCGCGCGCGCGCTCTCACTACTCAACCGAACGTCGTACACTTCAAGTGCAACTGCAAATGCAACGGATTCGATTGCCAGCTATAACGCCGTTTCAAGGAGCGTATGTGCGGGTGTGTGCGTGTCGGTATTTTGGAAAATGTGCTAAATGCAAAGCGTGAAGTGCAAGTGTGGCATGTGCGAGTATGCACGTGTGTGTGTATGTGTGCCTTTGAATGAGTAACTTTTCAAGAGTGCTAACCCAAGATAAATACGTACTCAGGTGCTATAAATGATGGCATCCATCCATCTATGTACATGAAATACGGAAATCTGCTTTATGCATTGACGCGTAAGGCACGTAAATGTATCAGCATGCAAGTGTTTTAAGCTATGCGCATAGCATTTGCACATACATATGTGCATATATATCTTGATATTTGGTAGAATCACATACATTAGAGTGCTTTGCTATGCGCCCTGCGCCGCAAATATTGAGAAATTTTGACAACGTGGTTTCATTTGAGCTATAAATAGAGGTGATTAAATAGAAAAAAAAAAAATTATTTAAAAATAATAATTAAATTAATTAATTCAATACTGTCTTTTTACAGTTAATTAAGCTTAAAGTTCTATTTTAAAAAGAAATTCAGCTATCTTTGTTAGCAGAAAAAATGTTTCGTCAGTAGTTACTCATACGCACTGGTGTACACCAATCTGAAATTCCATATTACTTCTGATACTTTTTACTTTTTTTTTAATTTTCATGCAAACATTTGTTCATACATATTTGTATTTTTGTTACTTTATGATTTCATTCAATTTCGGATTTGAAAAAATTTCGGGTTCCCAAAATATTCGTTAAGCTAAAAAACGTAAAATTCATGAAAAATCAAAATAAAATAAGCTCTAATCGCATTAAAATTTTCGGGATTTTGGATCAATTTCGGGATCCCGTCCCGTCAAAAATATTGGGATTCTGATATATTCAAAAATGCAAAAAAAAACTTAAAAATCAGAGTAAAAAAAGCTCTCATCGCATTAAACATTTTTCGGGATTTCGAGATCACAATTTTTTTTTCGGGATCCCGAAATTTTGTAAAATACATAGGATAATAACATACATTTTGCGTTATAGGAGCATAACAGCTTCCAATTAAGTGTATGAAATGGCTCCCATAAAACATTAACCGTAGCCCAGAAATCAAATTTGGTTGCGTATACGCCACGGTAATACCCAAATTAATGTAACAAAAATATGGGACTATTTAAAAATAATATTTCCAACATTTGTGACCTAGAAACCATCCATTCAGTTAAGTTATCAAAGCTCTTACGTTCCTCGTTTGTCAAATTTTTCGAAAAATATATCCTTCCTCTTTGAATATAATCCTGAATAATTATCTGTGAGGGCTACTCATCATTATAATATTACCAATTACAATTTCAAATGTGTTTACTATCCAAATTTATCAACAAATGAAAAAAAATTCAGTCATATCCAGAATATATAAAAATTTTCTCAACGCCCACCTTTTCCTACTGGCTACAATTGCACACTTAGCTGAAGCAGCTTATGCTCATTCTCTTAAATACCTAAATGTTTATGCAATTTTCTAAAAAGTTTTCATATCAATAAGGAAACTCATGCATTAGAAAGGAAAGCAATCGATTTCACTGCATTTGCCAAAATTGTGCAATGCGAATAGAAGAGCTAGAGTGCGGTGAAATATAATAAAAGTATTTTAGTTCACATAGTTTATTCAAGCAAACGGTACGTGCGCAAATCGTTGGCTGCATCCTTGATATGTACTTGAGAATTTATTGAGCGATGCGCTTGCTCTTTTGAAACGGACGCGTGAATAGAGGAGAGAAAGGTCAAATGAAGATAGGTTTTAATGAAGAGGAGATGAATATACACAACTCTTCCAGAAAAAAAGTGAATGATAAGGTTTGGATCTAAGCTTCGATTTAGCGTAATTAATATATGTTTTTTCTATAACATCCAATTTTCTTAAGCTCTTACAATTGACACGGGTAGTTTTCAATATTTATCAGGCACGCTCTGTAGAAGTAGAGCAGACAATAATGCTTCTACAATTGCATTGGAAGACAGCTGTGGGCTCTAAGATAAGCTTAAAATAATAAAATCTGTATTTTCTTGAACTCACTTTGAATCTAAAATCAATTCATAATCTCATTCATATGGAGATACACGGCGTATGAGCAACATTTATACGCATTTCATATTTCATAGAAATTTTTCGAGTACTTTCTAACAAATCGTTCAACAGACTTCATAAGTACGCTTTAAATTGAACAGATTCATTTGCATAATTTTCTTTATGTATTTTAATTACACTTCACACCACTCACTCACCCACTCAGCAGCCGCTGAATAGCGCGCGCGCCTAGAGCAGACTTTAATAAAAGCTTAACGCACACTCGCTACTTAAGTTCGCGTCTAAGTATATGCATTTGTATTTTAAATCTTCACAGCCGCCTTTTTTTCTACTTCCTCCTCCACCAGCAGCACGTGTCGCTTTCTATTCGGCTATAGTATGAGTATGAGCATGAGCTTTTTGGTATAAAATATGTACGTCTGTATGTGGCACATTTGTCACATGTGTGACACATGACTTCAGTCGCTGAGCGCTCAAGCGTACTTGACAAGCTCTTTCAGCGTGACTCGCTTGTAAAAGATTTCATTTTCTGCAGCTACTTTGGTGCTTATGTGTGTGTGTGTGTTTCAGTGTGCTTAGCACTCATATGAGTAAGCTTTGAATTAGTTTTTAAGGCGTACGGTTCAAACAAAAAAAACTTTTTAAGTACTTTTACGAGGTCAATTTAGAATAAAATGGCGATTAACAAGTCTAACAAAAATACTGTGAGTAACAAAGTAAGGAGAAACAATAGCAGGAGCTCAGTAATAAAGCTAAATGTTGAGTAAGGACTAGAGTCAAATTAAGTTTGGAGAAAGTGAGAAGTATTAAGTGGGAAAAGAGAGTTGCTGAAATGAAAATTTTATTTTGAAATAAATTTTATATAAAATTAAAAATAATATTTATTTGGCTTTGTTAGTGGTTTTAAATAATATTATATTCATTTTTATTTATAACTATCAACCATTATTGTAGTTACTCTCTCTAGCTATATCCATGCGTCTAAATATTACTTAAAATTAATCAAAAATTATTTACTTTTTTTCGAGCCATTCCGGTATATATAAATCATGTGATACATGGCGTATGAGTAACATTTAATTAAGATCCTTAGTTTGGATAGTATGCACAGTATTTCATGAATTCCATACTTTATCACCTAAATGGAAACAAACGTGAGCAAGAGACCCTTCAACATCTGAACAAACCTTTGGCGAGGTCCAATGACCTTTGGTAGAGACAATGACCTTTCATTTTTTTTCATTTCTTTCACATGAATATTTTTTTATCAGAAATTTAACTTTTAATTTTAATTTAACTCGAGTAAATTTTAATTTTAATTTTAATTTTAATTTTAATTTTAATTTTAATTTTAATTTTAATTTTAATTTTAATTTTAATTTTAATTTTAATTTTAATTTTAATTTTAATTTTAATTTTAATTTTAATTTTAATTTTAATTTTAATTTTAATTTTAATTTTAATTTTAATTTTAATTTTAATTTTAATTTTAATTTTAATTTTAATTTTAATTTTAATTTTAATTTTAATTTTAATTTTAATTTTAATTTTAATTTTAATTTTAATTTTAATTTTAATTTTAATTTTAATTTTAATTTTAATTTTAATTTTAATTTTAATTCTAATTTTAATTTTGAATTTAATTTTAATTTTGAATTTAATTTTAATTTTAATTTTAATTTTAATTTTAATTTTAATTTTAATTTTAATTTTAATTTTAATTTTAATTTTAATTTTAATTTTAATTTTAATTTTAATTTTAATTTTAATTTTAATTTTAATTTTAATTTTAATTTTAATTTTAATTTTAATTTTTATTTTAATTTTAATTTTAATTTTAATTTTAATTTTGAATTTAATTTTAATTTTGAATTTAATTTTAATTTTGAATTTAATTTTAATTTTGAATTTAATTTGAATTGGAATTGGAATTTGAATTTGAATTTGAATTTGAATTTGAATTTGAATTTGAATTTGAATTTTAATTTTAATTTTAATTTTAATTTTAATTTTAAATTTAATTTTAATTTTAATTTTAATTTTAATTTTAATTTTAATTTTAATTTTAATTTTAATTTTAATTTTAATTTTAATTTTAATTTTAATTCTAATTTTAATTTTGAATTTAATTTTAATTTTAAATTTAATTTTAATTTTGAATTTAATTTGAATTGGAATTGGAATTTGAATTTGAATTTGAATTTGAATTTGAATTTTGAATTCCATCATACATCATGTTACTCATACGCACTGTACACCGTAACCATAAAAGGTAAAAAATGAAATTTGATAGATCAGCTGCCATTGATTAGTCAGCGTGTTTGTGTTATAGATATTTAGCAAATGTGAATATGATAAATTATAGCAGCGTGAAGCGTGGCAAATTTACATTTCCTTAATCTGTCAATTAGACGCGGCTGGGCGGCGCGTAAAGCGAATTAATTTAATCGCCAGTACAAATTATGACCAACTAAATAGCATGTAAAATCAGATACAAATATCCATGTGAGAGTGTGTGTAAGTCATCAAATATAGCAGAAACCTGCTGCTGGTTTTTCGTGTGCGATTATTGGCGAATTTGTCACGGTCATTATGCGCTAATTAATTGCTCACTCAGGTGGACACACGCACCCACTGCTAATAACTGCATGCATGCTATATAAAATTATGTTTTAATCAATAATTTTCATGGCGAATGGCTGCTAAAATAGTTGAATCACCGTTCGTTTGGCATTTAATTTGCAAAAAGCCGATTTTTTGGTCAAATAAACATTTGCTGGCATTTGTAGCCAGCTATGATTGCCAGCATGCACATATGAGTATGAAAATGTGTTTGTTAGCAAATTTTAATCAACCATTGCATTCACTGCGCCTCACTTCGGTTGCATCAAGTACGCAAGTATATCTGTTGGCGATCGGCAATCACCGCTTAATTATTGTAATTTCTATAATTAATTGGAATATTATAATTGATATAATGACTTTGCATTTCTGTGTTTCGCGTAAACGTTTTGTAATAAATATTCAATTGAGAATTTATTTCAATTTATCACTTGAATCGGTACGCATTTAATTTGTTGATAAGTATATATACGTGTGAGAGTGTGTTTGGGGAAATTGCTATTAGTAATTAACTAGCCGGAATAAATCGAAATTATAGCCCGCCATATTTAATTCTAAATTTATGAGTAGACGCTTCATTGTATACGGTCAAAAGGTTGCATTAATATTATATAAAGATTAACAAAAATATTGAAAACAAGTAAAGAAGGGCTAAGTTCGGGTTTCACCGAACATTTTATACTCTCGGAATTTATTTATTTATTTTTATTAATATAACAAACAGTTTGACTCACATATTCGGCATATACATATATCATTCATTGAAATTTTGAAAACCCTAACATTAAGTATCTGGGAGATAGGGGAAGTTATGACCCGATTTCACTCACTCACGGAGCCATATTATTAGAATAAACATATTCTCTCTGAATTTCTTCTAAATATCTTAGAGACTTACCTATATTTTCGGTAAAAAATTTGTTAGAAGCACCGGGGTCCTCATGTTCGATTAATGGGGCCTTGAAAACCTATGGACCGATTTCGACTATTTTTAGAAGGGCGATGCCACTCTTTAAATGCAGTATTTGTGCAAAGTTCTGTTCCGATATCTTCGCTAGTGCTTTCTTTCAGTTCAAAGTTCTGGTATATGGGAAGTAGGCGTGGTTGTGAACCGATTTGGACTCTTTTCATAACATATCATTAGGAAGCCAGCAAGATATTATGAACCGATATTCATTGATATTTGGCGACAAACCTTTATTAATATTCGAAATATACTACCTATTATTCTGACTGACTTTTAAAAGTGTTAAAAGTTGACAACTCTATTAAAAAATACTTCAAACTGTAGGCTTTCCTAAATCTCTTTTTATTTTTTCAAATTTTTGGAATTATTTTAATTAGTAAAATTTTAGTTGACTTATATGGTGGCAACCCATTTTTCACATGTGGCAAACCTTTTTTAAAAAAAATTCTCATTCTCGTATTTTATTTATCTTATAAATTCAGTGGCAGTATCTTAAATATATTTGTCTTAAACCTTGTCTTCATATCTATAAGGTATAGAAATCTAAACTAAACTATCTGAACTACCTCAATAATAACAATACCTAAGAAATTTTTTTTTTGATGGTCAAAAACTTATTTTTTATAGGTTTATTATCTTTTCGTATACGTGATTTTCAATTAATTAGACTTACTGCAAGCAAATCGAGATACGAGTACCGCAGTATATAAAAACCCAAATAAAAAACTTTCAAAAGGTGTACTCGTTTTATAATTTAACTGCAATTAGGGACACAATAGCCATTATCGAAAGTGCAAACCGATTTTTGCAACAACAAATTGACCAATTGTATGCACACATGACCTCACGAATACCAATGCGAATTTCAATTGGACGAAAAATTGGTTTTAACAAATGGTGAACTCGCTTAATAGCGAAATCAATAGCATGAACTCGCAAATGGATGCCTATGTATGTATATCAAGTGTGTTGTTTGTATGAACAATTGCCCATTCAAAGCAAATAAAATCTAATTAAATTTGGTGCAATCAGCGCCATGGTTTTTCCTCAACATGGAAATACATCTAAATGAGGTAAACACAAGTGGTGGAGCATGAAATATGGGGTGTTTCATTAAGTTTCATGGAAATGTTTTGAAAATCACTTAGTCCGTCATTTTGATACCTCTTTTAGGTTTGGAGTTGACTGAAGAGGAATCATGGACAGAAAATATGTATAACTCGATACTTTACTAGCCTAAGACCATTCTTTTACATTCATCTAGGGAACTTCATGCAATTTTCTTTGCTGGATCTAATATCTCCGAAGATTTATTTTTCCAGATTAACCTAACAGATTTGATCTCAAGAGTTCCTTATTACATATTCAACTTCAGAAGCTCGATCGCTAATATATTGTTTTATGAATAGATCGTATTCCCCAAAATGATATCAAACTGTTATCTTTTGTGAAAGCAGTGAGAGAGAGAGAGTGAGAACGCAAATCTTCTTATGAAACCTCAGAGATCTAATTCTACCTTTTTGTGGAACTCATTTTGTCACACCCTTTATATATATATTTATTATACAAATACACAAAGGAAGTGAATGTGGTTTCATATCGTAGAGCGCATTATGATTAATATCTCCTGTGGTGTGTAAATCAAACAGCGCCGCAGTGGTTTTGTTCCACATTCAATTCAAATAACTTCAATTGAGTATTTTTGGCACGTTTTTTTTTTTATTAACACATTTAAATGAATATAATTTCGTCCGAATGGACACCAACATAAGCGGAGTAATAATTAGACAAATTAAAGGGTAAAATTAGTAGACTTTATATGTATGAACTGTACGATCCAAAAATTATGAAAAAAGAAGATGCATTGAGAGGAACCTGAATTATTTTAAAGCCACATACTATCTTCTACATTATAGATTTATGCGACCGAAATTTTGGGAGAGGGATGAATAAGATTCCAATTTGAAGTGTGTTGAGCTCCTGGTTGATAAAAATTGCTGAAAGATAATTTCTAACGTCAGATTAATGTGCAACCCTGGTCAGCTATATGGATCAGTTTGAGATAGCTCCGGAAATAATACTACTACATATCCCATTTTCTCAGTTAATCTTTATCTGCCGTTAAGCATTATATCCCACTCCCAGTCCTTCCGCCTTAATATTGCACACATTCAGTCGTTATGAATATTTTATTGTTATTTATGAGCAGCCTCTTTACATTTTCTGTTCGTGCATGACTTATAGTCTGAACTACATATAATAACCCGGTAGGGAAATGAACGAGTTGTAAACTACTTTACAAATGGTTTGAACTGGAATCCTAACTAGTCCGCAATATATTATATTTATTTCTGTCTCAACTAGAAAATTATAGCTTTAGAAGAGCTTATACTACAAAAGATTATCAGAATTAGGTGAGAGCTAGAACATATAAATACGGAATATAGAAAAAGAAAGGGAACTAATATACATTTCACTCTTAGTTTGGGTTTAGAAAAAAGAAGAAGAGTAAAATATATATTTTTTATAGATTTCGCTGTATTAAATCAATGAAGAATTCTTTAAAAAATTTTGTATTCTCTAAGACTACTTCTTCTCGGACCAGTCCATTTTCATTTCTGATTTTTTTATTGAAAACTGGTATTTTTCAAACTAGTCCGATTTCAGTTAGTTTCCGACCAGTACCACAAACGCACATACAAACTTTTGCCAGATATTTCCATGTTGTAAGCAGCACGTTTTACATACATACCCTCCACACATCACTGCAGTAAGCACCCACACACCGAGAGCAGCACCAACACAACAAAAACTACTACAACAACAAAGATGATAACAACTGAACGCTCACGCGCTCTCACCACGGCATGCGGAGAGTGTGTTACCGGGTCGTGCGTTGATTCGGCAAGCAGGTCAGGCGTGCACACACAGTTGCGCATGTTGTGGCCTGACACACTTGATGTGTCCTTTTAATGTGACAAATTTCAGCGAAATTGTTGCAAGGACAATGGGTGCAAATACAAACAGCACTATATCTGCCAACCAGCAGAATAACAACAACAACAGCACCGAATCAGTTGTATGTTTGCATTACAAAGTGCATTCGCGTAAGTGTGTCATGGGACACACAGAAAGAGAGAGAGAGAGGGAGCGGAGGACGTAGGACGGAGGGCGCTGCAATAAATAGTTACATAAATGTAAGGTATGAGCAAATTGTTAATGGCTACGTCCACTCCTCACGCACGTCGCACGTCGCATGGTAAATGGTTGCCTATTAAAAATGCTTTTGTGGTCAAACTGCATGGTGCCGGCGCTGCGTCTCGTGTCATCACATATGCAATAAAAACAGCAGCAGCAGCAGCAACAAACCGCATGTTTGTGTAGCAGTAACATTGGAGCGGGAGCGGCGAGTTAATGCAGTCAGCGACGCATTACACCAGCGCAACAATAACAATTTCGTGAATAAGCTAAATGTGTGTGCATGCATGCTGCGCCTCGCGCCGCCCACCAGCTTATGCACTGTTTGTCCTCTGCGTTGCTGGGAAAACATTAAATACTAATGAGCGTTAAACATATGTCACGAAAATAATGTGTACAAAGACTGCGCATAATTTATGAGAGAAATTTTTAAACATTTTTTGAACAACCGCAAAGGGAGCTCTTAAAGACTGATTTGTTCTTCGACTCTAAATGTTTTTTTTCATCGAACTAAATATTTATTGATAACTTCAGGAGCGCTTATCTCTCATTACCAAGGAGCGCTTATCATATACCAAATTCGATGCTTTTTTTGAATAACATCTAAAAAATTAAACAATTTTTGAGAAATTTGATTTTCTATTAAAAAATTCGTGAGATTATAAAATTGAAAGCCGTAGAGCTTTATCATGCTAATTTTGTTCAAACATTTGTGTCCAAAGGTTAGTCTGTAAAGAATTGAGCGAATTATGTTATCAGGAGTTAGAAAATAGTAGCTTTTATAAAAATAAAAAAAAAAAAAACAATTGTTTAAATTTGTAAGCTTGTTTCGATCACGTATGTTCGAGTTCAAGTCGGTAATGAAATACAAGCTAGTATATGCCTGTAAATAAAACTTTACCGTATTTTTGAGATCCTTAAGTAGGTTCTAAAGTTCTATGGCTGATCACCACAAGAGGGGAGTACACTTAAACTACTAATAGTCCCTAGTAAATCATGGTCCACATAGTTTTATATTATGTCTCGACAAATCGTCGCTGAACCTACCACAAATCCATAAATGTGTTTTACTTATATATTCGCTAGTTCTGGAGGGTGTTCAAGAATATGAGATGCCCGACATTTTAGCCTCGTTCGCGCCAAGATGTTTGGGTGGCTATTTTAGAAAAAAATAATGATATTTAATATAGAGTAGTAAAACCCTTTAATAACTAAGAACTGGAAACTGAAAATATATCTGAAACAGAGTTTTGTGACCCGTAATTTTGATTTTATGAAAAGAATAATTTATGGGGTTTTTAACTAAAAAAAATTGCAGCAACATTATTTAGTTAAAAGTTGTGGTATTAGAACTCAGAAAATTTTATTTCATTATCACAATATCGCCAGATGGATATTAGGTCTTAAACAAAATTATCATACAGGACAACTGAAGTTAGTCACTGGTTGAATACCACAAAGGTTCAGATTATGTCACAAATTATAACATTTATTTTATGAAGAAGGTAACGGTTGTAATCTTCGATAAGACAAGTCCTAAAAGTGATTTTATAGTTGCAAAGTGAACAATTTTTGTAGTCGTGAGACTACTATAACTAGATAATATCTATCATTTTCGCTTTTGTAACATTTTAATTGGGATGACCGAGTCCAATGCCTTGCAGCATATAGAGATATGTGCTGCAATTCGTTTTCGCATGAAATTGTCATCGATAACGTGATGCCATGTGCTGTACTGTTCACTGTTCCGTTTTCGTTTTGAACCTAAAATCGTAACGATTTTGCATGTGCCATAAATCGAAATCGTCATATTTTTTCCGTTTTGAAATCAGTCGGCCGTGTGTGCGCGAATTATATTTGATAGTGCAAAATTTGGAAAAATGTTGATAATTTGATTATTAAGTCATAGTTAATTTAGTTCAAATTTAAAAAATTAAACATACTAAAACTTAAATTGTACATAAAATTATTTTCAATTTTATCCTTTATATTTGTCAAATCAGTATGAGAACAAATGATGAAAGACAGGTTCATATTTAATATTTTTTCCATCAAGTTCTTCGATTGCAAATTCTAAAATATGAAGACGACGATGTATTTATGTTGTGGAAAACTCGGCACACATGTTTTATCAAGCGCTGGTTCTGCGAAATACCCCTTCTCCCAAGAAATTTCAACGCACTGCTAATTTCAGCTCAATAGGCCGGTCGTGGGCTTCATTAAGAGCCTTATATCGTATATAATATTTTCAAATGCTTCTTTATATCTATATCCTATAGAACGAAATGAATCTGTAAATAATCAGATGCTGCACGTTAACATTGGGCATACAGCTTATACGTAAATATGGGACTCTGGAATATCTAAAGGATTTAAGCGATCTCTTAAAATGCGTCGGGCAACTTTCTCATTATTTTTCCAATCATTTCGGTATATTATAAGAATAAAGACACTCATATTCACAAAAGCATTTCACACAGACTTGTTATTGAATGTCATTTGTTTGACTATCTGCTGTTTTGAATTTAAGTTCGAAACACCTCAAATTCAATGCCTGATAGTTGTGGTTTCAGAAAATGTCAGTTTCAGGTAGCACCAAATTAATATACGAAGAAAATGTGAAAGAGAACGTCTTGACATTGAAAATACTCTAAATTAGCTATTTTATTAAGGTCCGTGTCTCTTCTCCTAAATTCAGTTCACTAATAAAACTCAACTAAGCGATCATTGAAATTTAAGTTTTGATTAAAGTGAAAATTTTACCGTAACCAAATTTTCGTCAGCTTTATTTTATGCAAATTGATGAATATTCATAAATTTATTCATATAAATATATGCGTAAGTATTTTAATTTGAAAGCGATGATTTTCCATTAAAAGTCTTCATGTTTATGCCATAAATTTCCACATTTCAAATCCAGTATTAAACAAATACTTACATACAAACATATATGTAAATAGCTGAAAACATGTACATATATATACAATAATTCAGTACGCTTAGGGATAACTGCATATATGTATTTATATGTAGTAATAAATAGTCGACGGACAGTGAGTGTGGACCCTCAAAAGTGTCGGTGCGTGAAGCGAATGTTTAGGGTGTTCAAGCGAAATGTGAAAAAATATGTTGCAAAATGGAATTTATTAATTTTAAATAGAATTTATGTGCACGTAAAATTTATGCAGCTGCCAAAAAAAGCGGCATAACAATTGACAGTTTGGTATTTTAGGTACCTAAAATATCTTTAACAAAGTTATTTATGTATACATATATGTAGTGAAATTTATGGCAATGAGTTTAAATTTCGGATCCAATAATTCCCTGCAGTGAAAAGTGTGGTTTTAAGCTGCTTCAGATTGCTTTAGTTTTAGACTGCTTTAGAACTAGTGTGTAATATTATACCGATAAATTACGAGACCTACCTTTTTCTCATACTAAAAGAAAATTTGTCCAGTATTTTTCTACATCTATGATAAATAAGACCAATTGCTTATGAAAACTGGAGAGAGAATTGCTCTCACTAAGAGTGGAACCGTATAAAATTAAGATAGACATTTTCCGGTATTTTCACCTAACAATGCGTATCCATAGAGGCTAGCTAACAATTTATAATTTTCAGTCAATAATAAACTAGTATTAGTTTTTTTGGAACTAGTTCATATCGGAGTAGTTGTATTGAGATAGATGCTTAACTGGTTTACCGTTTATTTGCTGGGTTAATATCAAAACATATATGTATATTTACGATAAATTCATTTGCGATAGGAGATGGCAATGTTTACCTCGTCTAATATTATTCTCAGATATGCTCATATTTCTTCAAATTTAGTCTGCCTTAAGGCAAACTCTGCATTTACTTGGTAAAATATATTTATAGCATCTTCACTGCTTACTTGGTGATTATTTAGACAGATTACTGTTGTGGCAAGATATCATTTACTATTTTACGTTTATTTAAAAAAAAAAAACTTTGGTTGCAAAATCTGATTATTTCACTGTTCACTGTTTCTATTTTTCAAGAAGTTTGGTCTGGTAAAAAAGGATGCCAGAGTTTAAAATCATTACAAGTTGACAAAAAATATACAATGATCTATGGTAGTCGACCTGAGAAATATAGTAGAGAACTATCTGCAAGGCAAATCTAATTTAAATAATGAAGTGTTCTAAATCTCTCCCACTCATGACATGTTAGATTTATAAATTTGATAAGTTAGGCGTCAGCCTGTCGTAGTATTTTAGTTTTATTGGCAAATCCCACCCAACCCACAGCAAAACCTTCCTGGCCGTCAAACCCGGCTTGGCCACTGTTTGGGATGATTCACAGGTCCTCGACCACTACCGTTTTTGCTTGATATTGTCGTATGTGATCCATTTTTCGTCGCCAGTTACCATCCGCTTCAAAAATGGTTCGAGTTCGTTCCGTTTCAGCAGCATATCTCACTCGTTGATTCGGTCCAGAAGGTTTTTTTCATCATGCGGCACCCAACCATCAAATTTTTTTATGTATCCAGTCTTCTGCAGATGGTTTAAAATGGTTTGGTGATTAACTCCATCTCCTGGGCGATGTCACGAGATGCCACATTCCGGTCTAACTCGATGTTTTCCTTGATTTTATCGGTATTTGTCGTCACAGGTCTTCCGCCGGCTGGCTTATCAATGGTGTCGTTTTTACCCGCTCTGAATCGTCGAAATCATTCCTCCGCAGTTCGAAGAGATAGAGTACCATCCCCCAAAACACCATTAATCTCACGGAACGTTTTTCTAGTGGATTTGTTTTTAACGAAGGAAAACTTTAAAAAGACGCGAATTTCGGCGTTAGTGAACTTCACGTCTATAACTGTTGAACGCAATATCCAAATAATCTTGAACAGCGTCGTTTTGTAGGTTATGTCAAGACCTTTCAAAGATGTATAGTATTGCCAGATACGAGCTCTGTAGTGATTTATACATAGCCACGAAATTCAAAAAGGCGGAAGAGCGATGTATACTAACCTAATATTATAAACTCCTCGGTTGATCCGTTAACATTCAGGAATTATTTTGTTCCAAGACATTTAAGAGTCACAGGAAAAAGAGAGGAAACTAAATATATTTTGATCTATATATTCTTTTCCGTTAATATCTAGACTTGTTCTCTAACTAGAACATTTAAAAATAATTCGATCTTAGTTCCATCTATTGAGTTATTTGAGTTTCTGTCTTAAGAAACATATTGCGAAATCGGTGGAAATTTAGCTGAATTTTAAGAAAGACGACATATAGTAGTTCTACAGTTCATAACGACAATCTTATTTATGTGATGTGTGAGGACCCGTATTTATAGATGCTTGAGAACCATCATACCTTAGTATCACTTCTTAAAACTGCAATAACAATACCATCTTACATAAATAGATAATCCGATGGAATTTAAAAGCAATCCCACCAAATTCCAAACTCAATCCAAATTATGATGTCAACACACATATGCTCTCAAGTACATATAGTACATGGGTATGCACTTTTAGCTTGCTATAGAATATCGCATACATTCCGTTATGCCATCGTCTTCGCTGGCGAACTTTTAGTACTTCAATTCCATTGCTTTCATTTGTTGCGCTCTAAAAAATTTCCAACTTGACAGGTGATAATCTATGCATGTGTCGTCGTCGTCGTCGAGGGCGCTTTGAATATATTACAAAACTAAGAAGCGAGCACCAGGAGAAAAAATGGCATAACTTTTGTAGAAAGTTAGAAAGTAGCAGCAACGCCACAGCGACTTAAGCTGGCGCGGGCGCTAACTGCAAGCGGCAAACGGTAAACGCGACGGTTGAGTGAAAACTAAGTGACAGGTAGCGGTACGATGTGAAAACTTCACCACTAAATGCTTTAAGCACGCTAAGGACCTTTTCGGATTATCCTTCTTGTTAATACTTGAACCGTTGCGGACAATACCGGCGAGAGTTTTGAGTGGCTGTGCGGCGGGTTTGAAGACGTTGTGAGACGGTGTTTTGGTACGCTGGTGTGTGTGTTTGATTTTGTGCCGCCCATCCTCATGACTTGGTTAGTTAAATGCTCGGATGACTTGCACCGGGATGCCTGTAATGAGTTTGTTAAGTTATTGTGCAGCTTATAGGAGCACTTTCATAGTTGCTGCAGATCATTTGCAGCTGTCTTGATTGAAAGTGATGATATCATAAATTATGATTCGGAATCCATAAATTGCTGTGAGTTTTGAAAAAAATGTAAAGTTGTAAAGGTATTTAGTTGAAGATGCCTTAAACTTTGGAATTTCAATTTCTTGTATTTGTGTAGCTGTTAGGAAGTTTAGTTTTTCATAAAACATAAGCTCTATCATTAATTTATGTATCTTTGAGGGTGCCGAAGGTTCGAAGTATAATGATTCCATGAGATGTCATCTTCTTAAGAAAAGAGTTTCTAGTGTAGAGTGTCGATACGTTTTATACGTACGGAGAGGAAGTCTGCTCAGTCGACAGCAAAGTATTTTATAATATCATGGTGCGAACCTTTATCGATAAGGTAAGGTTACAGAAAAACCGAAGACATCCGACCTCGATTTGGCATAGATCAATCATCTTAAAAGTGTGGTACGGCATGTCCTAAAATGGTTAGTCTGTCATCGTATTTCAGAACTCTTCTAAGACATTTTCTAGGAGTCGATTTATAGATTTGGTCATTTAAGGTCACTATTTTCCAAAACTACATACTAGGTAGCATCCAAAACATTGTCTGAAGTGTATTAAAGAATCCTGCAGAGTTGAGCCCTCGGCAGAGAAAATTTCGGACCAGTTCGGATTATGTAGATGCGACTGACGTAATGATGGAAGTTATATCAGATATTTTACGCTCAATTCTTCGGCCACAGACTCAAAAGTCACAAATCAACCTTTACCTGTTATTGGGACCTATTATTGGTGTTTTTCGACTATTTTGTCCGGGAACTAGAAATTTTGTTTGGAAGAATCAAGTATAACATAACCTATGATATATATTTTACATGTTGTAATAACCCAATATTCTGAAAAAAGGTAAATTTACCATATCTGCCGACTGGAAAAAGTGCTTAAAATAATTTCCAATAAAATTAATATTACTACAAATGAAACAATTACTGGTTAATTAATGATTACTACAGCAGTTAAGTGATAATAGCTGCCATAATGGCCAGCAAGATATTTAAACTTCCGCGTTTTAAAAGTTTTACGCCGGGAGTAATGTAAATACATATACGAACAGGGTGGAACAAAAGTCAGTTCGTTTTTTAAACGTGTTATATGGTACAGAGACACAGATAATGAGTAGAGAGCTTTTATATTTTGAAAATTCCAAAATTTTTAATAAAATAATGTCCCATTTAATACCCTCATCGACTCTTTGGTTAAATTTTTGTAGAGTGATACTAAAGAGGTGACATTTACTCGCCTCTTGATAACTCTCTTTTATTCATCATGGACGATCTCGTCTTGAGATATCTAAAAAAGATTATCAACAGCAAACCCGTGACTCTTACGAAATTAAAAATAAATTTTTTCCACTTTTTTCTATAGCTTCAGCAGTAAACCTACTTCTGGTTCACCCTGTATATTTACATAATTCACTTTTAACAATTAACAATCAACACACTGCGTGTTTTAATTGATCATTATTATTTGTTGTTGTTTGTGAAATGCACACACTTAAGTAAATAATCATTTTTATTATAGAAGAAATACATACATACATACACAAGCACATGCACTTATGTATCGATACATTCATTTTTTAATGAACGCAAACTTTGAATTGTTTGCGGTTTCGATGCGCGACGTTCGTCAATATTTGAACAGTTGATATGTGTACATGTATATTTGTATTCATTTATTGCAAGCATTAATACATGTAAATGGATATATGCATGTGTAAACAGGTGAGTGAGACATATATTCACGCAAATTTATATATTTAATTTATTTGTGTATGTGTGTGTTCACTTACTTGTAAAAATGGTGTCGCATCTTTCTTTATATAATATAAGCATTTTTGAAAGTTATTACAGTTATTTTTAGGATAGACAAAAAATATATTTAATATATATAAATAAATATATAACTACTACTTATCAATATACATTCTCTTTCAAGGATTTCATGTTTACGATATGAGAACTTTTTTCGAACTTTTCTCGGAAGCTAGCTTTCGATTGAAGTACTAGAAGACGTTATATTTCATTTTGCGAAGTAATGCCGCCGAGCTTCCTTTTCCTCCTTATAGATATGTCTTCTTTACATTACTGAATCGACATATAACAGAAGGTTCGAAAAAGAGTGAGAATAGAGACGAATGAAATTATTTTAGGTCGGACGAGATTTTCTGGCACGCTAGATGTCGATGTATATAGATATAGGTCTTTCCTCAGTTAAAAAATATGTATAGATACTTCTCTATTGAGCTTCGTATTTCTTCGGGTGATTCGAGCAGAAATTAATATGTTTTACTTATTTCAACACCTTTCATAAAACCACACACTTGAAACGTACCACTAAGAAATCCAAAATAAAGTAATACCGAATGGCTAACATTCCTTAAAGTATTTTTATATTTTTTTCCATAATTATTTAATTATTCCGATATATTTAACGCAAGTTAGTTGTTTGTACGATTCGCTACTAGCTAAGTATTTTTTATTGGTATTGGAAGTTGGAAGACAATCCCATGAGTTCCAAATTTCGAAGGACATTCAAGGATGCACCTTTGGTGGTCACTGGCGGACGGATCGGATGCACTAGGTAGATGGAATCCTATTTATATATGTTAGTGCTACCCAGCACAAATTTTTTGGTCCATCCACCATCACTCCACGATCACCGGGCGAGCGACGATCAGCAAAAACCGATTTTTTCACTTTGACGCGCTGGAGAGGATCGGGTGCGTCCGGGTGGTGGCTCAAACACATGAGTTCTGGATACGGGAAGTAAACTTTTCTACAATACTTCTATAATCATACTGAGAATCATACTAAACTGCGATTTTGGCTGAGATTTAACATATTGTTTGACAAACATTTCTTGAAATAGTAAGGGTTAGGTTAAAGAGCTCATACCTGGGACCAGAGCCACGAAAGATCCCATTTGGTCAGCCAAAACACCTCAGTCCTTGATAAAAAGAGAAAAATAGCACTATCTCGTATTGGGAGTACCTCCAGAGGTTTCTGTGTCTAGACATTTTAATGAATATCTCGATAATAGGGCAACATTAATGGCTAAAATATTCTGTATCAAAAACCTTTTTTTGGTGGTTCTAAAATAAAGATTTATTAGGGTGCGAACGGTCGTGATTAGTGACTTGTATAGTGATAGTAGTTTCAAGCTCAAATTATCATTCGTTAGAAAATAAGAAAGTTTCTACATCCCACGTTGGATTGCTATGCTGACATTATTTTCGGGTTTTACTGCATTTTTATATGGCAGAAAAAGCCCAGATTTCAGGCGTAAATTCTCCCTTTTGGTAATGCTGGAACAATGTCTCGATCGAAAGAACAGTATATATGATATTTCGAGAAACTGAACTCTGGTTAGTTGAAACAGTTAGGAACTACCCTTTTTTAAATTTGACATAAATAAGCTTGGTTTTATTCGACCCTGTTTTCCCCAAGAACTGGTAGAATAATTTTATCAGCTTTTTACCACTCTCGTTCTTCATAAATACAATGGTAAAGCATCGGGCAGCCTCAATTTTTTTGTTAGTCGCATTATAGCTAGCTACTCATATCTTTTGAGTGATGGAATGAGAACTAATTGCTCTTCGATTGGAAAGATGGATCTTGAATACTCTTTTTTATTGTTTTTGTTATATTGTCTGGTTGCTATTGATACATTTTCTTCATGTTATTTACATTCAGCAGATTACCAAATTTTATATACATATTTAAAATCGTTTGCCAATCTCTGAACCAGTCTATGAAACTTTCGTGATCTCTGGTAATTCAATATATGTAGCTTGGGTTTGTAATCTCTGAGAACATTTTAAATTGTTTTAGTCGAGTAAAATAGCAGAACAAGCAGTTTTATAAATAGTACAAGTTAGTTTTTTTTAACTAGTTAGTATTTCATACAAAAAATCCTGTTCGAGGTTTCCTACTATTCTGACTAGTTGGCTTACAGTCCTTGTTTTAGAATATTAATGCTAGTTGTAAATCAGTTATTTTTCTGACTATTTTAATGCTTCACTGTCCCGCTAATGCATGCTTTAATTTTGCTGCGTGTCTCTTGCTCATTTTTCAATTGTCAACGGTTCATGCTTACGCTCGTACCAGATTAGATGTTGTCGCAATGAATATGTCAAATTGGTCAACATCAACAACACCACCACCACCACCAGGGACGACTCCCATGCGCTGACTGACCAACAGTCATGTATGAATGTATCGCTCAACGCGTACGTTCCCTTCGGGTGTTGTGGGCGCGCACAGGCGACTTGTAGCGAGCGTGTTCCATTGCCGTCTGCATGTTTACACTAATCATAAGTTGACATTAATTGGGCGCATGACAAATTGATGGTGAAATGTATGGCCCAAATAACGCACTGAATTCTATTAACACTAACAACAACTACAACTCATGCGCACAGAGGAGGAGCGGCTAGCAGTGTTATTTGTGGTCAACGGTCGAATTTTTTTGTGGACTAGTATAAGCAAAGTTGCTATTAAAACAATTAATCAGTGTAATAAACAAGTGTAACTGTAAATGTGTGCTATTTGTATTGCCGGTCAACGCGGTTCATTTAAAACACATAATTTTTGCTAAATATTTTGCAACGGACATCCACATCCGGCAGCTTGTTCCGCTTCCGGCTAATTTATCGTACTTTTTTTGCCGCAAGCGTTACCTGCCAAGGGTGCGAAGCGCAGAGGTGTTGCTTTGCATGTAACTTTTTCGCACGCTGTACTACAACAAAAACCAGCAACAACAACACAAAAATATTCGAACGTTTCTCATATTTTCTATAAATAGCAGGAGAAGCAACGGAACCAAACTAATAATACTTACCGTGCAGTCATAAAAAGTAAATCATTAAGCAGTGAGAAGGAGAAAAGAGCACGAAGGAGAGCATGCAATAATGTAAAAGACGTCCTGAGCTGCTGCAGTGTCGCACTGTGCCGCGTTATAAATATAATTATCTGCAATTATCGCTTGGCCAACCGCGGCATTAAGGTTTCATTACGCTTATCTGCCAACTTCCGGCAACACAGCAGACAACGTTCGAAGATGACAGACATGAGCGCAAACGATGAGGGCGGGGAGTGTGAATTATCGGTTGCAGCCGGTTAGCGCGCATTCAATTATCTTGGTGGATGTGTATTGGTTGTGTCTTCACAGGCGACACCTTGATCTACCATCTCTCTAGCTGCTTGAACTGCATATTGCATTAGTTTAGGTTCTTGTGGTTGGTAGGGAATGTCGTTAGAATTCTTTACTGTAGTAATAAGGAAGAGGCCACTCGCAGCATTTTCTAAAATAAGTTCCAAACTCAACCAGGGACCACGAACTATAGTTTAACAGACTTGGATACCCTGGGGACTTGTCCGAAAGACAACCCTCAATAAAGTCTATCAAGATATTGAAAATGGATGATTTTCATGTTTCTAGTTGAGCGGTTTTAGGATAATTCAAGAGAGATTATCCAAAATTAGGGTTCTTGGCTTGTCTCTGGCCGATAAATAAGCCTAGAGCGATTATCGAGCTTTTCCAGTTTAAAAAAGAGACCGAAATAGGGGTTTTCCTCGAGGTTATTGTGTACTTAAAACTGCAAGACAACAAAATGTTCTCCAGATTTAATTCTTGTGTTCTAAACAACGGATTCTTTGAAGTAAATTTATAGCAAGGATATATTCTATTAGAGCTTTTCCCCAGATTAGGTCCTTGTTGCCTACTTCGACGGAATATTTGAAGTGTGGTTAGTGCAAACCCCGTTTATTAGACTTTGCTCAGCCCGATAAGACGATCTTTCGACTATTTGCTGTCATATGTAATAGTCAAAACTCAATAAAGCTTTCCAGGGGTCTTATCTTCAAAGCTCTTGAAAAGCGAAGGATAGTAGGATCGTCGAGAAGGAGGACCCCAAGCCACTTTTAATATTACCATGAGACTTTTCATGCCTTCTACGTACCACTCTCAAACATTTCTTGCTTGGTTCTCACTTCTTGAACGTACTCCATTAAGATTCTCCTATAAATACACAGCAACCTATGTGCGTAACATATATACAATTTCCCTCCAGCAGAATTGATGCTTGTTTTGTGCCACCGTAGCTAAATATAGACACACAGGTGTATTGTATATTTGCTGGAGTCTCAGTATTACTCCATTAATTTGTGTAAATTGCTGAGCTCATTTACGGCGCCAGGACGTACACATATTTCCCATGTCGGCTGGTTCATTGCTTTCACAATAAATAGGTGGCTGCTGTGGTGCTTTCTAGTTAATAGAAAAGCGGCATTTAGTGTTTTCTCTCTCTCACCGCTTTATTTATTTCACGCAATGGAGGCATATAAATTATGGCCAGTTGGCTGTCAGCTGACCAACCCGTACTGTAGGCACTGGAGTCTAATGCCGGTCAAGCTGCTACGCATCTTCCGTAAACATTTGCGGGTTTCATGAGATTACTGATGTGATAGCAACTACAAATTTAATAGTAGAAATATGAGTAAAAAGAGATGTTTTATGAAGGAAGAGATTTAATAACTCGTACCAAGTTATTAAGTGAAATAGACACGCTGGGCTCCGAGTTCTTAAATCATATAGTCGTTATAACTTAGATTCGTAGACCATTTCTTAAAATTTAAGAATCACTGATAGAAAAAGTGGATAATATAGAGATAGATAATGTAGCGCTTCTGCTGGCTGTATGACCGAGCTTCTCCTTCTAACATTGTCAGAGGGATGTGAGGCTTCGATTCCCATCATATTGTTCAACGCGATCTTCTGGAAGCAGTATCAAAAGGTCATTAAATTTATGAAATTGTAAAGAGTTCTTAAGATCCAGACTTTCCAATCTTCAGCACAGTCATACTACGGGGAATATTGTCCTGTGCCAGTATGGCCCATTGCTGAAGAACTGTTTTGAGTCTGACTATGAAATTTGCATCCCTAGTATACTAGGATGTGGCAAGAGTAAGACAACATACTTGATACCCTAAACAACCCAAATCTAACTGAGATTACTGTGCGCAGTTTAAACTAAATACTCAAATTCATAGGACCATTAACAAATGCATTCCGATACATGGATTTCTCAAAACATTAACATGTTTAAAGAGGTGGAGGAGTTAATGAGTTATGAGTTTGTAGGTGTATATAGTTGCTAATGGTGCGGTTAAACTTAGACTCTTCGATTATCTTAAATTATTTCTATTTAGATTATTTAAGACTCTTCTCATTGCTCAATTAATCTTTCAAATGGAATTGCTATACTCAGAAAAAATTGGTTATCGATAAGAAATATAATTCAAAACATAACAAATACAGCTAGAACTACGAGATGGTCCTGGTACTAGATGCCTTAATTACATTGTGGAGGTTACCAAACCCTCACTTCATATTACCGAAGTTAAGAAGTTATCTAACTCTATCTAGGTGAGATATGTGTACCCGAGCAAATGCACCCTAATCCATAGTAACAAATGAACTCTAATCCACGGTAGCTTTTTTATTCACAAGCTCTTTATGCTCCGAATTCGTTAAGGGTTCCTGCCATATTATAGAACATTTAATAATAACTCTGCCAGCCAGGCTGGGAACTAAGGTTTGTCTCTTTTGCCCACCTTTATCGACCCGTTCTATCTCTTGGCGCTACATATATTTCCCTTTTTTCAATACTTATTGTAGCTGATTCTGATATTGGAAGTTTAGTGAAAATTTGATGCGAAAACTCTTAGTCAAGAGAATATCTTTTCTTGATAGAACTACGTTGTTTTAGAAACTGTTTATGTGTCTTAAGCATAGTATTAGTCGACTGTATTTGTAAATCAGAACAAGCCAATCTTAAATCAATCAGACCACTCAATATGTTACGTACGCTGAGAGTCTGGAGAAACCGTTACACTATATTTCCGGTACAGCTGCTTCCAATCCAGATTTGACCTTTCTATCTTTTGATGCTACAGCTCCTTGTGAACTTTGGCATGTTGCACATGTGATCTCCACACATCTCTGTCCTTTGCGGTTTCTTTTCAATTTTTAATGCCAAGCTTTTTCATGTCTTCTTCGAGTTCGTCAATCCATCTCGATCTTCCCCTTGCTTTAGTAGTGTATGCTTCGAACACTACAATTTTCTTCAGCGTTTTCTTATTGCCCATGCTCGTTACATGTCCAGGTCATGTTAATAGATGCGTATAATATTTGCACCCTTTATTAGTTGGAATAGCTAATTTTTCCACCTTATTCGTGACTCATCTTCATCATTGATAGTTTTGTATAGGGCTAGTTTACATTTGTTTGCTATTATTATATGTCCGTCTCTTTAAACTATCTTATTTCTCAGATTTTTTTGTCACACTGCGATTATTTCTTTTTCTGAATCGGTAACTTGGTTCTGTGTTAAGGAATGGAACATCGCCGAACAGCTGGTTTTATTAGAGTTTGATTTTGTCAGGAAATAAATTAAAAATTCTATCTTACATCGCCTTTCTCCTTACACTTGCTGAAATACATTAATTTTGAGTTTCTTCTAATATAAGAAGTATACATTTAGGCGATGTAAAGCATCTAAGTAATCTGATTTTTATAAGGTGTTTTTTTTATCAGAACTACATTCTAAGATTTTACTTCCCTGATCGTATGATCCATATGGTACAATTACCCTGAGAATAAAGTTGTTTATTCAGAAATTGGTTGTCACAGTTTCTGTAACTAAATGAAGTATACATCTAGGCGACGTCGATAATTTGACGGTTTAAGTTTTTTTTTTTTTTTTTTGTGAGAAATACATTCGATTCCATCCATTAATTACAACAACGACAACTATTCAATAAGAACTATTTTCGTCTGAGTTGACAGCTGTTAACATTTACAGAGATTAAACTGTTTTACCAAACGAAAACAATGTTGAACTATACTGCTCGATTATAAAACTGTCTTTAAATTTTTAAGCAAATTAAAAAAGAGAATGACTCTTAAGTCACCTTAAAATATAAAAAGGAAAAAAATGAGCGCCACTTCTCAGTGCCGATTGCCAGGGAGTTGTTAAAAATAAGTTGTCTTGCACATTTTTTGACAGACAACAACTACTGCAACCATTTGCAATCACCAACTTTACTGCATTACCTGTGCACTTACCCACACACACAATCACGAACAGACAATCGGCATGAATCGGATGAGTAGCAGCAGCAGCAGCTGTCATAAAATACACAGTTGCGCTCATAAATTCACTTATTGCGATAACTTTTATAGGGAAACAGGGAATGTGCTGCAAAGGACACACACACATATTGAAGTATAATAGATAAACTAGCGGAGTGGAGAGGAGTTAATAGATATGCACACTTTTCTAACTGCAATAAAAGTCGACAGCAATCAAGTGTGACGGATTTCATACATTTGATTTGAAATTATGACGCATATGCCGAAAGAATGAAGAGATGATGATGATGATTCAGCAACTGACAGATGCAGCAGGCAAAGGAACGCTTATAAGGGATGTAAGTGATAAAAAAACACATTGGATTGAGCCGCCTAAAGCGCATAGTGCGCACAGCGACAACTTTTGTATATATATATATATAAGCTATATTCGACAAGTACTTTGTACTTTGCTTTCGACAATGTCCAGTTGATAGTAGAAACGTGACTCATACGACATGACAACCCGCGCACGCTCTCCGACACATGCTGATCCCCGCCCCAAAAGTAGTCTCTTGGACATTTTATGACACTCAATAAAGGCAGCAATTTAGTTGTCGTTCAAGTGTCGTACTCAAGTGCATTTAAATCACACTTTACGAACATTGGCAGTATAATTTGCTTTTAAATGTTGCTTCAGACACAACACAGCAACAGAAACATACATACATACAGAGAGAGGGAGAGAATGAGAAAAAGGAGAGACACTTTGACACACACAAAGCTTTTAAGTAGTCCTGCATATACTTATGGTTAGTCATTCGGCTATTAAGAGCATTCGCACGAGTTGCCAATCTTATATGACGCACACGCAGACAGCCACATCAACAGACAATACACACACACTTACACTCATTCAAAATGCCACACGAAATTTATAAAATAGACGCATAGCTCCACATCAACACTTCCATAAGAGTGTATATGTGTGCGCCCGTCTCTTGCGCTGTTTTTTAGTAGCTTCTACATATTATTATCCTGGATATCCTGTCATTTTTGTGCAGCTGTTTTGGTTGTTGCTTTTGCTGCCGTTAAAGCCGCTTTATTGCTCTCGCTCTATTAACTCATCCTTAATTCGGCCATTGCCAGTGGACATAAATTTTATGCTTATGCCGATTATGCGACGCGCTAAAGCGATATGGAAATGTAAAAATGGACAGGCGACAAAATGAAAAATAAAAAAACTGGAGAAAAAATATTAAAAAATTAACGCATAAAAAAATACCTACACAGCGATTACGATTTGTTCAGCAGCGGCAAGTAGGGTATTATTTAAAATGGTCAAAGCAAATTATGCGTGGCAATAAAGCAAGACGAATTGTGCGAACGTGAAAATGTGATAAATTTGTGTGGCACTCTAAGATAATTTTTGGACTACTTTGAACTGCAGTTGTATATGTATATGGCATTTCTGCTTTTAGGCGTTTTTTGTTGTTGGTAATTTTATTGCCACGATGTGAGCGCTTAAGCACTTTGTGGCAGCAGTTTCGTTAGTAATTATGGGCATTTGTGGAATTGTATTTTATGGGATATGATTAAGGAAAGCAAATGGATTATTGTACTGCTTTAAAATATTTCAACAATATTTTAGATTTTTTTTAAGTTAAAGAGTTTTATAAAGAGAGTCCGAGATTCTCCAACTTAAGTGAAGTATACATTTAGGCGCTAAAAATTTAATTATACGATTTGAACTTCATTGAAATTCTAGTTTTCTTAATTCATATTTTCGCCGATGAACTTTCTTGGTGGAACTATCCCCAAACTATGCAAATGATAATTTTAGATAGGCCTCAGCAGTTTGGTAGTAATATTCTAATAATATGGTCTAGTTGGAAAGTTTGTAACATTTAGAAAAAGAGCTAATTTGTTTGGTAAAATTCGATTTTTTCTTGAAGAGTAAATACGCTCGAAGACTATACGCCATTTGTGGAGAAATTTGGTGTCCTTGATCGAGTTTTTGGAGGTGAGTTAAAGTGAAAAGGCGAAGCCCGCTCCAGCGGTTGTGCTTAGCGTTTGGGACCCACAATATCAAAAAACCTCCCCAATGAAATACCAAACAGATCCTCGGATGAACGACTGGAATCTCAGTGTACCCAATCTATAAAATGGGAGATCCCACAATCTATGCGAATTACCGTGGTATAAGTCTCCTCAATATCGCATATAAGGTCCTGTCGAGCGTATGACTAAAACGAACTAATTGGACCTTATCAGTGTGGCTTTAGACCGGGAAAATCCACCATGTATCAGATATTCACCATGCGCAAAATCTTGAAAAAGACCCGAGATAGAAGAATCGACACACCGCACCGTTCTATACCAAACGAGGCTTCAGACAGGGTGACTCACTAACGTGCGACTTCTTCAGTCGATTGCTGTAGAAAATAATACGACCTGTAGAGCTAAGTAGAGAAGGTACAATCTTCTAAAAGAGTGTACAGCTGCTAAACTTCTTAAGGAAGAAGTAATAATGAGTCTGGAGTTGAATGAAGACAACACGAAATATTTCCTTCCATCAAAAAATCCGACAGCGCACTAGTGCCTTGGTTCCCACGTCACTGTCGACAGTCATAACTTTGAATTCTAGGTAATATCGTATACCTTGGAAGCAGCAGCAACTACACCAACAATGTCAGCCTGTAATCTAGCGCAACAGGTGCTACTTTGGACTGAGCTGTACGAGCTATACGATGACATTGATATAGTTCAGCAAATAAAGAAACAGCGGCTATGTTGGCGAGGTCATGGTGGTCGAATATACGAAAACATTCCAAATTTTAAAGTGTTCGACCAGTACCCTCTGGAGGACGACCTCCATTACGTTGGAAAGACCTGGGAGCACTTGGAATTTCCAAATGGCGCTAAATTACAAAACGAAGCTATGAATGGCGCTCTGATGGATTCGGTTATAATCGCCTAAGCTGTTCCCACGTCAAATATATATGTATCCTCACAGTAATAAATGTGACTGAGAATAGGATTAAAGTCGCTGGAAACAGATCCAAATAATATGGTGGGATCGCACGGAACATAGAGCGAGATTCCTTTGAGATCTTTAAGATATCAGTTCTTTCGAACAACCAAAATTATTTCCAGAATATTTTTGATATTTTCGTACTGACTCTTTGCGACGATCTCTGTTATGCCAGGATTTACTACAAAAAAGTGGTTTGACTTGATTGGAGATGACATTAAATATTAGACTTCCGACTTCCCCAACCCCTGAGACGAACCACATATAAATTCAGGAAAAAGAGAGAGAGAGTTAACCTAAAAGTTTATAGCTTGTCAGAGAGAGAGCTCAGTCGAGGGTATTATTGCCTTTACGATAGTATAGTTATTGGGATTTTACTTGGATATTATTGATATTTATTGTTAGGAATATAGTGGCATACTACTAGTTTTTAGACTAGGCAATGGTTTACTTTACACTATTTTTTTTTCAATCCAAAATAAAATATTTTAATTGACATACTCTTGTTCTCCCTTCATCTTCACTTTTTTTATTTTCTAAAGTTATACATGTCTTCTCACATAAGTTCAGATAACTTATTTTTTATTGCTGCTACTTTTCCCACTCATATACCGTAAACTTGACTTAAACCTTTGAGCTGTTCGTTTATTTACGAGTCGAAACCTTTACGGCTTAACATTTTATTACCAAAACGCACTTAAGCTCTATCTTTCAGCTGCGTTCAACCGAAATTATTGACCAAATAATTCTGTGTTAAATCGTTCTTAGAATTCCTGTTTAAGCATTTCAAAGCTCCACCTCGGCCTACTTTTCATACTGCGTTCTGCTTTCTTTCCATTTTTTTTTTGCCATTCACTGTCAATGCTGATTTCGTTACTTCATATTTTTCGGTCACTTCTATTGGCTTTATCCCTCTGTTTTTTCCCGTTGCTCAATTGTGGACTGGCAATTTTATTGCCTTTTTCCGGTACAGAGTTTGCATTTTTCAACTCAAATCTCCATACGATTTATCGACTTTAATGGTTTGGAATGAAAGCTCGTCGTTGTTCTTGTAAAATTTACGCACACTTCAGCAAGTAATGCTACGTACGAACATGAAAAGGGAATTGCGTGTATACCCTGTTGGAAAAATTGGGGTCATGAAAAATATTTACGAAAAGTTAAGGATCTTTAAGGATTGTCTAGACATCAAACATCCAGATTCCATCATCCATTGATAGAACCGTCGTTTTGATCCCATATTGTCAAAATGAGGATCTTTGGGGTCCTTTGGATTTCAAGCTCTTCTAAGCTACCTAACCCCTCCAAGTAGATAGTAGGTCGGAGTCTCCAATGTTTTCGCATTCTGTTCTATACTCCCTACAGCGACGTCGTGTAACATTCCCTACAGGCTAAGCTCTCTTCCTAATTCACACACTTACGCATATTAATTTTGTGCTGGTTTTATTTTTTTGAATATTCGATACTTTACGGCCATTAACACATTCAGTCGCAACGATGTCATCCTCTCTTTGTGCTGCACCACTTCATCTACTCCTCCTACTAAATTTCACGATTTCCGTTTGTCGTTGATAAACGGAAGCAACGAAGCTATGAAGCCATGAAGCAGTGCCAAAGCTCGTTGATAGCATTTTTAACTGCCTGCCTTCTTGTAGACCTTAGTCTATGTGGGATTCGATAGCCACATGAGTTGTTGCCGAACTCAGACTCTCTCTCTATAAATTTAATTTTCATAATTTTTTATTCTTTTAATTTTGCACTTTTCGACAGTCACTTCAGTATCGACCTGAGGGCAATAGACATGCCCTGTAAAGTTTTCTATGCTGCATTCTTAGCATGTGTGAATTCCACATTTCAGTTGGTTATGTCTTATTTGCACTCTTTCCTTTTGATAGCTTTTAGTGAGAACATTTTTTTCAAACACTTGACATTTCACTTGCGCTTACCTTGTGCTTCAACTCCTTTATTTGTGTTGAATTGTAACTTTTAGAGACGGAAAGTTTCTTTTTTTGTTTCAAATTACTTTTTATTTGATTTCTTTTAACCGTGTTTTCAGTTTTGGTATTGGAGAACGCAGAATATATTTATAGAATTGGTTAGAGGCTGTCTAAGTTAGTCTTTACGTTTCGGATATTTTCAAGAATATCTTTAACAATATGATCATATTAAGTAAATTGTATATCTTTAATAACAAGTTATGTGGATTTTAACATAGTAAGTTGTTAATCAAGTACTAATTAGTTAATTGCTTCATTTTATGTTAAATTTAGTTCAATTAAGGTATACATTTCATTATCTTTCATAACGATTTTTGTGAATTTTAACTTAACCGATTTTTAAATAAGCTCTAATTGCGCAATTAGTTAATTACTTCATTTTATGTTAAATTTTGAGCATTTACGAGTCAAATGTATTATATATAAAGATTTATGTGAATTTTAACATAATTGTTTGAATTGTTTGAATGAAGTACTAATTGAGCAATTAGTTAATGCTTTCATTTGATGCTAAATTTTGAGGAAATAAGATGTAAATTTAATAATCTTTCATAATTTCACATAAATAAGTTTAACATAATTGATTGTCAATTAAGTACCAATTGCGTAATCAGTTAATTGTTTAAATTTGGAGCAATTATTTGTTATAAGGATTTATGCGAATTTGAATATAATTGAAAATTAATTGAGGACTAATTGAGCAATTAGTTAATTGTTTAATTTTAAGAAAATTTAGAACAATTAGTTGTTAAACTTATCTTAATTGTTCAATTAGGAGACAACATTAAACATTTTATGGTGGTGAATAGTACTAGTATAAGGGAGAATCATTAAGTTGTAATGTTATTTATTCAATGATTCTCTATCATGCAAAGGAAGGATATCCCTGACAAAAAGTGAAAAAGGTCACCAGAGGCACTCTGTGACTTCACATCATTTAACTAAAGTCTACGATTTAAGAAGTTTAAAGACAAAACTCAACTTTTCAATTAGATGTCCGATAACACAAACCTTACCACTGCACAGCTCAACACAGCGCATCTTCGCTGCTGCCGTGATCTGCATCATTGCACCGTTATTCCCGCGTGACAAAAAGCACAGTGAAAGTATTGGCAACTATAAAAGAAAAATGTGCACATACGAGTTACTATGAATTATAAAACCCGCGCTGACGGCTGCACGGAAGCACGCACCGTATACCTAGTGACCAACCGTTGCAGCTGCAACGGTATTACCAGCAAACGAGCATAAAAAGAGGAAACTGCAAGACTTCAGGCGAGCAATGTGCGGCAAATTGAATATTTGCGCCTACATTTATGAGTATATGTGTGTGTGTGTGTGTTGGTTTGCTGGAATTTATGTTTAATAAAAATGAACAGCACAGCTGTCACGCCCACAAAAATATTAATAATAATAGCAGCGACAATGAACAGGCAACTAAAGCAAATACATGCTATATGCAGCGTGCGAAAGTGCACTGTGGAGCTGTGAAGGTGATTTTTGAAAAGATGGAATAAAAAAATATATTTTTTTCTCGATTTCTTCATATTTTAGATATAAGTTTGTCTAATCTGTAAATCATTTGGAAAACTACTACGTTGTTCATTATTCAATTGAGCAACTACTAAATTCTCAAAATTTACCAAAAAACGAAGTAATTAATTAATTGCGCAATTAGTATGTATGTATGTGATTGGCGTTGCAACCGTTTAGCCGGTTATAGCCGAATCGACGATAGTGCGCCACCTCTCTCTCTCCTTCGCAGTTCGGCGCCAGTTGGAGATCCCAAGTGTAACCAGGTCGCTCTCCACCTGGTCCCTCCAACGGAGTGGAGGCCTTCCCCTTCCTCGGCTTCCTCCGGCGGGTACTGCATCGAACACTTTCAGGGCTGGAGTGTTTTCGTCTATTCGGACAAGACGTTCCATCGTCTGCGGTATTCGCCGTTGCCAATGTTCTGAGGACCATAAATCTTGCGCAAAATTTTCCTCTCGAAATCTCCTAGTGTCGTCTCATCTGATGTTGACATCGTCCAAGCTTCTGCACCGTAAAGCAGGACGGGAATTATGAGCGACTTGTAGAGCTTGATTTTGGTTCGTCGAGAGAGGACTTTACTGTTCAATTGCCTACTCACTCCAAAGTAGCACCTGTTGGCAAGAGTTATTCTGCGCTGGATTTCGAGGCTGACATTGTTCGTGTTGTTGATGCTGGTTCCTAGGTATACGAAATTATCTACGACCTCGAAGTTATGACTGTCAACAGTGACGTGGGAGCCAAGACGCGAATGCGCCGACTTTGCTTGATGACAGGAGATATTTCGTCTTGTCCTCATTCACCTCCAGACCCATTGCGGTCAGATTGTGGGATCTCCCTTTTTATGGATTGGGCAGAGCAGACTGAGATTCCAATCGTCAGGCATGCTTTCTTCCGACCATATTCTGCAAAGAAGCTGATGCATGCACCTTATCAGTTGTTCGCCGCCGTATTTGAATAGTTCTGCCGGTAATCTATCGGCCCCCGCTGCTTTGTTGTTCTTCAAGCGGGTAATTGCTATTCGAATTTCTTCATGGTCGGGTAATGGAACATCTGTTCCATCGTCATCGATTGGGGGATCGGGTTCGCCATCTCCTGGTGTTGTACTCTCACTGCCATTCAGCAGGTCGGAGAAGTGTTCCCTCCATAATCCCAGTATGCTCTGGACATCGGTTACCAGATTACCACCTTGGTCTCTACATGAGGATGCTCCGGTCTTGAAACCTTCGTTAAGTCGCTTCATTTTTTCATAAAATTTTCGAGCATTCCCTCTGTCTGCCAGCTTCTCAAGCTCTTCGTACTCACGCATTTCGGCCTCTTTCTTTTTTTGTCTGCAAATGCGTCTCGCTTCCCTCTTCAGCTCTCGGTATCTATCCCATCCCGCACGTGTTGTGGTCGTTTGCAATGTTGCGAGGTAGGCAGTCTGTTTTCTCTCCGCTGCGAGACGGCACTCCTCATCGTACCAGCTTGTTTTTTGTCGTTGCCGAAAACCAATTGTTTCGGCTGCAGCGGTACGCAGTGAGTTTGAGATGCCGTTCCACAGTTCCCTTATACCGAGATGCTGATGAGTGCTCTCAGAGAGCAGGAGTGCAAGTCGAGTAGAGTATTTCGTGGCTGTCTGTTGCGATTGCAGCTTTTCGACGTCGAACCTTCCTTGTGTTTGTTGACGGGCATTCTTTGCTGCACAGAGGCGGGTGCGTATCTTCGCTGCGACCAGATAGTGGTCCGAGTCTATATTTGGTCCTCGGAGCGTACGCACGTCTAAAACACTGGAGACATGTCTTCCGTCTATCACAACGTGATCGATTTGCGCAATTAGTACTTAATCTAAAAACAATTATGTTAAAATTCACATAAATTGTTATGAAAGATAATTCAATTTACATCTTAATCGCTTATGTCCAAAATTAAAACGATCTAGAGTTTATGGTCAATCAATTATGTGCTTGACTTAACAGAAAAACTAAATTAATTTAAAGATTAATAAATTCTTTTTTTTACATGATTAAGTGATGAAATAAATATTTGAAAATACTTTCAATACTCCTCAATCTCCAAGATAACTTGTGTAGTAATATTTTCAACGTTTGCTTTGAACAAAACTAAAAAAAAAACTCTCGTGGAACTCCTTCGGTCAGAGAAAATGTGGCTCTGAGATATATCACCGCTAGCTATTGGTATTCTCTGTTGAAAGAGGCATAAGGAAGGCTTGTATTTATCTCTTAAGCCTGAAGAGCATTATAGAGATTTTGTACACTTTCCGATTTTAATAGTGAATTATTATATTAACCACAAATGGGAAGAATCTTGTACCCCTTTCGCACAGCCAAATTAATTGATAAATTAAAATTTTAAATGAGAAACCAGTGTTTGCTCTTCGCACTGTCGGCTAGTCGATAATCGATCACCTGTGATACATTTTTATTTTTGCTCTAATCAATCAATCTAAATCAGCGCTTTAATCGAGCAAAGGCCGGTTAATTGTTCAATGAACTCCTGTGCGAAAAGGCTATTCGGGAATACATTTTCATATTTACATATATGACAAATGATACATTTTTTATGATGACTGATCTTATTTGGCTTTTACGCATAGTTTGTCTATAGATATTTTGTTCACCAGTTAGACTGAAATGGTCCACTGTGTGGGTCCAGCACACAGGTGAAATTTATAATTGCAATACAGCGTCACCAGCGTATAGTTTTCACACTTATTCTCAACAATGTTTTAGCGCTGGCGCAAGAAGCATACATACATACATATGTACTCCTACGAATGTAAAGGGTATTTATTTTGGAGGTGTAGAAAATTTATTTCAAATAAAATACAGAAAAAAATCAAAATATTCAAAATATTCAAAATTTTGGTTTTAATAGTTCGAAAAGCTTGTGGGCTTTAAAGTTTGAAGACGAACATACCTTTTTCAAGGACAATGGCCTTAAAATTATCAACAAAGCGTGGGTTTATTGGTTTCCAATTGTTCAGTTGTACCTAGATCTTTATAGAAAGACCCTTAAATTCCACTAATAGTAATCGATCTGAGTAAACTGAGATAATCGGATGCTTAATCAACAGACCCAGATGTTGATATAATTATTGCAATGACGTGGAGAATCAAATAGTCAAAAAATATTTTCCTATGACTCTCAATTTATGATACTTACTGATTATACTTACTGATAAGATTGATTCTTTCATTATTTTCAAGTAGTTATAACCATCCAAGGTCTTCGACATAAAAAGAAATATAATATAGTCTGACTGGATGAAAGTCCACAGAGTCTCTCCTGGACTGTTTGCAATGCTTGTACGTATGCAATGTACGTATCCGCTTAGCTAAGTATGTCGAGTATTCCAGAATGTTCTGTATCTCTAAAACAACACCCTTTACTATATATAGACATCGCCTGACCAGCTGACACCAACCATGTATTCTACAGCAGCGCTACAACCATACACATGTAGACAAACATAAAAACGTTTTGCTATATATGTATGTATCTATGTACGAATATATATATATATATATATAGTACATATGTAGAGGTATATTCACTTAATAGCTGCAAGCGCTGTCGCATCGTTATAATAAATGTTTGCAACTGCCCGTTTTTATGCCGAATAATCGTAATTTTTAATTGAAAACCACGCGGGCACAAACACCAGCCTGACTACGCACATGTGTGTGCGCAGCTGTGTGTGTTCATAGAATGTTTGTATTTATATATGAAATTGAGTTTTTCAAATATGTCGCCATGCACAGAAAAAAGAGAACTCAACCAAATAACAACGAATTCGCTAAGAACACACACGTAAATAGTTACGCGAATCACAAGTTAAATATGTGAGAAAATTCAATTTTGTTGTTGTTATTATTTTTGTATTTGCAAAGAGTTTAAAACCGTGTTTAAAAACTCTGCACGCGCTTAAATATGTATGTACCTGTATTTGCGTGCAATTTTAATTTTAATTGGAAAAGTGTTTTAAATCACGAAATTGAAAGGTAAAAAGTTTTGCAGCCAAGCGCCAACACACGCGTCGCTGACTCTTCCGTTTGCGCTTGTGGCATGAAACAGTGTGAATTTTTGGGCATAAAGCGGAGGAAATCCGCAATTTATGAGTGAATGATAAATGTGTAAGTATGTCTACAACAAAAACAAAAAAAATTAACAAAAATGAATATCTCTTCGCACGTTGCATTGTTGTACAATCGACTGTTGCATTACTTTTGTTGTATTTTTGTTTTTCTGCTGCTGTCGCATTGCTCTTTTCCCGTTGTCATTGCATTACAACATGGCCCTGGGGTATTTCGTGGTAAGCAGTCACTTTGATTACGCCACTTTAACTAACTCATTACAATGCAATTAAGCATTATGACAGCACTGGATACAAAGTCAGCGATAAAAAATGCAATAACAACTGTTATTAACGGTATTCTTATGTAGCTCGATTTTTTTAAATGATTGCCATTTTTATTTTAATGTACAAGAGTCAATGTACGTATGTCAAAGATAACAAAGCATAATCAATTGATTGATAGATGTTATTGCTGGCATAGTATGTTAGTATTGAAAATATTTTCTAGACTCTTCGCTATATTTTATACTAATTTTTTTTTAAGTTCAGTTAATTTTTTTTTTTTTCAAAATATTCACATTTGCTCCCCGAGAGGCATTACACTTCCCCATCTGCTGACTAGAACCGCCGTTATTCAAAATATACTTAAATAAAATAACACTTCGTATTCTATGAGGGATGTGGAAATAAATGAAGGCGAGGAGGTCCCCTTACCTCAATCGTATCTTTATAATGTTATAGGAATATCTGAGTGCTGCAATTATTATTATAATTTGAAGTTTCCTGTGAAAGTATATTCGGTGCAGTTATGTATGGAACTCGTTTTCTTTTGCATGGCCACCACAGGCACCCTTGTAGAAGTGCAGATGTTGAACCCAATTTTCGACGGTTTCCAAGCATAAAACGATCGATTCGGCTGCTATTCCACATTCGATATTAGTACGATGTTCATCAATCGCCGCTGGCTTGTTGGCATATACCATAGATTTGACGTATCCCCACAGGAAATAGTCTAACGGCGTCAAATCGCAAGATCGAGGCGGCCAATTGACTGGGCCATTTCGTGAGATAACATGTCCACCAAAATTGGTTTTTAATAAATGGATTTTGAAATCGCTTTGTGGCTTGTGACGTCGTCTTGTTGGAACCACATATTGTCCAAGTCCATATCATCGAGATAAAAATATTCGGTCATCATTGAGCGGCAGCCATTCCCATTTACAGTAACGTACTGGTCTTGATCATCACGGAAGAAGTACGGCCTAATAACCCCGCCAGCCCATAAACCGGGATTGACGAAGCCATTCCGTCAGAAATGAGCCTCATCGCTGAAAATGATTTTTCGATAAAGATTCGGAACCTTTTGCAAGTTGTTGCTCAGCCCAATTCGCGAACATATAACGATGCTGGTGGTCAAGTGGCTTCAGTTCTTGCGTTAATTTGATCTTATACTGACTGATTTGGGTCTTCCTCAATTGATGCGCTAGCTACAGCAATATTCTCGACACTACACGGGCACTTCTTTGTCTCACTGGCATGGGGACATTTTGTGCTGTGCCTGTGGATTCAACTTTTACCAGACGCTCAATTGTTGATCTGACAGCACGATTATGACGACCATAAATTGGACGCTTAAAGTTGAGGCCACTTGCCAAGGCTCAAGAAATTTCAGTGAGATAAATCATAATAAGTTTTTAGAGAGCTGAAACTATTTTTCCCTCAGACACTAATCAGTTTTACTTCCCAGTGTACTTCCCAGTTTTGTAGAATAGGAATTTTGTTATTTTAATATTTATCAGAAAGCTATGTCGGACCCTCTTCAAACTATAACACGAGGTCAGTTTACTACACCGATATCAAGTGTATCTGACCCTGTCCTTAACAGTAAACCTTCGTCACAGTAAATTAAAAGGTAATTGACTCTGTTAGAGGTCGCAGTTCGTTCTCTCTGAGGTATTACAATGTCAAGCAGATAGACCTAACTGTTGCCAAATCGAAAATACTAATGGGTTTTTAAGGTATATATTAATTGTATTTAGATATTTTAATATGGATTTGGGGGTCATCCCATGTGACGGCTTATTTTTTAGTGATTTTTTAGAATTTTTCTACAACCAGTAAATAGATAGAGCCTTAAGTTTATTATCATTTATTAACATATACAGTGGAAGAGTCCCTATATTCGTATAAAGGCGAACAAAGAACAAAAAATTAAATATTACACTTATATTTTCCAGCTTTTTGAAAAATTTATGTTTTAATGAAAATTTCTATAACTCGAAGTCTCTCTAACTCGAAGTTTTTTTGTGGATTATGGTGATGCGAGTTAGAGAAGTTCCACTGCATTTCGACAGTATAAATATAAATTGTTATGTGTTATGAACACCCCCGACTCGAAAAAATTAGCTCGCACTACCTCCACGATTCCGGCTGATTGGCTTATCGGTGTTTTAATGTGTAAGTTTAAATGCATGAAAAGCCCAACGAAAAGTGAATTTTTGTTTTTTTTTTTTAGTTTTTTGCTATAAAAATATCGAAGTTTTGAAAGTAATAAAAATAGCATTATATGCGTTTACATGTGCTGAGTGCACCCAAAAAATTTCAAGTAATTTGGTTAAGCCGTTTTTGAAATACTCCATGTATGAAAAGTTAGAAAAACATAGTTTTGAAACGCGTTGAAAGTTTCCAGCTGCCAACTGAGCACTTCGAACAGCTCCATCTTCTAACTGCAGTATCTTTAAAACGATCGTAATTTATTATACAAAAAAATTTTTTTGAGGCCATCATATGGGATGACCCCCTTAATATGTATAATGAACTGCTGTTATGCTTTGCAATCTGATGTTGCTCATACGTCCTGTAGTACAAATATTTTCCAGCTTCAACTTCGTACACAGTTCGATTCGTTCTTTATTTACCATAACTCTAATGTTGCTCATACGCAGTGTACGTCGGGAATCGTGGATATGCAATACATACAACACAGCTTAAGTTTATATCCGCAAAATGTTTACTCCCATATAAATATGCATCAAAGAAGACAACAGCAAGAATTTGTATTATTTTAATAAATAATAATTCCACAAGATTTATATAAATTTAGCATTTCTTACTGCAAATTTCTTATACTTATTTTTATAAGCAATGAAACAGCAAAGTGTTTATAACAATTTTTATTATCATTATAAACATTTTCTGATTAAGCAAAGACGCCTCGATAGACACCACAATGTATGCTTATGTACTTATACCAAATATGAGCTAATGCCAAATTCATCCACACTTGATTTATAACGAGCATGCGTTTAGTTAAGTTGTGAATAGTGAAACTTTTCATTGGCAATTTTGTGGTAAGTAAATTTCATGATATTTGCATGCATAAGCATTAAGTATATAAGTATTTACCGTGCCTCAACGTGAATGCAGCTGCAAGTCAAAGTAACAAAATTGATGCAGTTGTGGTGCACACTAATACATGCATATTTTAAAGCCAATGCTTATGTAAAGTGTGCAGCAACAATTTTGTCGAGTTTGCAATGCAAATTAACGCTAAGTAAGCGTCTTCGATTAGAAAATTTGCGAGTAATATACACGCATATACCTATTTGTGTTCTAGTGCTTAGTATAGCTGAGACAGCTGCATACATTACAAGCATATCATTTTCACACATGCCATAGTGTGGCTGCGTAATGCATATTTTATATCATTATGCAAAACTTTGGCGCAGTTAATATATCGCTTGTGGCCTTTCTATTGTCTCACATAATTATGCGTGCGCATAATGTTTGCTTTGCCTAGAAGAGTGAGAAAATCTAGTTTAGGTACTCATTAACTAGGTGCTGCTTAAGAAAGAGAGGAAAATAGTTAGTACTTTTTGGTGGACCGAAATTTCACTTCCTTTACTATATACTACATTGTTCTTTGCTTTGCTTCGAAAGCACATATTATTTCTACTTAGACATGGTTTCACGGTTTATTATAAGTTTTAATAAACTACACAGATCTTTTGTAGCCACAATGTTACTCATACGTCATGTAGTATCCATAAACATTTTATGCATTTTTACGATTAAATGTTAATCTAGCAATAATGAACTCTACCGAATGGACACATTATTTTCTGCAATTTATATGCGTTAGTTGTTGTCTGTATTATTATTATTATTATCTACTATATTGTCCATAGCAAATTTGATGTTGCTCATACGCCGTGTGGTACACATAAATATTTTTTCAGAATAATTAAATAGTGTTAATAAAGTGAAAACCACACCAATGTGATGCTTCTAATGTGCTTCTATATCATTATATAGTAAAATTTCAATACGAATAAAAAATATATAATTTTATTTAAGAAGGAAGGGAGGAAGAAATACTAGAAAAATAATCTATTTCTAGGAATACTGAGTATTTTGACAAAGCTTTTGTCAGGTGTTCTGTGTTAATGGATTTTTATTTTTTCCAAGAAAGTGAGAAAGAACCATTTGTTTTTAGGAAATTAATAAAAACTGCTTTAAAAATAATAGAAAAACTTGACCAGAACAAGTAAGAAAAGGCTAATCTCGGGTACAGTTTTAATAAGATAACATACAATTTGAACCGTACATATATAGTATATGAGGGCTGAGGTAATTCCTGAACCGATTTCACTAATTTTCACCACCAACATTCATTATATACAAGAATATATGCTCACTTCATTTGGCTAAGATTTATATATATATTTGGCGTAGAAACCGCTTAAGCGATTATAGCCGTATTATTGGCTAAGATATTTCACATATTAACCGATTTATAAGATATTAAGCCCAACGTATTTTTGAAAAAGACACACTATTACAAGAAAAAGTTTATTTCTGAATAAAATTAATATATTTGAGAGATTTACCGATATTTTCGGTGAAAATTACCCGTAGACATTGAGTACTTCATGTTCGATATCAGGGGCCTTGAAAAGTTATAGTCCGATTTTGAAAATTTTTCCACAAGTTCACCACAGCGCAAATACAGTATATCTGTAAAGTTTTATTCCGTTACCATCATTGATCCCCGATTTATATATTATAAAGTGAACGAATCAGATGGAGTTCAAAATTGAGTTATATGGGCAGGAGGCGTTGTTGTGAACGGATTTCGCCCATATTTCACCCGTGTCATCAGGGTGTCAAGAAAGTGTTATATATCGAATTTCATTGATATCGGTCGGGTAGTTCCTGAGTTATGGTTTTTGACCCATAAGTGGGCGACGCCACTCCCATAACATTTGTGGTGGCCGTGGTTGTTATCCGATTTCGACTATGGTGTGTAATGGAGAACGTAAGGGAAGTGGCTGCAGAAAGTTTGATTTATAGAGCTTTGTTAGTTTGCGAGGTATATACAAAATACTTAATAAGGAGCGGGGCCACCCCCACCCTCCCAAAAAACTACATCAAAATATACCCCTTGCTAGTGCGATCCATGTACCAAATTGTACTTTTATAACTTTATTTATGGCTAAGCGTGGCAAGAGTTTCATTAATTTATCTCAATTTTTACTCAAGTTATGCACAGACAACCGAAAAATCCGGATTACGAATCCACTCGTAACCCTGATAATTTTATGTAATATATCAAACCCCATATCTAACTCCTTTATTTCTGGGTGATACAAACAACCGTTATGTTAACATAACTATAATACTTTGCGAGAGTATAAAAATGTACTGCTTATAGGAATTATATCCATCCAATTCAAGTATAATGAAGATTCCCCTGGAGAAATATGTTGAAAATTATTTTTAAACAAGCTTATCTTGGTTTTCGTCCAGAGATTGTTTATTTATAGCAGTTTTTGTTCTTCCTTAGATAGTAGCTCATCTATTTAGGTCTGATAATCGTCCTATTCATAAGATAAATTAGATCACGTGACAAGAAGTCATCATTTCGAAAAAGTTTACTGGTTCAGATAGCTTCTTTTTGATTCTGATAAAAACGGATTACTTCCTTATCTGTCTACTTCGTAGAAAGGTAAAATAATTTCAAGTCTTTTGTCGATTCAAAGGCTATCGATAAGGTCGTTGGCGATCTAAAGTGTTTGCTCAATTCTCTGCATCATGGCATCAAGTTTCATGGAATCAAAATTGTACCTATACCTATTATTATTATAGCACCCAAAAGGAATCACTCAACAATTCATTAATTGGATGCGAATCATGGTTACTGAAACGGACTGTCATTGAATTTGTTACAGACGATAGCTGACCCGTTTTAACTCTTTCTCTCTACCTCACTTCCTTGAACGTTTCTTATTTAACTCTGACGATATCTATAACATTTTACAATTACAAATAGAGGGTTGCTTAGCCACACATATTCATATTTCGTACATGCCCTGAAGACGACGAATTGTACTTTTTCAAAACTATGTACAAAACCCTCTCTTATGAGATGATACATTCCACATCGGCAAGTCTAGGAGGAGTGTACACTCAAATAGATCTCTATACGAAATATGTATGACTGTCTGATGAAACCTAAGAATTGCTAGGGTTGTGTGAAAACTGTAGAATCAGAACTGTAACTTCTTTAGAGGCTCTATAACAAGTTTCTGTATGTATGTATTTTGTAGAGACAGTGAATGCCAGCTATCTAATATGGTTAATAAGCTCACAAAAAAATCAAGAAATCAACTTTCACCCCAATTCTTCGCATTATTTACTTTCCAACAATTATCTAGAAAAATGTAAATAACCAATTATTGTCACCACAAAGGGATTGCATGCGAAAGCAAATCACTACAATGCATTCTCAACAAATTAAAAAGCCAACCAACCATGAAGTGTGCATTACAAGAACTACACAAATAATGCGCGTGCGTGCAGGAGTAACTGATGTATACATATGTTAAACATTTCACAAATTAGCACGAATTTACTGTTGCACTTTTTCCATGTCAACGCTCGCAAGGCTCAAAACAGCTGCTGTCATGCAAGAGTCGAGTCACACAATGACCCAATGACTGACTGACTGACTGGGTGGCTGAATGACTGAGGGACTCAATGTTAACTAACAACTGGGGTGTAATGCATGTATAAGGGTATTCATTATATTTCAAATGAAAATATTAGCCATATCTGCGAACATGAAAAAAAAACACAATACATTCCGTTAAGTGCAATTTATAAGCGTGGAAAATTGTTCGACTGGAAGACACGCCGGTATGATTGTGTTGAAAAACTTCACTTTAATTAAAATATCATGTGACAGTTGAACAATTGTAAATCACAACGGTACATATGTAGTTATATAATATGAAAATGTCTACCAGCATATAATTTACACATTTGAGGTTATGTCAACTTACATACCTGTATCTACATATATGCATGAATGTACATATTTTCCACAAATTAATTCTCCCCAACACGAATGCTCATTTTTTAACAATCCACACCCTTTTCTGACCACCCCACACCCCACTCAAGCTCAACGCAAATTCACACGTTTGAAATTATTTATTGCATTGCCCTCACCGGGGCGTTGCAATGTAATGAATTTTCGTTGACATTTCATTTAAATCGTACTCCCGTTGCTCCAACCACTCAACCACGCCAACCTGCACACATATTGCTAGCACACACCAATTTCTTCCTCCAAAGCATAGCGAGTAGGTGTGCCACTAACAACTTTAAATGACGCTTTGTTGGCATTTAAACACGCAAATCGCGTGGGTTCCCCTAAGTCCCGGCAATAATAGCATGTCATACGCGCACAAAAACCAGCTAAAATGATAACAACAAAAAAAGAGTACAACAAATCACATAAGAAGCAAGCTTTTCAAATGGCACTCGTTGACTATGACGAATTAGACGGGAAACGAGTAATTAAACATAATGACAGAATGATTGTGGTCACTCTATATGCGATGGGTGTATGAGTGTAGTTGAGTGGTTTCTACATGCTTGAGTTTGAGTTTGTATGTTTGTTGATGGTTGTTTCGTAAATAATTTTTTATTCCCTTCACACTCATAGAATTCTGGTAAATTGCGTCAGTGCACAGTGGTTGCGCCCATAGGACAAAATTCAAAAAATTCATAACAACAAAAATTTTCGAAAAGTTATCAAATCGTCTCTAAAATGTCCAAGCTTCTTCATGGCAAACCGGTTTTTAATGCAAATCTAACGGGACATTTTAAAAATAGAATGCAAAGCGTGTAAAGTGGTCAAACGTTTGCTAGAGAGGTCCGATTTTGATTATTTAAAAATAATTTTATTGTTGCAGGTATTTACTTTAATAAATTCATCTTGTGAAATTAATTTTATTGATTTATTATTTGTTGTGTATTTTTGATTGCTTATACTTTTGTTGTATATTTTTTTAACGTAATTTTCATGTTTAAATAGAGATTTAGTTATGTTACCCCACGATCCCCCCTTTATGAGTGTTATCAGTGTATTTGTCAATGTTTTAAGGTAATACAAATGTTAGGTGTAGCTGCCGATATTTGCCCATATGTTTATATTCGTGAATAAACTTAAGCTGTCGTCTTACTGTTGCTCAAATTTGGTTTGGTAGAACAAAGCATTAAAAACAAAGGCTACGCAGTAGAGATGAGAAATTTGTATTGGTTACATTTGCAAAAAAATTATTGCTTATTGGACTAAATACAAAGGTTTCAATTGTTCAGTGGTTCCACCGTAGGCCAAAAATCAAAAAATCCATCTCTCGATTTTTTGACAAAATGTAAACCGATGGCCTCTAAATTGTCCAAACTTCTTATTTTCAAACCGGGTTTTCCCAAAAATCTAACAGTACTTTCTAAAAATAGAGTTAAACTCATGAACAACTGTATTTTTTAAAGCACATCAGACATTTTTTTTAAATTCGCAGCAACAACGCACTTCAAATTGTTCTGATAATTGTTCAAGATTATTTTTAATGGCTTTTGAAGCTAAAGGTATTTATTTTAACTTGTGAAATTAATTAAGACTAACGTGATTTTTATTTTTTGTGAAATTAGTCTGCGTCTTCAATGTCTTCAATGTGTTTACATAAAGTTTTAGTTGTGTTCCCCCGCGATCCCCCGTTATATTTATTTTACATTGTCTTTACCAGAGTCTTAAGGTAATAAAAGTGTTAAAGTTAGGTGCGGAAATTTGCAAATGTAGAAGTAATCGTCAAAATAATAATGGCCTTTGAATTAACTATTTTTAAGTTCAAACTCATTATAATTGGACTAAAAAAGCTTGGAAAGAAGGATAAACCATCTTTATTTCAATCTATGTACGGTTTACTAGAGGATGCATTATAAGTTTTTGTTCTAATTATAATGGCTGTTGAAAATGAACTGTATTAAATTGGTTGATAATTTGCTTTTTTCCTACATGACTTTTTTATATGATATGTGGGGGTTGGATGGGGGAAACTATAACGACAAATCATGTTCAGCTTGTTTATCGCTTTCTTAAATGTTTTTCCAAAGCCTTACTGAAAGTTTTGACGCTCCAACCATGGCCATGAGAAGTATTTTTCCGCATGATTGCCATATAATGGCAATTACAGTTCTATGGGAGCTATAGGACCTAGTAGTCCGATGGGGCCAATTTTTTTTACTATATATACTAAATAATTTTCTAGATTTTAGGTGAAAATTTCAAAGCGATATCTCAACGGGAAGTATTTATGACCGCACCTTCATACAAGCCCAACCACTGTGCAGTGGTTGTTTTTGGGTGTTGGTTTAGGTGAATCCAATTATAGAAACGAAATTTTTTGTAGAAAGAATAATTTGATGTGGTTTTTAGAGTTTCAAAAATATAATAACTGAACTAAAAGGAGACATATTTTTAATGATTTCAAAGTTAAAAGAAAAAGCTTAAAAGCTTAAAAGCTCTACTTTAATTTTCGATATTAGCATAAGAAAAACTACGGAAAATTTTAAGATATAATTTAAAAGGAATAGAAGAAAAGCTTTAAAGCTCTAAATATATAATTGAAATATTTTCCATTCAAGTATTTTTTCTATGTAAACATTTTGAACTTTACTTGATGGTCTGCTTGGTAATTTTTTCAACGAAGATACGACTGAGTTTATAAGTTTTCTACGCCTTGTTATAACTCTCCAAGCGTCAGATATTTCGATAATTGTATGTGTGATATTTCGTAGGCTAATTCGACGGTCCATTAAATAGAGTACTTTAGGGTTCCAGAACAATCAATTTTTCTCCGCCGCTCTTTTGAATAACTCAGACCAACGGCTCAGATCAACATATGTATTATAGATGGCCCTTTTGTCGGTCCACAACTATACATCTATAGTACATACATATGTTGTTACTGTCAACGAAGGTCTTAACTTCTTCACATTTACACCTTTCGGCTCCACTTTCCTTCGTTAGATCGTTTCTTATTCCGCTCTCAGTAATGTTCTTATGGTTCTATCAGCTTGTCTCCATTACCTCATTGTAAACCTAAGCCACGTTGTATATATTATTCTTCTGTATTCAGTTGAATAATTGACCCAGAGAAGTGAAAATCAAATATACAAAGCAAATCTTCTATGCTTAATGCATTCTTAACGGTAAAAATAAAATATTTATTTGGAGGATGATATTTGGAAGATGTTGGTCTTGTGGTGAATGACAAAATATCTTGCGGCCACACTCATATATTCCTCGGTTTATGAGAACAACGTTACAGTTGACAGCTATAAATTTTGTAATTTGTAAGCAGATCTCTCTCTCTCTCGACGAATCAAAATTACGCTCTATAAGTTTCTTTTCATTCCCGTCCTATTATTCGTCGCAGAGACATGGACGATGACGAAACGAGATTAGAAAGCACTTGGAGCAATCGAGAGAACTGTTCTCCGCAAGATATTTGGAGCGAGAAGTGCTGAAGAAGATGGAACTATGAAGCTCTACGGTGGCACGAATATAGTTCAGCGCATAAAGATTCAACGAATGCGCTGGTTGGGCCATATTGTACGCATGGAAGACAATGCTCCAGCAAAAAGCTCCTTCGATTCGCGGCCAATGGGTGAACAACGAAAGCATGGGCGCTCTCGCATCCAATGGAAGGGCCAAGTGCATAGGGAAAATTAGCATGACTTGACTACGAATAGAAACTGGCAAAGTTTTGTGTTCTCGACACAGACCAATCCACGGTTGTAGTGTCAAAGAAGATTAAGATTATTTTAACTATTTGATCGATCTGGTTCTACGTTTTTATTACCGTTACGCATACAAGATTTGGTGCTGTAGAAACCAATATTTAAATCTGGATTTGTACAGAATGTTAGAGTTCTCGATCCGCCTCGAAACACATAGGTTAGGTTAGGTTAAGGGGTAGATCTACGCAAATGCAGAGAATCTCACTGAGACACCCGGAAAAACTACTAACGGATCATTAAGACCCTTATGTTGCGACGAAGCGCTTGGACTCAATAATAAAGTTCTTAAATCCGCTGATGTCGATTCTAGTCACTACGCTAGGTTCGCAGAAAATATGCCTACCGAGGTGCTTTAACCTAAGTCTGGCGATTGCTGGACATTGAAGGAGGAAGTGCTTGGACCTCGCTACTGCGCAGGTGCTGGTTGTTCTCCAGCGCTTGGCGAGCTCTCTCAAAGACAGTGTGTCCAGCGCTCTGGAGCAAGTGGACCACGGACTGCCCTCACGTTTCCACTGCGCCGCCAATATTGCTAGGGTACCCTCTCTTGCAAGCTGATCCGCTTTACAGTTTCCAGCGATTCCGCGGTGATCGGGTACCCACAACGAAACACATACATTATCTACATATTTTTATGAAGAAAATTTTAATATTTGCTGCTCAAGGTATTCGCTTCCGCAAACGAAACCGTGATATACTGATTATAAAAGGATTTAGGAGTTAGAGACAAACATTTCCTTAAACCCTTCACAATTTCAAAGTACAATTACCTAAATAAAAACCACACATTGAATTACTTTCCACTGATCACTAGGCTTATTTCTAAGCTAAAAACCTCTAACATAATAATACACACATCACTTGTATGTAAATAAAATTAACAGATTGTCTGGCAAACAAACAAACAATTATAATAACAACATTAACCTTTACTCTTTAACAATGAGTATAGACAAACGATGTACACGCGATACGCAGCTGCGTATGAAGCATTTTTGCACAGATAAAACCACACCACGCTGCAGCCTCACGCAAAGCTACAGTTTCGCCTCTGCTACAATATATCTGCAAATACACATATATATATATGTGTGGTCGAGTTGAACTGTGCGTAGCAGCTCCAACCCACGGGCGCAATAATTTGCTCTTGTTTATTGTGCACTTCCACTTCCTCTTCCGTCGCCGGCTGTTGAATGCCACAGCTGGCTCTGGCTCTGGCTCTGGCTCTTGTGTGTGCAAAACGGTCGCTATTGTTGCCGTCGTAGCTGGAAACTTCCGCTCAGGCACAGCTGTTTTAAATGAAAATGCGTTAAATACTCGCGCAATTCACTAGAAATTGATACGCAACCGAATGGTGGTAAAAAAAATGTGTGGGGGCTTTGTGTTTACTCTTGACAGAGGTGAAAATTTAAGGTTCTTCAATCTAGATGTCGATAAAGCTTTTAAGCTAAAGTAACGACTGGGGAATAAGAAGAAGACTCTAAATTTATTAATATAATTGCTAAAGGGATTAAATACGATCTAGTCTAGAGAACTATAGATGTTGGCCAATCCAGGATTGACGATTTTGACGGTCTGAATGGTTTTAAAATGTGTCTAGTGGGATTGTCAGGAAATCGTCTACTGTTATGCATCTACTATGCGTCTACTGAAGAATGCAAAAGCTCAGATGTGGTTAGCTTTGGCCAATAGGAGAAAAATTGTGTTTCATTAGAGGACCTCACAGCCGCACACTTCGATAGTGAATCGCCGCATTAGGTAAGATCTAGTCGAAAGAAGTCCAAGTTCATTGGGCAAGTCAGGATTCACAGTCTGGAAGTCTTTCCAATGTGTTTCGTGGCATTGAGAAGGAATCATCTACTATATGCTGCTCTTCTACGGTCAAAATCTTAGTTCGGACCTGTACTTTCTCTAATTGGACCGTCTGAAGGAAGCAATCGCCCAGCTTCGGCCCATTGGAGGTAAATTGTATTCCACCTGGACAGCTCCAGTCCGCGCACATCGATTGTGACTCGCCAGAAGCTCCAAGAGCTTTACTTGGGCGTTCTTATGCATTCGGTTTATAGTCCGAACTTGACACCAAGTGATTACAACCTGTTTCCATCTAAGTTAACGAACAAAACAGTCCTCATTTTATCTAACTAATGTTTTAACTCATCTATAATCAGACTTCCTTACTCGCATATTAGGAAAAAGCTGTGAAACTCTAATTATTTAATCCAAACATTATCCATACCAAATCCACCAAAGACAGACACAACCAACTGTTTTCAATGTTAATCGTAATTGAACAAGTCCGAACTTAAAACAGCCAAATTAGGCAGAAAATGTCAACGTAAAGAAGTCATGTAATTCAATACGGCGAACACTTACCACTTGTCCAACTTTCATTAAAGCATAACAAATCCCGACATGCCAGGTGAACATGTTCCACTTACGTAGAGCAAGCAACACGCTTGTGCTGTCAATTACGAGCGGCATGTGACTCACACCACGTACAACGAGACTAAAAAGGCTCCACATTTCACTTTACTCTTTAGGCTGCCTTTGGCTGTAAGCTCACTTTCGCTTTGTATGCGGCTGTGGCAGCGTTCATTTGACCGTTCAATGTTCAAGTTATTGTCATTACCATCAATATTTTATGAACCATTAAAAGTTTGTAAAATTGTCGAAGAGCTTAGTGCGCTCGCTTGGCTAGTGAGCTTGGCCGGCTAGTGGAGTGCAGTGCAGGGTGGAGGTGAGGTGATATCTCCAAATTTTGTTAACACAATCGCCATTGTCTTAACTATATTCTTTCGACTTTTTGTACACAGATATACGAACAAACACTTTTGGAAGGTCCAGAGTGTGCCTACATTTGTATATGTATATGTGCGACTTTTGGCTAATAGCCAACTTAGTACGCAGTTCGAAAAGTTCAAAACGGTTATGTCACAGCAAACGAAAATTGGTTTAAGTGGAGTGCCACCTGTAATGGACGATGGAAGGATGGTGGCACGAATGGGGGTCGAATTTTGGGTTAAAAAGCTTATACTCGGACAATTTTATGCAAGTATGTATGTATTTGGAAAGTTATAGGTAATTACTTACGAGATTGAAATTTGATGCCGATTATATACCAAATTAATGGAAATCGAAATATCGAATACTGTTTTCTTAATAGTGAATATATTCCTAGTATATAAAAGAATAATTAGCTATAATGTAAAAGTTGAGTTCTGAGCCATTTAAGTTCTAGCTGGTTGTTTAATTAGTAGAAGTTGTAATGTTTAAGTTGTAATTTTGATTGAACACTGATTAACTACTTCTTTAACCGCCTATACAGGGAGGCCTAAATGTCTTTTAACATTTACTTAGTCAATTCAGGCAAGTGTCGTCGATTAGATAGTTCGAAGGGTTATGAAGAAACGTTAATTAATAGCCTTTTCGCACAGGAGTTAATTGATCAATTAACCGACCTTTGCTCGATTAAAGCGCTAATTTCAAACGATTTACCATACAAAATAAAAAATTTCATTTTACTACAATAATTTTTAATCGAATATAAATCGAGTTGAAACTGGAATGCAACGTAGTTGTTCACGCTGTAAATTTGGCTGTATTTATTCATAACATATCAATCAGCTGATGAAACTTACCAACTTTTTATGAACAGCAAAAAAAATCATGACAACTGATCGTTAATCGGGTAGCCAGCAGTGCGAAAGGCCAAAAATGGTTTCTAAATTATAATTTTAATGCAAAAAATTAATTTGGATGTGCGAATAGTCTGCAGCCGGCGGTGCAACGATTCTTCTAATATATTATAGATAAAAGTGTACACTCAGTACGGCATATGCAGATATTAATTTAATTGGGCACTGAGAATGGAGAAAGGATTTTAATAAATTATTCAACGATCTGAATGATGTATGGTTCTCAAAAATTTAAGGGGTTAGGAGTAATCAGGATTTTCAAAAAATCAATTTTTGTTTTTTGCATTTTCGTTAAGGCAGTAGTGGTCGGCTTTAGAAGCCGAGAAAAAGCTTAAACATATTTTCTGAAAATTTGAAGTTGATCCGATAATCGCTTTTCGAGTCATTCGGCAAATAACAAAGAGCGCTCGGGCACTCCAAAACGGTAGTGTGAAACTTGAAATGGGTTTTTCTCAAAACTATTCTTTTTGAACTGGTGACCACTGTAACTCGAAAACCGCTTAGTAGATTTTTATGAAATTTAAGAAATAAGATTTTTGGAATACATAATAATCCTGGGCCTGATTCAATCTTTTTTATTTAATTAAATTTTTGTAGAAAAAAATTCCTGAGGCCAACATTCTGTTAAATTTTGAAAAAGGAAAAAAGTTCGAGGATTATATATTTATAAAACTAATTTTTCTTATCCAATTCATTTTAGATGAATATCCAAGGACTTTTGATTGTCACCGCAAGGACCTTTTTTTAGAAATGGGTCAACACAACAGCTATAACTTGGAAATTATACTTTTTTTTTAATTTACGTGACATCAAGTCGAAACATTGTGTTATAATGTCATATTATTACTTTTGTAAAAAAAAAACATTATTTAATGGCAAAAAAAATTACTGAAAATTTCAATTTTTGTCGTGTCTCTGACTACTTCTTACCCCTTAAAGCTCAACAAGAATCTTAAAACGCGTCTAGTTTTATATTTATTTTCAATTTGAAGAGGTATATAATTTAAAGCCTGGAGGTCAACCTCACACGCATTAATTTGCTGTAAGAAAACTGGAAGGTTAGCAGCTTCACTGGATACTTCTTGCTGCAGTAACTTCGACAAAGTAATTCTAATTTTTAGAATTCCAGGTCTAGATCCTCGAATGCAAACAATTGCTCTATTGCTTCCAATAGTGGTAGTTTTGACTGTAATTTATGAAGACGAGTCAAACATATCAAAACATCGAAAACCAGATATGGAAAACTCAGAGATTTAATAATAGTAATAATAGTAATATAACAAGGGAGATTTTCGAGGACCGAATGAACTGATCTATATAAGCTTTTTAAAGTATTCAATCGAAATTTTGTATGATAGCCATATCCAAACTGACAGGAAAAGCATTCTAAATGAATGATCGTTTTGTAAAAATTGTATGATAGCCATATCCAAACTGGCAGAAAAAGCATTTTAAATCAGTGATCGTGATATCATAAATCCATGTTTTCTGTGTGACGAGGGGAGTAATAATATCTCGAAGTTTTTAAGAATAGGAGTTAGTTGGGTTCGAATAGGAGTTATGTTGATTGGTATTTAATATGAGAGTGTATTACTTTGTTATAGGAGAGACTGAGGAAAATTAAATACACTCTTGAGTATAGTACCTCGAAATACTATTTTTTAGCTCAGCAACCTTTAGATGATTTAAACTGCCATTCATAATGACAGGAACTAAAAGAAAAAACGCTAATTTACTGACACCCCTGAAATGTTTAAATCATTTTTTTTTATTCAATTCAAACACATTACTGCCTCCTTCGAATGCCAAGCAATGCGTCGCACATGAAATGACCTTTAAATCGTGCCGTTCAGCACCTTTTTAGATGCTGCTGCTTTCGAACAATTTTCTTCGTTAAACGACGTGCACGTCGCACAATGAATTGCCTTTGTGAGACCACGTGCGCGACACATTCATTTTACAACAATTCAACGAGTATAACAACAAAATTCGCATAATTAAATTCTTTATAGAGTTTTGACACACAACGGAAGTGCACATACTAACTAATTAAATTTCATTTTCTATGACAGGCGGAGAAGACGTCAATCGAAGAGACGCGCACAATAGTTAGCAGCAGCTGCATTTGAATGTGTGGGAGTGTGTACTTTTGTGGCACTGTGTGCGTGCTGAAGACAAGCGGTTCGTGGTGTAAGCTTGTGCGCGCTGCCGCGGGCCAATGTCTCAGCCAACTTCAATCACATGTTAGCAATTTTAAGCAGCTGTCACCGATTGAGTAGACGCAGACGCGCGCGACCTCGAGGCATCAATGAGTGTCTATGTGTGTGTGTGTGTTTTCGGGAAAAGTGAAAGTTCAAAGTTAAATGCGCACAGGCCCATTAAAATTCCACAAAGGGATTTTACCGTAATCCAGTAGAGAGAGTCTACAAATACCAACATATACATATATACCGTTATATGTATGTGTTCGTGTGTTTGTGAAAAATCTCCTACAAAATGCAAACAAATGTGAATGTGTGAAGTTGTTAGGAATTTATGCGTTACGCCTAAAAGCAGGCAACGCAAATCCCAAAAAAAAAATTGTTATTCAATGCACAAATAGCGGTACGCAGAGACAATGACTGGTATGTTGGGCTATCAAACGATCAAAAATTATATTCGAATGACAAAACGCCCCGTACTGGTGCGCAGTACGCAGTGTGCCCTCAGCACGCCGCACCCATGCGAGATTCAATATATGCTTTTCCGAAAAGCTTGTCAACCATTTAAAATGCCATAAAATCGCGTTTACTTTCGGTGGCGCGCCGCAGCATAGCACACAGCACAGCACAGCATAACATAGCATTGCTTATTGGTAATGGTTAGAATTTGACGCCATTGTCGTTAGCTTGTCGCAGGACATTAGCACACACATACGCACACACACGCACACACAAAGACATGCATGCGGCGACACAGAAAGTTAGCTGACAGCATGGCGCCGGGAATTTTATGGCTTTTGATGCACACTAATGGCATATACTCAAATAGGTAGCGTACAAAATTGATAGTTGGTATGCGAATAGGGATTTCGGTTTTGGGTTCGAAATTTTCAAATTTGTACAGGATGTGTTTGTATGTATGTGTGCTTGTGACAAGGTAGATATGTATGGTAGATACTCATTTCATGTATAGCTAATTGCTCACTTGCGACTAATAGTTGAAGGCGCATATTCGAACAAGCAGGGATATAAATTAGAAAAGAAAATAAAAACGAAATTTGTGAATCCCGAATTGATTGTGATTTTTGGGTTATTCATATACTATATAATATGTACATATTTTGAAATAACGGAATTTTATGATGCGGAATATTTGTTTAAAAATATTATACAAATCGATCCCGAAAAAAATCTCGAAATTTCACAAAAAAAAAATCGGTACTAAATATTTTTTGACATTATGACATTACCGATGGAAAATGGGCGAAATCGGTTCAGAACGACGCCAACTTCCCATATAACTCAATTTTGAATTCCATCACTTTATAGTATATATATTAGGAACCAATAAAGATGGCGGAAATAAACCTTGCACAAATACTGTATTTGGGCTGTGGTATCACTTGTGGAAAAATTGGCGAGATCGGACTATACATTTTCAAAAGTCCCTGATATCGAACATGACGAACTCAAGTGTCTAAGTGTAGTTTTTCACCGGAAATATGGGTATATATATCTCTTAGATATTTTAATGTAATTCATAGGGAATCTTTATACTCTCGCAACAAAGTTGCTAAGAGAGTATTATAGTTTTGTCCACATAACGGTTGGTTGTAAGTCCTAAAACTTAACGAGTTAGATATAGAGTTCCATATATCAAAATGATCAGGATGACGAGTAAAGTTCAAATCCGGATGTCTGTCTCTCCGTCAGTCCGTGAAAGCTGTAACTTGAGCAAAAATTGAGATATCTTAATGAAACTTGGAAGACGTATTTCTTGTCACAATAAGAAGGTTAATTTCGAAAATGGACCACTGCCAGGCCCACAAAATGGCGGAAACCGAAAACATATAAAGAGCTATAACTAATCCATAAAATAAGGATAGTATAGCACTATGAAGGGGCATATGTGGATTAAATATTTTTGGGGAGTGGGCGTGGCCACGCCCCCTACTACGTTTTTGTACATAACTCGCAAATTACTAAAGTAGGAAACTTTCTGGAGTCATTTCTTTTAGGTACTACCTTATCTTCTTCTTCTTCTTAACTGGCGTAGAAACCGCTTACGCGGTTATAGCCGAGTCCACAACAGTGCGCCACGCATCTCTCCTTTTGGCGGTTTGGCGCCAATTGGTAATACCAAGTGAAGACAGGTCCTTCTCCACCTGGTCCTTCCACCGGAGTGGAGGTCTCCCTCTTCCTCGGCTTCCACCAGCGGGTACTGCATCGAAAACTTTCAGAGCTGGGGCACTTTCATCCACTCGAACAACATGACCCAGCCAGCGTAGCCGCTGTCTTTTTATTCGCTGGATTATGTCTATGTCGTCGAACAACACATACAGCTCATCATTCCATCTTCTGCGGTATTCGCCGTTGCCAATGTTTAAGGGACCGTAAATCTTCCGCAAAACCTTTCTCTCGAAAACTCCTAGTGCCGTCTCACCGTACCTGCTGCCGTACTACCTTATACAGTCCAAAAATGGAGGAAATCGGACGATAAGCATGCCCACCTCCCATACAAAGATTGTGTTGAAAACTACTGAAGATGCTTTACAATCAGGAGTCTTAAATTGCATTATAAATATGGTACAGAAGAATTTCACTCAAAATGGTATACAAAATTTTAAATGGGCGTGGTTCCTTAGAAGTCGGTCTGAATAGTTTACTTTACAATATATAAAGTAAGCACTAGTGAAGATACTGGAACAGCAATTTGCAAAAATACTGAATTTAAAGAGTGGCATCGCTCTTCTAAAAATCGTCGAAATCGGACAATAAGTTTTCAAGGCGCCTATATATCGTACAAGAGGAGAGCTTTTTACCGAAAATATAGGTAAGTCTCTCCGATATTTTGAGGAAATTCAGAGGGAATAATTTTCTTCTAATAATATGTCTGTCTCCGTACCAACAATTAGTAAAATCGTGTCATAACTTCCCTATCTCCCATATAACTAATATTAGGGATTCCAACTTTCAATTGACTTTATATCATATATATATCCCGAATATGTGAATCAAATTATGATATTTATATGATAATATTTTCATATTCCATATTTTTACTAGAAATTATTACAATCGAACCCCATTAAATATTTTTTTGTTTAATAAAATCCCGATCTCGAAATTCGGTATCAAAAAATTCGGGACCCGAAAATGTTTACTTACACTAGAGCTCTAATACAAATATAATATATTACGTACAACCTATTGTCGGAGACCATAATAAGTAAGCATACACACACATAACATAAATGTCTTTATGCAAAATTGGGTTCTTCCCATTGCACTTGGCATACCCACCCTTGTACGGTAAACGTTTTTAATACATCCCTACAAAATTGCTTCCTTATTGCCTACAGCCATTTATAAAATTTTTAATCTCAAAGTGGTATTTAATTTTAATGCAAATTTTACACTGTTTACTTTACAGATTAGTTGGTGTGAGCATTAGCAAGACGCGTTGTATCTTTTGTGTTTTGTTTTGCTTGGATTAAACACACACACACGAAAATTAAAAATTCAATTCAGTAATATCTATGCATGTAAGTACAATTAAATTCAGAATAGAAATAATTTCGTTTATTATTATGCATGCCGTAGGCGTTAAATGTATTCTTAGCACAACGCAATGAGATGGGTTTTTCTTTAAGATTTAAATTTGTAAATTTTAATCGATTTTATTTAAGAACAAAGCGGGTAGCGTAGCTTAAAGCTGAATGTGAACGGTTTAAAACAGAAAAATTGTTTTTTCTGACCATAAAAAACTCTCAAAACTGTAATTGTCTTCGAATCGTCAGGCGTTAAAGAGTAGCGAATCGAACAAGCTATACCAGTAGTTGAATCAGAGTGGTAACACTTTTATGAAGGTGAGCTTCTTTTTTCTCGTCTATATTGGGCAATATGTTGAGATTAAATTATTATTTTGAATACTAGAGAACTTATGACTAAATTTCATATACCGTTTGATCTCCTTTTCAATTGTTAGGGAGGTATATCCATACAAATGAACTTATGGAGATTTATAAAGTATAGTATAAAGGGTTTTTTAAAAGGGACGCTACAAAAGTAGACCGATAGGGACAGAAAACGACGACATATTTTCTCATATCTCTTCAGTAAGGTTTGTCATTTCATCTAGCAATGAGTCGAAATTATTAAAATTTACTACCGAAATTTGGAGTCAGTGGCCTCAACTTTAAGAGCGTTACGTCCAATTTATGATTAGGCTCATTTCTGGTTGAATGGCTTCGTCACCATTGCCGAAAAAATTACGGTTTGGTGCGGTTTATAGGCCGGCAGCATCATTGGGCCGTAGTTCTTCCGTGTTATCTCACGAAATGACCCCGTCAATTGGCTGCCTCGGTCGTGCTATTAGACGCCGTTCGACTATTTCCTGTGGAGCTACGTCAAGTCTATGGTCTATGCCAACTAGCCAGACGTACTTCGTACGTATAACGAACGTGAAATTGCAGCTGTATTGGCCGATTTATGTATTAAATCCGTCGAAAATTTGGTTTCAGCGTCTGGATTTCTACAAACGTGCCCGTGTGGCCATGCAAAAGAAATCGAGTTCCATACATAATGTCATCGAATGTTCTTCAACAAGAATAAAGCCCTAATAGTTCCAGGTTTCATTAAAGAGTCTTCCTTATATTTACAAATATTAGTAAGTGATAACTCTTAATGGAGAGGATATCAGTCTTTTCCTAAAGACTCGTCAACTTCCCTTCACAAACTTAAAATAAAAATGGTTTATTTAGAATCACTAAACTACTAGTTAGGCCTCCTTCAAGAGCTCAGGTTGTCCTTTGGAATCGGTAAACTTTCATTACTATAATTACTTTAAGGCATTAGCTCTTACTTGACCCAAAAATAATCAATAAAACTTTCTTCAGTCAAACTCGATCTGATCAAATTATAGCTATTGAAAAATAAGGCGCGATTTAACAGATTTTTAGTACCAAGCTTCATTAAACTCATCGAAAAAATCCGACTGATGTAAAGTCCAACAACGAGAAAGAAACCATTGTATCGGATATATGGGGCATAGGGACTATAGAAACGGAATTATTATGGGATTGTTGCCCGATTTCTATAGTTTTAACACTGAAATATAAATGTTCCACAAGCTTAGGATATATACATATCTCCTGCTAGATCTTATTTCGTCCAATATCATTGAGTTATGTTTCAGGAAAGATTGACGAACAAATAAAAAATCGAAAACCTGTGCGTCTAGTCACATCGATAATTTTGATATATTTATACAAACAAAAATATGTTAAACCCTCTCTCTACCCGTGAAGAAAACAAAACTTTTGCCGCCCTAACAATAATTTGAGAGAGAGAAAATTGTAATTTTATTGTATATCTCCTTAGCGCGTCTCGTCGGAAAAGTCAATTCGTTTATTTTATCTGTCTCATTGCGATAAATCACAGCTTCCAGCAGCGCAAATAATTCCTGTTTATCGCTAATTGTTGGTTTAGCTAACGAAAAAGCGGCTATAAGCGTGCACGCAGATAGATGGGTAGATAATGAAATTGCAGGTGGCGGTTGGCAGCTTGCAACTGGCACGCCAGCTCCCCTCTCGCTTGTTGTTTCGCTGTGTTAATGAGCCATTTCGGGTTGGATTAAGTTGAAGTAGTGTGCCTGCGGCTGTCGCTTTGACAGGATAAAGGATAATTAGTTGTAAAATTGTTGGCGAAATATTTAGGTATGCGTTAATTGCTTTAGTATTTATATTGTTCATTCTCTTGTTCTCAAATATAATTAATAATTATCGTAATTAATACCCATTTCATGAAACGAAATATTTTTTTCGACTTTGTGAAACATTTGCGGTTTCATCTGTAATGAGGCCGATTTAAATTTATCTATTATAAAGCAATAAGAATATTAATAAACGGTTTAAAGTATAATATGATACTTAGAAAATAATTGTAATGCAAATCTTTAATCCTATAATTCAGTAACAGTCGAAACACTTTCTGTCAAATTTATCAGTATGAAACTGGTCGCATGTAAGTAACTCTGGACAAAATCCTTAGTTTCTTGAAGTCGTTTTTAGTACGAAAAGTTCATTATTTAGTGTATCAATACCTCAAGTGTAAACATATCTTACCTATAAACAAACATAATTTCATTTGACGCTTACAATCAAAACAAATCTGAACACACGTTACTCTTAAAATTTAAGCAAACCTTTTCCAAGTGATCCCCGAACTATATACAAACTTCAAACCAAGTGATTTTTGAAATATAAATTAACATATTCCACTTGACCCCTCAAAATATTAACAGACCTATCATACATAACCCTCCAAAATTTAAACCCCATGACACCCTTAATGAAATATAAACAAATTTCACCCCACGTAGCATTAACCCGGTCAATATGTAAGTAAATCCTAACCAAAGGTCATTGACCTCTACAAAGGTATGTTTACATTTTACTCAAGTCCAAAGTCCTTCGACAGGGGTTTGTTTACATTTTGGTCGAGGTCATTGACGTTTGACCGGGGTTTGTTCACCTGTCGATTTTGGTCGAGGTCAATGACCTTTCGTGGCGTTTGTTTACATTTTTGTCGAAGTCAATGACCTTTTGGTTTGTTTACATTTTGGCTGACGTCAATGACCTTTGGCCGAGGTTTGTTTAAATTTTTGCTGCTCAATGACCTCTGGCCGAGGCATAGGTACAGAGTTTTCCCCGCGTGGTCAGGTTTCTTTACATTTTGAAAGGAAATGTGGAGTCAGATCAACAATTTTTGTGTCCAATTGGGTAAGGTATTTTATATTTTGAAGGATCACGTGTGTTTAGTTTGTTTGGAATAGGAGAATCACGTGGGGAAAGGGGTTACACCTGGGGGGTCTTGTGGATTATTTTGAAATATTACGTTTGGTGAGGTTTGTTTATATTTTTAAGGAACGCCTTGGAATAGGTCTATTAAATATTAGAAGATCTGCTTTTATATTTTTTTGTTTGAAGCGTCACAAGGTTGAGTTGTATTCGCATTTCGATGCGACACGTGGGGTGGTTTGTTCACATTTTGAGGTTATGGACATTGAACATTGAAATTTGTTTACTTGTTGAGTGGCCATATCAGATCAAGTCAGGGGACATGAAAAGCCTACGGGGGGCAAAGGGCGTTTAAATTTGCTTCACGAAATGAAGTACGTCGGAAGGGCTAAATTCAGGTCTAACAGAAAAATATTAAAATTGTTAAAATAAAATCGAACTAATGGACTAAGGTGCTCATGTTCAATATCTAGGGATATCGAGCGTTATCGAGAGGCATGGTTGTGAACTTAAACTATTCAGTTAGATTTCAGGCAAACCTTAACTCTACTTGTTCAAATTAACTCCTGCCTGAAACAGGAAACAAATTGAAATGTCTTGGCATTTAGAGTTTACAATTTCACTTATAATTGACAAAATTTCGGTGAAACTATTTAGAGGCGATTTAGTGTTTCGGCTACTAAATTAGATTTTTTGGTAATTCGTTTTAAAATTCCATGAATAGGTATGTATTTTTTACAGTTTTTAAAATCATATATTCACTTTCATGTTTCCATGTTTTTCAACTTTGCAATCAAGGCTCGTAGCGCATATTACCACGTCACGTGCAGAACCAAAGAGTTCATGCTATTTTGTTTTTATTTTACTTTTCTCCACTGTATACACTGTTAATAATATATGAGGAAATTTGCAACAGCGGTTGCATGTGCTGCATTTGCTTTTCCTCATCCAACTCAGTCACATACAAACTTGCTGAAGGATACTTATATAAGCATATACTTAACGCATGTTTTCGTTTATTTATTTTTATTTTCTTAAATACATTTCTTTGTTTTTTTTTTAGTTATTTAATATTTGTATGTAGCAGATTGGTTGGTTTTAGTTGCAGCTGCTTAAAGGACTTACTCAGCAAATGCGTCATAATCCCTGACTGCAGCATCCAAAGTGCAAGATGAGTGATTAGTGTTGTTGTTAATATTTCTTACTATTCGAGGGTTTTGTGGAAGATATTATTATATCTCCCTTCCGCCTTTTTGTTTTTTGAATTTCGCGGCTATGTATAAAGCACTACAGAGCACGTATCTGGCAATACTATACATCTTTGAAAGGTCTTGACTTAACCTACAAAACGACGCTCTGCATGATTAGTTTGGATATTGCGTTCAACAGTTATAGACGTGTAAACATGGAGTCCGATAACGCCGAAATTCGCGCTATTTTAAAGTTTTCCTTTGTTAAAGGCAAACCCGCTAGAGAAACGTTCCGTGAGATTAATGGTGTTTTGGGGAATGGTACTCTATCAATTCGAACTACGGAGGAATGGTTTCGACGATTCAGAGCGGATGAAAACGACAGCATGGATAAGCCAACCGGCGGCGGAAGACCCACCATATAGCCCGGACATTGCGCCCAGTGATTACCACCTCTTCCTATTCCATGGTGAACGCCCTTATATATATTTGGCGTAGGAACCGCTTTAAGCGATTATAGCCGAATCCACCAGAGCGCGCCACTCATTCCTCCTTTTTGCTTTTTGGCGCCAACTGGAAACACCAAGTGAAGCCAGGTCACTTTGCACTTGGTCTTTCCACCGGAGTGGAGGTCGTCCTCTTCCGCGGCTTCCTCCAGCGGGTACTGCATCGAATACTTTCAGAGCTGGAGTGTTTTCTTCCATCCGTACAACATGACCTAGCCAGCGTAGCCGCTGTCTTTTTATTCGCTGAACTATGTCAATGTCGTCATATAAATCGTACAGCTCATCGTTCCATCGTCTGCGGTATTCGCCGTTGCCAATGTTTAGAGGACCATAAATCTTGCGCAAAACCTTTCTCTCGAAAACCCCAAGAGTCGTCTCATCGGATGTTGTCATCGTCCACGCTTCAGCGCCTTACATCAGGACGGGAATAATGAGCGACTTGCCCTGCGAACGCCCTTGGTGGTGTATAATTGAACTCAAAAGAGAGAAAGGGGGGGAAAAATTCGAAGGGGGGCTTCTACGAATGGGGTATTATGAAGTTACCGTCTAGATGGAAACAGATTATCGAACGAAACGGCGCATATTTGAACTAAATTCGATCGCTGTACACTTTTTATAAAGCATTGAATAAAGAGCAATAAATCGGAAGTGAGATATTTGCCAACCTAAAAGTTATAGATAATTTGACTAAAATACCAGAAATTTTTTGGGTCGACTAAAACAGCAACAGTTTCAATTGAGTCAACAATAACAGTTCGTTATTCATATTAGAGTAATTTCACAAAATCTGATATTGATATGTTGAAGTTAACTTAATTATGGCAATTAAAAAGAAACACTCAACAACAGTGCCTTCAAAACTGTGTCATAAATTATGCTTAACTCACTGCATAATCTAATAAGCGCTAGAAGTGCTTTTGCCACTTTTGTTGTACAACAAATTGCTCCAAATTTGCACTCAAATCATTAGTGTTGTTTGAAAACTGCAATGGAGCAGCTGCTGTGGTAGATAGAAAGGACAAAATAAAGAGAAATAATAAAAACAACAAATAAATTGTGTAAATCTATTATTTAATTCAGTGCCACTTCAAATGCCGAATACTTGAATAACTGTTACTGTTGAGCTTTTAGTACGCTGTAGCAAGTAACTGAGGACTGCAGCGCTTCTAGAAGCCAACGCGTGAAGGACACTTTAGCGTTTGCCTACTTATTTGTTTCATAATTATACGATTCAAGAATGCTGCGCTTTTCCACTTCAACTCTTCAGCATTGGCATTAAGAGCGCATGCACACACACACACTGACACATTTCTAGAATTACAGTTACAATAATTCGCTAAGATTCGTCGTCGAGATAATTTGCAAACATTGCGTAGAAAACAGTAAAACAACTAAGCAATAAAGACAACTTTGACACTCATAAGACATACATACAGACTATTATAACTTGTAATGAGAAGGACTAGTTACAAACTAACTTGCAACTAGTTCAAATTTCACGTGTAACTGGTCGGCCGAAATTTATATTTAAAAATCATTAGATTTCTGCGGATCTCTATTTAGATATTTTGATTGACAATGAACTAGTCTCATACTGGTTACAAATGGTCCAATATAATAATGAGATAAAAAAGTGAGGTACCTAAATCAGAATTAAATTTATTCTAATTTAATTGAGGCCAACAAAAAATAAGATTCATATGCATACTTAATTACTTCCAGGAGTAGACCAAATCTAGTCATTTTCTAACTAGTTCCCTTTCGATTCCCAAATTCTAGTTGCAATTTTCCCATTGAGGCCATTTTGATCGTAAAAAAAAAACAAAAAAATAGATTATAGTCAAAACTTACTACTTCCATGAGTGGTCCAAGTGTTGTCTTTTTCTAACTAGTTCACATTCGATTCATAAATTCTTATTCCCATTTCACAGCAATGTTCATAAACAATAACTGCGCATACAGACAGATGAAACGCTAGCTAAACACAGGGATCAACGCAAGCCGCGCATACTTGCATTTGGCTGACATCCTTTCGTGTCCTTGGGTCAAGTGGTTGCGTGAAATGTTAAGCCATATTGCAGCAGCAACTTAGTGCGGTGGGTGGTAAAGTGGCGCAAATCGCGAAAACTTTCCTTCCAACTGAATTGACAAATAAACAGGCGAGCAAAGTTTGTGCCACTAAAGTACTGTTAGAGAAATTGCTGGAAAAGTTGGCTCTTCGCGCAAATGGCAGTGAAGGAGTATTATGGAAAAAATGCAGATGATTAACTAAGGCTCACTGTTGTTGACATAAATGGTTATGTGGCTCGCAAATAAATATATGTATGTACATATGTATGTTAAATAACTTGAATTTCTCAATTCAAGCAATTAAGATCGTGCTAGATTTGTTAAAGGCGTGACTACCAATAATGCAGAGCAAATTCGTAAAAAGCTCGAGCAGTTGAATTTTATAAGACATACTACATTTGTATTCTCCTCTCCAGCTGCTCGTGGTATCTTTAAATGCGATACGAACGTTCTTACAAAATAATAATAAAATAAGTACGACAATGAACAGATATTAGTCTCCATGTCAACAATATTCTTAAAACTTTTAGCTTTCTAACCAGCTGAAATAGAGGAACCATACTTAGGTCGTTGGTACAAGCTCTTTGTGATACCAAGTATCTTCGGAAGTTGGATCTCATTTATAGACAAACTCCCTTGAATCCATTGTAAACTTACGCGACTCATTTCGATTTCAGTTAGTTGAACTGGACTTCTTGAGATTTAGACCCAGTTAAAGTATTGGGAAGAGTCTACAATTTATGAAAAGAGGAGTTTCACTAGGTCCGTGAAGCCTCCAGAAATTTACATCGAAATAGTATGGCCTTTCGACTGCCAAGGGCCACAGATATCCATTCCGTAGAAAACAGCAAGAAGACAACTCCCAATATCACACTGTTGCAGTTTCGACTAAAGTGTCTTTTCGTGTAAGCTCATCATCTTTACAATCACTAGCAATTCCGGTGTGACTAGGCGACCATGCGAGTCTTAATAATAAAAGTAGCTCGAAGATTTTGATAATGAGACAATGCTTCAAATCAAATATTTTGAGGGCTCGATCAGTGAACTGCCAAGGGCCACAGACATCCATTCCGTAGTATACCGCAAGAATACAGTTCCCAATACCACACTGCTGCAGTTGAGACTAAAGGGTCTTTTTTTTGCCAGCTCATCAACATTTCAATTACTAGCGATTCCGCTGCGACTAGGCGACCATACGAGTCTTAACAAGAAGTAGCTCGAAGATTATGATAATGAGACAATGCTTCAAATCAAATATTTCGAGGGCTAGATCAGTACTTTAACGGAGGCGGCACTTCAGAATCGTAGACCATCACGATGATGTCAGTTAGCTCTGGTTCAGAAACTCTGCGCGCATCTGTAAGCCTCTAACTTAAATTCTTGGACAGTTCCCGGCCTTTAGTTCTTAATCCACTCGACAGTTTACAAAGGCACATTCTAACTGAAGCAATACCCTCGGATATTGCAATAAATTTTTTTTTATTTATATAAGGTAATACCGAGAAAAAGTGACCTCCTCCCTGTGTCTTTAACAAATCCGTACTCACACCCAACCAACTCGAACTTCCATCTAATAGTCATACTACACAGACACCAAAACCACTCCGTTACGCAACTAAAAGCCACTAATAACTTTTAATCTCTAGACGCACCCAACAACAATGCTCGGAAATGTGAAACTAATGAAATACGTTGGAAGCAAATGTTTAGCCTTATATATGATATTCTATTATATGCATGCTTGATGTCTGCATTTGGTATGGCCAATCCGGCAGCAACTTTTTAATATGCCAAACGTCATTCCACTTGAGCTACGCTTGTCAATCCACAATTCGTTCATTCATTTGCTGGAAGAAACAGTGAATTTGATTAGCATGACAGGGGCGTAGTATAGTCGTGTTGGCTTGTCAATATTTATGTGCATATATTTAAGGGTAGACCCTGTCGGAATGGTAAGGCATTTCTTTTGTGAATGGTAACCAACAGATTTTGTTAAAGGAGTAGTCAGATTTCAATCACAATATGTGTAATCTGTGGTTAGGGTTCAATCTTCATTCCGAAACTGTCGTGTGGAACTGAATCCAGTATGATTCAAGTAGATAACCAGTCACAGGAACATAAAGAAAAGTTGGAAAAAGTTTCGAAGGACCAGTTCTGGATATATTTTCAAAACTATTTGTTCGAGTTTGAAAATCCAGAGATCTGCGGAGCATATGCTCTATTTCTCTTTTTCGGTAAATTATATTTTTTAGCGATTTCTAAACGAGGTGTGGCGATGTCTGAAGGTCCTTTAACCAGAAAAGACTATTCTTCTATTCAAAGGTCTGTTAGACCTTGAATCCCACACTGGATTTGATAGAATCAATCGTGAAAAGACAAATATCAGACTAAAGCAGTAAAGAACGATATAATTCATATTATTTTGAAGATAGAGGTTCTAGTTTGGGTTTGTATATTTTTTTGATTTTTTCCTTTTCGTCTTGTATAACGGTTTCCAGAATGAAACAAAGTCAACTTGTTCTACATTAAGGAAACGAAACCAGGAATTATCTCAAGGATCTATCTCTCGTCCTTTTAAGGTTACCTAGAGTTATTTATTCCTACTTTTTATTTAGAAGAACATTTCCTGGAATTATGATAAAAGATCTAGCGTATCTTTGGATTTAACATTAATAGTTTGGACCTAAATACACATAACCTTCATTCGTAGATTGAAAGTCCCTTAAGAACTTTGTTATCACATCCATCAAATATCGCTAAAAGACTGGGTCTCTTCAGCCCTTCAGTCGTATCTCTTTTCCTTCTTTTCCTAAAGGGAACATTTCCTCCGTACTCTCTTCAAATGAATGCGTAGTTATTGCCCAAGTCCCTAACTAAACTTCTGCTTAGCATTTATCCCCTTAGCGCACATCTCTTCTCCTCAGCATACCACCAATCTTTCTCCCCACCGTGACGTAATTTACTTTCCGTACGCGTAATCTCGTACTCACCTCAATTGTCAACAGCCCTTTGCGGCAAGCAGAATTTATGGCAAAGAAAAAAAAACAACAAAAATCACACCCTTTCCTATTTCCCACACCCTTAGACACACATGCACACACTGAGCACAAATCCTTTCCAACCAATACACAGGGCACATAATAATAAGCGCACGCCCGCTCATCCATATGCATATTATAAAATTATATTAAATTGTGGGTTGGCTGGTTGGCAGGCATTTGGAAGCTCCTTTTCTTAGCATTTAATTTGGTCAAATATATGCACCCTCCCACTTGCCCACTTGCTGGCTGACAGTCAGGCTGTGTGTGAGCGAGTGCCCTGCTCGCAATTAAACACTTGAACGTCCAACGAGCCAGTAATCTCTAGTAGTCTCCCTTAGCGTTTACTTGATTTTTGTATTCTTCTTCCTCCTCCTCTACTCTTTCTACTGCTCTCTTCCTTCCGTTCACATTTATTGTTTATGTAAATTACCCCATCCACTTGTTGTCCGACAGTGCTCAGCTGAAGTGCCATCGCTATCATTGCCATTGCCACCGCTGTTGGCCGTCAGGCGCTACCACCACCGACGGTGGCAGTTACAGCAGCAGGAGGACAGTAGCAACAAAATCAGCTTGTCTGTCAGTCAGTCTTTTGTTGTTCAGTGGTTCAATGTTGCATTGCAACTGTTTAAAGTGCAAGCAACCCTCTACTTGGCTTGACTTTATGGCTTCGCTGCAATTATGCCGGCTTGACTGAATGCCAACAACAGCAACAATATATGTATACTCATGTGTAGTTAGCACATTGCCTCCGTTTCTAATTACTGTACATTGAAGCGCATAAATAATGAAAATCTACACACACACACACACACACACTCATAAGTGAGTCTCGTCCAGCTGCCATATTGTATTTGCACTCAGCACGTGCGTAAGAAATTCATTTGATTCGGCTTAGCATGTTCGTTGAAGCTTGCAAATATTAAACTTTCGAGTAGACGGATTGCAGAAGTTAATATTATATTGACACACATACTTATACAAATATATATAAATATGTGTATATATATATATATATCTCCATACAGGCAGCATCAATTATATAGTTGAGAAGTATACTTATATACTATCTTATATATATATGTATGTATATATATAAATCTACTTTCTCAAAATGCACTCGAGTGCAACATGCATACTCATACTCAATAATAATGATTTTAGCAGGTTAGCAGCCCCAATTTCTAGCATATGATTTTGCTTACAAGCAGCAGCATACTCTTCACCTTTCCTTATTAACACATTGCTGTTATAGTTATTAAAATATATACTCCTATATAGTTATATACATATGTCTATATATTACTAAATAATATTAGTTCAACAGTTGAGTAGTGCTGAGCGCAGTTACCAATATTCATAAGACCTGAAAGTCAAGTGCATATCAGTCGACTTAATTGTTAGCAAACAGCTGCTTATTTATTTCTATCATCAGCTACACTTCTGTAAATTATTAGAGATACGATATTAAATACTTATATACCAGTATAAAGCTTTACCAAAAGTCAATATATTTGGTAGGGTTCGAATACTTGTTATGACCTAATCGAATTTGGAACCGAGTCGAAATGCAGGTAGGTGGAACTCAACATGGAAATCTTTGCCTTCGCTTTAGCTGTGCGGGATATTGTAAAATGCCTTCCATATTTATAATATTGTAATAAATGAGACATCGGAAGTTAATTAACTCCCGTGCGAAAAGACTATAAGGCCTATAAGCATTCGCTTTGCCAGATATGGTTATTTTGCTTAATATTTAAATGCATCATCTATTCGGAGGAAATCAACAACCAGATGGTTCGATTGGTACTTGGTAACTTGAATCTTAATAAGCTTAAGCGACTCATTTCGATTCCAGTTTGTTTACCTGGACCACTGGAAATTGAGATTCAAGCTGAAGTTTTGGGAATAGTCTAACATATATTCTTCAAAACAGAACTTCCTCATTTATTATATTGTAATAAATTAAACAACGGAAGTTAATTTTCGTTCAAGAACTCTTGAGTGATTTTCAATAACAACGTAGCTCATCTTATCTCCTATTTCTTTTATTGACAGTACAAGGAACTCGTTTTATAATCTCTTCAATAACTTTTTCGAACATCTAGAGCAATGTAGACACGAATGTTTAAGATCGTCAGCATATATTTAGCATTTTTTTATGAAAAAGGCCGACGTATAACAATTGGAGATCAGTACGGGTTGAGCCTTTCCAGCGTGTGTTTGCAGTAGCGCAAGAAAATGTATAATAAATGGCGTGCCCTGAAATCACAGTAAGCAGCTAAACCGATGAACGAAATTATAACGTTTAGTTCTCGGAGGGATCTGAAAATTGCTCCCATAGCACGGATATTATCTGACCTATATTTTGTCAGGTTTGTTTATTAAAGTTTGAAAATTCGATTGTAAAGTCGTGACTTCCAAGGGTATTGATTAAAGGAGCATCAGAATGTGGCAGCAGCAACCAAAGGACGGTGGACCCACAGACTTATACCTGACATCCATTCGTGAATATATACACTGGATAGAGACTTTGATGCCCACCTGACCTAAATACTAACTGGTCACTGGTGCTTTAGAAGTTACCTTACAAATTCCGCCATGACACTAGTCTGTATTGTCCGATGTCCTTAGAAGACTGTGAACATGTATTCTTGCATATTCTTGCAATGTCCTCGATTTTTAAGTTTAAGGGATAAGCTGAGACTTATCCTAGGAGGTAGTTCAACGGTGGAAAATTTGACTGTACATAAAGTGTAGGACAAAACTCATTGGACGAAATCGAGTCTCAGACATATTCTGTCATAACTTTTGGATGCATTAGAAGAATAATTTTTTTTTTGAAAAAGAAAGATCACATATTCTATATTAAGAAACAATTCAATTTTTTTTTCAACTTTTATGTACAATTTATAACTTATAACTGAAGGGAAAAAAGTAAAAAATTCTCGCGACATAACTCATTGGACTTTAGCTGAATATGAATATAAATTCGTTTTAAATTAATATTTTATTGGGTAGCCATTATTCTTAATGATTGCAGCACATATATGACAATTTCCCATAAGTTTTCAATCGGGTTTATATCAGGAGACTGGGTGGGCCATCTCATAACACAAACTTGTTCTTCCAAAAGCCAATCCTTCACAACTTTTGACGTGTGTTTGGGGTCATTATCATGTTGTAACTGCCAATCAGGCGGCATTTTTTTGGATAGCGTTGGGTAACATTTGGGTTCGCAGTATATTTTTGTATTGGAACCTATCCATGTTCCCTTCTATTTTGAAAATAGGTCCTACTCCCTGCCAGAGAAGCATTCCCACACCATTATGTTACCCCCACCATGCCTTACGGTACCCTGCAAGTATCGAAGGCCTAAACGCTTTCCTGTTGGTCTTCGTACAAGTGTCATTCCATCTGAGTTCTGCAAATTAGATTTGGACTCATCTGAAAACAATACTGACTTCCATTAAAAGGTCTAGGCATTCTCACGGAGTAATACTTAATCCGGTGGTTCCGTTGATCAAAGTTCCGCACTCCGATTTCTGATGCTAATTAATAGAATAAATCTGACAATGAGTATTTATGAATCTACCGCTCCTTGAACTTTTCATTAGCGCTTCTGACCCTACTTTGGGATCATTTTTATTGATTTTCGCACATTTGACCTTATCGCAATTGGGGGGATGATAATAAGTTGAACTAACTTTGTGGATAGTGATCTTATTATTAAAAAAAATTTCGGATTATACATTCATACTTTTTTTAGTAGGAGTATTTATTGGGATACTATTAAATTGACTTAAATGACGTGAAGATAACATCCTATAAGATAGAAATCGTAACATCTATACACAAATGTGTATTGTTGACTCTAGAAGGTCTTTGATATCCATATTTAGCAGGTTGCGGCATTACAAAAGAAAGGCGAGATATTAGCTGTCCAAGTACAGTCTATTGGAACAGCAATATAATCTAACCTTAACCTAAAGTACTTATTTAGCATTCTCTACTTAAACTCACAGCTTCCCTACTCTCAACGTGATTTAATTGGTGATGTAATTATTTAATATATGTTTGAATATGAATTTTAGAAAGGGTCACACATTTCACAGATTAGGTAGATTGTAACATATCTATCTTTATCCTAACATCTCAATTTCGTTAGGCAATATTCTTAAAGGCAATTAATTCAAAACGTGAAGTCTTGCTGCAAAAAATACGCCTGGCAGCCCTTCTATCCTACTTATCTTCCCAAAATTTTAAAGTTTTTAAGGGTTGCACTGAAAAATAGCAATCAATATTGTGCCGCGCATTACTTAGCTCTACACCACACGGTATGCAGCGGTGGTGGCAACCACCCTCTCTCTGCAGTATTGTTTTGATAATCAACAAAATTCTTGTTGTTCTTACTACAAAATAAAAATGTAAATAATTGAAAGATGTAAATAAATAAAAAATAAATATCTTCATACTAGAATGTGTAAATAAAAATGGAAAAAATCTGCATAGCAAAACATTTACATAAAATTGTGCACAACAAACTTTATTACTCTTTCATTACGCTTCATTTCATTTTAATTTTATTAGAGCCAACTTAACGCGGCAAGAGCTTACAACAACATTGGCAACGAAAAATTACAAAAATAAAAAAAAAAATCCTGTAACACCACTGAACTGCCTGCAGGCCGCCGCAGACGACGAGGCCGCATTGGCATTTAACGGCTGACTGCCTTAGGCATAACTGCTGTCAAGCCGCAGTCGCCTGTAGGTTTATATGGCCATTAGTAGATGGCGTTGCTCATGGGTTCTCAAACTGGTCTTAATAATATTATATAATGATTAAATTATTTAATTAATGAATGCGATTATTGAGATGTGGACCTATTTTGAACTGGAAACTGAAAACTTTTTCTTAATAATGAACTGAAGGGTTAATAATACCGCCAGTTTTCGAAATTTTTTTATCTTAAAAATCGAATTCCTTTTGCTAAAGGTTTAATAGTTTAAATTTCGAAGACTCAGCGAAAAAAACCTGTTCAATTATCAAATGGGTAATCATTTCATAATAACACAATTAACCTAATTTGAGAATCACTGTCTAGCATATACACACGCATCCTTTCCGAACATATACCGCAACTTATTGGTATGTTGCTCTTTCACTGTTGGGGTTACATACTAGACCGCTGTTGGCTCATTTTTGAAGTGAACAAAACATTACGGTTAATTAAATTTTGTAAATTTGAAATGAAAATATGAATAATTACCAATTGTTACGCAACCATCAACTTTCTGATTGTTTTGTTGTTATTGTGAGAGCATTTTTTGAGTGGTTTTTGCTATTGGGAGATGCTGTCAGAGCCATTACACTACGTACAGATTGAGCGAAGTAACTTTAGAGTTTAACAAACGAATAAAATAAAAAAAAAATAAGAAATTAGAACAGCAAAATAACTCGACACTCTCCGCTCTCATCTACTCCCATTCAGCACGATATGTTTTCGTATCATGAAAACCAGACTGAATTTTAATAAGCTCATTGCCCTTGGTGGTCTGTAGTGGTTGGCGCTTTGGGGTCAATGCTGGCTGCTAGTCAGCGTTTAATTGTCAATATGGCAGGCAAAGTGATGCTTTGAATTTAAATGTTGCTTAATGCTTTCAACCCTAAAATGCGGAGTTTTATTATGTTTGTTAGTTTAAATTTTCCAAACACTTCAATTTATGCAAGTAAATGCAATTCCACAAATTAAATTCAAAATTAAATGGGATCGGATAAATGTAATTGTATAGCAGGTATTACTTAAAATTTTCTAGCCAGCTAAGGAAACCACCATATAATGCTTATGATAGTATTATAGTTGGTACTTTCACCTTTTTAGAATCATACTCCTATAATAATTTAGTTTTTAATCTTTTCGTCTCAATACCTTAAGGAGTATATTAATTTCTTATATAGAATAATTCAGCTTCCATTTGGTCCAAGAAAGTATATTTTTCTGGGTTCGCCACTTGTATAATTGGACTACAGTCAGTCGTCATTTGACCAAGGAAGGTATTGTGTGGCTCATAGGAAGATCCGAATCCAAACTAGCAAACTTTAAGAGTTAAATGTTTCGAAGTCGCGAGGAATGCATTGGTTCTGAGTTATCCCATAAGCAGATTATTTACATTTTCACTCTTTTTTTGCCATTGGCTTCCTACTAGGGCCCTTAAAACTATTTGAGTAACCTGAAAAACGATGAATGTTACGACTATTCGAAGAATCGTTGTACTGCGATTATTCGAATAGTTTCTCTGTTGCACAAGAGATGCTCCATTGTTTCATTGGTGCCCCGCTCTTGACACTTTCTGCATTTCTCGCGATCTCACAGCCCCTACTACTAGGCTGTAACCAGTATGAATGCCATCCATGGTCCTACAGCCCTTTCTATCGAGCACCAGTAGGAACCTTGTATATTTTTGATCTACCGCTTTGCTCATAACCTTTTGCAGTTTTACACCCCGGTAGATCCTTACAGCGAGATTTGAGTTCTCTTGCCATGCACCTGTATATGGCGTCGTACAGAAAGTGCATGGTTTACCGATGTCGATCATGTTTCCGGGTGACAGCTGTACACCACTCTTTGGCAATCCCGTCTACGATTTGGTTGCTCTCGATGCCTGTATGGCCTGGCATCCAGTGGAAGTGTAGCCTCATATTCCTGGCAACCCTCTCCACTGCTGTCCTGCTGCCCAATACACTTTTGGCCGATATTCGCAATGAGGTTACTACCTTGATTGCTGCTTGGCTGTCTACGTTACTGACGTTACTTTTAGAGTATTGGGCTTGTGCGTTGGAGACTAGCTCTGCTGCCTTCCCAATAGCAAAGACCTCTGTTTGAAATATACTGCAGTGGTTCGGCAGGTTGAACGGTTGTTTTATGCCTAATTCCGGACAGTATATCCCTGCACCTACTCCCTCATCCATTTTAGAGTCATCCGTATAGATATTTAAGGTGTTGCGCGTAGTTGCGGTACACTTTCGGTGCCGTTAATCGAATAGCCGACGACTTCCGACCATCCGAATATTGCAAACCGAGCATTATTAGTATTCGATTCTATCCGGTTAATTCGGTTAGTCGATTAGTCGAATACCAAGATCTCTACACATCCTACATCATGAGTATATCGACGAAATATTCAAAGTATCCATACTAAGGCAAGTCGAGACTCACCTTTCTACCTACAGATGGTGCAAGCGTCGGTTTATCATATTTGTGGTTCGAGTTCGCGATCTTCGCCGAGGAATGTATAATTAAAATTACCATGATTAGATGAATATCAAGCATGAGTGCCGAATTAAGAATTTTCAAACCGCAAAGAACTTATAGCCTTTTTACACAGGAGCTAATTGATCAATTAACCGGTCTCTGCTCGATTAAAACGCTGATTGAGCAATTAATTTGGCTGTGTAAAATCGCTATTAGATGTGAATTGAGGAAAAATTTAATTATTAAATGTAAGTAGACAGCATCAATGTTGTGAATAAATAAATAAAAGCAAATAAGTTTATATTCATATTTGCCTTTAGGGATTATTTTAAATGACCTTGCTTAGATAATGCGATAAATAATATAGATATAGATACATAGTGTAGGTGCTGTTTGTGAACAGAAATTTTTAACTGACGCAATTAGCTGGGTTATCAAATTATAAATTAGCTTATTTGACAGCGACAATTTGCATGATTAATTAAATTTGCTGGGTTTGAAGCGTGGCAATGAGCATATTTATTGTTATGATATATTTATGTTTATATCTATATATTTGGAGTTATTTATGTATATTCAAGTGGTTGCTTTAGTATACCCCACTAAAATGGCGATTTTTCATAAGCAAACAACAACAAGTTAAATATACAAAAGTTTATATATGTTAACAAGCTAACAATAAATGTGTTGTTGTTGCTATATTATGTAGTTAGATATATATATTTGTCTGCTAAAAAGTTTATTTGAGCGACATTAATATTTACATACTTATGATTATGTCAATGGTCTAAACAAATAATAGAATAACAGCGATATTATTTTATCGCCCGACAAAAAGTCAATATTTATTTGGTCAGCTATACGTGTGCGCGAGCGCATATTTGTTTTTGCATTGCCTATGCATAATAATATATTTATGCCTTTTTGTTTGCATTTAGCTTGCAGCTAATCAAAAAATTTTAACATTCGCTAAACTATTATTTGCGTTGTTCATGCTATGTCCTGACGTATATATGTACAGTTGAACTTCCATAACTCGAACTGCTATAACTCCAACTATTGAATTGACAGTTGAAGTCATAATTCATAGAGATTACTTTCTGTAACTCAGAAGTCTCCCTAACTCGAAGTTTTTTTTGGATTATGGTGATTCGAGTTAGAGAAGTGCCACTGTATGTCGGTTCAGATGTTCATAGATTTGTTGTATTTATTTGGCATATGCACCTCAACACTTTTGGAATGCAAATGAAGTATACTTATATGTGTTCCACATGCTAATATAAGAGATTATTTAAAAAATCCCGAAAATTTCGGTATTATATTTTCGGGATTGGAAAATTTTTATGTATCAGAACTTTAAATTAATTGATATTTTTATACTCTCGCAACAAAATTGCTAAGAGAGAATTATAGTTTAGTTGACATAACGGTTGTTTGTAAGTCCTTAAATTAAACGAGTTTGATATAGGGTTCTAAAAAGTAATCAGTGTGACGAGACGTTGAAATCCGAATGTCCGGCTGCCCGTCCGTCTGTCCGTGCAAGCGATAACTTGAATAAAAATGGAGATATCTCTACGAAACTTGGTACATATGTTTCTTAGCACTATAGGGATGCTTACGGAACAACTGCCACGCCCACAAACTGTCGAAAACCGAAAACAAATAAAATGCCACAATTTAGCCAAATATATAGAAATCTAGTAAAATTAGGTACAAAGGACCGCACTAGGAAGGGGCATATTCGGATGTAACTTTTTTGGGAAAGTGGGCGTAACCCCTCCTTAGTTTTTTGTACATATCTCTAATACTACTAAAGCTTTAGCAACCACACTCTCTAGAGTCGTTTCTTTAGTCACAGCCTTATACAGTTTAAAAATACGGGAATCGGATGTTAGCCACGCCTACCTCCCATACAAAGGTTATGTTGAAAATGACAAAAATGGTTTAATTCAGTAAGGGAAAACACCAAGAACCTTAAATTTTATGGTAAAAGTAGCTACATTCATGGGTCAAAAACCATATTTCAGAAATCGCTCGGACAATTAAAACAAAATTCGGTTGGAACCATTTCCTTAGGATCTCAATGATATCTTTGAAAATGGGCAAAATCGATTCACAACCACACCTAAGTCCCATATACCATATTTTTGAAGTCTATTTGATGCGTTCAATTTACATTATATATATACATACGAGTATAAGTTAAGCCCAAGTAAAGATAACTTAACAAAATACTGTATTTCTAGTGTAGCATAGCATCACCGAAATCGGTCTATAACTTTTCAGGGCCCCATATATCGAACATGAGGACCTAGAGGTTTGGTGTTAATTTTTTGTTGTAAATTTCGGTAAATCTCTCAGATATTCTAAAAATATCCAAAGCCATCTAACATATATTTACCTCATATACGGATTTTCAAACATCCGGTGGACCTTATACTGTATATATCGGCTAGTATGTGAGATATCTTAGCAACATGAAGTAATCGTAAAATCTTTGATATAATTTAGCTTGGTGGTAAATATAGTTGAAATCGGTGCAAGAATTATCTCGGGCATATAAGGATTTTCGAATATATGCGTCAAATTGAGTGTTCTCTTAATAAAATGAAATAATAGAAAGAGTATATAATGTTCATTTACACCTGAAGTTAGCATTTTTTTACTTGTATATGAACATACATATATAATTTCTATAAATTTGAAAAACCCGACAATCGGGATCCACACTTTTATGTACATAAACCCAATCCCATCGTTTTGCTTTTTCATCTCTAGAATATACATTTCTATATAAATACTTTGTGTATGCGCACCTAACCCGCGGCTATTTGAAATCAAAAATTCGCTTATCAAATAAAGGCTATTTATCATTTACGCATATTCTTTGTTCACTCACCTCTACACCCCTGCCAACCTTTGTCTTCAAACTAATTATGCCCATTTTATTATTGGTGCTATTATTGTATTATCCAAATGAAAACTAAATATTTTTGTTGTAGCTGAATTGTTTGCCGGCAATTATGAAAGTACATAAAAGGTATAAATGCGTAAAGGGCATAAATATTTTATTATGCACGAATGGGTATTAAACAAAACAAAGCATTTTCCAATTAAACAATTCAAAACGCAATCGCTTTAAATATTTTGAATAAAATATACACGCACTGTTATTTATATTATATATACGAAGTATTTTCATAATAATAAATATAAATATATTCCATTTCTAATATTAATACATTTACTCTGGTTGGGCTTTTATATAGAAAATGCCCAACAGGAAGTAGTAAATTAATTTAAATAGAGGAACGAAGTGGAACCCGAAAATCTCGGTATCCCGAGTACAAAAATATTTCTTCTGATATAATAGACAAATATCCACGCAGGTGTCGACTAGGCAATGGGTGGCGTTGCATGTACGGTGGTGGTCTCAAGCTGTTCATGGGATAAGCTACTGCAATGCAGGCGTAACCTAGTTAAGGCTGGTTGAATTTCTCATCCATCTCCTTATGGTGGTCAGCTTCACATGCAACCCCATGGGGAAGTGGATGGGGGCTTACACTGGTCATTGCTAATGAGATACCTGGCGGTAGGTACCTGAATTTTAAAAACTAAATATGGATGAGAAAATGGAAGAAAACCGAGCTAGACGGTTGCTAATGAGATACCTGGCGGTAGGTACCTGAATTTTAAAAACTAAATATGGATGAGAAAATGGAAGAAAACCGAGCTAGACGGTTTTCTTCCATTTTCTCCTCCATATTAACACAAAATCAAAGCTCCTACCATCGGCGGTCACAGAGAGTCTACAAGCTGTGTCGCCAGCGTCCACACCTCGACTGCAAGGCGAGCTAGTTGCGATGGATTATTGCAAAACCAGCTCTAAGGTGCTCGGGTGCCACAGACCACGAAGACTCTGACAGGGAAAGCGCTATGAGTAAAAACACTGAAAAGGAAGAAGAACTTCATCGTTCTCCGGAGTTATCGACCGAGGGTTCTAACTCTGGCAACAAGAGAGGGCCCCGGAAGAAGCCAATTAAGGAAGGGTTGAAGGCCAAAACGAGTTATAAGGCGGCGGTCGTGACATGTAGCCGACTCGAGGGCAGGCCAAACTTGAAGGAAGAGGAGGTGAAACGGTTGGCTTGGGCCAGAGAGAAGGTGTAGAACAGCCGGGCTCACTTTACTACTCGAAACTGGTGCAGTGCCGCAAATCCAGTGTTTGCAAATCGTATTGAAGAACATATCGCTGAAAAGAGGTAGCGCTCTATAGAAGGTGAAACGAAGGCACCAACGAAGAGGAGGAAATGCAAAGACGTAGCCGAGAAGATAGACGTCAGACATACGGACGACAAGCCGACAACGTACAAAGCAGCGGCGACGACCAGTGAGATTGCGAAACAACACTTGATCGTCGCGCTCACTGACCGCAGCAACCTGCTGGGACACATGTCACAAGAACGATGGAGAGCAGTGGAGATGAAACTGTTGAAAGAAGGAGTAGTTTTCTTTCTGACATTCTGAAGTATATTAAAATTTCATTTAAAATAGTACTGACGTCCTTTCGAAGAGTTTTGCTGACATACTTCCTTTCCACCATTTACTACATTTCCAAGATAATTCTATCGTTTCATTGACATATGATAAATCTGGTATATGAAACTCTATCTCCATGAGATATCCGGAGGATTATGTTTCAAGAAGACTAAACCATTATACAATTTAAGAGATTTTAGTAAAATTGCCTTGGCACTCTGAAGGGCTTGGTAGCTTTTGATAGTCAAAATCGCCCACAAAATACCGTTACATGGCTATTCTTGAACCATTCGCTCTTCTAAAATGTCCTACTCCGCCCAAACCTACTCCACTCCCCTACTTGTCTTAAATATAACTGCTCAAAGAATACTAATTAATTTTTTTAAGCACTCGAGCTCAATTGCAAGAGGTATGACTGCAGGAAAAATAAATTAAAATCCGCTTATGTGTTTGTCAAATACAATACATTAACACAAGCTTAACAAAAGAGCACTCTCAGGCCAGAACATCAGGCAATTACGTCTTTTGCGAGACTTTTGTACATACTTTATGAGACCACAAAACACTTGACTATAAAATAAGCGAAATGAAATATTCACATTGGAACAACGACTTTATATGCGTGTGTGTGAGTATATAATTGCCATTAAAACATAACAAGCATAAAATGCACAGCGCTCACTCTTTCTCTCTCTCTCGCTTATAATATTTGTTAGCAAGTAAGTAAGCGCGTGTGTGAGGCTAGAAATTAAATATGCGCCCAACATTACGATGCCGCAATAACAAATCGAATTAAAAAATGCAATTTATACCCCCCACACTCTCATACTCCCCCACACACATGCAGGAAATTCCCCGTTAACCGGAAGTATGGCTTGTGTGTTAAGAGTAAAAGCCTGTTGTGTATATGTATATGTATGTGTGTGCGTTGTTAAAGCATTTGAAGTACAGCGCTTGCCGCTGAAGTATCAATAAATCGCACAACCGCTGCATTTTGTGACTCTCATACAGTGACAACAAAAGTAACAAAAACAACAACAACAATTATATGGCTATATTCGCGCTAGCAAATATTACAAAGTATTTATTGTATATAAAGCATGCCGACAATGCGTTTTTGTTGTTGGCATACACTCGTTTCCTTTTTTAAGTTTTCCCTTGTTACATTTTAGCCACATAAATTTCAAGTATGCGTGGTAATATTATGAATTAAAGGTTGTGTTTTTTTTTGTGTGCCACGCATAACATGCACCTTATGTAAGTGGCGCACACATATGTATATATATATTTTACATATATATAACAGATATGCAAATTTTGTATCTGTTGTTGAAACAATTTTAACCCAATTTCTCCCATTTAATGGAATTTGTATAATTTCTTGTGGTTGTTGTTGTTGTATATGTCAACTGCATGCTTTATATGGAAGCTTACTATTTTTTGCTTAAAAGTGTACTCAACATACGAGTTTTGTTGCGATAGTTCCAATAGTATTTGAGGTAGTTATATATATCTCAATAGAAGTCAAAGTCATACCGACAATTCCAACATTTTAAAACCGCATGCATTCCTCTTCTAATCGATCCCCACATTAGAGTATGAGCTTTATTGTTTTTCTTTTCGTATAAAATATTTTTCTGAGCGTGGTTATAGACCGCTATGGTAACCCATAAATCCTCATGGAGTCTAGAAGCTGTATGTTATATATCTTAGATATACATATGTATACTATGTCATACTATAATTACTGTCATTTCTATATGTGTATTATATATTATGTCTTCTATGTCGATTATCTTTAGACTTTAGGTGTATACGGGAGCCGAAAATTTTTGACAAGTTCAAAACGCTTCAACGAAACATAAAGGTATCTTCATACCATTACTAAAGAATTTTGGCTTCATCAAAAACCGATGTTTCAACTATCGAAATGTGATCTTCATTATTCCTAATATCCCTAGACCTGAAACCTTATCTACCATAAGCAATATAAATAGAAAACGCTTTCAACTTGACAATGGTATAGGGCAAAATCTGTCCTTAATTAGGCAAACCATTTACGTTTTTCGTGTAAATTACTACCCGGTATAGTATATGTATGATAAGTTCTCCTTATGACTTGAAAGGTATTGCTTCGAAAAGCTCACTAATCGCGGCCGCAGTTAGGCCATTATTAGGCCGATTGTGCTCCCCGAAGGTAACCTGATAAGCATCACCTGAACAACTCGGTCGATTTAACGAGACTTCTCTTTTTTTCCATCCAAGCTGCCTAATTTCTCTTAGATTATGGTATTGGGAGCCATGGAAGGTATCTCTTCTTAACCGACAGAAGGCTGGGCATTCGCAAAGATAATGCTCTAGTGTCTCGTCATCGCCCGCACACGCCCTGCATTCTGCCGATTCTACTATACCAAGTCTCTGCAGGTGGCCTCTTAGAGGTAGGTGCCTCGTGATAAGCCCTGTGATACAGCTTAGTTCTCTTTTGGTCAAAATAAGAAGTTTTTTGGTCTGTTCAGTGTCAACATTACCCCATAGTAGTTCCAGGTCCTGAGATGTTCCCCTAGCATCCATTGTTTTAGGCAGCGCTTGACAGTACTGAAAGGCCTGGAGCAGTTTAAGGGAACTGCGTTCCCAGTTAACTGTTTACTAAGTTAGGCTTCTCTTCACCAAAAATAACACAATCTCTAGATTTGATATAAAGCTTCATACTGAAATTCAGTTACATAAATATCTTCTGCTGGCTTTCTTTTTACTCAGCCTATTTACAGATAATAGTGTAGAACACTAGCTCCAAAACCCTACCGTGTCAAACGTCAAAGTAAAGTGTCAAAGTAAACGTGGTTTCTCATCTCTCAGAACCATCGGTAGATCGAATTTAGTTCAAATCACTTAAGATCCTCCTTTGATCGCTTTACATCAAAAATTACATCACAAAGAAATAAAGAAAGGTATCGAAATGTTTCTATTATTATAAATGTGTAAAAAGCAATGCTATATGAAAGATATGACCCTAAAAACATCAACAACTAAAACTAAAAACCCTCCTCTTCAAACTCTGTCAACTCTCAATCAATTTCTTCGTTTTTTCTGCGCACTCCACTCATAAAATACTGCGGTCACAAATTGTTCATGCTTCAGTTGTAAGTGTTTTTGTTTTCCAATAGAATTAATCGCTTTCATTTATAAAGTATTTAAATAATTTTTTCAACAAATAATTTTTTTTTTTTAAGTGACATGGACTTCGGTACTTCACTCAATTTTTTCAGTAGTAATTTTCGTATGATTTTTTTTTTATTACAGAAATTCCTTTTTGGTCCGCAACATTGAGCGACGGTTTTATTAAATTTTATTATCACATATAATCGTCGTTTTTTGCCTCGTTTGATATATTTCTGTTGGATTTGGTTAAATTTGATGTAATAATTCGATACAATTGGAATTTCATATGGCGTACAATGGAATTCCAATTAAATAACTGCCACGTGTTGGACTATTAAAATATCAACACATACATACATATGTATATACTCGTATATAATATAATAGATAACATTGCATTTGACAGGAAAAAATTTATTCGTTACAGTTGCCAAGTATTTAATGCGAATATTGTTAAATTTGTTTCTTTTTTTTTACTGAGAGAATTTCAATTGCAGTTTAGATAAGTTCTACTGATGAATGCTGCGGTTTCCATAAGCTCATTTCGTTTCGACAATGCACAGCGTGTAATTTATATAAAGGTTGTTTAATATGCATATGTATGAGTGACTTGTTAGGCCTTACTTCTGGCATAGGTAAAAAACTAAATAAAATCGAACAGTAGCAGTACATACTACGCATATAGCGGTACTTCGATTCGATTTTTTATTGTACAATATATAACTAAAGCCTTAATTATGTTGAGGTATTTCCTCTGACAAGCGGCAACACTAGCCTACAAATACCGAATGCGAGGAACCCTATCAGTTCGTAGGTAGGAACCCAACGTAGGTTAGTTAAGCAAAATAAAAATATCGGACTCGTACCAAAATTTATACAAATCGATTTATAGTCCCGATTTGCCTACTATAATGATTTTTACATCTCCGAAAATTTAGAAAATTAATTGAAATTGAGTAAGTCCATTTTACAAAACGTAATTAATTTACTTCCATTAAATCAATACTCCTTTCTAGACCTCTCATATTAAATATACTTATTTCCTTCCGACGGACTTTAAACTACTTATTTTGGATATCAAAAAATATACCTTACATGAACTATGTGGGATGTTGCCTAATGGTGGCAAAAAAAGGCGTGGATGGTATAGAATTTCGTTTAAAACATATTCACAACATATCTACCGAACTTAAGGGGTTAGGGGTAGTCAGAAATTTCAAACATTATTTTTTTTTTTTCCATTTTCATTAAGTGTAATATCTTAAAAATTATCTCCGATAATTACTTTTCGAGTTATTCAACAAAAGCAAAAAGCGCTCGGACACTCCAAAACGCTAGTGCGAAACTTTAAATGCGTTTTGCTCAAAACTATGATTTTTGTACGGCTGACAACTGTAATTCGAAACCCACTCAGTAGATTTCAATGAAATTTATATAGCTTTTAGAATACATAATAATAGTGTCCGACCGATACCAAATTTTTGGGCGATGCCGATGCCGATGCCGATTCTTTCATCAATAACTGTATTTAGTAAATTAGTATAGTAACAAAAGAAAAACCAAGACAAATAACATTACAAAATAAGTAAACAACTCAGTTCATATGTAAATATGCAATTGTTTATTTATTTAATTAATATTCAAATCTAAATAAATTATTATTATAATATATACATATAAGAAAGAATAAGTTTTCACGTTTTTTCAAAGCGAATCAGCAATATAGCTTTTTTTCCTTTAAGGGGTTATGGGTTTCGTGGATTCAAAAATCCTTTTTTTTTTGTTTTTTGCTTATTAATTTCTTTAGAACCATGTTTTCAAAGTCGGTTGTCAAATGTACTCCACCGATCTTGATGAAATTTTGCACAGGTGTTAGAGATACAATTTACTCGTGATTGAACGAAGGATTTTTATTTTTTTACAACAATTACAACTATTAAAAAAAATATGTCAAGCAAATTTGACTGAAATTATTATTCTTTTGGAAAAATGTCTGCCAAAATTCCAATTTTTGTTTCTTTTTGTCCTTCCTTCGTTCCTTACCGAGTTTATGGACTTACCTACACCACTTATTTTTGTTTTTTTTTTTCATTTTGGATGATCCTGTCAAGAGTTATGCTGACAACGCGAACGCACCTTTTTTCCGAGGGGTCACCGGAAATGACGTCTTAATGGAGGAGTTTTAATTTTTTTTTTTTTTGAAAATTTCAGAAATTATTCTTTAAATATGTAACAGAAAAAAGTTTGGATGTAATAAATAATTGTAAAAAAAAAATTATTGAAAATAGGCCATTTTTACCCGACAAAACCCATGTATTCCCTTAAGGACAAATATGAGCAGTAAGGTAAATATTCGAAAATTGTAGGTCTAGTATAAATAATCTGCTATTTTCAAAGAGATGTCATTTATATCTCGCATTCTGAAAGGCGTCACATAGTGATAGTGACTCAATAGAAACTTTGGAAGCTTGTTTCGGAGGTTCATGCATGCACCTTATAGTACAGGAAAGCACCTAGTGATTATTAAGTTATCCTGTCTATGACGAACTTTTAAAAATAGACTCTCCTAGTTACGAATGCTTCTATAATAGTGGCTTTATGACATTATCTTCAAAATCCAAACAAGTTGTTAAACAAAACTTTGTATATTTGACATAAATCGAATCTTTCTAGCAGTGCTAAATAAAACCTTCAATATAATACAATTTAATTTCTTTATCATCGTGGTTATTTATTAGTTTAGTCAAATGTAAATCACTGTAAATGGTAAACAGAGGAATTCAAGTTTTATGCTTTAAAGAAATAAAAAAGTAAAAAAATGTATTTTAGTGTAATCTGAAAGAAGTAGAAAGAATCGGCTAAGAATCGGCCAAATATGGCCGATGCCGATACCAAGGCCGATTAATCGGTCGGTCTCTACATAATAATCCAGGGCCTGATTGAAGTATTTTTCGTTTTTCAAAATTTTCGATTTTTTAAGACTAAACTGTTGATTTTTTCCGAAACTCTAGAAAAAAAATTTCCTGAGGCCGCCATTTTATTAATTTTTGAAAAATCAATCAATCAAATCAAATCAAATCAAAAATCAAATCAATCAAAAAAAATTCAGCCAGGATTATCTATTTATAAAACTAATTTTCCTTATCCGACTGAATTAATAATTGAATCTCCAAGGACTTATGAGTGTCAGCGCGAGGACCTTTTGTGGAACTGGGTCAACTTTTTTTTTTGTTTTTAAGTACATAGGTCGGAGGTAGGAAGGATAGAACCCAGATTGTGAGTAGAGGTAGCCTTAGTCTAAAGCGGTCATAGAATCATTAACATTTGATACACATAATGGGCTAAACTCTTTTCAACTGTATAAAAAAGAAGAACTTGAGTTATGGTAAATAATATCAAATTTTAAAATTCGTCATAAGAACACTAGTTATATTAATAACAGTGATCTCCCACTGGATTTCTAAGATTGGTTGAATATACATTGAAAACAAGTTGAACTTTCCATACCCAAAGAATCTATTAGTATCCTTGAACTCACTTCTGTGAAAAAAATGTGTTATCATACTTTAAAAGACCTACAACAAGATCATCCGTCGTACTCAGTCTCCTCTAGTAGATTTGTTTAACGCTTTGAAAAGAATTATATATGAGTGTAATACAAGAATTAAACATGGTTACATGGAGGGTTCAATAATACTTTAAATATATCTACCAAAATTTTCCATTTCATAACAAATAATACCCGTTGAAGCGTTCAACATTCATTTCTGTTACTTAAAACACGAAAATATTTTAATTTTTTTTTTTAGAACTATACTTTTATTTAACTGATACAATTAATTTTATTGGCATTCAACACGCTACGATTGATTTAAACGTTTCTGAATTGCATGAAACCGATCTCAGTGAAAAAGAGAAATTTTTATGTGAAAATTACACAACGCAGAAAGGTTTTTTCAGTGTTTTCAAAAAACAAGGAACGTTTTTGTAAGTTTTACTGGGGACTGTTTTTTTGTCGACAGAGTCGTTGATTTCTTAAATGTGATGAGTGGAGCTCGTAAATATTATGCTCACGGGCATATGGTAATTATTTGGGGTCCAGTCACTAATGAGTATATAAAATAGGCGAGTTCAATGCCTAAACTACAGTATCACATCTTGGGGAATGATTGCAAAGCAGCCCTCGGAGTGCTCTAGTTTATGAGTAATAGAGAGTAATAATTTATTAATCCGTTTTTGTGTTCACAAACCCAAGATTGTATGCAAAAATCTCAACCATTAATAATACCCGTTGCCAAGTGACTCGAACGTATAAAAATTTATGTTTTTGTCTGCAAAATTTTGCGACTATTAATTCGTCGTTTGCTGGTATCGTGTTGCAGCCATAAGCCTGTCTGCCAACTTCTTTTTTTGTTGGAAATTATTGAATCGAAAGTAAAATGTCAGGAGCTGCTGAATAAAATTATATGTACAAATGTATATTTAAAAAAGTATATAATTGTCATATATAGATATGTACATATATATTTTTTATTCTTAATCTATATTATGTGCAAGTGCAAAGAAAAACTAGTACTGTTCGAGCGTTTAAATGTATTTATTAAATAAAATTTATTCGAATGGAAAAATCAAAGTGACAAATTGGGTTAGGGACTTTTTATACTGGAGTATGGTTAATTTTTTTCTGAATTTTATTTAAATTCATACCATTTCATTGTATTACTGCAATTTCACTTTTTTCCTTTTCGATTTTCACATTTGACCAACTTTCCTCTGATTTTGTATGCCTGACTGAAGATTTTCCCTGTCATCGGTGGTCAATAAGAATACACACAATCACTTTTCGAAAAATATATGTAAAAATATTTTAAATTTGTGGAGAAGTCTAAAGGAACCCTGCAGGAAATCGATTCGAAAGTTCTCTTATCGATTGATGCAATCTTGTCAAAAAATAAAAGAGTATGAAGGTGCCTCATTAAAGAGACGTTACCCTCAATACTTCCAAATTATCTTCTATAAATTCAAATTTCATAATAATTTCCTGAACTGTACAAAGCTCAGTGCTTCCAAACATTAAGCGCATCCTTATGTGCAATTTTCGACAGTTTTTTCCAGTACTATCAGTCTTTTCGGACATCTGGTATAATGTGTTCTATTCGCTACTCTCTAAAGCTTGTCGAATCTATATATTATTCACACACTTCGAACTTCGAACTACTTTGAAGGAATCCGGGGAGTTAGGGCTGAGTTCGGGTCTAGCCAAACCTACAACCGAACTCTTCTTGGTTGTGTGTTTCGAAATTCTCCGAACTATTTCTTTCAATAATTCCACGTCTTGAATTCCTTGCAGGCCTTATCGCTTCACACATTTATTTGCATGCAAATGTGTCTGTAATTGTGTTGGCGTCTAGTTAATGACCAAATCACGCTTTGTTCTGTACAGACCTTTGCAAAGCTTTGTTAGGCTTCTTGCAGAGCTTTGAACTCAACGGCGTAGACTCTAGCTGACGACTTGTACAAGCCTACGAGCGCTTTAGAGGGAGAAAATTCACAATTGTAGTGCGCTTTTAGGCGCTAAACATAGTAGCACAGCAGCGCTGTCAGTATGACTACCTCTCGCTTGCTGTGCTTTGTACTCTGTAGTCATCACAACTGGCACACGGCCATGCGGTTCAATGCCATCAGCGACGGCGGCGGCGTAAATGCTACGCTTGAAAAGTGCCGAATAACGCGGCCATGCCAATGGATAAGCGGAACGCAAGTGCGGCGTATGAGAGAAAGCAGTGCTACAACACAACAATAACACAAAAAATCACGAGGGAAAATGTAAAGATTGAAAAGAGAAAAAGAAATGAAAATTGAAACGTCAGTGTGAAAGTAAAACAAAACATTTCGCACAAGTTCAGCTGTATCTTTGCTGCTTACCTCGCTGCACGCCGTCGTCGACGGCGCAGACAATGGCAACGCTGCTGGCATTTTGACATTTGCAAATCGCGACACCAAGTCGCTTATTTTTACGGTATTTTGCGTCTACTTAATGCCTTAGTAGCTTAGTCGGTAACAGTTCGTGTACAAATTTGTATATAAATATGCATAGATATATGCTCGGCAGTGTATTCGCAAATGAATAATGTCAACAAAAATACGTTAAGTCATTATTCACAAAATAAATATACACAAACGGTGGAAATCTCCACGCGTTTGTCTGAAAATTTAAATTTGTAAATGCTAAGCTGCCGCGTTTTTGGCGGGGTAAGCGATTCGCTGACGCAGCATAAAAATCAGTGGCCGTAAAAAAACATTTTTTAGAGATGAAAAGCCGTCTTTACCTTTTTGCTGATTCACAAGGATTTAAGAATTCAGAATTAAGTCTTTAATATTTTTTGCATGCGTCCAATTATGTTCAATTTTCAAAAATTTTATTGTAAAATAAATTAGTTTTTTGCCGAACAAAGACCATGTTCCAACACTATCGACAATTTTAAAACGCACCGATAACAATCAAATTGATGAAATTCACCCATCCGCTTTATTGTCTTTTGAATTTCGCGGATATGTATAAAACGCTACAGAGCTCGTATTTGGCAATACCATACATCTTTGAAAGGTCTTGACATAACCAACAAAACGATGATTTTTGAAGCGGATGGTGACTGGCGACGAAAAATGGATCACATAGGACAATATCAAGCGAAAACGGTCGTGATCTAAGGCCGGTGAATCGTCCTAAATAGTGGCCCGGGACTGACGGCCAGGAAGGTTTTACTGTGTGTTTGGTGGGATTGCAGGGCAATCATCCACTATGAGCTGCTCCCGTATGGCCAGACGCTTAATTCTACCATCTACTGCGAACAACTTGACCGCTTGAAGAAGGCGATTGACCAGAAGCGTACATGAATTGGCCAACAGCAAGCGTTTAGAGTTCCACCAGGACGACCTCTGACCACACACTCGTTGATGACTCATCAGAAGCTACGGGTGCTCGAAAGGGAGGTTTTATTATATATTGAAAGCCGAGATTATATGGACTCAGATTTCAGAAAATAGACAATTTATACCCTTTGTTTAAGGGTTTTTTATAGCGGATAGCTGGCCTATATTAAACCATTCTTGTTAAAGATTCATACCTAATCTGTTTAATGAATTAAACTGGATACCTCAGAAGACTCATAAAAACTTGGTGATTATTCAAGAAAATCCTAATGGTCCTATATTGCTTTTTCTGTACGACCTAACGATTATGCAGTTCTATGAGGTGACCTCGTCTCTTTTTGGAACTAAAGTTTCTATTCTAATAGCTTTTAGATTATCCGCAAGGATCTCTATTAAATTGGCTCTTCAACACGTTCATGATATTTATTTTGACGTCTGTGGATATGTCAAGAATCTTGTAGATCTTTAGCAATGTAGACCCAGATACCTTTGGAAAATTTCCATCACAGTTGGTCTGCTTCATTCTCAGTTATTACTTCAAGGTACCAAAATGAATGCTTCCCAAAGTGTATACTGAAAAAGAACCCAAGTTCGCCCAAAATTGTTTACAAGACATAAGCTTCGGATTCTTATCTTCGTACTCTGATAGATCCCTTCGCCAAACTTCTTCACGTTGTGTATTTTGAAGCTTGGGGTTTCGAATACTGGTATAACTTTTAACCGCTTAACTTTCTCTGTTTTTTTTCTCTTTTTGAATAGATCGTCTAGAAAATGCCTTTGATTTTGACGCGATCTTTAACATTATGGAGTTTTTATGTTGTGCTCTGGTATTTATTTTTAGTAAGATCGAGAAAACATTGTGTTAATGAGTGTACTTGGAGAGAGTCGTTAAATGAGTACCAGCTTTGTACTAAGCATATGCTTGAGACTTATAGGTCTGTGTAAGTAGGAATTAAATTTGGTTTAGATTGCAGATCAGTAGTATCTCAAGTTATTTGTTGAATTGGGATCTCAAGATTCCTTTTAAAAGACCAATAGGTGTTCGGGTCATTTCGAGTTTGTTGGTTAATACCATGATACGAGATATCTAGCAATAAGGTCATAATTCTGGTTGGTCTCGCACACCTAGTGTAAATTCATCTACTCATCTAACCAACTGTGGCTTGTCAGCTCCATTAGTTCAATGATTTTATTTTTTTTTTATTTCGAGTAATAATGAAATACCTTTTCCTTCTACTTTCTTTCCTCTTCTTCTCCAGAAACGCCATGAATTTCAATATACATATTTGCCACATAAATACTTTAATAACGGCGCTTCTACAAATAAACTATGAAATATGAGATTCTGAGAATCACACAATGACATTGGCAATCTCAGTGACTGCTGTGCGGCTGTCAACGCCCACGTCAGTGTCATATTCACGTTGCCTCATTATGAGTGTCGTCGTTGTTGTTGTCAGGTGCAACATGCGGGTACATATATCATATACGCAAACATAAATGCGCGCATGAATATAATATAAATATGCAAGCTGCAGCGTTAATGCAAGTGAATGCTGCTCATTCGAATTCGTGATTTTTTATTTTATTATTTCTTCTTCATTATGGCGCTGGCGATTCGCGCCTTGGAGTAAACGCAGGTAATCAGGGGAATAAAAGTGAAATGCGCAAGCCGAGAAGAAATGAAATTTATATTTCACAATAAGCCATGGAATATTTGCACATGCATGCGTAAATTGTCGCGTGCCTGCGTGCGGCCTTATATACAATCATATTTACATACAAACGTATTTACCTGTACGAGTGCGCCGTCAGCGAATTCACAGTTATTTTCCACGTTCAGCAGAAATTGCATAATTATGCCGTTGATTGTTGCAACTGCAGGCGTTTGACGGCAGGCGGAAACCCGTCGCTGGTGAATTGTTGTGTGGAAGTGGGTCCTTATGCGTGGGTCCATACATATTTACGTGAGTTTATAGTATCTGTAATGCGCTGATTTGTGCTGAAGTGATGCTGTTGGCAGAGCGTACGATTTCTAGCAAATACAGTGGCAGTAGCCACACAAAAGTCCAGTAACTGTAGCGGATTTTGAAAAGCAATTATAGGGTGATACATGAGCAGAATTTGTATTACAGATAAACTAAAAAAATATACCGATTTTCTCTTTTTATTGAGTAGTATAGTATGAGCTGAGTGTTAAACTCAAATAAATTTAGAATCCAAAACCATCTTAACCTAAATCACAAAATCTCAGTCAAAACCTCTAAATAAAGTGTGCTTTGAATAGACTTAGTTCTTGGTTATCTCTTTAAGACTTCTAACTATCTAAAACTATATAATATATTTAATGTATGACAGTTTTTCTTATTATGAGTTCGGCTACAATTGAAACCTTTCGCAATACTCATAAGAGTAGATTCTGTCAATGACATGTATTTCCATCGAATACTTTGTAGAGCTTGGTTAGGTATTGAGACTGATACTTGTGACGATGATTATGGTACTGGCTTAGACAGTTGAAAACCATCCCTCGTAATACCTGAAAGAATTATAAATATGAATCAAAAGTACTCATCTATCAACAAAGCGCTGTGAGCCTATGACAAATATGTTGAGCCGGCTAATATCAATTTTGAGTTTGTAGAATTCACTGGAAACAAATTATTCCATAGACTACTGTATAAAATACATGTAGTAATTTATTTTGAGACATTTTAGAGATATCCAATTCCCGGTATTCTTTACTCAAACTAATATGTTTATTACATCAATGAAGTTCGAGGAAATATTTTTTAGAACTATTTATTCTCTAACCTATTATAATAAATGATAATATTTATATTCTTCAATAGATAGCACTATAAAGTTTCTTCATAATTCTTACCATTCTTAAGGACTTATCTCATTGGACCTAATGTTAATCTTGCCGATTCATCGGTATACATTTCCTATCTACTATATCTTTTAGGTACTAAACCTTAAACATCGATTAATAGCTTCACATAATTCGTTTAAATAAATTTATTTATATCATAGTGGCACCCTATACATACGCTACCTTTGCAATTCTGTTTGTGAATTCATAATATGCCCCTGTCATGGCTGCGGTTACAGTGACCAACACAATGCAATTACGTTAAAAATGTATGCGACGCAACACGTGATGCACCCCATTTATTTAGGCTAGTTTCTCTATGAAATTATGACTATTCACTGGATTACTCATTTTGATTTTGAAGTGTGTATTGTTGATCGAATATTGCACATTTTCGGGTCTTGGTTTAGATTATTCAAGGGCGTTCGGAATTGCGACTTCTCCTTAGGGGGAACTTGGACTTTATTAAGTCAGATTTTTTTTGAAAAAAATGGTGATGAGTGCATAATCTATTATAATAAAACACTCGTCGGATATTTGTCTTTTGTAGAACGCTTCTTTATTGCTTGTACACATGGACTTGTAAAAGTCTCAAAATTTTGTCTTTAGCAAATCCAGTATTAGTATACCTTTATGAAAGTACACCAGGGCGTATGAGTGTCCTATCAATGGAATTTGTCACAGCATATACATGAGGAAAAACTGATGGCAATTTAAAATGTGTTCGAATGCTACACAAAGGACAGAAATATAAATTTTTCGATGGGATTAGATTGTAATTCATTGATTACTTATTACTTAATTAAACTTTAGTAGTCCAAGATTTGATTTGAACTGGGAATCCTCAAACAATCCCACATAAATAATAATAAAGGCAGTCAGATAATTTTGTATACCTGGGAATACCAGCATTAACAGCAATAACAATGTCAGCCTGGATATCCAACGCAGAATCACTCTTGCTAACAGGTGCAGGACTGAGTAGGCATTTGAAAAGTAAAGTTCTCTTTCTACGAACAAAAACCAAACTCTACAAGTCCCTCATCATTCCCGTTCTACTTTATGGTGTAGAAGCGTAGACGATGTCAACATCCGATGAGATGGCACTAGGAGTTTTCGAGAGAAAGGTTTTGCGAAGAAAGGTTTGAGCTCTGTGTGTTATTCGACGACATAGGCATAGTTCAGTGAATAAAAAGACGGCGGCTAAACTGGCTAGGTTATGTTGTTGGAATGGACGAAAGTGCTCCAGCTCTGAAAGTGTTCGATGCAGTGGGCGCTGGTGGAAGCCGAGGAAGAGGGAGACCTCCACTCCGATGGAAGGACCAGGTGGAGAAGGACCTGTTTTCGCTTGGTATAATCAATTGGCGCCAAATTGCCAAAAGGAGAGATGCTTGGCGCGCTATTGTGGACTCGGCTAAAACCGCGTAAGCGCTGTCTACGCCCGTCAAGAAGAAGAAAAAGTCAAAGCTGGACATCTGAGTGGATCGAAACTCAGTGTGAGTCACAGTCTTGTTGAAACTAATAAAGAACTAACGAAAAAAATTGAGTACGATGACACAATCCAGGTCAAACAATCATTTTCTAAGTCATGTTACAGGGTTTAATCATCTCGCATTGATTTTCTCTTCATAAAATATGGAGACTTTGTTTATTACCTTCATTGACCATGTATAAAGCTGGGTCCATTTAAGGCTCTCAATTTCAATTTCTCATTTCAATTTCTATCGGCTAAAACGATGCGTTTGTGGCTTAGACGCCTATAAATTAAATAAATAATTTCTGTAAAGCTTCGAAGTATGCTCAGAGTTAACATTCCTTGCTAGGTAATGGAACATCTTGTAACTTTTTTTGAGCCTGATTAGACGCTGTCACCTATGAGATCCGCTAATAAGCCAATAAACATATTGTAGCGGCAACTCTATACCAAAGTCTTGAAATCCACTTAATACACCTAATTGCTCAGCTGATAAGGATGTCCACTCGGATTATGATAATCAACCTCGACTACGATGAATTTTCTCTACAGGGACATTTACGAGTGCGCTAAAATCCTTAAATGCACGAAAGATGCATTGCAGCAAAATATGAATAAAGCAACTCAATGCGATTGCGTTGATATCATTTGCACACTCAGATTACCGCTTGAGGTGTGCCTGGCATTGGAGTATGATGCATACATATATACATATGTATATATAAATATATTTTAAGTGTACGAAGTCTGCATGTATGTGTGTGTGTGTCTGCATAAGATGAGCGAGATTTTTCGCATAATTATTGCGTACTCAATTCATAAGTGGTTGTTGTTGTTGCTGTAGTTGCTCTGTGGCATTACTGTCATTAATATTACATAACCTTTTTCCGATAACTTGCATTTGCATGCGTATGCAGGAGTGTATGTGTGCCTGCGTGTGTGTTTAAACAATGTATATTTCGAAAATGTGATGCAAATTGATTGCAACCAATTCAGCTGACAATACTTAATTAATATACATACGTACAAATAAATTAAGACACTTATACCAACATGCTGACACACACACACACACACAGCCACTCATTATGCGAAGCACACCTTTCACTTTGCACTTTAATTCTCATTTATTATAAACACAGAAAGCGCTTTTTAAAACAGTTACACACGCACACACACACATAAATGCACACTCAAACACTTACCGCTCATCACCCGTAAAAGTAGTTAATGAAAAATTTACACAATTCAATGTGATAAATCCTCGCGCTCACTCACTCGCTTGTGATCGATATGCTCGCACTCGCTCACATGCGCTGCCAATGAAACCGTTATCGCTTACCAATGTGTCTGTGTGTGTGTGTATGTGGCGGGCTTATGGATTCGCGGCAAATTGAATCCTCACTCAATCACTTCACTTAACGCAGCAGTAAATTATTGGTTGTCGATGTTTGTGAAATTTTTAAGAGATTTTCCTGAAATCGTGCCAATCCGTGTTTTCACTGGAAATGTGCTTTTTTTCGTTTTGAGGTAGCAATGTGTTTTACGCTTGTTAACATAATAATAATGTACCATATTAACGCGTTCGTTTCACAATAATAATTTATTACGTTTTGCGGCAAAGAGTTGCGGAGAATAATGCTCTCCATTTTAACTGTGCGCAATAAAAGAGCCGCTGTCCGTGACCATTGTGCGAATTGCCATGTAATATTTATGTAAGAAATTAGAATAAATACAGGGTGTGTCATCGTGATAGTAAACAAATTTTGATTTTTGGACATTGAGACTTTTTTGAACAGTATATATAATGAGTGGTCGCCTTTATTAGTCTCATCGGTCACAAGAAAATTAGCACTTTTACCTCGTTTTCCATGGCTATGATATCGGTATACAGCATTCCTTTGAGGTTCGCGCATTGCTGACGTGCACTTTTCTTCTCAAATAACCCCACAAAATACATTCAGAGGGAGGCCAACTTTTGATCTGGATGGACATTTAATGCCACCTCTTGTTATCCTTTAACGTACAGAGAGTTTTTTTGTTTCAGAAATTCAGTGGTTCCAGTCACAGCGCCATCTTGTGGAAACTAGTAAAGTCTGAGGCATGCAGAGACAGTCCTTTCTATTGAAAAATTAGGGTTTGGCGACACAATCCAACATAAAGAATTACTTTCTTGGTCTTAAAATAGCGTCATAGGGATCTGTTCGTTAAAATCAGTAATTTTGTTTATTAAAGCCGCCAGAAAAGGTCCAAGCCACTCTTCAAAATGGGAAACGCCATTAATTCGACGCGGTGTGAAATAATTCATTATGTAAATGATGAATAGTAAAAGTAAAATGTTCATGTTTGCAAACAGATAAATAGATGATAAATCGTGAGAACCGACTCTGCAAATACCGTTTTCAAAAACGCTTTCGATGTTTTGAGTGACAAACCCAGTTACCGTGGAGTGCCTAACTTCTTTATATTGTAAATAAGTCCAAAATTATTACTCGGATCGCCTTAAAACATTGGCCAATATTCTAGAGGTATTGTTGAATTTAATAAGATAATTAATAATTCGATTTTTTGAAGTCGTAAAAACCAAATAATATCCACAAGATCTTCAAACCGCTTACTTCACTAACAACTTATGCATAAAGACAATCAATTCCGAAGGTATATGTTTGACAAATATAATTATTGCTTTAAAAACTAACCATTTAGTAGTACAAAATGGCAATAAATACTATAGTGAATCCACAAATAGTTCAGAAAACCATCAATTACTATACTTTGTTGCTTAGGAAAACTCGAATTTGACAACTTTTTGAAGAGAGGCACTCATATTGTGGACCTTTTAATTGAGATTTCACGATCAAATTATATTATATAACAGCGAGTAATCATTCATCAAATATTCTATTCCAGACTCGATATATCGCTTTTATCCACTAAGCTATATGTATTTTTTATCGATATTTCTATTACCGATAGAGATACAAAAAATAAATCCAGGCTTATGGGCATCGCTATATTCAGTACATGGCGGTATAACTGATTTATACTTTTTCGAAGAGAGTTATCTCATATTGTCGTATTATTTGACATTTTATTCGATTAAGCTGTTCGGTTTCCAAAATGTTTTTAAAATTTTGGCGTTCTTAAAATATGTCCAACTTTTTGCGCTACGTAGGATGCTTTATGAATTTCTTGTTTTTAAAACACAATTTGTATCCCCTTTTACAAAATAGAATACCTTTCTTCATTTACTGCTTAAGGGTTCACATGGATTTTGTCGGGTAAAAAAATGCCTATTTTCAATATTTTTGTTTCTATGTAAAGTATAATTTATTTAATTCAAACTTTTTTCTGTCTTTCAAAAAACAATTAAAACTCCTCCATAGTGACGTCATTTCCGGTGACCCCTCGGAAAAAGGTGCGTCCGTGTTGTCAACATAACTCTTAACATTATCATCCAAAATGGAAAAAAAAATTAAGTGTTTTAGTTAAGACCATTAACTCATGCTTGAAGGAAGGAAAGACAAAAAAAGTAAAAATTGGAATTTTGGCAGAAATTTTTCCAAAAAAATTAAAATTTCGGTCAAATTTGCTTGCATTTTTTTTTTAATAGAAAAACAAAATCCTTCGTTCAAGCACGAGTAAATTGTATCTCGAACACCTGTCAAAATTCCATCAAGATCGGTTCGGTAGTTTTCGAGAACATTTGACAACCGACTTTGAAAACACGGTTCCGAGCAAAACGCGTTTAAAGCTTTGAGTAACAATAATACCTGACTTAGACTGTTATTCGGATCGACTTGAAAATTTAGGATAATATTCTTGAGATGTTGTGGAAATTAATAAGCCAAACAAATCGTTTTTTTTGAACCCACGAAACCCATGTAACGCCCTAATGGATCATCTATTTTATGGGTCTTGAAATAATAATGATTTTGAATAACCGTTCGATGATCCGAAATCCATGTTGCGAGCGTTTCTAAAAATGGTGTCTGAGATTGGCCTCTAATAAGAGATGATTTAGCGAAAATCCATTATCTCCTCCTTATTTGACCTTGTAATTTACCTCGGTCTTATCTATGAAGTTCAACCAGCTCTTTAGTTATCTTTGTTTTTAGAACTGTTTAACTGATAGATTGGCAGCTTTCTCTCCTCTTACTTAAACTTTTCATTTTTTAACAAACGTCCGCTGAAGACCATTAAAGCTGAGCCCTAATATTGCAACTCCCAAAGTTTCATACTACATATCTTATATCACAAAGCACCCACCAATTTGCAAATTTTACTCTCCCCAACTCCTCTTAACTGATCCCGCACAGCTATCAAGTAATTAATGTGCTGCTGTAATAAATTGAATATAAATTTGCACTCACGTTGACGAACGGAAGTTCGCTTAACAAACACGATGTATGTGATGACGATGACGATGATGATGGCGGCAGTGACAGCAGCAGCCAAAGTGTGCGTGAGACGGAAGTGCAACAGTCGACCGACCAGTCACAACAGTTGCAAGGCCGGCATTGCATGCTGCACACACTTTCGGTGACAGAACACAGGCGCCGCACGCGGAAAGACGGATGTGCGCCAGCACGTGTTGCAACACAACAAACAACAACAAAATGCGACAGTAAACAAAGCAACTGCCAGTGCAAAGCACGAAAGCTGCAATCAATTGAACCAAGTTCAACTGAATCGACTAGCGATGGAGTGGAAGACTTGACTGGGCGGGTGCGGGTAATGGCATTGAAGTTCAAAGCAAGTGGCTGACTCTGATGCAACTGGTGGCGTGTGGGGCAGTGTGAGTGTGTGCCATTTTTAATAAACGCATATATGCAAATGTGCAGTTAATTGTGTGTGTGTGACGAGGGGAGAGGGGTGTGCCGTTATGCCACATTGTTTTGTGCTACAATGATGTTGCCGTGTTGCAATGGTTTGAGCGCGGCACGTTCGCATCGAGTGTGACTTTGACGGCAAATTGCATTTATTAATGGCTTCGAGTGGTAATTTTGTGTGTTAATTGAGTACTCTGTGTTGCATGTTAGAGGGGAAGGATGTAGATGGGGCTTTCATGTTGGAATGCCTGGAGGTTGGGGAGGAGATGTGGCTTTGCATTACTCTTTTTTGGTGATGAGGCATATTTTATACATAAATTTATTTCTATATATTAGGTTGGCAAATATCCTTTTTTTCTTTTGAATTTCGCGGATTAATGATGTTTTGGGGAATGGTACTCTATCACTTCGAACTGCGGAAGAATGGTTGCGATTCAGAGCGGGTAAAACGACACCATGAATAAGCCAACCGGCAGAAGACCTGTGACGACGAATACCGATCAAATCATGTAAAACATAGAGCTAGACCGGCATGTGACATCTCATGACATCGCCCAGGAGATGGGAGTTAGTCACCAAACCATTTTAAACTATCTGCAGAAGGCTGGATACACAAAACAACTTTTTGGGTGCCGCATGATTTGACGAAAAAAAACCTTCTGTATCGAATTAGCGCCTGCGATATGCTGCTGAGACGGAACGAACTCGACCCATTTTTGAAGCGGATGGTGACTGGGAACGAAAAATGGATCGCATACGACAATATCAAGCGAAAACGGTCGTGGTCGAAGGCCGGTGAATCGTCCCAAACAGTGGTCAAGCCGGGATTGCCGGCCAGGAAGGTTTTGCTATGTGTTTGGTGGGACTGGAAGGGAATCATCCACTATGAGCTGCTCCCATATGGCCAAACGCCTAATTCAACCATCTACTGCGAAAAACTGGAACGCTTGAAGCAGACGATCGACCACAAGCGTCCAGATTTGGTCAACAAACAGGGTGTAGTGTTCCACCAGGACAACGCCACACCATACACTTGGTTGATGACTCGTCAGACGCCACGGGAGCTCGGATGGGAGGTTTTATCGCATCCACCATATAGCCCGGACATAGCGTCAAGTGATTACCACCTGTTCCTGTCTATGGCGAATGCCCTTGGTGATGAAAAGTTGATTTCAAAAGGGACTTGTGAAAAGTGGCTGTCCGCAAATAAGGCGAGGGGTATAATGAAGTTGCTATCTAGATGGAAACAGATTATAGAACGAAACGGCGCATATTTGAACTAAATCCGAGCACTGTAACGCTTTTTATAAAGCATTGAATAATGAGCAAAAATCGGAAGGGAGATATTTGTCAACCTAATATATGACGAATATGTGGGTCAAATTGTTATCTTAATATAATTAAATAAATAAATCGCGAGAGTATAAAATGTTCGGTTACACCCGAACTTAGCCCTTCCTTACTTTTTTTTTTTTTGTTGCCGATAAGCAAATTAGCCAGAATAGTGGAGGAAGTGCGAGACCATTTTTTGAGGCGATTATGTTCAGAATGCTGTAAATCATGTTCTACACAATGTGTTTAGCTTGAAATTTATATTTATGCTGTCGAAGTATATGTTAATAAATGTTAATGAACTTAAAGCTCTATCCATTTACTGCTTACTTCGTTTACTAGTAAATACTATTAACCTCTATTATCTCTAAATAATCTTATAATATTTCTTTGGATTTTCAGAGTAATCCGATGATTCGTGTTTTGGTTTTCCCGCATTCCTCTGTAGCTAAGTGTGTAGTCTGAAGCAAAAAATCAAAACGAAGAAAAAACTATCACTAAAATATCAATAAAATAACATGATAGTTGCCAAAAATATAATATAATAACAAAACAGCAAAAAAATAATCGCATGCGATCAGGAAATAGAAACCTGAAATAGAGAGACACCTAATAGCTATTATACATATTTTGCTCATTTACTTGTTGCTGCACAGCAACTACACTAAACGATCAACTGTTAAATAGCATGAGATTTAATATGCATATGCGAGAGCTGACAAACAGAAAACGAAAGCAATTAATGACGCGTCATTGCTCAGTTGACAATTAAATTCGCAGCGCTTCGGTGTTTCGTTGGTAAAAAGTGAAAAAGTTTATATTTAATATTGTGCTTCGGTGGAGTAATAATTAAAATAAGTGCATAAATAGTGAAATATTGAATGTGATAAAATATAATTAAGATGAAGAAATGTGTTGTGTACAGAAATCAAAGCAAATTTATTTAGTGTAATAAATGAACAATGTGCCGTGTCGTCGCTTACCCAGTCTGTCGCTTCGTATTTCGTTTTCGGTCGCCGTAAGAAATGGTAAATAATATGCATATTCGTATGTATGTATGTTTAATAGAATGTCAATTCTACCATAAGAATGTGTTTGCAAATCATTGTGAGTTTAATTTATGAGTGAAATAGTAATTTATGTTTCAATTAAACAATTAAATTTCAATTGATTAATAGTAAAAAATGTAAAAACTTGTACGAGTGTGTGTTTCGTTAATCGGTTATTTGTGTCATTTTAATTGAAATTTGTTTCTTTGCAAACTAATCAGTATGGTAAGTGTTTTCAATTAAATTTTTGATTTCATTTAACAAAAAGACCATTTTTTGGAGGCATATAATTTATTTTTAAATAAACTACGTTTTATTTTTATAATTTTATTTATAATATTTTGTCTTAAATTTCACGTAAATTTATACATATTATTCACTGCGAATGCGTTTTGTGCAGATCATTTTGCCATTTTGGATCGACGATGATCAAATAACCTCCGGTCATACTAAAGTTCTGTTTTTCAGAAGGAAATTCAGGAACTAATCGACCGATTTCAATTAAATTCAGTATATAATATAAATGGACGAAATCAGTTCACAACTAGCTTAATTTTGAATTCCAACCGATTCCTTCACTTTTTAATACATACATTAGGAACCAGTGAAGATAGCGGAATAAAACTTTACACAAACATTGTATGTGAGCTGTGACATCACGTGTGGAAAAAATGTCGAGATCGGACTATAAATTTTCAAAGTCTCTGATATCGAACATGAAGAACTCAGTGCTTAAGTGTAATTTTCACCGAAAATACCGGTAAATTTTTAAATATTTTAATGTAATTCAAAGGGAATCTTTTTCTTCTAATGATGTGTCTCTGTACCAAAAATAATTAAAATCAGGTCATAATTTCCCCTAGCTCTCATATACTATATACATATGATGATTTTCGTTATTCTATCGGACTTTCTACCGAATATATGGGTCAAATTGTTTGTTATCTTAATAAAAGTGCATCAATAAATTTGGAGAGTATAAAATGTTCGGTTACACCCGAATTTAGCCTTTCCTTACTTTTTAAATTTAAAAAAAGTTTAATCTTTTTGAAAGGGGTTGGTCATCGATATTCGTTTACCCGATTAATGTTTTTAAATTTGTTGTCTTCTCCTAAATTAACAATATCGACAGAGAACGTGTATCAAACATTATATATTCGTTCTCTGATATAGGTGTATCTCTAAAACTCTTAAATAGAGCAATAACGTTGCCTACATTTCGGCGCGCAGTTGAAATCTTACATCGAATGACACACAATCACTGACCATCAAATATGTGTAAGTCGGACTACCCAAACTTGCCGCTTATGACACAAATAAACTTATAATGGAATCAGTTTACACTTCAACAAAATTTCGAGTAAATTTTCGAATGAACCAAATTCAATTGTAGCGCCGCCAACTCAATGCTTTTACGCGATACAGCTGCCGCTCATGTGGCAAGATTAACGAAATGCCAAAGTGCCGAGCACAATTGAATTTAATCCGCTGACCTTTTCAAAATTCGTGAATGCCACAGAAAATGTAAGTACGCTCATTGAGTATGTGGTATAGCTATATGTCTGTATACTCGTATAATGGATATAAAATTGTGGGCTTGTATAAACAGAAATGTTTTGTAAAGTTATGGAATAGGTATTCTATAGTCATATATAGAATTTCTTCTTACATTTGTTGTCTGTATGTGACTTGATTTTGGTCGAATAAGGGTTTGATCTAGGTTCTTCGTAGTAGTAATTGTTTTTGCTGCAATGTTCGCAAGTATTTTTATAGAGTACTGAAACTGAGGAGTGGGGAAGCTTGGGCGGATTTAGAAAGGTTAAGGTTTTATATCTAAAGATCTCGGCTATTTAAGACTTTAGGAAAGAAAGATTATGATTGGATAGACATTCGAGAACATCTTTAGTTCATTTCGACAATATTTTATAGAAATCCAGATATTCCATGTGAATAATGATTAGAATTCACCTATTTGTTGAAGGATGGAGCATCCACGAAATTTGGATCTTAGCAAAATACGAGGTATAATCCATATTTATGGAAACCTCCAAAGAGTCATACTATAATACTTCGACTAACCTTATTAATCACGGTGATGGTAACCACTACCAATTTTAGATAGCCATATTTCCTACAAGGTTGCCTGCCCACACACCAGAGGTCGTCCATCGAACGTCCAACGGTATGTCTTGCAAACCTTTAAGTGTGTGTACAGGCCGAACAGCCGCACAGTCAAAATATCTGTCAGAACAGTAGTACATGGTAAAGCAGCCTTAGTCGAAACCTTTAACTGCCACTAGTAGTCAATGTCAGAGATCGATAGCCCTTGCGAAGGCTACTACAAGTACAGTTATGTGTGTGTTCCACTACACATTCGTGTACACTCGTACGAAACATGGTTGTTATGCGGCAGGAAATCGCTCTTCGCAATTGAGTGACTTTTAGCGTTGTTGGCATTGATTGAAATTCGATATTGCGAAGGCGTGTGCTTATGTCGGCATAATTTTGTATGCGAGCGTGTTGTATGTATGTGTGTATGTAAGTGGCGGGCAGGATGCTGGCAAGTTTGTTATGCCTAAAGCAAATTACTGCTGAGTACTACAAAGTAAATGTGCCGTATCCACGAGTGAATTTGTAAGTGTCATGGCATATGACCATATTGTATATACCATGTGTGTGTGTGTGCGTGCGGACAGCCATAAAACGTAGGCGGGTGAAAATCAATGCGCCATTTCATAAATTGTTATATCACATAAAAAGACGATGACGACACTTAATTTCGCAGAAACTCACTTGAATTCATTTTTATTTTATTTTCTGCATTTTTTTTTTGCTTTTTGCGCATAATAAATGTGTTGAAGAAATTGATACAAATATAATTTAGTAACACGTCTAGTCTGTGCAACAAATGATTTCATATTAGAAATTTAAGTAAAATATTTATTAAATTTAGCGTTTTTTGTGAAATTGAGGGGATTATAACAATTAAAAACAATTCTTGCTATAAAATAGGGAATAGAATAGGGAATGCTGGATTTATCTAGCTGAGACTGTCAAACCTTTTCCTACTTCTGTTCTCTAGTTTGTAATTGTATGTATGTAATTGACATATAAACCGTTTAGCAGTTCGCAGTTCGACGCCAGTTGGAAATCTCAAGTGAAACCATGTCGCTCTCTAACTGATCTTTCCAAGTGAAGGCCTTCCTCTTCCTCTGCTTCTACCAGCGGGTACTGCATCAAATACTTTCAAAGCTGGACTGCTTTCGTCCATTCTTACAACATGACCTAGCCAGCGCAGCCGGCAGCCGGTATTGTTAATGCCCCTATTCACCATCAGACCCATACGTTTCGTTTCCTTATCCAGTCTGGAAAAAGCAGAACTAACGGCGTAGTTGCATACGATATAGTAATGGCTGTAGACTAGACTTGAGCTTGGGATTTCGCCGTGATAAAATTTCTTTAGTAGAAATTCAGTAATCTTATACTGAGCTAAGCTAAATTGGTCTCTACGTAAAGGAAAATTCTGGTTCTCACAATGACAGGCAATATAAATTCTTATAAATGTTTCAAGGAACTACAATTAGACGACACATGCTTAAACAAACCATTGGAAATTACTACCTTAAGCAATAAGGCAAATCAGAGGTAATTTTCCGAGTGTCAGTGTTATGGATTGATATTTCACAAATCACAAAATTTATTTCACACGGTCTTTAATATAATAATGACATGTTTCCCTACATTATCCATTCAATTGTTATAAGTGCCGACTACGCCCTATTTAGCAGGTAGCGCCTATGCAAACTCATGTTCGGATAAATTGAATGGAAAATTTCATTGTTTTCTCACGAGTACACTGACGAAAATCAGGAAATTATTTCAATTTAGTAAGAACTTTTTCCGAACCTTTTATAAATGTCCTGGTTTCAGTCTTTTTAATGTACATATAGTTCAACCTAAAACATCTATGAATCTTACTATGGACTCATTCTTTGAGAGTTTCTTGAGCTGAAAATTTTAAGTTATAATTTTCGATCTTCACTTGCTCGGTACAGAATTCAGAGAGCATTTGATGAAGTCACAAAAAAACCCTGTTATGATGATTCCAAGGCTTTAGGGTTCCACCACAACTAAACCTTATAACGTGAAGGGTTAGGAATTTATATGTAGACTGATAGGCCCTTTACATGGGGCAGTTATATAAGTTTACTGTGTATATACATATGAACTTGGGATTTCATTCGTCATATGAGAGCTTAGAATTCTAAAAACACCAGACCGTAAAATACAGAGCGTTTTTTTTAGAAAACAACCAACAATTTGCTTTTAAATTGTATTGTCAAATTATTCCAAAAACCAAAGATCCTAAAATCACATAAAATTTTTTCTCAGTGCACAAACACTTTAAACGGTTTTCGTGCCTCAAGACAAATTGATTTGATAATGGTTATTAGAGGCATGAGCTAATCATATTATTATTATTTCCTGGCGGTTATTGAATGCTCTTCCGACATATATCAAATTCTCAGAAATTACTTCGCAGTAAGCAACCTATAAGTAACACAGTTGCGCTCAAATCATTTCCATTCCAACAAGTGCAAGATGTTGCTGAAATTCTTATCGCAAAACTATCCAACAGAGAAAAATGTTTTTCTAATACCAAAGTTCGCGCTACGCATCGTCGGTTTCTATCCGGGGGACAGTAAATCTCGACTAATGCACGCATGGCTCATTTTCAATATGTTCGTACTGGTCTACGGTTCCTATGCGGAATTCATGTTTGGCGTCCACTATCTATCGATCGATGTGGTACGCGCTTTGGACGCACTCTGTCCGGTGGCATCAAGTATTATGGCGATAGTGAAGTTGTCTTTCCTATGGTGGCATCGTGCAGAGTTGAATTGCATAATCAAACGAGTTGCTGAGTTGACTGCTGAACAGAAAAGTCCACTAAAGTCGTACTATAAACACCGTTATTTTACAACTGCAACACGTCTTTCGGCAGCTGTTTTGTGTTTCGGCACCACCACGAGTACATTGTATACCATAAGAGCGGCTATGGTGAATTATTCAAGTTACTTGCGTGAAGAGAAGATTCCTTATGAGACGCCATTCAAAATGATGTGAGCACATACGTGATACATATGGTATCAGATAACTGTTTCTATAATTGTTATTTTTTTGTTCCAGTTTTCCGCAACCGTTACTTTCCATGCCTATATTTCCGCTCACATTCATACTCTCGCATTGGCATGGCTACATCACCGTTGCCGGTTTTGCCGGCACTGACGGTCTCTTCCTCTGTTTCTGCATGTATATTGGCACGCTCCTGAAGGCTCTGCAATTTGATATGAAAGATCTACTCTCGGACGTTGACAGTGTCACGCGTAAATCGACCTCAGAATATGAATTCAGGGAGAGTTTGAAGTTGATTATAGCGCGACACAATGAAATTATAGATTTGGTTAAGCGATTTTCGGCCGTTATGTCGGGCGTAACTTTGGCACATTTTGTGACATCGAGCGTTATAATTGGAACTTGTGTAGTGGATGTGTTGTTGGTATGAAGAAAATAATTGTGTTAAAATCTAGTGAAATTAGATAGTTGTCTAAAGATTCGAAGACCAATTCGAATGTCAGGTTCATTCTGATTAACTAGAAATTCACACCCATATTTCATTTCTTATGATTTCTACAATAGAACCTGAGACGTTCAACTAGTTCTCATAACACTTCTATATTTCTCATATACACATATTCGTCTTTCATCTTTGAATAATTCTACTATCCACTTCGCATAGTTCTCCGATTTGAGCGGGATTTTCGTCTATTCAGTTCACACAATGGCCGTTACTAGCGAGTTGTTCCTCTACTGCCTTGGCGGCACAGTGGTCATTGAATGTGTGAGTGTTTAACGAATTCTCGTAATATTTACTATTAAAAACGATTTATATATTTCAATATATCACTGCAGAGCTCTCAGCTGGCCACTGCGGCTTACGATAGTCAATGGTATACTCATAGCGTGGAAGTTCAAAGAATGGTGCTTTTGATTATTATAAGGGCACAGCGCAGTTTGGTAGTGAAAGTACCGTTTTTTGCACCCTCACTGCCAGCACTAGCTTCCGTAAGTCAGCCATTGAGGTTATGTAGAGTATTTGAACTGTAGTTATTTTTTAGGGAATTTTTAGTAAAAGTAATATTTTGTCTAAATTTCTTACCATTGCAGATTTTACGTTTCACTGGTTCTCTGATTGCTCTAGTAAAATCGGTTGTTTAATTTCGAGAACTTCTTATAAATAGATATGTTTATGGTTTGTCAAAAAAAATATAATAAATGTTTAAATAATATGTTTGATGTTATTTGGACTTGAGCGACTTTTAGGGAGTCAATAAATGCCTACCAGAGTTGTTAAGCTCTTCGAACAGAAACCTCATTTAATATCAAATGGTGCTATGAAAACCCCTTCAGTACTCTATATATATGTATATATATATATTTGACGTAGGAACCGCTTTAAGCGATTATAGCCGAATACACCAGAGCGCGCCACTCATTCCTCCTTTTTGCTTTTTGGCGCCAACTGGAAGCACCATATGACGCCAGGTCACTTTCCAATTGGTCTTTCCATCGGAGTGGAGGTCGTCCTCTTCCGCGGCTTCCTCCAGCGGTTACTGCATCGAACACTTTCAGAACTGAAGTATGTCTATGTCGTCGTATAAATCGTACAGCTCAATGTTCCATCGTCTGCTGTATTCGCCGTTGCCAATGTTCAGAGGACCATAATCTTGCGCAAAACCTTTCTCTCGAAAACCCCAAGAGTCGTCTCATCGGCTGTTGTCATCGTCCACGCTTCAATACCATACATCAGGAAGGGTATAATAAGCGACTTATAGAGTTTGATTTTGGTTCGTCGTCGAGAGGATCCTTAACACGTTTGCAGTGGTCGTCATTAAAAGTGGGGTTTCTCTTCCGAGGCTCTGTTTGGTCTTTTATTGGGAAGTTTTTTTATGTGGTGGGTCGCAAACCCTACGCACAACCACAGAAGCGCGCTTCTCCGTCGTGAGCTTTAGCTCCACCTTCAAATAGATGTCTGTTGGCTACCCAGAGGAAACTTGGTCTAAAACCGGAAGTCGTGAGCTGCTTGAGTCATATGCAAAGGAATCGTTCTTGGCCACTCTCAAGTGAATGGCAATCAGAAACTTTCCTCACATGCGTGAACTTCTACATATTACCCCATCCTTCTGTACTCTACTCTTAACAAATTCGTTTCCAAAAGCCCCTCCGGAGATTTTTATGTGGTAAATATTTGAACTGTGTTTCGAGGACTGAAACTTTCTCCTAATCTCCGGAAATATTAAAATATCCCTTAAATGTTACAAAAGGTCATAAAGGGAAAGAAAATAATGATGTATCTTCTATCTTGTTCCAAGACCAGTCTTGATAGATTATTTAGCTACTTGGCGCTTCATTGGTGCTAGTTCACTCAAGGATATGAGCTTTGTGTATCATTACATTATCATATTATTAAATGATCTTAACAATGCCAGATAAACATGTTAACTAATGGTTCTATTAAGCTACCAAGTCGGAGTAACTTCTTTCAAAACGTCTTAAATAATTGGTTGATATTAACGATATTGTCGGATCGATTTCTTTTGTCTTAAGAACCCTTTTTACGGTTGGTTTTTATGTTAGAACTCATATCATCATGGCCTATGCAGTATTCAGAGATTCCCAAACTTAGAACTTCGTATGAAATATAAACAGAAATTAGATCCGAATTCGTTTCGTCTGCTTTCTTCATATAGGTTCCCGACCTATGTAGAATGATATAAAGTCCCAAAGCAGATAGTTCTTGAGAGTGACGATAATTCATTTAAAATAAGACACTAAAAAAATTGTCTTTAATTTTAACAAATCCAACACACTGATTAAGTACTTAGTGGCTATATTGTGTCAAAAACGAGTTAGTAATCTAACCGCGCTTTGCATACGACTATACTTACGTACCTATTGAACAACCCTTTACAAGTTGTATATTTCCCTCCCCTTTTGTTGTGTGTTTTCTTTCTCACTGTATTCACAAGTATTCCTTCCTTATAACGTGAGCACTTATTACATAAATAAGAAGGTGCATAAATTGACACCCGCCACATATCCACCTTACATATTACCATACCGTTGTGCCATAACCGCACAACGCAAACGGCAACTTCGTGCCGCGCACAATATAGCTAACTGTTTGGCTTGACTACTTAGCCGCTGTGTTTAGCTATAAATTGTATAAGTGACTGAAGGTTTACACAGGGGCGCGTGTGCCTTCAAATGCGATAATATGACTTCATATTTCAATATTTTATTTAGTAGTATTGTTGGCAACGAAATACCATAAATTTGCAGGTAGGAAGTGTGGTTATGAAGTTTATACCTTCGCTGGAGTTTGGCCGAGTTGCGATGAATATTGGTTTTGAGTATTTTTTCGCAAACGGCAACAGTCTTCAGTGAAAGGAATGCAATATTTATGATATTTATCCAAATTCTTCCTTTCCATTGGGGTCATCGTTAAGCTTCGAACTCCTGATACATATTACTGTAGTCATGCATTTACCACTCAGCTAAGTCATTGATCTCTTTTATACCCGGTAGAGGATAATTTCATAATATTAGATTGAAACATATTATATGTATAACCCTATTATTGCTAATTATGTAATACATACCTCTTATATGTGTCCTCTGTCGAGCCCCTTACATATACATATATATGTACATAATGCCGGGAAAAATGTCGGTTGTCATCATCGTTATGCTTTTATTTTTTTGTATTTTTCCACATATACTACTCCTCTTGTTTGTCACCAGCTTAACGCCACACTTCTATCAAGTCTGTTCACCCGTCATTTCTCATTTCTTATAAGCTTCATCAATGCTGTAACGCCATCTACATAATGGTATCAATAATGTTCTCACCGTGACACTAACATATTTATTACCTTTACTGGGTGTTACATATAAAAAGGCAATAATGAAGTGTTTAAAGTCATTTTCAGCTGTGAAGATGGTCTAACGTCAGTCAAGTCATTGAAAGTTGGGTGAACACAAGATTTATACATCCAGGTAGGTGTTGTCACTCGGTAACGATAAAAAAAATATGTCTGCAATAGTTTACGCTATTACAATAGCAACAACAAGCGCCAACAACAACAACTTCGTCAAACAAGATAAGCTTAAACTATAAGACAAGCCCACGGTAGGGTCAAGTGACCTCGAAGATCTGCAATTATATTCTACAATAATGTCGGAAGCTATCATATTTTTTTTAGATCAGTTGTTACCGTGCTTTAACCTTGTATAAGCCTCTTCAGTCGTTTCTACGAACCCTTAAACCTGTAAATGTCCCGAAAGATATTTATTTCGATCATATCGTTTATGTCAATATCTCTTTAGAAATGAAGTTAAGTGTTGGATGACGGAAAATTTCGTATTATCTCATGGAATGGCTTATTGAATTATTTTTTCCTGAAGGACTTTGTTCCTTGTTTGATCTGTGAACCTACACGTCTATTGGCAAGGAATTGGGTCAGTCATTTCTCAAAGGCTTCTTCTGGGAACGATTTTTCATCAGCAAAATCACTCCCCTTCGTCAGGAACAGGAAGTAATTATTTGGTACTAAGTTTAGACTATAATGTCGTTGGATAAGAACCTTCCAAAAAGCTCCCGGAGCTTCTGACCAGTTTTTATCAATATATTTGGAACGAAGAAGCCCTGATGAAAGACATTTCCTCTCCTACTATTCAAAACTGAACGCTCGTGGGACAGTCTCTCCTACCGAATTAATATAATGTCTGTAGTGGAGCTGCTCATAGTAGATGATTTTCTGTAATTCCAACAAACTCACAGCAAAACCCACCTGACCGTCAATACCCGGAAGCTTAGGAAACCATGAAATTGCTTTATCTAAATAAAAGAGAAAAAGTGCAAAGCTCTTAACGGTGCGCACACCAACTGATCGGAACTAACTATTAGCGGATTTGTGATAAATTATGCAACATATTGTGCAACAGTGTTGCAACGCTGACACACTAGGAGCTGCCTGCTAGAGTGCTGCCTTAGAAACACCGCTACTGGTCTCCCATTGGTCTCACTCTATAATACCTAAACACCAACAATGCCATCACTTGTGGCCTACATCAATGCATATTGATATATTTAGAATTTTTTGTAGCAAACACCACAACAAGAGCGGGCAAACAATTAAATAGGAAACTGTGTACACAATCTTTCAACAAGCATAGCAACTTTTCCACAACGCCTGGCGCGTCAGTTGGCTTGAATAGCCCTTTTACAATCTGCGAGCGCTTGAGCGCACACATTCCAACAGCGAGCAATTCACTGGGCTATGATATATACGTATATATGTGTGACTGTAACAGCATTCTAGGCGCAATGGTCAACAACGTCATCGCGGTAAACTGTGTGGACTTTTATTGATTTCAATGAAAGGATTTATTTGCTTGTGTTCTTTTGCAGCTCTGCACAGACTTGGCTTACTTTTGCGTGAGTACCGTATGCACATTCTCACATACATGTGGTTGTGTGTGTGGTGTGGTGTGGAGGCAATATTTTTCGCATTGCAGTCATTAAGGCAATGCCTTGCCAATAAATAACTTTTCAGCTTACAAAAGCATTGCTTGAATCGACTGACTGGCTGCTGGGCTATTTGGCATTTGTTGTTTTTGCTGTTGTTTTCCTTTTCACTTTTCCGGTTTGCTTTTCATACTGGCGCAACATGTTATAGGGGGTATCCAAGTAATGGTAGTTTGCACCAGCATAAAGTAAGGGTGCCAGAAATGATTACAGACATCTATAGATCTATAGATTGACTTATATTGCTTCAGTAGTAGATACTTCGTCTAATTTATGACCTGTGCCTTCATGCTGTCCAACAACATTTCGTTCCGAAGAGGTAGTGGACTTCATGATAAACTTATCGAGAAAGAGGAGAGAATAGCGTGGATCCATATAAGGACCTATATTATATAGAGCTCATGTGCACTTCTTACAACAGCTACACTACCGGAAAAATTTTCTCAACATCCTCTACATGGAATATAATGATTTCTTCGCCTTCGGTTACGCTCGAACCTTGTCACCCCTTTCTTGTTTGTACTATTGGGCTATACAGATTCGATGCTGCACTTCAGCGGCTTTCGCTTATAGATGGTTTTTCCACTTAAACCCGTGTACACAAAAGCGGTATACTGAAGTATGGACACGCTTATACATATACTCTGATAAATGTTTCATATCTAAAATAATAGTCGATAGTCAGCTATTCTCAAGTGTTTTCGTCTTTCTTGAATGAATGGACCATAGAGGTACATTTAAGAGTACCTCAAGGGTGTTTAAAATAATTATAATCCCAATAAACTTATCTGAACAATCGGTTTCTTAAGTTATCTTGTAGTCTCTTAGCCAGGAATTTCCACAACAACAATCGTTTTCTCGAGACGAATATATTCTTCTTCTTGATTGTGGTAGGAACCGGGCGAGTTTACAACGAACGAATCGTCCTTTCGGCAGTTTGGCGCCAGTTGGAAATACCAAGTGCTGTCAGGTCCTTCTCCACCGGGTCTTTCCAACGGCGTGGAGGTCTTCCTCGGCTAACCAGCGGGTACTCCAACGTATCTTTTTATTCGCTGAACTATGTCGATATCATCGAATAACTCATACAGAACATCGTTCCGGGACGAATATATTTATATTTATTCTGCGATCCGATTTACTTGCGATTTACCGATTCAAACAGGGTTAGATCGCTAAAAGCACAGTCCTTGGTCGGATAAAGATCGAGTCAATTCCGATACCACAGAGCCGTCTGTCGTGAGAATTGTCCAAAGAGAGGACTCTCTATTGTCCGACTCCACCAAAACAGCTTGTTGTTTGGACCTTCTGACCTCGCTGACTCTTAAGTCATATTCTCCCTTCAAGCAATCTAAATAACGGTTACAACAACTACAACAAACTTATGAATTTGAGTGATTTCTATGTAATATTAAGGTTTCAAAATCATGTCATTAGCCGTCTAGGCCTGTCAGACTGTGACCTTGCAATAAGTACCTAATGAATGAATGAAATAATGCTGAATATGCCAATCTAAGGGAAATTGTTCGTTCGATTCGCCACTCTGCAAGGTTCGACAAACCCCCAGATACGCCGATGTGTACAATTATGTATGTTATCTCAGAAAAAATGTGGGTTCATTGACACTTGCATTGTTTTGTCAACACAGCTGCGCCACTACCCCGTTGACTCGCTGTCACTCATACGAGGAATTGTCATTTTGTTGTCATAAACTTTTGTTGCCCTTGATTGATCGACAACGAAGTAAACTGTAAAAGAAAATAACAAAGTTGGTGGCAGTGTAGACCGAGGACTATGAGTATGTAAGGCTTCTGTTTACATTGACAATGAGAATCCAACCAAACTCAAAAAAACAGAAAGCACAGTCCTGTTACAACCACTGTTGCAAGTAACCGCCCCAAAGTGGTAAGCAAAAATCAAAATTCAGTTAAAAACAATTGTGCAACACTTTAGATGGAATCAATAACCGTTACATTTTGTCTGTCTCCTTCAACTCACCCATGCCAGAAACTATCTTCTCTTTCTCTATCTTTTGCTTTCTCTCTCTCTCTCTGACACCCTTCTTTCCTTCTCCATTGTGCTACAATGATTTTATTGACATTGATTGACACATTCAACGATTGCATTGTTGTCCATTGTAGTAACTGTTAGTACATATGCAGTTATTTCTCAGATCGTGTGTGTGCTTATAAGGCTTGTTAAGTTTGTCCTACTAGATCTGAAGATCGATTAAGAGGACCTCAAAGTAGGTGTGTGTGTGTCTTCTCGGTGCGCAATGAGGTGTGAAATGTCAAAAATTCATAACAAAGATCGATCACTTAATTGACTTTTAGTAGGCTTACGGCACTGATTGAGTAATGCCCCAGATCGCATTGTGCTATAGAATTTAATGAGCACAGAATTCAATGAATACATAGTATAATAAGCTTCGCAAAATTATTGGTTGGAGATGTGAGAGATGTTTCTTATGTCATTCCTCAAAAAGTTTTAAGCCGACCCCAATGAAATGGATTTCATTTTCTTTCTTCGAGTTAAAATCTTTTCCAATCATCGTAACAAAATCGATTCATTTTCGGATGATTAGTGGGATGAAGTTATGACAACGTCAAATGAGAACGGTTGTAACTAATTCACGATGAGCCGGCGCAAGCGTCTATGCCAGGAATGAAGGAAGGTTTTCCTACATGTTGGATGAGATTGGCGAGGAATTATCTACTGTGACCTACTCCCCTACGGTCAAACTCTTAATTCGGACCTGTAGTAAACTGGACCGTCTGAAGGAGACAATCAGAAGCTTTGGCCAATAGGAAATAGATTGGGTTCCATCAAGACAACTTCAGGCCACGTACATTGAAAGTGACTTGCCGGAAGCTATGGAAACTTCATTTGAAGGTTCGTATACATTCACCATATTGCCCGGACCTGATCCCAAGTGATAACCGCGTGTTTCGGTCTAAGGACAATGATTTTGCTCCTCAAGAGAAGCTTTTCAAAATCCACTGTCCTAGTTTTTTGCCAATAGTGACCATGGTTTTTATCTCATAAAAACGGCAGTAATTATTTTCAAAATGGTAACAAGTTATCGAATAAAACGGTGCATATTTTACCTAACTCGAATCATTCTAACGATGCTAAATAGAACCTTCAATTTAACGCGAAAAAATGGATCTCTAATACAGCGATGAGATCGTTCGTAGGATCACTCTCATTTTGAGAATTGGACAATATAACATTTAAAGTTCATCGAAGTTTTTTAAGATAGAGCAGACTTTATCAAATATTCGAGAGGGTATTCCCATTACCAGAATTAAAACTATCCTCAATTCCATCATTAAAGAAACTATTAACGGAAGTTTAGAGCCTGCTGACTAAACACTCGATTACATCTCACAGGTTTGCTAAATAATGAGATAATAATTGAATTATCCCAAATCGAGAAAAAAAACCAACAACCGACCCTCTTTCGGAAAATATTTGTGCTATTAAAATTAATTCATCCCTTGAATTGATGCTTATGTAATCGGACACTCGAGCTGAGAAGCCGCAGCTGATGTAACACTGAATTCCGCATACAGCAATAAATTGCAGTGCTGTGGTCCACGAGGTCCCAGTAGAGGGTTGAAGCGCACACCAACAGCAACATTTGTCAATCAACCAGAATGTATCATATAAATGACTTAAGTGAATGAGCCAACCACCACCACGAAACAAATGCGATATGACTAAATAGACTATGAAATTTCATAAGACCTCTGCCAGCAGCAACAAGAAAAATGTTAAACTACAAAAACTAAAAAGAAAACGAAATTAAATAAGCCAAAATCGTTGTTGAAGAGGGGTTGAAATGAAAGGAAACAAATGTAAAGGATATGAATAAGGAAATAGTGGATCTGTATGTATATAGAATAATCCTGCAAAACCGATGTAACAACGGGGAAGTGAACTGGAAAATACACAAACTCTTATGAAATCTCATTTACCAAATGCAATGCAACTCAATTCAACTGATTCCATTTTGTGAGCATTTCAATTTCCCTCCATTTTTTTTGATTTCATTGCAAAACTTCACTGCGAAAATCATAATTTATTGTATTTCGATATTAATGTAGGTTGATGGTATTACAGAATGCAATCATTCAATTTTTGTGAAAAGATAAATCGAACAAATGAAATGCCACGAAAGGCGAAAGAGAAACACGCGACGGGCGAAACGTACGAGCTAGTGCAAGCAAGTAACGGGATTTGTATGCTCTGTAGCAAAGGAGGAACGCAGCAGCTTCGAATAAGCGGTGCGAGTGCATAGATGGCGCTGCGGCGCTTGGCAAATTTATACACTAATCAGTTTTACACTAGCAGCAAATAGCAACAAAGAAGTGGAAAAAGAAATAGAAAACTAAATAATAACAACAACAACCAAGCTAAACCGAAGGCGCTTCAATGGCAATCACAGCAGCAGTCATGTCAATGCAGCGACAGCAGCTGTTGCAACAACGTTTGTGGCACGCAAACAAAAACTCATCACCATTGCTGTAGCAGTGGCTGTGGCAGTCAGCCAGCAGCAGTGCAATTGCGGTATATTTGTTTGGCCCTACAACAAGGAAACAATAGAGGTACAACAAAGCGTGTTGTGGCAACAATTGCCACCACAGCACAAAGTCGAAACATATTGAATAGCGCCCCAACGGAGTGGAGTGAAGTGGTGAAATAAGAGCGTACAAGCATGGCGGTTGCGCTTAGAGTAAAGCAGTAAATAGAGCGAGAAATCAAAACAAATATTGGCCAATGGTCAAAACGGATGCAACTTTGGCGCCAAAGTAAATAGTATTGTCTTTATTGTTGCCATCGCAAATGCACAGCGCTACTTAAATATTTCAAATATAAAATTGTTACTCTGGTGTAGACACTTCATATTCCATGTAAGCCTCGCAAGTAATGTACTGTTGGTCAATAAGTTGGTCAAATGGTCAAAAGAACTTCTCAGATAGATATTCGAAGAATTATTACTATAATTTGAAAGCTATTAACTAAATAGCTAACGCAACTATATATATATATATCAGAGCGCCCACTCATTCCTCTGTTTTGCTTTTTGGAGCCAACCGGAAACACCAAGTGACGACAGATCACTTTCCACTTGGTCTTTCCATCGGACTGGAGGTCGTCCTCTTCCGCGTCTTCCTCCATACGTAAGAAGCGGAGCAGCTGTCTTTTTATTCGTTGAACTATGTCATTGTATATATCGTACAGCTCATCGTCCCATCGTCTGCGGTATTCGCCAATTGCCAATATTAAGAGGACCATAAATCTTACGCAGAACCTTTCTCTCGAAAACCCCAAGATTCGTCTCATCGGATGTTGTCATCGTCCACGCTTCAGCGCCATACATCAGGACGGCAATAATGAGCGACTTATAGAATTTGATTTTGGTTCGTCGAGAGAGGACTTTACTTTTCAATTGCCTACTCAGTTGGACCTGTTGGCAAGAGTGATTCTGCGTTGTTTTCGAGGCTGACGTTGTTGATGTTGTTAATGTGGGTTCCAAAGTAGACGAAACTATCTACGACTTCGAAGCTATAATTGTCAACAGTGACGTGAGAGCCAAGACGCGAGTGCACTGACTTTTTGTTTTGTCAGCAGTTGTACACTCTTATAAAATATTGTACCTTCTCTATTTAGTGAGGCACCCTGTCTGAAGCCTCGTTTGGTAACGAACGGCTCGGAGAGATCATTCCCGATCCTGACGGAGCTTTTGGTGTTGCTCAACGACAGCTTTAAAATCGATGAAAAGGTGATGAGTGTCGATTCTTTTCTCTCTTTTCCAGGATTTTGCGCATGGTAAATATCTGGACCATGGTGGATTTTCCTGGTCTAAAGCCAAACTGATAAGGTCCAGTCAGGCCAGTCCATAAGGTCAGTTCGTCGCCGTATTTGAATAGCTCGGAAGGTAATACATCGGCCTCGCCGCTTTGTTGTTCTTCAAGCGGGCAATTGCTATTCGAATTTCTTCATGGGTATCAAAAAAGAGCAGACCCCATGAAAATCATAATGCAACGAGAATCTAGGAATCGTCATTATAAAGATTGCAAAATCTTGTATAGTCGCCCCGATTAAATTTCGAAAATCAAATTCGTCAAAACAAATATCTGCGAAAAATCAAGTGAGACATTGCCTATGTTAGCTTTCTACACAATACTTCAACACAATACCCAGCCAATCTTCAAATACTAACTACCTAACGTTAAAATAGACCGAAAAGCTGAACAGCCTTAAAACCCGTCAACTCTCTCAAATAGATGGAAATTTCTACCACCTACCTAGGTATTAGATATTCTATCCGAACAGTTTTTTAATTACTTTCTCATACATGGAACCCAGTCTCTGGCCTACTTGATCGATCGAACGAGGTTTTGACTTTGAGGTCAGATTTGTGGTCTGAAAAGAGGCAAACAAGATCATATTCGCCTAGTTTTTATTAGAATTGAATGCGGCAGCTTTAGAATTGTTGCATAGCCTTAAACAGTAAGTTCAGTGAAATTATAGATTTTGCTGTTTGTCTCTGGTCGGATCAACTGTTTTATTAATGGCTTCCGGGCAGCAGATGAAGTATATTAATGACACAATTGCTGACCATTCCTTTGAATGAAATACTACGAGATCAATTTTAATGGTTTCGGGACGAGCTTGTTTTATATTTGAACAGAATAGTGAGTTCTTGTCTTCATATATTTATATACCTAGGTACTTACGTACGTCTCTCTGTCGTCACACGCATTTGTTGGTATACCGCTGTAATTGTTGTCCAGTTCACCTTTCACCTCTGACGGCGTTGATATCACCAATAGACTTTGAATTGTAAGCAACCGACACAATTCACAATTCACGAATGTTAAGCAAATAAATTACGCATAGCTTTGTGTCAAAGTGGCAGTGAAGTCGACAGGTGACAAGGAGTAAGTAAACTGTGCGTAAGGCATGTAGTACACAGACATAACATAAGTTCGGTCTCTCGGTGGTTTGGTAGTTGCGCTGAGCACATTGAAACTCGCTTATCGTTGCAATAAATCGACTTAATTTATTGTCAGCGACAAAATTTCAAAGGAATTTGAGTTAACCACTGTGGGTGGTCATTTATTTATAGAAAGTTGTTGCAATGTAGATATGTACATATGTATATTTAGTATGCAGAGGATAGAGTTTTGTGTTTTCAATTCAAAATTCTGCAAAAAGTCCTGTTTCTTTACGAAACGTGTCGTTTCTGGCGTCAGTACTCAGGTGGCTTTCAAAATTTCAAAATTTGAATACAAAAATTTATTGTCTTTAAATAGTGCAATATGTTTAAAATATTATCCAAAAATATCAAACCAAACCAGGCAATATTCGGAGAGATATACCCTTTAGAAGTTTCATATATCCGTCCACGTCAGTACGAATGTAAAACTTTAAACGCATTTATCTCAAAAATTAAATTTTCAAGTCGGTGGACACGATATCTCAAAAAGGTATGAATGGATTTTGTTCAAATTATGAAAATGCCCTTGTTTTTAGCCTCTGAAACCCACCTAACCCCTGAAGCTCCCCAACGCAATTGGCTTCTTTTGGTTATATATAGTGTAGGCGTGTAATTGAATACAATCCTTCCTCCAATTCCTTGTAAATTGTATCTCGAAGACATGTCTCACCAAGATCGGTTGAATAGCACCGGTTTTGCAAAAAAAAAACGAGTTTCAAGTTTTGAGTGAAAATACCAGCTACCCATCAGAGTGTGTCTCCAAAATTTTTACACAGATCGATTTGTAATTGCCGAAGATATTCTAGAAATGTTATAGAATTTAATAAAAATAATTTTGAAAATATTTGATATTTTCTTGAAGCCGTGATGCCCATATAATAGCCTTTTCATACAGCCAAATTAATTGATCAATCAAATTTTTAATTGAGAAATCAGTTTTTGCCCTATACACTGCCGGCTACCCGATAACCGATCAACTGTTATATATTTTTATACTCTCGCAACAGAAGTTGCTAAGAGAGTATTATAGTTTTGTTCACATAACGGTTGTTTGTAAGTCATAAAACTAAACAAGTTAGATATAGGGTTATATATCAAAATGATAAGGATGACGAGAAGAGTTGAAATCCGGATGTCTGTCTGTCCGTCTGTTCGTCCATCTGTCCGTGCAACGGACAACTTGAGATCTTGGAAACTTGGAACACGTATTCCTTGGCACCCTGAGGAGGTTGCTTTCGAAAATGGGCAGAATCGGACCATTGCCACGCCCACAAAATGGCGTAAACCAAAAACACATAAAGTGTCATAACTAAGCCATAAATAAAGTTATAGAAGTTAAGTTTGGAATAAAGGATTGCACTAAAATGGATCATATTTGGATGTAATTTTTTTGGGGAAGTGGGCGTGGCCCAACCCCCAAATCGGTTATTTATATATATCTCGCAAACCAATGAATCTATATAAATTTTATACAGTCGTTTCTCTTACGTACCCCACCACACACCATGAAAATAGTTTAAATCGAATAATAACCACGCCCACCTCCCATACAAAGGTTAGGTTGAAAATTACTAAACGAGCTTTAACTCACTAACAACGAAAAACGTCAGAAACACTAAATTGTACAGAAGAAATGGCAGGTGGAAGCTGCACTCAGATTTTTTTACAAAATGGGAAATGGGCGTGGCGTCGCTCACTTATGGGTCAAAAACCACATCTCAGGAACTTCTTGACACCCTGATAACACGGATAAAAAATGGTCAAATCGGTTCACAACCACAACTACTTATCTTATAACTCAATTTTGAATTCTATCTGATTCCTTCACATTATAATGTATACATAAGAAACCTATGAAGATAATTTTGAGATATCTTAGCAAAATTAAGTGAGCGTATAGTATAGTATAGTATATATAGTGTACATTGCTGGTGAAAATGAATGACATCGGTTCAGGAATTACCTCAGCCCTCGTATCTATATTTGACGTTTTCGTTATTCTATTAAATTTTACACATGACTTTATTGTTTCGAATTGATTTGTGTAAAATTTTCACTTGCCTCTCTTTTGAATAATTGTTTATTAAATTCATTATTTGACCACAACTTAATCACTGTTGATTAAGTACTGCAACTCATACTTATGTATACATATAACAGGTGTTTTTTTTTGTGACGTCTGCTTTTCAATGAGGCAATACTTATTTCGGAATTGGTCGTTTGTGATAGCTGTTAATTGACTAATAATCAGTTTGTTAATCTTGGCCATAACATTAAATTATATGCATTTGATTTCTTCTCAAAACTCACATATCTAAAAACACACCCTTTAAATATATATATTTTCTTGATGGGTTAAAAATTCCAACTATTCTTGTTACAATGCACTGCAGCAGTCCGTATTGTATGTTTTCTGCATAAAAGGTCATTCTTTGCGCATACTATATTTGGCTCTACTAATTCTATTTCGTTATCAGCTAAACATTATAGCCTGTCTGCAGCGACTTATGCGTCACACAAGTGAATGCTAAATATATCAATGAATGTCTGTTTGTAACGCTTGACAAGTATTTCCTACAACAGAGCGGCGATAAGAAAATTCATGCCAAACTGTTAGTTTGTGTGTGTGTGTTTGTTGTGTTGATGCTATCAGCAGTGCTATGCAAGCAGTCGATTGGTAGCGAGTAGCAGCGCTAAGCGGTACAAAAAGTGGGCTGTGTGTCACATACATACATACATTTAAAGTTCATATACTTTTCATTATATGTGGTCGTTTAAATGCACAAATACACAAAAACACATATGTCACCTATGCGATTTGCTCGAACTTGCCACCACTTTGACTTCGTTCTATTATACCTTATCTTTGTATGTTGTTTTTTTGTTGTTGCTGTTGCACCGCTATGTCATCGTTTAGTTTATAGCAGCTTTATAAAGTAATGCCTTGTTGGTCATGTGCGAAATTGTTGAAGATTCTTATCAATAGCAGCAGCAGCAAATGTCGTTTGTCGTCGTCGCCAACACACTTGCCGCCACGACTTACATACATACATATATGCATACTGCATTGTTGTTGTACTTTCTTTAGCCTAACATTTTGTATGGAATATTTATTTCAGGATACTTGCAATTTATTATCCTGCAACTATGTATGTATGTATGTATGGCAGAATGCACGCAACGCGCGCCTATATATATTATATGGCACTTTATAACTGTATAGAAATGTATATAATGTGTATATATTGACTTCTGCATATGTATGTATGTCTGTGTTTTTGTCAGCTCGTTTGTCCACTGAGGCAATGTCACCTCAGGTGAAGATTTATGCGATGCTGTTTTGCCTTCAACGCCGACAGGCAAAGCACACGCTCACACACACAAACACGAGCTAACCTACACACACATAAGCTGACGCCACACACCTTAAATAGCTGCGAATAATAGCCTGGAGCAAGTCGTTTAAGGCTAAAATTTTAGTTTCAATAACACATATTTAAGTATATACATACATACGTGTGTGTGCACATTTTGCTATATTTGCGGCTCATTATTTAAGGTGTTACTCGGTTCCACGACCTCTAGTCTTTGGTGTCCGTTGTCTTTCACTCCGAATATAAAGCGTTGAGAATGCTGGACTTGCAAGACGATTTTCGGTTTCAGATTAAGATTCTCTATCACGGAGCCTATTTGATACCCTCACCTGGGAACTATTTCCAGAAAGTTGAGATTGTAGCAATAAATATAGCCTATGTTCTTCGTGGTGAATGTAGCTTTCCAATGGTAAAAGAATTTTTGAAATCGGCACACTAGTTTTTGAGTTTATTCATAACAAACATACATACAAATCTTTCTTCTTTATAATAGTAGTATAGATATGGGGTCTGGGTTACTTCCTGAATCGATTTTCACCACCATGGCACACTATATCCAAGAATATACGCTCACTTACTTTTGCTAAAATATCTCACATATTAACCCATATATGCGGAATAAAGTACAGCGGATTAAAAAAAAAAAAAACACAATTAGGTATATCAGGGTTAGGGGAAGTATATTGGTACAGAAACACACTATTAGAAAAAAAGATTTCCATGAATTACATTCAAATATCAGAGAGATTTCATATATATTAATGGTTTGTATGGGCACCTTTGACATTTTTCTAGGCTTGCAGTCTTCCCACAATAGAATAGAAATTAACCTCATTTTTATACTTTCGCAACAAAGTTGCTGAAGAGAGTATTATAGTTTTGTTCACATAACTGTTAATTGTGTCACCCAGAAATAAATAAGTTAGATATGGGGTTATATATATATAAATGATCATTAACTACTAGAGCTATATGAACCAAACTCTCTAGAGTCGTTTCTTTTAGGTACTACCTTATACAGTCCAAAAATGGAGAAAATTGGATTATAACCACGCCCACCTCCCATACAAAGGTTATTTTGAAAACTATTAAAAATGCTTTAATTGAATAAGGAAAAACACCAGAAATCTTAAATTTCATTATAAATATGATACAGAAGGGCTGCACTCAAATTGGTATACAAAGGTTTAAATGGGCGCGGATCCGCCCACTTATGGGTCAAAAACCATATCTCAGAAACTACTCTACCAATTTCAATGAAATCGGTTCGTAATATTTTCCTGACATCCAAATGTTGTGAAAATAAGCCAAATCGGATCACAACCACGCCTACTTTCCATTAACCAGAACTTTGAATTCGATTTGAATCGTTTACTTTACTAGTGAAGATATAGGAACAGAACTCTGCAAACATACTGCATTTAAAGAGTGGCATCGCTCTTCTAAAAATCGTCGAAATCGGACAATAAGTTTTCAAGGCCCCATATATCGAACATGAGGACCTCAGTGCTTCTTATTTTTTTTACCGAAAATATGGGTAAGGCTTTCAAATATTTTGAAGAAACTCAGAGGGAATATCTTTCGTCCAATAATATGTCTCCGTAGTGAAAATTCGTTAAATCGAGTCATAACTTCTTCTAGCTCTCATATACCTTATATTAGGACTTCCAACTTTCAATGGACTTTACACCATATATATGACAAATATGTGGGTCAAATTGTGTGTTATCTTGTAGGTGATTGGCGTTGAAACCGTTTAGCTGGTTATAGCCGATAATATTAAAAAATTAAATAAATAAATTGCGAGAGTATAAAATGTTCGGTTACACACGAATTTAGCAAAGCCTTACATGCTACTAATAACTTTGGGTTCTACTAGTTTTATCTCCATATAGGCCCGCAGATGCTTGCCTACATATATTTCGTGGGATTGAGAACTAAGCTACGTGGAGGATGCGACAGCACTTTTTAAGTTGTGCAGTAGCCATTCCGTAACCAATAAAGCGGAATGCCTGGGATTATTGCCGCTCCACTATCGGAATGAATACACACTTCTCTGAAGGTTACTGCACTTCGAAGCAGTATATCTACTGCTACTTTAATGGCAGCTACCACTGCCTGAAAGACGCTGCAATGATCTGGCAGCCGAAAACTGGAGTTAATTGAGAGCTTCCGATAGAATAGGTTGTAAAGTTTAAATAAGTTGTAAGTTTACTAAATACCGGTAATTTGCACTATACGAGTATACTAATATGACAGATGGTGTCAAACCAAAGTTACCACCCGAGTATAATAGAGTCAAATAAAGTAGTGAAAATATACTAAACTATTAGTTAAAGACAAAAAATATGAAAATATGCATGAATTAGTAATTTATTCAATTTTTTTCCCACTGATTAGATTCTATCGCTTTACACAGATTACTATATATATTATTTAGTAGTTGAGTTTTTGTTTTTGTCTATATATTATACATCAGCAGAGATAACAAGTACGGAAGGGAATTCGGTGCAGAAATTTACGAAGTTTAAATGTCACAATTTTTATTAAGAAATACCCCATTTCGATTAGAGCGAAAATCATTTTCAATGGAAGAATGAAGACAAGTGGAATGTTTATTCATCACCATACCAATACACTATGATTTCATCACTATACCAATACTTACGTGGTGTTAGGCGTAAGTTTATACTTAAGAAACTGTTTCAATAACATAAAACACAATTTTATCCACCTATTCGGTAAATGTTCACTATGATAACGAAAATTATTACAAATGGTATATGAGACCAATGGATTTTTGGGCCGATTTTACTAATTTTAACCACCGAAATACAGTAAATTCAGAATTATATGGGCTATTAAGGCTACCAGATGTTTAAAAACCTAATATTAGGTATATCTAGAGGCACATTATTATATGTTATTATTCGCTGTGAAGGTCTTTAAGGTGTCTGAGAGATTTACTGATATTTTCGGTAAAAAATTAACACTGATATTGTCATGTTCGGTATCTGTGACCTTGAAAAGTTATAGCCCGATTTCTACAATTTTTAAACGAACGAAATTATATTAATGCTGTATTTGTTCAAAATTATTTTCCGATATCTTCTACACTACACTTCAAAAATGAAAAAAATTTACTTGAATGCAAATTATTGTTGTATGAGAAGTGGCATTTTATATATTTTAGGTTTTTTGGTTAGCATCTTGTCAGCCAAGGAGAATGTCTATCCACCCATTTGCATTAAGATATCTAAATTTTTAGCTAATTTTTTTTGGACAAACGGACGGCAGTATTTCAAATTGTCTCGTCATTTTGATCATTTTGATACATGTAGAGTGGCGAACAATAATGGATGAATGTTTGTCATTTTTACACTTAACTGTTCATAAAATCCGTTCAAATGAAGCAATTTTAACCAATATTTTTTTTTTATTTAATGGATTTTTTATTCAACTAATAGAAAACGAAAACAATAGGAATAATAAATTAAATGGAACAATTCTATTGCTATAATATTGTATATAACTCCAAATTTGCACGGCATGATTTAACTGGCTTAGCATTCTTTAAAAATGCAAACCGATTACGGTAAGTACCGTTACCGACTATATTTTAAGTGTTTGTGTTGAAAAGCATAGTTAAAGCGATTCATACGTACTCAGTTCCACAATTTCCGTAAAACGTAAAAAATTGCATAAAATATCGGAATTAAATATATGTAGGTTGCCAAAAGATAAGCAATTATCTCGAAAAATTGCCCAAAAATTATAATAGGATCACAGTACGGTCATATGCACACAAAAAAGGAGCCCGTTTCGAATGATATAGCCTGCCGGAGGTTACTCATGGCATTAGAAGCTCGAGTTATGCAACGAATTATGAGGCGTAACTATTCCATAACATCAAAATTAGCTGCAGAACAAATAAATAAGAATGTTAGTCAATCGTCGGCTCGTAGAACCCTTCGACGAATTAGTTTAGACTCAGCTATCAAACAAAAAATCTTCATTGTCCCACTAGCATGTGAAAGCGTAGTTAAAATTTTGTAATGATGTCAAAGATTGGAACGTAGAAGACTGGAAACTCATAATATGATCAGATGAAACATAATTCAATCGTTTCCAATCAGATGCAAAACAATAAGTCTGGCACGGACCACGGAAAACACTGCAAAAACAACAGGTGAAGCAAACTCTGTAACATGGCGGAGCTAGTTCAATGGTTCGAGGTTGTTTTAGCTAGTGGCATCTTGGCCCACAATTGAAAATTTAAAGGATTGTGTAAAAAAAGAATATCTTGATATTTTCAAATCAAATTTGCAAAAATTCGGTGAGATTTGCTAATATGTATTCCGAAGAGTTCATGTTCTAGCAAGATGTAGACCCAAAACACATAGCCAAAAGCGTGACAGATTATTAGCCGATAAACATTTTAAAGTTCTAAAGTGTCCTGCACAAAGTCCGGAACTGAATTCCATGGAAAATTTAATTTTACTTAAAAAATTATTGTTTGTTTATGAAAGAGCCCCTAAGAGTGTGCAAAAACTTTGGCTAAGAGTTCAGACCGAAATACCAAAACGTATTTTTATTTCTTGTTTAGTACTATTTTAGCTATACTTATAAGTTCTTCTCTGCCTATACGTATGTTACATACTCTCATACTAGGCTTCACAACAAAACTATCGCTTCCAATATGCATTTTCGAAACCTTTTCATATTGATTATTGTGAAACATAAAAAATCACATCCGGCAATGAGTTATCACTACATTTTTTATTAATGAAAATTCATAAAAACATACATATGTACATATTATTATGCTCTGCAGTTGTTTATATTTGACGTTTGTAGATATGCATCCACAAGTGCTTTCAAAGTACAATTCGTAGTGAGTTGTTCACACATCGATAATTCGTTTGTGGCAGAATTACGCGTATTTAACGGTAAACGCTTTTCACATATAACACGCATTTTTTTTGAACAATTATTGTCGTTCATTGTAAAACTAACATTGTTTAGCAAAACTTCTACACAGTCCTCCACATCGCCCGCGTTATTCGGTTCGTTGGGTCCCCAGAATGTATAAATCATTGGGCGCCCACTATTAAGTGACACATATTTTCCCTCGTCTGACAAATCATTGCTACTCGTCCAAATGTGTGCGAAACTATAAAGTCCTCTTAAATGTGAGAATAGAGCATTCATTTCAGCTTCCGATTCAATCGTTAGTAAATCACTATCGTAAGAGCGACACAAGTGTGCAGCTCCATGCCAATTCAGCTACAATGAGAATATTATTTTAAATATAATATTAAATTATAATTGTATTTCACTCTATCACCTCTAAAGCGTGCACTAAATAATATTTGCTGCCAATCTTAACGAAGGGATGTAAATCCATACCGACTTCTATGAATTTTCGAATATTCAATAATTAAACTCATTACGATGACAGTGTCTTACCCTCTTGAACCGATGTAGTACATGTAGTATAAAATAAAGAATTAATAAAAAGTGAAAATAATAAACTATATTGTAGGAATTCCATTTTTAAATATTTCGGGTGCCTGCGCGTCCAGCTAGGTACAGTATTAAACTTAAAATGAAAATATCGCAAGTTTAATAATTTATATTTATATTAATAATCCGGGCATCCGGGCATGGTAATGGTATTTTTATCATATGTATTATGTATATATATTGAGTGTATATATATGTACATATGGTAATTTATACAATTCTGCAACACTGTATTTCCCCACTGATTAAGTACTATCGCTTCAGCCACACCAATGCATATTTTAATAACATTGAGCAAAATGTATTTATCAAAAGTATGTTTATGGAATGTTTACTCGCGAGAAGTGAGTTAAACAATATACATACATATGTATTCCCCACATCTGTAGTATTTCTCACATGAAGAAAAAATCAAAGTTATTCAAAAGTAAGTTACTTTTCTTGTAGATCTATAAGTCGCCACTCACTTATTGTAGTTTTGTAGTTTACTATATCTTCCGTTACATCTGAAATAATAAGTATCAACCAAACTTGCGCAATATTCCCCACAGTAGTGTTGCGAGCTGAGACTTACCGATAACAGTAGTTTCGAAACACTTAAATCTTAGGACAATATTTTTGCGAAATTTTATTGAATTTTATTTAATCGATTATTGGGAATAAACTAAACCAGAAGGGCTAGAAACAATATATAGGATATAAAAGGGTTAGAGCTACTTAAAGACCGCGTTCAATGTCATTAAAAAATCTCATATACAGTGGTACTCCAATATAACGAACGATATAATGTTGGGACCGTTCGTTAAACTGAAATATTCGTTATATCGGAAACGAAAACTAAATTAATATTGGTACATATATGTTTAAAAATATATATTTATTCATGAATTCATAAGCATTGGTTAAAATAAATATGTATACAATGGAAAATGCATACAATAAAATTAATAAAAGTTGAATTTTATAACAAAAATATGAGCATTATTCAACTGAAAAGATATTTGTTATGTTCATTTGCTTTTGTGGGCGAGAAATTTTGAGATCCTGTGCCTTTTGATGTAGGCTTTTCAATAAAAAATATTTTTTCCTGTTCCACGTTGTTTTCTTCGGACCATTTGATACACTTCTCAAAGCAGTCGATGGCATCAGTATGCTTTATTGGCGGCACAGCTACAACTGCAGCGGTATCACCTTCCTCCTCTTCCGAAATTTCTATAGCTAGTTCATTTTCAGGGCTCGGGTTCTCTTCTACAAGTACATTGTCTACACTGTTCCATGCTTCCAAATCATCTGTGTTGAAGTTTGTCTAAAATTTTATTTGAATATTAATTTAAATTATTTCTACAAATGCATAAGTTAAACCGTACCTGGGGAAACATTGTATGAATAAGAGAAAGTGTGCTATCCATAACAGAAAGGTCTTCTCTGAATCGCAAATCTGCTAGAGGTATATTGTCCTCATCATCTTCATCGTCAGGTGTGGTTTTATTAATTAAAATGTTTTTCCAACACTTGTGAAGAACAACCCCTGAAACTTTTTCCCAAGCTGCAGCAATAAGTTAAACTGCATTGAAAAGGGTGAGGTCCTTTAACGCTGTGTTTATATTTTCTTTTTGCACTACACTGCTCAGTAAAGAATTTCGGTAAAATAATTTGGTGAGGCGAATCGCGTTCTGGTCCTTGGTTGAATTAGAGCCGTTACTATCGGTGGCATAAACACTGTCCAAATTTTTCCATCTGGAGCGTTATCCAGGAGTAATATTGCTCGCTTTGGTAAATTTCGACTTAGAAGAAAATCTTCAACCTATAATTAAATGTATTATTAAGGAGTATAGAAGTGAAAATTATTGTAATATACAAACCTGAACTATAAAAAAATAAATAGAATTCTTTAAAAAAATAGCTCAATAATAACAACGTCCGACGAACCGACGGTTATTTAACTGCATGCATTGTTTTTTGTTGTAATACAACCAAAACCAAATACAAACGTAATACATTCGTAATATCGAGTTCATCCAATTTCCAGCTTTCGTTATATAGAATCATCAATGTATTGAAAAACAGTGTTCGTTATATTGAACATTCGTTATATAGGTGTTCGTTATATTGGAGCACCACTGTATATATCTCTTATATATATTTTTATCACCTGAAGGAATTAATTTTATAAAGACAACTGTCAACTTTAACGTTATTTTCCTTATAAAGTAAGCTATTTGTATGGAGATCCCCATAACGATTAATGATAGTATGCCATCTAGAGCATATACTACCAAAAAAGAGAGCAAATATTAATGAAACATCTTGAATGAGGATCTTCAGTATTACGGAGAGGTTGGCCCATATTGCAAAATTTGTTGTTCCATAAGATTTCTCTAGCTTTAAGGAACGATTGGAAATATATGTAGCTCAGAGTCCCCTGCTGAAATCATATTTCAATGACAGCGCGTTGTTAAATTTTAATTTCGATTTCGATTTCCGATTATTATCATATCACAAAGATATGTTAGAGTTGAGTATTAGCATTGTTGTCATTGGATCTGGAGTTTAAAATCCAATTGTTTTCGCTTTGATGACTATTGGATAATTTACTGGTGATGATAGATCTTATGCTATGAAGGACGGAGAGTTCCGTAGCAGACTACCATCTGTTCGGGCTACACTGCAGGATAGTCTCAAGACGTATATCCTCCACTTAACTAGAGCGTGAAATAATTGTCTGCTATGGACTTTCTGTTATCACGTTTAACCTCTCTCTCAAACCATTAACAATTGAAACAAACTTTTCCACCATTTTCCTATAATTGTAGTAATATAAACGATGGTAGTTCCACATAATACCAAAGTAAGCCCTGCAATGCGATAAACACACTTCGCTAACTCAGGAAATTATGCAGCTTTCGCATACTTCCGCAAGGAGTTCAATCTGAAGTGGCTTCCTTTTTGCAACTTTTCATTAGAAACTCTATCAGGTTGGGCATATAAAGCAATAGCGCAACTAAATACGCAACGGCAGTGCTCGTAACAAAAACAATAACAACACTTAACTGGCAGTGATGAGAACTAAACGATTTCCACATTTCCTATGCACCAACACAAGCAACACAATTCAACGTGGGGATGATGGTATGAGTGCAATCGAAGTTTATGTGAAATTTGTATGTCGATTGGTGTTTTCCCATTGGCAACCGACACCAAATGCACGGCAATAGCGGCAACCAGTTACTACAGCAGCAGCAGCACACCGACATCCAGCATACGCTCAGCCACACACCAAGCTCGCTAGTTAATGGTGGTGAATCAGTGCGGCAACGAGTTTTGCAATCGCACAGATAATCACTCAATATTGACAACTTCTTATTGCCACTTCCGTTGCTGCGTTGTTGAATGATGGCGCGACGAATGCAATTGAACGCAACTTCATGTGGGGTGGGTGGAACAGCAGATGAGCCGTATAGAGAGTGCGGCCGGACGATGGGTCACAGTGACGTTATGTAAGGTAATACGAAGCGTTGGAACGATGTGGCAAATAGTTCGATATTTCTCAACTTGCTGGCGTCGCTAGGGAGTTGCTTTGACTACTACTCCTGACTCCTGACTATGACTCTGTGTGTGTGTGGACTTTGGCAGTGAGACTGTGTCGGCTGTCGGTTGTCTTGCCACGCGCCATCTAACGGGTGATTTTTTTGAGGTTAGGATTTTCATGCATTAGTATTTGACAGATCACGTGGGATTTCAGACATGGTGTCAAAGAGAAAGATGCTCAGTATGCTTTGACATTTCATCATGAATAGACTTACTAACGAGCAACGCTTGCAAATCATTGAATTTTATTACCAAAATCAGTGTTCGGTGTTCCGCTTTTTTATCGACAAATTTTGTTCAGCGATGAGGCTCATTTCTGGTTGAATGGCTACGTAAATAAGCAAAATTGCCGCATTTGGGGTGAAGAGCAACCAGAAGCCATTCAAGAACTGCCCATGCATCCCGAAAAATGCACTGTTTGGTGTGGTTTGTACGCTGGTGGAATCATTGGACCGTATTTTTTCAAAGATGCTGTTGGACGCAACGTTACGGTGAATGGCGATCGCTATCGTTCGATGCTAACAAACTATTTGTTGCCAAAAATGGAAGAACTGAACTTGGTTGACATGTGGTTTCAACAAGATGGCGCTACATGCCACACAGCTCGCGATTCTATGGCCATTTTGAGGGAAAACTTCGGAGAACAATTCATCTCAAGAAATGGACCCGTAAGTTGGCCACCAAGATCATGCGATTTAACGCCTTTAGACTATTTTTTGTGGGGCTACGTCAAGTCTAAAGTCTACAGAAATAAGCCAGCAACTATTCCAGCTTTGGAAGACAACATTTCCGAAGAAATTCGGGCTATTCCGGCCGAAATGCTCGAAAAAGTTGCCCAAAATTGGACTTTCCGAATGGACCACCTAAGACGCAGCCGCGGTCAACATTTAAATGAAATTATCTTCAAAAAGTAAATGTCATGAACCAATCTAACGTTTCAAATAAAGAACCGATGAGATTTTGCAAATTTTATGCGTTTTTTTTTTTAAAAAGTTATCAAGCTCTTAAAAAATCACCCTTTATAATTCACCATCATCACCGTTGATGCTAATGGCGGCACGTGACCAACGCACGCCGTAGCAGGAGCGACGACGACGACGGCGGGCTGGCAGGCACGCAGCAGACTAGGCTGGCAACACTCATCATTCTAACACAATCAGCGCTTGAGAGTGCTTAGCGTAGGCTGTTGATGGCTTCTGTGTGTCTTCCGGTTGGAGCGCAAAAAATTACTGTGAATGCGCTGCCGGAGACGCAGTTGGTATAATGTACATAATTCGTTGTTTGTAATTTAATTCAGCAAGTAAGCAAGCCAACTGCAACCATACAAATGTCAACCTAGACTAAGTACTACAAGCTAGCCATTACTCTCATATATACCTACAAAATCTATATATTCACGAACTCTATTCATAAATGTTTCGTTCATTTCGCCTCACAATTTTTATACCCGCGCGTAATGTGTTGTACTAATGTATTGTTGTGTTTTACGAAAGAAATATATTCCATAACTGAGGCTTCCTACATTTTAGGGTCGTCGAGATATATATATATATATATATATATATATATATTTGGCGTAGGAACCGCTTTAAGCGATTATAGCCAAAGGGTCGTCGAGATATATACATATATATATATATATATATATATATATTTGACGTAGGAACCGCTTGGACAATTATAGTCGAATCCACCAGAGCGCGCCACTCATTCCTCCTTGTTGCTTATTGGTGGCAACCAGGTTGCATTTCACATAGTCTTTCCAACGGAGTGGAGTTCGGCTTCCACAAACGGGTACTGCATCGAACACTTTCAGAGCTGGAGTGTTTTCATACATCCGTAAAACATGACCTTGTCAGCGTAGCCGCAGTCTTTTTATTCGCTGAACTATGTCTATGTCGTCGTATAACTCGTACAGCTCATCGTTCCATCGTCTGCGGTAGTCGCCTTGCCAATATTCTAAGGCAAATATTTTCTCGATCTTCTAGAGTAGTCTCGTCGGATGTCGTCATCGTCCACGCTTCTGCAGCATACATTAGGATGGAAATGATGAGAAACTTGTAGAGTTTCGTTTTGCTGCGATTCCTTATCCAGTCTGTACGAGATATCTACTAGTATGTAGTTGGTATATGATATACGTTTTTTATAGAACTTGTTTTTCTCACCGAAGGAAGGAGAAAGGAAAGGAAGTAACTGTCGACTAAGTGTCCTCTAAAGTTTTACTAATACTAATCTAATGAATCTTATAGTTTTCCGACCCAAAAAACAATTAAAAAACGACGTGAGATACTCTCTATAAAATATAGGTCGCTATAAGCTCCTTACTTCCAATTTTCGTTTATCGTCAATATATGTTTTCAGTCGTTTTTTTTTTATTTTGGTCTATTCAACTATCTATCAAGTATTTTTTCCAATATTCATTGGATTATAGGAGGCCACTTAATATAAAAATATCGAGATACAAATTGATTCTAACGAAGACAACTAAGTTCTTCAGAGCCTTTCAAATTGCTAATGAAATGTTTTTAATATACGGGAACCTCGTAATGCATGTCACGGGTGTGTGTCAATGTTCTCTACTATTTCTGTCTCTGATGGGCGTAATCGGACCTCTGCCATGCCCACAAAATGGCAATAACCGAAAACATATAAAGAGCTATAACTAAGCCATAAATTAAGCTATTGTAGTAAAATTTGGTATGAAGGATCGCGCTATGAAGGGGCATATGTATGTGGATGTAATGTTTTGAGGAAGTGGGCGTGGTCCCGCCACCTAGTAAGTTTTTTGTACATATCTCATAAACTACCAAAGCTATATCAAGAAAACTTTCCAGAATCGTTTCTTTTAGGTACTACCTCATACCGTCCAAAAATGGAGGAAATCGGATTATAATCACGCCCACCTCCCATACAAAGGTTATGTTGAAAACTACTTTAATTCAGTAAGGGGAAACACTAGATACCTTAAATTTCATTATAAATATGGCACAGAAGAGCTGCACTCAAAAAGATATACAAAATTTTAAATGGGTGTGGTTCCGCCCACTTATGGGTCAAAAACCATATCTCCGAAACTTCTCGAACAATTTCAATGAAATTCGGTTTATAATATCTTTATGTTGGGAAGCTAACGATATGTTGTGAAAATAGTCCAAATCGGTTCACAACCACGCCTACTTCCCATATACCAGAACTTTGACGACGATCTGAATCGTTTACATTACAATATATAAATTAAGCACTAGTGAAGATATCGGAACTTTGCAAAAATACTACATTTAAAGAGTGGCACCGCTCTTCTAAAAATCGTCGAAATCGGACAATAAGTTTTCATGGCCCCATATATCGAACTGCTTCTAACAAATTTCTTACCGAAAATATATGTATGTAGGTAAGGCTCTCAGATATTTTGAAGAAATTCAGAATGAATATCTTTATTTTAATTATATGTCTCCGTGCCTGAAATGCGTGCAATCGGGTCATAACTTCACCTAGCTCCCATATACTTAATATTAGGGGTTTCAAACTTTTAATGGACTTTATACCATATATATGACGAATATGTGGGTGTATTATATAATATAAATAAAATTAAATCAATAAATTGCGAGCGTATAAAATATTCGGTTACACCCGATCTTAGCCTTACTTACTTTCCTTACTTGTTATAATATATAATTTTCTAATAATTTCTATTGTTTGCTTGTGTGATGTGTTGTTGTTGTTGCACAGCATTGGCTGCTGTAACAGCTACTGTATCAAATGTACTATATATGTATGCCTGCCACGCACTTTAAGGGCGGATTTCAATGAAAAAAAAAAACAGTTTTACATGAATGAATGTTGTAAATACACACATACAGACACTCTGAATTATGTAAATTTATTTTCATACTATGGTGTATTGGTTTCCACGATCTGCACGTGCAGTCAACCTTTTCATATTGACTCGCCGACAGTCTAAGGAATGTTAGTACATGTATATGTGTGTTTGTATATACATACATACATATTTGTATCTGTGTATATGTATATATATTTGTTTGCACATTTTGTTTTTTTACTCACCAACTTCCATCGGCCATTGCGCACGGCGTAAATATTTACTGGTGATTAGCGAAAGTGGTGAAATGCCAGCAAAGCGAGTATAATTCGTTGATAAATTCGTGATTGCGCCTTGGGGAATGCGCGTATTAAAGAGTGCCAAGTGCGGTTTACGAAGAAAATTTCATAAAGTTGCTGATATGCGAGAAATTTAATACCTACATATAATGCATGAGGCGACAGTTTGCTTTAAGGGAGGGCATGAAGTGGGCTTGATAAAAGTATATTGTGCTAATGTTTATGAATATTGGTTCGTTTATACGGTGGGAATATGCTGGTATACCACTTCTTTACAATTATGTTGAACAGTCGCGAAATTTTGGAAAATTGTTCATCCGCATTGAGAGATTTCATCATGAAACAGTTCATCGGTCACATTTGTACCAAAAACTCTGGAGTAATAATTACAAAAGGAACAGCAAAAGGAGTATAGGTTGCCAAGAGTTACTTGATGATTTTATATCCGAGCCGCACTATTCATGGGACTTACATATTTCTCTGTGTATATTTTCTTCGCTAGGCTCAGTTGTTCCATAAAAGTGTTCAGCGTTCTATCTATAGGTAGCTGTTCTCGGTGTGGCATATCTTAAGGGGGGTAAGGTTTGACAACTTTTTTTCATTTTTTTTTTTTATTTTTTTTCTGAACCATCAACATCTCAAGAATATTGTGTGAAAGTTGTAGGTCATTCGGAGAGAAACTAACGAAGTTACAGCAGGTTGAATAACGGTACCTCCAGCTACCTGCGCAGAGTGTACAAAACTTTGAATCGATTTTCCCAAATATGTCATTTTTAAAGAGCCTACAGAAAAAACTACTGCATCGATCGTTTTGAAATTTTGAACAAATATTCTACATATATTCTACATATACCTCTCGAATGACATCGAGTTTTTCCAAAAATTAAAAAATTTTTATTACTAACAATTTTACAATAACAAATTGGTCGATTTTTTCGTCTAAAATCGTCATTTTGGCTTGAAAATGGTACCAAAAATTGAAAAATTAAAAAAAAATTGACGACAATTGAAAGATAAACTAATAAACTATAGAAAGCATTTTGATTTTTTGGTTTCGGATGATCCAGTGATGCTGTAGGCTGGTCACCGCACAAAAACTTCTTTTCGAGGTGCCTGCAGAGTTCGACGATAAATTATTATTCCTCGCTATTTTTCGATAAAAATTTTTTTAAGTATCCTTCAAATGTTGTACTTTCATATAATAATAAGTAAAATAAACCTACAGCAATAATTAAAAAAAAAAAATGCATGAAAAAAGGTCTTTTTTCGACGAAACAAGTATATTGAAATTTTGATTGATTTTTAATGTTTAATTGAACTGAAAAGAAGCCCATCTTAAAGACCGTAACGATAATCATGCTTCATTTCATTGAATTAAATATTGGAGAAGTTGTTCATAGTTGTTCATTTTTCAGCTCAGAATATTATCAAATATTCTTTGAAAAACTTTTATTTAGACTACATACATACTTCCTCACTTAAGGGGGTTCAAAAAATCGATTTTTTGTTTTTTTGGCTTATTAATTTCTACAACATCTCAATATTATCCCAAAATTCGAATCGATCCGAAAAATAGTTTCGGTGATACAGCCTTTGGAAGCTATGCGCTCCAACTCAGGTATCATTGTTACTCAAAACTTTAAGCGCGTTTTTCTCGGAACCGTGTTTTCAATGTCGGTTGTCAAATTTTCTCGAAAACTACTCAACCGATCTTGATGAAATTTTGCACAGGTGTTCGAGATACTCGAGATATTACTCGTGCTTGAACGAAAGGTTTTAATTTTTTTCAATTACAACTATTAAAAAAAATGAAAATGTCAAGCAAATTTGACCGATTTTTTTTGGAAAAAAATGTGCCAAAATTAAAATTTTTTACCCGACAAAACCTATGTAACCCCTTAAGGCTTAAGCCATCAGCTTATGCAAAAATTTTTACACGGATTATTAAAATTTCGAAATATTCGTTAGAAATTATGATAAAATAACTAATGACTGACTCACTATTTGCCTCAAGTCACCGGAAGGTTATATATACATATGTACACACTCTGAGTATGGATTATAAATGACCATAAAAGAGTATTATTTCTCTCAATTATTATTTAGACTTTCATTAGTTTTATTGTAAAAACAGCATCCACTCGATTAATGAAACTTCTGGTACTCTCTTTTCTATAAAAGTATTCTGCTCGCCATATTGTAAGTCTGTACATGTTTTAAGCAGAGAGCAACGCACACCGATAGCGTGCATAGTAGTGACGATTCGATGAAGGCTGTTGTGGGTCATAATACTTGTGAATTATCAATAAGAAAGAATTTGTGAATGAAAGAGTGTGGCAGGCTACAATATATATAGTTTATTTTATGCCTTCGTTATAATATATAGCGATTACTACAGTTCATACATTCAGTATATACATTCAGTTTCTATGAAACTCTAGAGGTATTGGATGTTCGTAGTTATTAGTATGGTAGGCGCTGTATTTCTAGGGCATCCATGATATCTTTGCTACCGCTTAAGAGGTACTTTGTTATATGGGAGTCAGTGCGATACGCTTAAAAAATATATAATTTTTGTCTTATCGAAATTAGAGTCAAGTAGAGAGAATTACATATATAAATACAGTTGAACTTCCATAATTCAAATCACCATAATCCATAATATAATAAAAAAAACTTCGAGTTAGAGAGACTTTTGGTTATACAAAGTAATTTGTTAGAAATTTGACTTCTATTGCTCATTTAAGAGCTCAAGTTGTGAAGAACTTCGAGTTATGGACAACTCTATCTGCTGTAGTAGCCACATAGCCATAGCCATTCAACACAATACATTATTCAATTTCATCCGATCGCGTTGAACAAAGGCCACCAGCTCTTACTTGTAACTCTCACTAAGCGTTTCTAATTGTTTGCCTGTTTGTGTACATATTAAGATGAAGTAATATCGCACTGCTTAAAGAACTTGAGGACTTAATACATTCCAACTTATCAGCTATGCAAAACAAAGAGCGGCAAACTCGCAACATATACATGTGTTGGATATGCATATATGCATATATATGAATATATATATAATATGCATATCATATTGTATTTTCATATGTGGCTATGCGCATGTATTTGTCCGAAAGTATTTTCAGTTTCACCGCCCAGTCGCCAGTAACCATAATCTCCCATCAGTGTTCATTGCGGATGTTGCGAGGAAAGATCCCAAAAATTTTAATGTTTTCTTAAATTATTAAATAGTGGAAGAAGTCAAACGTATTTCATTTAAAGTTTTACAAAATGTCTCACATTCAGTCCGTTAAACGCGTTACGCATTTGCAATTGTTCTTCCTATGTTCACTATTATTTTGCTGGATACAAAATGTGAATGGTATATATGAAGCACGTCGCTACTCCGATCGTTCGCGTATATCGTGTGAGAATCCTGGAACGCTACCGAATGGCTTTTCGGCGCCGAGACGTCGTAATACGATGTTAACACATCATTGCAACTTTGGTTTTAAGATATTCGGTGATCGGCGAACGAATTGCAATCGTGGCAAATGGATTGGCAATCGTCCAATTTGTGCAAGTGAGTCAATAACTGCAGATTGTTATATATCGCGATAAATGATGAAAGTTTCTCGAAGTTTTTAGCACTTGGTGCACACCGACTTTTCTTACTTTTGCAATCATAAAGTGGCTGAACATTGAAAAAAAATATATATTCTTTCTTTCCAGCCAATACATGTTCATTTCCAGCGAAGAATCCAGAAAATGGTAGAATACAATATGTAGATCAATATCATGTCGGTGTCTACTGTTCGGAGGGTTATGAATTGGCTGGTAATCGTTTTGCTTATTGCAATGGCACCGATTGGGATCGCCCGTTAGGCTTTTGCAGGTGTAAGTACAACTTTTAGTTTGAAATTTTTTTTTCGAAAACTGTGTTCTATTATCGACCGTTCAACTATGAAAATATGAATATTTTTTGTGATTTGTAATTTCGACAGTACGCCCCGACAAAGTGAGACACGAATGTGATTTTGAGTCTGATGATATTTGCGGCTGGGTCACAGACATAGCGGACGGTTTCGGATGGAAACGTACGATGGCTACAAATGTGTTCACCTCATTTCATACGGGGCCGCGTCACGATCACACTACAATGCGAGCCAGTGGCGGTCACTATATGCTGATGGAAAGTTTTGGGCTCACATCAACACCAGCCGCCCTCACATCACCCATTTATGAACGTGCCATAAGTCTGAAGACAGCGTGTTGCTTTCAATTTCACTATTTTATGTATGGCGCAGGTGTTGGCAATTTAAGAGTCTACGTCAAACCGTTCACGAAAATGTTATCGGATGTTATTGACGACCAAGAAAAGTAAGTGGGGAATATGAATGCGGTTCTAGTTTGACTGAATATTACCATTAGTTGCTTTTACAAAAATGTTGGTTCTTTGCAGCTTTTTGAAGTTCAAAAAGTCTGGTAATCAGAATAACAATTGGAACGAGGCACATTTTAGCATCGACGAAATGGAGGAAGATTTTCAAATCGTATTCGTAGCAGACGGCGCTAAGAGTCATTTGAGTGACATAGCTATAGACGACGTTAAGATAATGTTTGGTACCGAATGTAAATCGTTGGATAATCATGATGATGAAGCCGATGACTCTGCTGAATATGAGCCTACAACTACAGGTTAGCTGACTACTTGTTTCCACAATTCTCACTCATATAAAATCATTTTTTTTTGTTATTCTGATTATGAAATTCCAGAACAATCTCTCTACGATACTTTATCGTGTGTATCGCGGTGCGGCGAAGAGGCGAATATTGGTATAATGCGTAATTCCACACATTTGATAGGTCTATGTAGTTGTCACGATAGCTGTATAGTTGACGATAATTGCTGTCCGGACTATACGAAAGTCTGTCTCGGTAAGTTTTTGAGGATTCAAAAAAAAAAAAAAAATAATTATTATTATTACAAATTATTGTGCCATTTTAGATGCTCCGGAGTCTACCACCGTAATACCGGACATTGTTACAACAACGATTAGAAGGGACACGAAATCGACATCAACAACGTCGAAAGAAATTATAATAAAACCACCAACAACTACGACAACAACGACCAAAAAGGCCACAACAACAAGCACAAGTACAACAACAATACGTTCAACTCCAATAACAAGCACGAGTAAGCCAACAACAACCTCAACCACAACCTCAACCACAACCACAACCGCCAAACCCAAAGTAAGCTCTACTATACTCACAACCCCGTCAACAACAAAAACAACAACAACTACAACAACGACTACAATACGTACAATACCCACAACAATAACAACGTCTACAAAAAGTTCAACTGCTACGACCAAAATCATACCTCCAACTCAAACTTACACCGTACACCACACACAGCCGATCTTGAATGTGACCACCGCCGCAACCATTGAGCGCAAAACAACCGCAGACGTTATCACGAATTTACCAACCAGTGAGTAATATGTACTTAAAATTGCTTATTTGTTTTAAACGTTTAATTAAATGTAAATTTTGGAAACATCAATACTTTATCATGTAAATATCATTGCCATTTATCATCACCAGCTTTTAAGGTTAGCAAATTGTAAAAATTTATTAGAAAGGTTGATCTTTGATGTTTGGGGTTAAACTACTCGTATTAAATAGCGGATACTCAAAATACGTAAATATCTAAATTGAGTCCGACAAGGAAAGCTCGGTCATATATTATTCGATAATATACTATAATATTATTATACAAGGGCATCTGCCGAAATGGGACCGTCGACCTTATAATAGACTAGTCTTAAAATTATACCGGCGGTACTAACAGACTATCGCAGTTCCACGATTCATCTCTACAATATGTACTCAGGTTTCCTCCAGCATTAAGAGAGTGGCTCTAAGTCTAATTTAGTTACTGATGTACAATAAGCTAACTCTGACGATTTCTTCAAATAGTTGAAATTTATTCTATTTTCGGACCACATTCTGATGTTATACTAAATATTGGTGGCTAATATTTATTATAAGTTGTCATCTATCATCCTCATTCCATACATCATATATCCATACCGGCATTAAGAACATATCTCATGTCTTTAAGATAATAGACTACTATATATCTCCAAACGCTTTCTCACAATCATAACAAATTCTTACAGCAAAACAAACGCCAACCAATACCAAAAACCATACCTGGGAATGGCAACCGAAACCTGAGTCCAATCCACGCGAAACCTTTGTATTACTATTTATATTCGGCATACTGCTAATAGCTATATGCATAACTGTAATATATCGGCAAAAAGAAGCGCTCAAGGCCATTTGGTTACGCAAGACGCAGCCACAAAACTATGAAAATCAGAGTGGCGCGGAAGATACTAACTCGATAATAGCAAATTTTGCACCAGAAGAAGCTGCACCCAATGGCAGTAATACGGCTAGTGGAAGTGCAGCCAGAAGTTCCATAAAAATCTCATTCCCAAGCGTAATGAGAGGCAGATCGGATAAACGTGGATCCTCTGAACAAGAGCCATTATTTAGTGATAATCATAGTGATGGCATACCACTACTCTGAGTAAATGTGGTATGCGATGAGGTATACTCAATAATATTCTGAATAAAATGTTGGGAGCAAAAAAAAAGTTTCAAAACAAAGTTTTCTAACACACGTCGGAGCACAATGTTCACTATAATAACAAATATTTAATGTTTACACTTTTAAAGAACAACTCGCTATTATTTTATACTTAATGTAACGGCAGGTTTAACTTCTGAATAAAATTTAAAAAAAAATACTTGGACGATTGATTATTCACAATATTCCCTGGATATCTTTGACCAGATTTTTTTGCGCTTAACTATAGCCATGCTGCCGTAGAGCTCATACAATTCGTTTTTTCTCCTTCTTCGATACTCATCGCTCACACGAACGTCTCCAAAGATCTTGCGGATGACAGCTGCATCGAATGCTTCAAGAAACCATCGAATGCTTCAAGTGGTTTCTCATCGTTTATGTTTTGTTCGTCAAGAGAGGGATCTCAATTGAGGCTTCTCAATTGCCTACCGATCCCAAGTAACAGCTGTTGGCCAGATTGTTGGTGGTTTTTATGCTGGTTCCGAGATAGACAAAGGTCTTTTTCAAATTCATAGCTGCCAACAGCGAGGTAGTAACCAAAGCGGGAGGAATCCTTGTGTGTAGCCTCCAGTTGCTTTGTCTTGCGCTCGTTCGCCACAAGACCAATCGTTTTCGCTCTTTTTCTAGGCTGGAATAAGCAGCGCTGACGGCTCTTTGGTAAGGCTTATGTAGTATGGGAATGCTATCACAGAGTGGTAATTAATTTAAAGATATATTGAATTTTGAAAATTTTACAAAATTGGCCATTGTATTGCTTACACTGAAATCAGTATCAAACATTCGAACCCCTGAATTACATAATACAGTTTTCAACCAACGTCGAGAAATACCAAAACAATTGCGATTGTTGATTTGAAAGTAATTTTAATTTTATTAGATTTTAACAAACTTAATTATAGAGAATTCAAAAGGGGATATGCACTCTTCACATATTCTTGTATGACATTTTTCAAACCTCAATTCGGTATTGTACTTTCAACACAACTTTTTGGGGCTTCTTGCATCTCACAAAGCGCATAGCCCTCCGCAGTGCATGGATAATCGTTCATAGCATACATATTATTTACAGGCCGAAGGTGTACGCAATCTTCATTCTTTTGACTATCATCTGGTTGACCTGTTGCCCATTTGGCATAGAAAATGTCGCGTCCATTGCTGTGTGACATAAATTTACCCTCCACCGCCAAATCGGTGACACCGAGCCAGAAATATTTTCCAAAATTGCTATTTGTGGTTACGTAGAAAGACACTGCGTCTATCTCTGCTTCGCTTTCGATTATGGCCAAATCGCTATTAAAAGAACGACAAAACAAGGCTGCCTCGAACCAATTCATCTGAAACAATGAGAGTTTGCTCAGTTATGGAGGATACATAATATTTCAAGTGGATTAATCACCTTGACGGCGGTATTAATTAAATAATATTTACTACCGATCGGTATGAAGGGATGTTTGACTGTAGAGCTGTCTGTAAAACGGTATATAAATATATTAAATCAATTGAAAGTGTTTTTGCTATTTTGGCTAGTTGCAGCTGACACAAGGTCAAACTCTAAAATCTTCGTTTACATTTTCCTAACCGCAAAGACCGATATGAGTACGGCAATGCTCTTCACAAGATAAATTATTGAAATTTCACATATTTGTTGACCTAAGAAAATCTGATTGTTACGTACTTTTTGTTAATTCCTTGATATCATCTGCGGCATTTGTGCGGTTATTAGTTACGGCTGTGGTTACACCAAACATAGGTTGTGTGTCGGGAGCATCAGTTTGAACCGATGATAGGTTTTTAAAACTTCCAATTATAATTTCTTCTTGCATTGCAGCTGTGTTAAATTTCGTGTCACTGCTAATAGTAGTTGTGACAATTTCTGGTATATTTATGGTGTTGGTCTCCGTACCATCTAAAGTGGTACTAGAATTTGTAATTATCAAGATTTTTTCGTTTTTGTTTTAATTCCTCGAAAACTTACCGAGACAGACTTTCCTATAGTCCAGACAGCAATTATCGTCAACTATACAACCATAGTGACAACTGCATAGACCTATCAAATATGTGTCATTACGCATTATACCAATATTCGCCTCTTCGCCGCACCGCGATACACACGATAAAGTATCGTAGAGAGATTGTTCTGGAATTTTATAATAAGAATAACAAATAAGAAAATGATTTTAAGTGAATGAGAATTGTGGAAACAAGTAGTCAGCTAACCTGTAGTTGTAGGCTCATATTCAGCGGAGTCATCGGCTTCATCATCATGATTATCCAACGATTTACACTCGGTGTCAAACATTATCTTAACGTCGTCTATAGCTATGTCACTCAAATGACTCTTAGCGCCGTCTGCAACGAATACGATTTGAAAATCTTCCTCCATTTCGTCGATGCTAAAATGTGCCTCGTTCCAATTGTTATTCTGATTACCAGACTTTTTGAACTTCAAAAAGCTGCAAAGAACCAACATTTATGTATAAGCAACTTGTGGTAATATTCAGTCAAACTAGAACTCCATTCATATTCGTCACTTACTTTTCTTGGTCGTCAATAACATCCGATAACATTTTCGTGAACGGTTTGACGTAGACTCTTAAATTGCCAACACCTGCGCCATACATAAAATAGTAAAATTGAAAGCAACACGCTGTCTTCAGACTTATGGCACGTTCATAAATGGGTGATGTGAGGGCGGCTGGTGTTGATGTGAGCCCAAAACTTTCCATCAGCATATAGTGACCGCCACTGGCTCGCATTGTAGTGTGATCGTGACGCGGTCCCGTATGAAATGAGGTGAACACATTTGTAGCCATCGTACGTTTCCATCCGAAACCGTCCGCTATGTCTGTTACCCAGCCGCAAATATCATCAGACTCAAAATCACATTCGTGTCTCACTTTGTCGGGGCGTACTGTCGAAATTGCAACACAAAAAATATACATATTTTCATAGTTGAACGGTCGATAATAGAACACAGTTTTCGAAAAAAAATTTTCAAACTAAAAGTTGTACTTACACCTGCAAAAGCCTAACGGGCGATCCCAATCGGTGCCATTGCAATAAGCAAAACGATTACCAGCCAATTCATAACCGTCCGAACAGTAGACAACCACATGATATTGATCCACATATTGTATTCTACCATTTTCTGGATGCTTCGGTGGAATGGAACATGTATTGGCTGGAAAGAAATAATATATTTTTTTTTTCAATGTTCAGCCACTTTATGATTGCAAAAGTAAGAAAAATTTGTGCGCGCCACATGCGAGAAACTTCTAGAAGTTCACACATTGCATCACTTATCGCGATATATAACAATCTGCAGTTATAGACTCACTTGCACAAATTGGACGATTGCCAATCCATTTGCCACGATTGCATATCAATCGCCGATCACCGAACATCTTGAAACCAAAATTGCAAAAGTTTCTTAACATTGTACTACGACGCCTCAGCACCGAAAAGCCATTCGGTAGCGTTCCAGGATTCTTACATGGTATATGTGTATGATCGGAGTAGCGATAATATATACCATTCACATTTTGTATCCAGTAAAATAATAGTGAACATAGGAAGAACAATTGCAAATGCGTAACGCGTTTAACGGACTGAATGTGAGACATTTTGTAAAACTTTAAATGAAATACGTTTGACTTCTTCCACTATTCAATAATTTAAGAAAACATTAAAATTTGTGGGTTCTTTCCTCGAAACATCCGAAATGAACACTGATGGGAGATTGTGGTTTTTGAAGAATGGTCGATGAAACTGAAAATGCTTTGTGTCAAATACATCCGCATTTCCACATATGTATATACATATGTAATGGCTAAATAACAAGTACGTGTATTTTTATACTCTCGCAACAAAGTTGCTAGGAGAGTATTCTAGTTTTGTTCACATAACGGTTGTGTGTGTCACCCAGAATTAAAAGGATTGGATATAATATTATATATACCGAAGTGAACAGGACAATGAGTAGAATTGAAATTCGTCTGTCTGTCCGTACAAGCGATAACTTGAGTAAAAATTGAGATATCTTAATGACATTTGGTAAACATATTCCTTGACACTCTGAGGAGGTTTCTATTGTATATGGGCGCCCACAAAATGGCGATAACCAAAAACCTATAAGGAGTTATAACTAAGGCTTAGAGAATGTTATGAAAGTAGTATTTGGTACAGAGGACCACACTAGGAAGGGACATATTTGGATGTAATGTGTTTTTGAAAAGTGGCCGTGGCCCCGCCACCAAATAGGTTTCGTGTATATGTCTCAAAAACAATAAAGCTATATAAACCAAACTCACTAACGTAAACCACCAGAAACAGTAAATTTAGCAGGAGAAATGGCAGAAAAAAGCGTCCCTCAGAAACTACTCGACAGATTTCAATGGTTTTCGGCACGAAATATTTTCTTAAGGCCCTGAATATATAAGTACATTAGAAACCGTTGATGATAGCGGAATAAAGCTTTACACAAATACCGTACTTGAGCTGTGACTTGATTTCTGAAAAAAATTGTCGAATTCGAACTATAAGGCCCCGGATATCAAAAATGTAAAACTCAGTGCTTAAGTGTAATTTCAAATATTTTAATGTAATTCAAAAGGAATCTCTCTCCTAAAAATGTGTCTCTGTAACAATTTTTTTTTAAATCGGGCCATATCTTTCCTTAGCTCCCATATACCTAATTCTAGGTTTTTCAAAAATGTGGACTTTATACCTCATAAATCTGTTAATGTGTAAGATATCTTAACTCAAATTAAGTGAGCATATAGTGTACCTTGGTGATGAAAATGAATGAAATCGGTTCAGGAATTACCTCAGCCTTCATATGATGAGTTTCTTTATTCTATTGATCGTTATGCCCAATGCATGAGTCAAATTGTGTGTTATCTTAATAAAATTAAATAAATAAATTGCTAAAGTATAAAATGTTCGGTTAAACTCGAACTTAGCTCTTCCTTACTTGTTCTTGGGTATATCACATATGTACCTATATACATACGTATTTACTGCGAATTTGCCGTTTTTGCTTTACATAGCAGATAAGCTTGAAGGCATGAAGGCCTCAAGTTCTTTAAGCATTATGTTATTATTTCTTCTTAATATCTACGCATGTAGTTCTACACAAACTGGCAACTAATTTGACACGTTTGGTAAAAAAACCGATTGCTGAAATTCCGACAATATTTTTGAAGTCAGCGTTATAAGTGAGTGCTGGACTAAAATGTTATTCCTTTTGTGGCATATTAAGTGATCTAATCCCTCATATTTAAGACTATCTCATAGATTCTGACATAACAACGTAGCTTTTAAACGGTCGCAAAGATACTCGTCTAGTAGATGCCCCACAAGTACAATGCCCATCATCCTAATAACTACGAAACTCGATATTTTCTACAGTTACACAGGAACTTCGGAGCGACAATCGGTTCAGTAGTCTAGTCCACTAAATAATTGTATTAAATTAAATTTATTTTTTCTTACATATGGACCGAAATATACATTATAAAACCAACTAGAACTTGGAATAACCTTATATTAGGTATACGGATGCCAAGGGAAGTATTGGCCCGATTTTAATAATTTTTAGCACAGAGCTCTATTCTCTATTCTAAAGATGACATTCCCTCTGAATTTCCTTAGAATACTAAAATATTTTCGCTAAAAAATTATCCACAGACATTGAGGACCTCATGTTCAGTATTTGTGGCCCTGAAAAGTTATTGTCCGATTTCGATAAAATGCAAGATGGTTAGACTATGCCACGCCTCCAAGTCAGTATTTGTTAACATTTTTGTTCCATTATTTTTATTGGTTTTTGTTTTATATATTGTAAAGTGAATGAAACATATTGAATTCGAAGTTCTATTACATGGGAAGTAGGTGTGGTTTTAAACCGATTTCGTTCATTTTCAAACTTTAAGATTGATATAACAAGTAATTGCTATGTACGAAATATGATTAATTAGAATATTTTTTTTTAATCGTATTCGTTGCAGATATCGCTAAGAGTCGCTTATATGACTTATGTATGTACGGCTATAGACGATGTTAAAGTAATGTTTTGTTTAAAGAAACATTGCCAAAACAACCGAGAGAAGTGATATCAAACCTACAACAACAACGACCCAAACTTATTTTAAGCTTAATCACGGTCTCAACACTCGAACGCAAAACTACCGCAGCCCATTTAGTTGTTCCAAAGCGCCCGGTTTTAAATGTAGACAACACATAAATAATTTATGTTGTGAAGAGCTTTATCATACTCATACCGGAAATTGTGAACGTTGATTAGAAACGGTAACCTTGAAACAAATAGAAAATGTCTTCTTAACAAGTAACGAAAAATGTATGAAGCTTGTCAAGCTGGTACTTCGTTTGCTCGGTAGAACGATAAATTGTTAATTTTACAAAAACAAAATACAAGTAAAGAGGTACCGATTAACGACTAACGACTAACAAAGCTGGTCTGAATACCCGAATTTTTATATTATTATAGGAGAACATTTGCCGAAACTAGAATTGATAAGAAGTGTATTGATAGATATACAGATTATTAACCGAAAAAGAAAGAAGACACAAATTGGCTCTGGGAAACAACTCCCCATAATGGTCTAAAATTGAAGCCTTTGCTACCAGCTGACTAGACTAGACTGTCTCGGTTCGACGGTTCGAGTCTTGGTTTGGCTTGTTTATTCTTTGATTTTGTGAGAAACTTTTTTAGATCAGAAATCCACTGTGGTAATATCCAGTGACGACTACAGTTAGAAAATATTTATGTATGTAATATAAACTTTATATTACGTGATCCCATGACACAACTTGTTTCGGTCCTAAAGTACCATTGCCCTAAATGAATATATAATTATTTTTCCCTTCTATAATCAATAAAAAAGTAATAATTTCACTTTCTAATTCTTCTTTATAATCCTCATTGTCATTTCGAAATTTTTCCCAACCCGTCGTCTATGTATGTATATCTCCTTGCATGTTTCCGTGAAATCGAGAGTAATCCCTTATTGTGTGAAATTCTGAAAATCTGCAAATACAATGGTAGGCGTAAATAATCGAATCATTACGTCGTTGATGCGCTAAATGAGGAACAAAGTGTCAGTTTCCACCCTCCCCGGGGGGTAAATTCGTGCAATGCAATGCACGCCTTCTTAGCATAAACTGGTGGTTGACTTAAGAGCCAAAAATTTAGCCTCGGGCATTGACAGGTCTCTCCGTTGGTTTTTTCTATGCAGGAAATCTTGTCGGGTGTCTAGCACGTGCAGCACAGCAGCCTTTAAAAATACACACACAAACATCAACAGGGATATTTTTTGAATCCCCTCATAGTGCAAAATCTGTCACATTTCGTTGATCGTCTGGCCAGCGGCGCAACCCCCGTAGGTTTGCTGGTTGAAAACGGCTTTGTGTGTGTCGTTTGGTGGGCTGGTCGGTCGACTGGTTGTTTTAACTGCGGATTATCGGTTGTGATTTAATGGTTGTGTTGCTTTCCTTTTCACCCAAGGGGTGCAAAGTGATTTTCCTCATATGACAATGGTAAATACTTATTGGATTTCTCAATATCATTTTAAGCATTTTATGACGTTTGTCTTGCGGGTATTTCGAAGGCATTATATTTATCAAGCAGTTATTAATGGAATATGGATAGTGTGTGGTCATAGTGAGTTCTTTATGAATTTTGAAATACGAACGTGAGGCAAATTGAATAAAATTTCCTATGTGGTTTACGTTTTTCAATCGAACAGCACTCAAATTACTAGCGCAAAATGTATATTTTTATATGAAAGAAGCTCTCACCATGTCTACTCCGTTTCATCCTGTCTATTTCTGTTCATTTGCAATAAAAATCATGAAAAAAAGATCTCTATTTTTGTTCCAAGAAATTTTATAAAAGTTCCTATTTATTTGCACAATATAATGAAATTACAGTTATTTCTTGCTCCAAAAAACAAGTGTACACCAATATAATTGATTATGGATATACATACTATATGTATGTATGAGTCCTGCACTAATCTTGACAATTCAATATAGGATATGCACTTTTCACATATTCTTCTACGAGTTTTTTCAAGCCACAATTCGGTATTGTACTACCACCACAACTTTTTTGAGATTCTCGCATCTGACAAAGAGCATAGCCCTCCCCAGTGCATGGATAATCATTCATAGCATATATATTATTTACGGGCCAAAGGTGTACGCAATCTTCATTCCTTTGACTATCATCTGGTTGACCTCTTGTCCATTTGGCATATGGTATAGCGCGTCCATTGTTGTATGACATAAATTTACCTTCCACCGCCAAATCGGTGGCACCAAGCCAGAAATATTTCCCCAGATTTCCATTTGTGGTTACGTAGAAAGATAGTGCGTTCATCTCAGCTTCGCTTTCGATTACAGCCAAATCACTATTAAACGAGCGACAAAACAAGGTGGCTTCGAACCAATTCATCTGAAATAGTGTGAATTCACTCAGTTATGAAGGGTACATAAAATTTGAAGTGTATTAATCACCTTGACGGCGGCATTTATTAAATAATATTTACTACCGATCGGTATGAAGGGATACGTGTCCGTAGAGTTGTCTGTAAATTGGTATGGAAATTGATTAGATCAATTCAGTAAACGAAAGTTTCTCAGCATTTCACTCACCAGCATTCGGCGCGCTCGTCTTTGCGGCAGTGCAGAGAACACTGGTAAAACAGAAAACTAAAATATATAGTGTAATTGCCATAATGATCCTGCTTAGTTTGCTTTCGTATACGAAATGTTTGTACCCGATATGCAGTAAACGACTACTTGTAAACAGAAACGCGTTCATTTTATATCCCTAAAAAGAACACTATTCTACAAAACGCAATAAGAAATATTTCCAACATTAAAAACAATTAATTAGTCATATAGTCCGATGAGATGAGCAGTCTTCCACTAGAAAATTGTTATATTACTGTAATACACTAAGCTTTGTAGAAGTCAATACACTCAATTGATCTGCTTGAGAACATGATCTAAACTGACGGATTATTCTAACTCGTAACTGAAAGATCACTTTTATTAAAGAAAACCGTCGTCAATTCAATAAAAGTCTTCTTATGTCTTTGTGATTCTTAATGGCGTACTCCGATTCCCTAAAACTATCAAATTTGTTACCACTGGAATACTAGTGGAAATTCTTATGGCTTATAGAGCTTGTTACTTCTGTGACGTGAGCAAGATTTATAAAACAGTTATCTATTCAAAGGCTATGTATGACTGAGTTAAAAATATTTTCAAATTTAGTATTTCGCTTTGGAACTCAACCGACAGTTGTCTGAAGCGGTACCCATATCTGTCGCAGTGTTTTACAAATAGACCCTTGGGAGCATTTAAAAGGCATCAATCATCACATTCCCCCACTTTCTTTCTCATTTTCGCCACACAAAATGTTATGTGATTTCGGAATCTGCTTTTGTTGTTTCATAAATCATGTAGTTCAGTGTAAAGTATTACAACTTAACAAAGAAATTTTATTGAATTTGTAAATTCTTGCTGATAACTGTTTGACTTACGTCATATTTAAAAACAATTCTTCAATATCACTCAAATTATTTTGAGTATAAAACAACGCGTGACTGCATTCTTATTGAAAGTTTCGAAAATCATTGCCACGCCCACAAAATGGCGAAAACCGTAAACATATAATGTGTCATAACTAAGTCATAAATAAAGTTATAAAAGTAAAATTTGGTACAAAGGATCGCACTAGGCAGGGACATATTTGGATTTTTGAATTTTTTTAAGGAAGTGGGCGTGGCCCACCCCACATTTAAGTTTTTTCTACATATCTTGTAAACTACTAAAGCTATATTAACCAAACTCTCTAGAATCGTTTCTTGTAGCTACTTCATTATATAGTTCAAAAATGGAATAAATCGCGCGCACCTCCCATACAAAGGTTATGTTGAAAACTGATAAAAATGCTTTAATTCATTAAGGTAAAACACTACAAATTGGTATAGAAAGTTTGAAATGGGCGTGGCTCCGCTCACTTATGGGTCAAAAACCATATCTCCAAAACTCAATGAAATTCGGTTTATAATATCTTCCTAGCTTCCCAACGATATGTTGTGAAAATAGACCAAATCGGTTAACAACCACGCCTACTTCCGATATACCACAACTTGGAAGACGAACTGAATCGTTTACTTTACAATATATAAAGTAAGCACTAGTGAAGATATCGGAACGGAACTTTGCAAAAATACTTCATTTAAAGAGTGGCATCGCCTTTCTAAAAATCGTCGAAATCGGATAACAAGACCCCCCATATAGCGACCATGAAGACCTCAGTGCTTCTAATAATTTTTTTTCTGAAAATATAGGTAAGTCTCTCAGAAGAGTCTTGATGAAATTCAAAGGGAATATTTTATTTCTAAAAATATGTCTCCGTACCAAAAATGAGTGAAATCGGTTTATAACTTACCTTACTTCCTATATAACTAATGTTATTGTTTTCAAATTTTCAATGGACTTTATACCGTATATATGCCGCATATGTGAATCCAATTGTGTTTTATATTAATAAAATTAAATAAAAAAATTGCGGGAGTACAAAATGTTTGGTTACACCCGAACTTAGCTCTCCCTTACTTGTTTATTTTTATTTATTTGCAATTTATATTTGTTTATACCAAAATTAAAAAAAAAATCTTATCGGTTTCTTCTCATTTCCCTTTTTTATATATTTCATATTTCGCATTGTTCTCGGTGAATTTTTATAAATGTTTGTTCTTGGCTCAGTTGATAAGAAATCCCACTTCGTCATTATGTTTATTTATTTCTCTGGAATACAATGTGCTCTGTTATATAATCATGCTTTATCTTTAAAATAAAAAAATAAAAAACGAAACCAGTAAGGAAAGAATATGTTCGGTTGTAACCGATTCAGAAAATGTCAGACGAAAATAATTATATTATGTGGTCGGGTTAGATTCCATCACTATATTGGGACTATAGATATAGATAGATCTATTTTGAAAAAATATTTAAAAAACTCACACTTTAGAATACCATTGAATAGAGTATGTGGGTACTGGACAAAATTACATTTCAGTTTAGTCATAGGTCCTTGTTATGTGACGAGAAAGCGTGATTCTGAACTAATTTCGTTGAAATCAGTCGAGTAATTCCTAAGGTAAGTATGTATGTGGTTCAACAGGAAGGTGGGCGCTACCGCTAGGCGTCGTGTATATAAGGTTAAAGATAATCGAGAAATTCTTATGTTTTCAATAATATATTTAATACAAAGTAATCGATTTTAAACGCAGATTTATCAAAACTTCCATTTTACTAATTTTGACACTTGAAAGCATTTGTACTTTGTACGAGTCTTTCCATAAAATGTTTCAAATCACACACGTCACAACTCTTGCTCCGTTGCCGCAACTCACAAATGGCATAAGCCATCGCCGTGCACACGTTGTCATTCATGTGGAATACATTATTAATGGCCCAAAGATGTACGCAATCCTCATTTTTGCCAGCGTCATCCGGTTGACCGCCCGACCACTTAGCATAGGGCATTGGACGTCCGTCGGTGTGCGACATAAATTTGCCCTCATCCGCCAAATCGCTGACGCCAAGCCAAAAGTATTTACCAATATGACCATCATTCGTTGTTAAATAGAAACTGAGTGCGTTCATCTCCGCTTGCGACTCGATAACGGCCAAATCGCTATCAAAATTCCGACAATAGAGCGCAGCCGCAAACCAATTCATCTGTAAGTAATTGACCGACTTGAGTTACACCATGTTGTATATGCAAAAATTTAAAATGAATTACCTTGACAGCAGTGTTAATCAAGTAATAGTTCCCACCGATCTCTATGAAGGGTTGTGTGTCCGTCTCACCTGCAATTTGAAAGTAATTAAATTTAAAGTAGAAAAAAAATTATATTTTTTTTAAGGTAAAGTGACTCACTTCGATTTGAAACTTGTATGGTATTGGGTAAAACCGCCGTAAAGCATAAAAACATCAAAATACAAATTTGCGTAATTCTCATTTTGGCGTTGATTAATTATATTTATTAACACCGTATTTGCCAACAAGCGCAACCGTCACTAAAGAATGTTTTCCGAATAATGTGATAACAGCCTGGAGTGTTCAATTTATATACCATATGTATGCATATATAGTATATATATATATATTTGCTGATATGCCATATGTACTTTACATTTTTGTACACGCGCTCAACTTAAAGCGTTGGATATTCCAATTGGGTATTCCGATTTTGTCTATCTAATGCTAGTGGTTTCTCCAAAATACCCCAGTCAAATAATTATATGTGCATTTCTGCTTTTGTTTATATTTCTTATTCACCGTTATTTTTTGGATTTCGGTAAATGTGGAATAAAAGGTTGATATGTTACCGTTACTATGCAACGAAAATTGTTTCATACTTTTCTCGTTCGTTGTACAGTTACATTAAGAATGTGCTTGTGAATTGGGTATTGCATAGAAAATATTTATATGTGCAAAATCAGTTCAGCGGATCTTTCTTACTGATAGTGTCGAAGCAAAAACTTTTTTTGCTAAAATTTGTTTTCAAAATTATTGTAAGTGCATTAACTTAATGAATTATTAAAAATTTGATCACATTTATTTAACTTTAAGCCTAAAATGCCCAGTGGTACTAGTTTATCAGCCGAGAAACAAGTAATAAAATAAAAGCGATTCCAAAATGGCTCTAGATCAAAGCGACATCGGAACTGTATCTCAAAATTTCTTAAAAACCCCACTAATGATGGTATAGTGCGACGCAGCGGACGAAAAACAACATTGATGAGCGGTGCGAAAGGATGATTCGACGGCTAGTAGTTGCGGACTTGATAAGCGTCGATCAAATATTGACCTATGTAGTTAAGACAGAAAATCACAATAAATATAATCTTTCCAATTATAAATAAAAATCAATTTCTCAAACACACCTCCATGGCACCTAAACCAACGCTAAAGAAAGACACAATAAAGCACATTTGAGGTTTGCAAATAAATACCAATTCTGTGCCGATGAGTGATAGAATACGGTCTTTAGTGACGAAAAAAATTAAATTTGGTCGGCCCATGTCATGCAAGAAATATTGGAGAGATTCGCATCAGGAACGACGGTCCTACTACAAGCGATGTTTTGGAAGCGGTACCTTGATTTCATGGGGTACATTTTGCTGCTGGGAAAGCTATCTGCATGTTTTTTATTCACCCAAATGAATGCTAATATCAACGTAGATCTTTTGGACATCTAGTTAATAAAATTTGCTGGCAATATTTATGGCATATAACTGGACATATCGAAAGGATAACGCTTCAATCCACACAAAGAACATCTTTAACGACCGGAAAATTCTGGTATTATAATGTTCCTTTTGTAATAGCTTTTTGAAAAATTTTAGAGTTTTATTCAAAAATTCTATGATGCGAAGTCTCTCCAACTCGAAGTTTTTTTTTGTGGATTATGGTGATGCGAGTTGGGTAATTTCAATCGTTTCAAGTATGTATGTATATTCGAAATGCGTTCATGTGAGCTTTTGAGTCGGTTAGAGGAAAGAGAGAAACATAAAAGCAAAAATGTATACAATTAATCTTCAACTTCGCCTAGTACCAAAATCGAAAGCTTCATTCGTTTGTAAGCTATAACTATAGTTAAAAAGAACACTGAGGCGGGTTAAAATTGTATTTCAGTTGATTAACCAACATTTGACTTACAAGACTTTTCAGTTTTTGGTTCTGTCCGATTAGAGCCGTTCCTTAGGCACTCTCTGATAAATATTTTAAGTTCAAGAATGTGAATTGAATAACATATTCTGTGTATATACAAACATTCCAGTAAAGTGTTATAACCGCTTGTTTAATCAATTCTTTTTGATTATGCCATTCCATTGAATTTATACTAGTTTTTTTTGGTCGATTCGCGATTTTCATATACTCGTGTAGGTTGGGGGAATCGGAGACAGTTAACAAAGTTTCAGGATGTAGATGTAGGTTGATGTAAGGAAATATACTACCACTTCTGTCCCGAAATCGTCGAGAACATGTGTTGAGTCGAATTTTCATATCAATCCGTTTGTTTGAAGATTATCTGTTATAGCGATATACATAAGTCTGAATTTTGTTATACAGATGTGCTATCATCTATATCTGATATCATCGGAAGCAACAACTGTGCCGTTTATTTTGCTTTTTCCCGCATGGATAAGGAGGCGAAGCGAATGGGTTTGGAGGTGAATGAGGACAAGACGAAATATCTCGTCATCAAGCAAACAGTCGGCGCATTCGCGTCTTGGCTTCCACGTCACTGTTGACAGTCATAACTTCGAAGTTGTAGATAATTTCGTATACCTGGTAACCAGTATCAACAACTCCAACAATGTCAGTCTGGAAATCCAGCGCAGAATCAAACTTGCTACTTTGGACTGAGTATGCAATTGAAAAGTAAAGTCCTCTCTCGAGTAACCAAAATAAAACAAGTACCTCATCATTCCCGTCCTGATTTATGGTGCAGAAGCATGGACGATGTCAACATCAGATGAGACGACACTAGGACATGTTGTGCGAATGGACGAAAACACTCCAGCTGTGAAATGTTCAATGCAGTACCCACCGAAGGAAGCCGAAGAAGGGGAACGCCTCCACTTCGTTGGAGGGACCAGGTGGAGAGCGACTTGGTTACACTTGGGACCTCCAACTGGCGCCAAACTGCGAGATAAAGAGCGGAGTGGCGCGCTATCGTCGATTCGGCTATAATCGGCTAAACGGTTTCCACGCCAATCACATACATACATACTCATGATGATACTGGTTTTGAACCATTTAAAACGGATTTAATTTTTAATGAAACAGTTTCTAATTTATGGAATCCTAATGCTGGCTCATTCTGTGTGCAAAACATTGAATGTGGAATCTTTTTCTACAGGCTAAGGTAGCATTATCAATAACAAATGCTGATATTTTAGTCTCATTAATAACGCAAGCTTTGCGTGTCTTCAAAAATTATCGCTTATATATTCAGATGTATGTCTTTGAACAAGTTTAAATACACCAATAGTTAAAGATGTGTGTTTCGCCCAATTTCTTATTACTTGAGTTTGTCATTTTAAAGCGAAAGAGAGACAAACCCATCAAAAACATCGATGCATCAAAAGTAAGCGAACTACCAGATTAAAAAAACATTGATGTACGAAGCATCAACATATTTCGGCCATCACTACTGACAATTGTCTGGGTTTCTATTCGTTTCGTCTCTCTGATAATTTTGATATACATATGTAACCCAATAACCAACTCTTTTAGTGTCAAGTGTTACAAATAACCGTTAGGTTTAATGTGCAAATTTAAGATGTTCGTTCGACAAATAATTGAAAATCGAAATTAATATGTATTCTATAACATTTTAACATAAAGCAATCGATATTAAACGCTGATTTTTCAAAGCTTCTATTTTACGAATTTTGATAGTTGGAAGCATTTGTACTTTGCATGGAACTTTCCATAAATTGTTTCAAATCACACACGTCACAACTCTTGCTCCGTTGTCGCAACTCACAAATGACATAAGCTGTCAAGATACACTTGCCGTCTGTCATTTGGATAACATTATCAACGGTCCAAAGATGAACGCAATTCTCATTTTTGTTAGCGTTTTTCGGTTGATTTTTTGACCACTTAGCATAGGGTATGGACATCCGTCGATGATATAAATTTGCCCTTTTCCGCCAAATCGCTAAGGCCAAGCCAAAAAGGTTTATCAAGACCATCATTCGTCGTTAAATAAAAAGACAGTGCATTCATCTCCTCTTTTGTCTCGATAACGACCAAATCACTATTAAAGTTGCGTCAATAATGCGAAGCCACGTACCAATTCATCTGTAAGCAATTGAGCAACATGAGTTTTACAATTTGTATTATTATTCAAAGTAAATTACCCTGACAGCAGTGTTTATTAAGTAAAATTTGCCACCGATCTCTACGAAGGGTTCTGTGTCAGTCCCACCTGCAATTTGAAAGTAATTAAATTTTAATATAAAGACACAATTTTTTGTTAAATTACTCACTTCGACTTACAGCTTGTATGGCATCGGGTAACACCCCCGTAAAGCATAAAAACATTAAAATACAAATTTGCGTAATTCTCATTTTGGCGTTGACTACTAAGGAATGTTGACGTCACTAAGGAATGTTTTCCGAATAATGTGATAGCAACCTGAAATGTTCAATTTATATACCATATGTACATATTCAATATTCTATATATATATAAATATTAATATATTGCTCAACTTAAAGCCAGTTCTAGTTCCAGTTTTGCTTGTATAGCAGCATTAGTTAGCCTTGTTGCTTAATCAGAAAGAGAGAAATCGGTATAAAAAGTGGTCTAAATAGCTTAATGGCTTCGACCATTCTCAAAATAATATTATATATATATTCGAACTGCGTTGATGTTAACTTTCGAGTCGGTTAGTTGTGTAGAGAAGAAATGCACAGAAACTTAATAGCAACAAGTAAGGAAGGGCTAAGTTCGGGTGTAACCGAACATTTTATACTCTCGCAATTTATTTATTTAACTTTATTTATATTATGTTACATACAATTTAACCCACATATTCGTCATATATATTGTATAAAGTTCATTGAAAGTTGGAAACCATTATATTAGGTTAGAAGCACCGAGGTCCTCATGTTAGATTAATGGGGCCTTGAAAACCTATGGTCCGATTTCGGCGATTTTTAGAATAGGGCTGCCACACGATTAATATAGTATTTGTGCAAAGTTCTGCATCGATATCTTTACTAGTGCTTACTTTATATATTGTAAAGTTAACGATTCAGATCCACTTCAAAGTTCTGGTATATAGGAAGTAGGCGTGGTTGTGAAGCGATGTGACCTATTTTTACAACATATCATTATGATGTAAGGAAACTATTACAAACCAAGTTACATTGAAATCGGTCAAGTAGTTCCTGAGATATGGTTTTTGACCCATAAGTGGGCGATGCCACGCCCATTTTCCATTTTGTAAAAAAATCTGAGTGCAGCTTCTATCTTGGTGTGTGGTGGGGTACGTAAGAGAACTGACTGCAGAAAGTTTGGCTTTATATGGCTTTATTGGTTTGCGAGATATATCCAAATAAATTGCATCCAAATATGCCCCTTCCTAGTGCGATCCTCTGTTCCAAATTTTACTTTTATAACTATATTTATGGCTTAGTTATGACACTTTTTGCGTTTTCGGTTTTCGCCATTTTGTGGGCGTGACAGTGGTCCGATTTTGCCCATTTTCGAAAGCAACCCTCTCACGGTCCCAAGGAACGTGTGTTCCAAGTTTCATCAAGATATCTCAATCTACTCAAGTTATCCGTTGCACGGACGGACGGACGGACAGACGGACAGACAGACATTCGGATTTTGACTCGTCTCGTTACCGTGATCATTTTGATATAAAGTTTGAGAATGTAGATGTGGGTTGATGTAAGGCACTAGTACTTCTGTCCCGAAATCGTCAAGAATGTGTGTCGAGTCGAATTTTCATATCTATCCGTTTCTGTTATAGCGATATACATAAGTTTGATATTAAGGCTCCAATCAATAAACCTTATTTCTAGAAGTAACAGATAGACTTAGTATAATAATTACAGGATATTACATTATTACTCACATTTAAGACTATCTCATAGATTCTTTACTTCATAACTTCTTCCTCATCAGTCTCTTATAGTCTCAGGTCAATCAAGATTTACAGTGACAAGAATTGGCGAATCGTAAGTACCGCATTTAATTTTGATGCATTAACATGATGCAACATTGGAAGTGACTGTTTTGTATAGCGACATCGAATAGGAATATTGACAATATTCCTAACTTTATGCATACTCTATTAGAATTATGTAAATTTTTACTAACTACTCTATAGGCCCTTTCTTATTTTAGTTTATAAGTTGTGGAAATTAATATTCTTAGTTTTCATGTGTTTTACTAGAAGTCTATTTTTAACAATTATAACACTAACTTGCCCATCAGCTGTTGATTTATTGTTAAGGTCCACATGACGAATTACTGTGCTAAATATGTTTATAATTTTATTTATTCATTAACATCTGGCACAAAAATTGGTGGCGACTTAATGTCTGCTTCTCTTAAAGAGGTTGTCTCATCATATTCATTTTGCTGATTGCTCACAGCCTCTAATTCAGCAAACCCATTGACGTTTGATGACATACCTGCGCCGACTTGTATTTTTTTTCTTTATGAGTTTGGGAGAGGAGTTATTGCTTCTCTTTGCAGCATAAGCACGTGATTCTCTACACGAACTGATGTTGTTTCCATAGTCGATACCATAGTCGGTTGATAGTCTTGAGAGGCAACCAACAAGTGTCTTCCAATGCTCTGACCTTGTATGTTAATTGTTATTAAGTTTAGTTACAATTTGCCGATTTAGAGTTTAGGATTTATGTTTTTCTATTATTCTTCTTGCGAATTGACCGTTACATGTAAAGTATTAGTAAACAATTAACACAATATTCGCACCACACACTTAGATGTTGATCGTTCCGCGGTTCAATGCAGACTCGGTTAATCAACTGAAATGCAATTCTAACCCTAAAGTTGAGAATAAATTTTATAAATTTTTGCTATTAAGTTTCTGTGTATTTCTCTCTACGTAACTATCCGACTCAAAAGTTAACAATAACGCAGTTCGAATATACATACATATATATATATTATTTTGAGAATGGTCGAAGCCATTAAGCTATTTAGACCACTTTTTATACCGATTTCTCACCTTCTGATAAAGCAACAAGGCTAACTAATACTGCTATACAAGCAAAACTGGAACTGGAACTGGTTTTAAGTTAAGCAATACATTAATATTTATATATATATAGAATATAGAATACGGTGTTAATAAATTTAATTGATCAACGCCAAAATGAGAATTAGGCAAATTTGTATTTTAATGTTTTTATGCTTTACGGCGGTTTTACCCAATGCCATAAACGTTTTAAATCGAAGTGAGTCACTTTACAAAAAATAATTTCTTTACATGTATTAATATTTAATTACTTTCAAATTGCAGATGGGACTGACACACAATCCTTCGTAGAGATCGGTGGCAAATATTATTTAATAAACACTGCTGTCAAGGTAATTCACTTTGAATAATAATACAAATTGTATAAGTCAAGTCGCTCAATTGTTTACAGATGAATTGGTTCGCAGCTTCGCTCTATTGTCGCAATTTTGATAGTGATTTGGCCGTTATCAAGTCGCAAGAGGAGATGGATGCATTGACTTTTTATTTAACGAATAAAGGTCATATTGATAAACGCTTTTGGCTTGGCCTTAGCGATTTGGCGGATGAGGGCAAATTTATATCAAACATCGACGGATTTCCAATGCCCTACTCTAAATGGTCAAGCGGTCAACCGGATAACAATGAGAACCATGAGAATTGCGTTCATCTTTGGACCATTAATAATGTATTCCATATGAATGACAACAGATGCGAGTTAATGGCTTATGTCATTTGTGAGTTGCGAAAACGGAGCAAGAGTTGTGACATGTGCGATTTAATACAAATTCTGGTAAGTTTCATACAAAGAACAAATGCTTTCAAGTGTCTAAATTTGTAAAATAGAAACTGTGAAAATGCATGTTAATTGCTTAATGTTAAATGTTTTATTGAATACATTTTAATTTCGATGTTCAATTATTTGTCGACCGAACATCTTTTACCTATTAAATCCCAACCACATATAACACCATTTTTCCTAAATTCATTTATAAAGCGTTTCTTACAATGAGGTAATTATCTACAACTCCTCCCATTCCCGAGTTGTATTGTGAGATTAACTATGGCTGATGGACAGAAAGGTTCCTGAACTTTTTACCGTAAAAACTTTGCATATCCATTTCATTTCCATTCTACAAAAACTACCATTGTACCCATGCGAGTATCTTTGAAGAATATCGTCGGATGAAAGCATGCCCGACGATTGGAATTTCAGTGTGCTCTGCCTAATCCATATAAAGAGAGATTGGAAAATTCACCATGGATCAGATATTCACCATGCGCCAAATCTTGGAAAAGACCCGAAAGAGAAGAATCGATAGCACGAAAAGGAGTTGTCTCTATACAGCGATGTCTGAATCGGCTGTGTAAAATGACGTTCGGCAGCACCAACAGCTCCGTCAGGATGGGGGCTCTCTCTGAGCCGTTCAATGCCAAACCTGGTTTCAGACAGGGTGACTAACTATCGTGCAACTTCTTCAATCTTCCCGTCATACATCAGGTACAGAAGCGTTGACGATAACAACATCCGATGAGACGAAGTTTTCGAGAGAAAGGTTTTGAAAAAACCTATGAACATTGGCAACGGCGAATACCGCAGACGATGGAATGATACGCTGTACGTGTTATACGACGACATAGACATAGTTCAGCGAATGAAATACAGCGGATACGTTGGCTAGGCCATGTTGTTCGAATGAACGAAAACACTCCAGCCTTGAAAGGATTCGTTGCAGTACACGCTGGTGGAAATCGCAGAAGAGGAAGACCTCCACTACGGTGGAAAGACTAAGTTGAAAGTGATCTCACAGGACTTGCAATTTCAGAATGGCGCCAAACTGCAAAACGGAGAGATGAATGACGCTGTGGATTCGACAGATAAATGCCTAAGCGGTTTCTATATAGTTATATATATATCATTTGACAAATATCTCTTCCGCTTTTTTTTATTTATTCAATGCTTTATAAAATGTTACAGTGAACGGAATTAGTTCAAATATGCGCCGTTTCGTTAGATAACTTTTTTCCATCTAGACGGAAACTTCATAATACCCCCCTCGTTGAAGTATCTCTCCTTATTTGCGAAGAACTCGGACAGCCACTTTTCACAAGCGTCTTTTGAGTTCAACTTTACACCAGCAAGGGCGTTCGCCATGGACAGAAACAGGTGGTAATCACTTGACGCTATGTCCGGGCTTTATGGTGGATTCGATATCCATCCGAGCTCCCGTAGCTTCTGACGAGTAATCAACGAAGTGTGTGGTCTATCGTTGTCCTAGTGGAACACTACACCCTTCCTGTTTACCAATTCTGGACGGTTCTGGTCGATCGCCTACTTCAAGCGGTCCAGTATGGCCATATGGAAGCAGCTCATACTGGATGATTCGCTTCCAATCACACCAAACACACAGCAAACCTTTCCTGGCCGTCAATCCTGGCTTGGCCACTGTTTGGGATTCACCGGCGGTTTTCGCTTGATATTGTCGTATGTGATCCATTTTTCATCGCCAGAAGCTTTTTTTGCGCCAAATCATGCGGCACCCAAACATCAAGCGTTTTTGTGTATCCAGCCTTCAGCAGATGGTTTAAAATGGTTTGGTGACTAACTGCCATCTCCTGGGCGATTTCACAAGATGCCACATGCCGGTCTAATTCGAGGTTTTGCATGATTTCATCGGTATTCGTCGTTGCACGTCTTCCGCCGGCTGGCTTATCCATGGTGTCGTTCTCACCCGCCCCCAAAACACCATTAATCTCACGGATTTTTTATATCTGTCTATCCGTATTATTAGACTGTTTTTATTGTTGACTCTTTGAAGATATATAAATCCTGGGATGCATGACAGACAGGGAACATGGGTCGAAAAACTCTACAACTTTGCTTATTAAGCAAGCACAATCGGGGCAAATATCTCCGGAAACTAGGACTCAAAAATGCATACTATAAGGTTATATATGTTATTATATACTGAGGTACGAGATCTCAAGGATTGCTAGCGCTTATTCTTCCATTTCTTCAATGTAACTTATGGAGTTTTTTCGCTGAAAGCAAAGAGCGACAGCAATTTGAAAATGCTGAACAGAACTGAGTTGAAACCCAACCCGAACTGTAAGTGTATGATTCAGGTCGAATGTTTCGATTTCTACAATTTCAAGGTGCGCTCAATAAATAAATTTTTATCCGGCAACGGTGATCAAATCAAATGCTTCAGAAACTACAAGTTCATACGTACATATACAATTCAATTTGAGCATAATATTCGCTTTTTTTGTGGTCGCTGTGTAGTCATTTCTGGCAACTTTCATCATCATTCTCATTTGATTCGACAGTGAAGGCCGCTGTTATTGGAGTGACATTGATTATGCCTGTGGCCACGACATTTGCTTTCAACTGTTAAGCTGACAGTTACGGCTGCCACACAAACATCTAAACGGTCGAAACTTCACAACAGATTTGTCACCCTTTTTTGTTGCAAAAGCCTTTCCAAGTTGTGCGAGCGTCGGTCTGTCCGTATGCTTGTCTGCCTCGCATCCTGTTGGGTCATTATTTGTACTACAGCCACGCTTACGCCACTTTTTCCCTAGCATTTTCAAGTTTTTCATTATTTTATATGCCGACAAACAAAAAACAAAAAAAAGGAAACAGCCACACGATTTCTTTACTTTGTCTTCATTGCGTCCAAACACTCCTTGCGCCGTGCGGCTCAAGCGTTCTTCGATCATTCTCTGCCGCCGCCATTTGACTAGAAATAGAATTTTAATTAAAAAACATCCCTGCAACAGCATATTTATTTGTTGCATCGCATTGGTGGGAGCGAGTGTTGCAGAGAAAGGACTATTTGTTTTGCCATAAAAATACGTTGAATTTCGCAGACAATCCATTTTAAGTTTCATTTATTTGGTTTGAGTGTACATTTTAAGGAGGCAAAAAAGTAGTGGAAAGAATTTACATTTGATCAAATTGCTTGCAATCTGCTAACGGCGTACAATATTGACTGGGGAGTTGAACGTGATTTTTAATTAAAAGCAACAATTTTTAAGTGCTATTATTTACATGTAAACTTTTTCAATCAAAATCGCTGGGAAAATGTGTAGGCTTATCCCTCTCCTCTTTTTGTATATATTTTCACTAAATTTGTATTTTTTTTTTCCAGAAAATGTTATTGACAGTAGACACTAATGCGTCCGGCACTGTGCACTTGAACAATTTCTTTGTAACGGTACCATTAGAGGGGTAACAGTAAATATTTGGGAGTTCAGTGTTTCCATAATCGATTACTTAACTGATAAAGCATTTAACCGAAGATAATAGTGTGAGTAGACGCAATATCTCCAACCTGGTAATAAAGCTGAAATCGAAGAGAATCGTGTGAGAAGACTCAACAACTCTGAAACTATTTTGCCGGACTAATTTCTTAAGAGATGAAAATTAAATCGTAGATAATAATTTTAGAAAATTCAACGTCTTTGACCTCAGTTCGAGGAAGTGTGGTTCCATGACCGCTTACTCAACTGATAAAGTTTATATCGTATAAGAAGACCAAACGTTTCCAACGTTTAATTTCTGTGTGGTTCCATGATTGTCGATAAATTTTTCTGATAAAGTTTAAATCGCAGAAAATAGTTCCGAAAGGTGTAGGGTGTGTTACTTATCTGCTAATAATCTAAACTCGGAGAAAACTGTGTAAGAAGAACGTTTCCGATCTCATTTCTGAAAGATATGGTTCCATCCCTGATAAAGGTTAAGATCGGAGATGACAGTTTGAGCACACCCAACTTCCTCGAAACTAATTTTTTTATATCAAAATCAATATGAGCACATCTTCTCTCACTCTGTAATAGATAACTCAGGTATTATAACTTATATATGAAATATTAGTACATACGGCAACACTGCAATGCCCGCATTTTCAAAACTAGCTAAAAACCGATTCATATAACGAATATAATTCTTTTCGGAGGTTCGTGCTGTTGACTATAAAATAGTTTTCTGGCAGAAAAAGTAATATTTTCAAAAAAAAAAATAATTTTTAGCTAAATTAATTCTCTTTTATATAACGGGAACTTGTATGAAAAAATCGCCTAATATTTGTTTGCCTAAACCTCATGTACATCATTGGAGCATGCTTCTGTGATATGTGTTTGTTCTAAGCGCTCTATCCCGTGGTCATTGTATTATTCACGAGTCAATGATCGCCACTGAGCTCTTGCACATTGACCATTAGCTTTTCAATGTTTAGCACACAGTTTATGGTTTTCACCGTTAAGCCGGACCGGAGCTAATGAATGTTACGTATGTGTGTGTGTGTGGCTGGTGATGGTGGTGTAGGCGTTGTTGGGTTGGCGCCAAATGTCGCGCGCTATCATTCCTATAATTATCGCTTACTGCGCGGCGCTGCCACCTCCGGCTGGTGTTTAATCTGCGGTAATGTGGGCAAATCGCTTAATTTGTTGGTCGAACTAAACTTGCCACACATTTGTTCGGGACTGCGGTAACTTGGAACACACATGTGCACAGATCAAAGTGTAGAATACTTCCTGTTGTGCAACAACATTGAAGTCTCATTGTAAATGTAATAATTATTTGATTTTGAATAATTTTTGCTAATTGTTTAATGAATTTGCCAAATGTATGAAATATATGAATCAGGTTCATCATGTATGTATGAAACCGTTTAGCCGGTTATAGCCGAATCGATGATAACGCGCCACTCCTCTCTTTCCATGCAGTTCGGCGCCAGTTGGAGATCCCATGTGTAACCAAGTCGCTCTCCACCTGGTCCCTTCAACGGAGTGGAGGCCTTCCTCTTGGTGTTGTCGATGCTGGTTCCCAGGTATACGAAATTATTTAAGACTTCGAAGTTATGACTGTCAACAGTGGTTTTTTTGTTTTTTTGATGACAGGAGATATTTTGTCTTGTCCTCATTCACCTCCAAACCCATTCGCTTCGCTTTCTTATCCAGTCTGGTAAAAGCAGATAATACAATTTTGCACAAATAGGGTTTCAAGAAACTATAAGTTCTCAAGTTTCCAGTTATCATATACATATAGGAAATTCAATGCATTTGGTTAATATCTGATATTATCTTAATGAAATCGGGTGGAAATAGTTCTCATAAGTACTTTAGACCAAATTCAGAACTTTCCCTATAGCCAATATTTCTAATATAGTGAGTTTCGACTTTTCGGAGGACTTATATACTGGTATCGATTAACCCCTTGACGTATCAATTAGCGCAACGAAATTCGTCAGTTTTGATGCTCAATTCTCTTTTGATCAAATGTACACTTCTACACACCACGAGTCAGACTCGTGATAATCATGTTAGGCACAGAAATTGTACTCGAGGAAATACGTCAAGGAGTTAATCCCCGCGATATTTTACTGCTATTCAGTGAACATGTTTCCTTGACTATAATACGGTTTAACGTTAAATTTGAATGAAAACGGTTCAGAACTTAATCTGGCCCTCATATAATCCAATGATTGCACTTTCCAGTCCTCTCATTCACTATAATTGCTGAACGTTAAGAGTCAACGGTGAATGTTTCAAAATAATAATCATTGAATTGGCGGAAATTCACCGTTTCGCGCATTTCAAGTATGCGATTGATTGAAGCATTTAGTTGCAACGAACTCATTGCCAACACCAAAACATACAAATAATATTCAACGCTCTTACATACATACATACCTGTATTTAAATATACATTTGCCGCAGTAATTGCAGCGCATTTTGGTAGACGACAGGCAGGAAGAGCTTCGGCAAACAGGGCATACGCAAACATATCGGCCTCGCTATACAAATACCATTTGCAAAAATCTGTGTATGTGTGTGCGCCTTGCTACTATGTGTGAAGTACTTCCGCTTTTAGTGAAATGACGTTCTATATATGAGGGCGGTTCGATGGGTACTGGGTCTCACCGACAGATGGCACTACATCACAATAATTATTTAATATTCTCGGGGGCGGCTAATATTTAATGATCAGGCAAATATTCATGCTTCCACTATGCAACACACCGGCTCACATCTTCATTTGCCCATTTCGGTCGAATTAGTCGAAGAACTGCTGTTTCATCCAACGAATTATCGAGATTTGGTCGACTTGTGCAAAGCTTCCACTAAAAAACTTCCTTCCTTGACAAAACAGTCACTTATCGGCTTGAAATTCAAGCCGTATCTAGAAGTCCAAAACCTTCAGTTCTCCAGAAATTATATTTCTCAGATAGACTGAGTCAATTGTATCGAGCTAAAAGAGGCTTACATTGAGAAACCTTATTTTCTATCTATCTAAGCTTTTGTAGGCTTTTCGGACCACCCTTGCTATATTGTGATAGTGAAGGTAACCACAGCGCTCGAGTTCAATAGTCAACAGGCGACACTTGATTAGGCGACAGTAGATTGGTAGCTGCCAGCGAAGTAACATAACATAAATGCCAAGAATGTGCGCCTGATCCGCTGGCAATGGGCAATATGCTGGGGAACTATCAATATTGTTGAAGTTGAATGAACATCTATGATTTATTTTGTCACCGCCTCCTTCATCAATTTGAATGCAAATCATGTTTGGTGGATTGGCAGGTAATATTAAGTATGGTAAGCCCACCTAAGTTGTGTCTATGAGTAATTCACATGGACTGAGACGATGATTTCGTTCGAAAACTCATTGTTGCCTTCTGTAAGTTAGATATAATATATTTCCAAGATATTTGACTGTCATCGACTTGATCGTTTCTGGAGCTTCTTTTGATCCACCAAAACTACGTATATTTGGCTGACGTTCCACAAGTTATCGTCAATTTGAGACAACAAATTGAACTAAAGTCATCTGGCATTCGACATTTCCATTCTCTCATAACCTCAGCTACTTGATATTTCTCATTTCGTGAAGATCGATCGTAAGATTGACCCAGCAGGCTTAACAGGTATATCACAATAAGTTGACTTTACGAAGTTATTTCTTTTCATATGAGGACAATTAATTTCATCACTAGAATTATCCTTTCTGAGGCTGTTGAATTCTGATTCTTTCACCGGTTGTAGAATATACACATATAGAGTACGTATAATTACACTATTTGGAGTGATCTTCCGAGGACCGATCAACAATTCATTGTGGGTTATGCTAGTTCACAAGAGATTTTAAATTTAATGGAGTTATTAGTTCATTAATTAAAGAAAGAAAGTTCTATTCTTACATTTTAGATCTCCACTTCAGCATAGCCTTCTTGTCGACTAAGCCCTATTTTAAATCTTCAAAATGACTGTGACCAGTTCACCTCTATCTCTTCATAGGTTTTAGCTTTTCTACCGCTGGCTTCCTCATCTCTTTCATTAAAAACGTGGCCTCGATCCGAATCAGTCGTCGGTTTAACAGCTGCTATAGTTTGTTCGATTCGCTACTCTCTAACGCTCTTGACGAATCGAATTTCTGGTCTAGGTGCTATTCTTACATTTTAGATCTCCACTTTAGCATATCATTCTTGATGTCTAAACCCTATTTAAAATATACAAATATCTGTAACCAATTCACCTCTATCTCTACATAGAGTTTAGCTTTTCTACCGCTAGCTTTTTCATCTCTTTCAGTAATCACGTGGTCTCGATCCGAATCAGTCGTCGGTTTAAACGACTACTATAGTTTGTTCGATTCTCTACTCTCTAACGCTCTTGACGAATCGAGTTACGATCGATAAAAAATCGACATTTTAAAACATCCAATGAAATTTGGGCAACTTACTTGCTTCTTGATAATTATTTCCGATTATTTTCAGTATTGATGCATTTAAAGACTTAACTCAAGTACTTCTTTCAAATCAAACTCGTTTATAGCACTTTGTATCCTCGAAATTTCGCACTTGCAACAGTTACCACATAAAGGTGGCAAATGATTTTATTGTGAGCAATACAATTATGCGTTTGCCCCAATCGCGTGCGCATACCTCCATGATGATGAGGTGCCAACGCAGCCATTAAAAGCTAAACTCAGCGCAGATGTCTGGCCCCGAAAGCACAGCAAATAGCAGTTAAAGTAAGTACGTACTTCAACTGCACGTCCCAGAACACACGCACACTGTGTTGCCATATTATCACATTCCAGTGGGCAACACTCTATGGTTTAGCGTACTCCACTACCTCCACGCCACCTCTGTATGTCCTTCCGACCGCCAAGCAAATCGCTCCTTACTCCTATGTATGTATGTATGTGCTAAGTATTCAGCCGCCTAAAAGGTAAAAGCCGTTATGCGCTGTTTGCGAACTTCAATGTGCAACACATCGCTCAAATTATTGGCTTTAAAGTGGCAACACTGATTTACTCATTCACCTGTCAAGTTGTGACAGTTGCAACTCGTAACTGACTGACTGACTGACTGTCGGATTGTGCATATACACCTCACTTCAGCTCACTTCTACTCACCTCATCTCTTGCCATATTTCCTGCCTGCAACTGCAACGCTGTTTGGTAATTTCGAACGTCAACTTCGCACGACAAGCTTCGCGTTGGATTTGGTTGCATTGCTTCCGTTCGCTCGCAACTTGTTGTTGTTGGCGTACTAACGGATGTATATTGCACATTTACTTATACATACACACCTATATTTAAAATGCAATCCTTGCATGCATAGTTGAGTATATGGGTGTGCGTGTGTGTTTGTTCAGGTGGCAACGCTGCGGTTGGCTGCTCAGTCGCGCAAAAGTAATTGAGCTTCATAATTGCTAAAAACAGCTTGTGTGGCGTCTAATAAACTTAGAGTTTGACTTGGAAATTATGTTGTCGAATGTCGAAAGTTACTTTACATACTAGCTTCCCTTTTGAAAGTGAGTTGTTAATTTTTGTACTTCAAATGCAAAACTTTGAAAGTTTTGCAGTTTTCTTACATGTTAGCTTAATGGATTGCAGCAAATTTACGGTTTCATAACGAAAATTCGAATTTTCGTCATGAATGGTAGTAAATTATTGATAGACTTAGTATTTTTAGCGAAACACCTTCAAAGTTTCGTAACCCAATAGCTTCATTTATGATTATTGTTTGAGCATAATTCACTTCCAAACAGCTTAGCGTCTCTATCAACATTCAGATTGTCTGAACACCTCAGTTGTTACACAAGTTATAGCTAGCAGAGACATTGGAACGTACTGACTGATAGAAGTACAGACATCGTGTAGTTAGTCCGCCTTATCAGAAGCATCAGGCAAAGACTGGGAGTCTTACCTGCCGAAATCGATTCCTGGCGCTTTGTTTAGTTAGTTTTCATAGCACACTATTTCCTTTACATGCGATGTTGTTGTTTTTGAAAAAAATATTTTTAAATACGAATATATCTCAGGAAATCATTCGATGTAACCAAAAACCAAAATTAAATTTTCAACGTCGAACTTGAATGTACCAAATGAAAGTACTTACATTGAATCTTCACTTCAATAACAGGCGATTTTACTTTGTCCAGACTATGGGAGCGGTAACGTAAAGGTTCCTGACCACAAAATTTTTGAAGCTATGTTAAGCTTACGGACATTTCTGAGACAATTTAGTGAACGTCACTCTGAACGAAATGCGGTCAGAAGATTCTGTTATATACTCGATCTCTTTAGCAAATATACGTAATTACATCATAACCATGCCCACTCTCCATGTCAAGATTTTTTAAACTTATATAAGAGTGAAAGCTGTCGTACATTTTTTATGCTGGAGTGTCTTCTTCCAGTCGGTCGATATGTCTAAGCCAGCGCAACCGTTGTATCTTTATGCGCCGCACTATGTCTATATCGCCGAAGAGCTCATACAGCTCGTCATTCCAACGAATCCGGTACTCACCTACGCCTATGCGTTGCGGGCCATAAATCCTTCGGAGGACTCTTTTTCTCGAAAGCTCCTAAGGAGTTGTCATCTTTATTGGTCATCGTCCATGACCATATATTAATCAACAAATAACTAAATTAATGTCTACAAACCTCATCGAGGTCTCATTGTATTCGAAATCGGCAAAATTTTCATTAAGCAATGTGGTTCACCAATAAAACAGATTGCTTACATACCATGCATTCAGTTGCATTACTATTCTGTGTCTATTACTTGACGGTATATATGTAAGTAAATATGCCAGCGTGTTGGTAATACCAGAAAACTGAATTAAGTGGTCAACTGTAGTCACATGCTGATCTCTCTAACAGTGAGAAATTCAACCTATTGTGTGGTGCAACATGTGACATGACGAATAAATACAATTAGGCTTGAATTTGTGGTTTTGATACTAGAAATCTGCATTTAGCATTTATTCTTATCGAAAATAACATCTAAAGTTGATCTATTAGCATTATAGAAATAAGGCTCTTAATATTACTTCCGACACCTCTTCTTACTAATTGTGTATATAAATCCTTAATGGTATAAGGTACCCTTCCCAACTTTTAAAGCGTTGGTATCTTTATTGGTATTTCTCTTTAGAATATAGCTACATATGTTATTAATCTCCCACCGGCCTATTTTTCGAACTCCGCACCTTGTTCTTTCTAATACATATACAGTGACAAGCAAAACTGTAACACCTCACAGTGATCCATTCTAAAATGACGCCGTAAACAAAAAATTAACAATGATTTTAATGATTCTTTTTTGTTTTCAATTAATTGTAGCCTTAGCTTGATTAAAATCACAAAGAATTGCTAACTTAATAACAACTCAATATATGTAAAAGTAATAATGTAAAACATACTCAATAAAACAAGTAAGGAAGGGCTAAGTTCGGGTGTAACCGTACACTTTATACTCTCGCAATTTATTTATTTAACTTTATTTATATTATATAATACACAATTTAACCCACATATTCGTATATTGTAAAGTCCATTGAAAGTTGGAAACCATAATATTAGGTTAGAAGCACCGAGGTCCTCGTGTTCGATATATGGGGCCTTAAAAACCTATGGTCCGATTTCGGCGATTTTTAGAATGGGGCTGCCACACTATTAACATGGTATTTGTGCAAAGTTCTGCATCGATATCTTCACTAGTACTTACTTTATATATTGTAAAGTAAACGATTCAGATCGTCTTCAAAGTTCTGTTATATAGGAAGTAGGCGTGGTTGTGAAGCGATTTGGCCTATTTTCACAACATATCATTGGGATGTAAGGAAACTATTACAAACCAAGTTTCATTGAAATCGGTCGAGTAGTTCCTGAGATATGGTTTTTGACCCATAAGTGGGTGACGCCACGCCCATTTTCCATTTTGTAAAAAAATCTGAGTGCACTTTCATCTGCCATTTCTTATGTGAAATTTAGTGTTTCTCACGTTTTTCGTTAGTGAGTTAACCCACTTTTAGTAATTTTCAACCTAACTTTTGTATGGGATGTGGGCGTGGTTGTTATCCGATTTCTTTCATTTTTGGACTGTATTAGGAAGTGGCTAAAAAAAAACGACTGCAGAAAGTTTGGTTTATATAGCTCTATTGGTTTGCGAGATATGTACAAAAAACTAAGTAGGGGGCGGGGCTACTTCATACCAAATTTTATTTCCATAGCTTTATTTATGTCTTAGTTATGGCACTTTATGTGTTTTCGGTTTTCGCCATTTTGAGGGCGTGGCAGTGGTCCGATTTTGCTCATTTTCGAAAGCAACCTTCCTATGGTGCCAAGAAATAAGTGTGCCAAGTTTCATCAAGAGCTTGCACAGACGGACGGACGGACGGACCGGCGGACGGACAGACAGACATTCGGATTTGAACTCCACTCTTCACCCTGATCACTTTGGTATATATAACCCTATATCTAACTCGTCTAGTTTTGGGTGTTACAAAAAACCGTTATGTGAACAAACCTATAATACTCTCTTTAGCAACATTTGTTGCGAGAGTTTAAAAATCATAAAATTAATATTTGGTCCAAAAACCCTCAGTTTTTTTTTAATATTTCAACTGGTAGGTCTTACTTTTTGTAAATTTTTATTCAAAACTGGGGGTATAACAATCAAAACCTCTTGAGTCCGGTCCCACACATTAGGGTACTTCGCTACCTTCGCCTTGACATGTACCCACATATCCGCTGATTGGGGCTCATGTAAGGGTCGAAAAATTTTGACATTTTATCCCATTTTGTACAAGGCTAGACATGTGCTTCGTGTCGTTGTCTTGCGGAAAGATAATTTTTTCAACAGCAAGATTTTATTGTAAAATGTTTAAATAATATTCCTTACGTATGATTCCATCAATGTGTACCAGAGCACCTACACAATTTCTGCTGATACATCCTTAAACTATGATTAACCCGCCACCATGATTTTCTGTTTGGCAAACATGATTTGGTTTAATCATATTTGGGTCTCGTGTATAGTACTGGGAACGACGATCAGACTGATAACGAATTATTTTCTCAACAGACCATTTTACCTTTAAAATAAAAAATAAAGTCAATATTTTTTAAATTTAAATTTTTTTTGTTAAATTTCTCATATACCAATATTCTTCAGTCCAATACTCATGTGTTGCAATAAAATCGAGATTTCTTCTACTATTATAATTTTAAAGTTCATAAATTTACTTTAATCACAATATAAATACAACAAAATTTTATTTTAATCCAATTGCATTTTTCTTAAAAATACGTATTTTACAAAATATGCCAAAAAATTCATGTCACAATGAAAATGGTCCACTGCAAAAACTATCAAATTAAGTAATACAAAACTTATCACATATATTTTTTTTATATTATTTTTGGCAAATAGCCTCCATTAAACGATTTGGGATAAATTCCATTAACGTTTCTGAATATTTCAGACTTATTTTATTATATTCTTCTGAAAGACCTGGAATCGTAAGAGAAATACTGCTATGATCAAAAGGCCTCTCGAATCAGCAGATATAAACATAGTTGAAAATTATATCTGGTGATTCGAGAGGCCTTTTGATCATAGCAGTATATCTCTTACGATTCCAGCCGTATGCGGTGAATTGGGCAATAGGTCTGAACCTGATTTGATGAATTTGCCCTTGATGACGGCGAAGGTGTAAGCCGATACCTTGTCATGGTTGAAGAACACTCCTTCGCTACTCAAATGGTATGCGTTCTGTCCGCAATTTGGAGTCAAATCGGCTCAATAACTCAGCATAGCAGAACCTTCTGACAGTTTTGCCATCTTCGAGTTAGTTGATATAGATATATAGATCACACCTTGTGAAAACTTTCCCACTGATAGGACCGTTTTCACTTACTTCAGAGTAGACTCGCAGGGGGAATGTTTTGACTGTTCTTTGATTTGATCTCTGATGTGTATCATTGTTTCGTGGACGGTTACGAAAGGAACGGAAAAATATCAAATCGAAGATGGCTAGAAAGAGTTTTGTTACCAAATTGTATGTGAAAATTCAAGTTTCTAAGATATTTTTTAATGTTTTCTAAGAGGTGTCTATGAAAACTTATTTCTTAGCTAAACTTCTAAATTATAACACGCATATTGGTCAGTAGTTCTTTCGCAATAACAAATATACATATTTACCTACCCGCAAACGCTGACCAATACATCTACTCGCCAATTCTGTAGACCTCGCTACTGCCAAGACCACCGCGGCACAACCGATAAAATTCAACCAAGAGAGATGCCGTAAAAAAATATATTGATACAAAAATAAATAAACACAAAATACGTTGTGGGCGGCTGACAATTGTCACTACCGAATGCAATACTGTGCGCAAATTCTCTGGACTTGGTTATTATGACCGAAGAAGTAAATAAAGAAGGAGAGTGCGACGTAAGCCACCGCGAAACCGCAGCTGTCGCAACCGTTTATTGTAGCCTGTCATATAACGGTATCGAAAGTGCATATACACACGTGGTTATATTTATATGAAGCTATAAAATGATATTCGCATGCAAATCAATTGTACACAAGTACATGTGTACACATGTATACCAAGGCATTCATACGTTTTCCCCCAATATATTCCTTTGGCTCTTACACTTCGGAGAATATGAATTTATTGTGCATATATGCTGCATACTTATTTATACGTTCGCCATCATATTTGTATTTATTTAATCAATTCGCAATGCTGCTTTTTCATGACCGATTTTCAGTGCCTCCTCTCGGCCGCCAAGCTGCTGCTGCTCCCTCCCTCTCTCTCTCTTTCTCTCACTCTCTCTGTCTCTCTGTCTCTGTCAATGTTTCAATGCGCGCAAAGTTTGTTTAATGAAGCAAACGCTCAGCGGCGTCCTTGTAAAGGCAACCATTGTGCCACACACACACACACACATATATATGTACATATGTATGTATATATATATATTAGTGTGGCTGCAGTGCACACCTTTACGAGCACATTGCTTGCTTGATTGGTAGAAAAATTGCTCATATGCGATTGTCTGTTTGATTGCTTGCCTCTTTCCGTGGCATAGCTGACTGACTGGTTTGGCCGGTTGGTTAGCTGGTTGGATCGCTGTTTGGTTGGTTGGTTGACTCAGTGTTGGTTGTTTATTTGCTCGCTGGCTTGTTTGGGTTTCATAGCGTTGTTGACTTGTCACATTTTCGCTTTTCGGCGCTAATGAATGCTGTAGTGAAGTGTATGTACGTTGCATACAACGTCAGCATAATTGCACAATCTACGGTTACAAAAATATACCCGCTTACTATAATAAAGTCGTATATCAATTGAGGTGTATATGGTTGTTATTGTTATTCAATTGTATCGCTTTAGGTATTGTAAAATATATACAGTCGTGTGCACAATAATAGCAGTATGGCAACGCTATAACCAAATTATGGTATTTTTCTTCGATAAAATATTATAATAAACCAAATTCCAATTTATAGTGTTATGCTTTTGCTAATATTCAATTATTTATTATAAAACTTCTTTTTTAAGAACCGATACGATACCGATATTTTCAGTCTAATTTTTTTTGTTTGAAATTTTAACTTTTCAATAGACCATAACATGGCTTCAACGCCATTGACTTGAGACCACTTTCTTCTTTTCTCTTTGACACATTATTTTGTGTGTTTCGCATATTTTTCCGGTTGTAGTAGCCAGTATAAGGGCCTCATTTCATATGATATATAGAACAACAACATTAGATGTTCTAATGTATATTCTATGTATAAAGCATATTTGATTTATCAAATACTGACTCAATTTCACTTTGTATAACGAACTTCACGTTGAATCAATATCCATCATACACTACGTGTGTATTCACATTTGTCCATAATACTATATTTTGTTCCGTTTCGAAGTCAGCCGGTTGGCCAATATTTACAATATCGACAATATTAAGCGAAAACGGTCGTGGTCGAAGGCCGGTGAATCGTCCCAAACAGTGGCCTAGCCGGGATTGACGGCCTGAAAGATTTTGCTGTGTGTTTGGGGAAACTGAATTCTACCATCTACTGCGTACAACTGGACCGCTTGAAGTAGGCGATCGACCAGAAGCGTCCAGAATTGGCCTAAAGGAAGGGTGTAGTGTTCCACCAGGGCATCGCCAGACCACACACTTCGTTGATGACTCGTCAGAAGCTACGGTACCTTGGATGGGAGGTTTTATCGCATCCACCATATAGTCCGGACTTAGCGCCAAGTGATTACCGCCAGTTCCTGTCCATGGCGAATACCCTTGTTGGTGTAAAGTTGAACTAAAAAGATGCTTGTGAAAAGTGGCTGTCCGAGTTCTTCGCAAATAAGGAGGGGTGGTTTCTACGAGGGGGGTATTATAAAGTTGCCGTCTAGATGGAAACAGATTATCGAACGATACGGGGCATATTTGAACTAAATCCGATTAAAGATAAAGAGCCAAAAAGCGGAAAACGGATATTTGCGTAACAATACTATATTTTGTTCCGTTTCGAAGTAAGGCGGTTGTAAATTGATCCAAATTAATCTGGCTTGGCTAGTGCCATTTTATTGTCATAATAATCTTGAAACTATGCTGAGCAGTCATAATATTGTAATTTCACAAATTACTATTTCTCCGTTTTTTTTAGTTTCTCTGGTTACTAGTTTCTGAAAAATGTACTATATATTTTATTTATTGCTGATCAAACTGTTCATTAATAACTAAATCAACCAAAAGGTTTAAACGTTGAATTTTTTCCCACAGAGTCGAGGCAAGCTTGTCTTCGCTGAGTAATTTGCAGACTTGAGTTGTCTAAACTAAATGACAAACATTAAGACTCCAAGAGAAAAAATGACGATTATTGGGAAGAGAAGATAATTGGTAAAATATGACAACATTATATAACAAATTTAGAATAACTCTCTAAATATATATTATATTAGTAAAGTCGACCACTTCCAAGTAGAAAATTATTTACATATTAAGACGATCGCATTTTGCATACTTACACCGTTATGTAATTAGACCGCGCTCATGCAAAACTCGTACGAGTAACTAGCAACTATTCATTTATTTATTTCATTTCTCCGAAAAGAGCGCATGTAAAATTCATTGCATACTCACGGGCGGCGACATTTCATTGTAAATACGCTGACACCAATTGCTACTTGTCGCCATCTAAACGGTTTCTTATTGTTTTTTATTTATTTACCTTTTTTTTCAGTGATGGGTCAAGTTACACACTCACCTTCGCCTGCCAGAGCCGATGTCACGACGATAGCCGCAGTTTAACGGGTTCGCCGTTACCGATGATTTTGTTGCAAATTGGTCATTGCTGCACGTTGCACACATTATTGGTTGCCCGTTAACGCGTTGCAAGCGTTCATTGCACTTTGGCTTTGTTGCACACGCCACGCTTCGCCGTTTGTGTGGCACGTAATTTGTGTTAGCCTACATTTCGATTCTGAGAACTGAGTGAGTACCAAACGATTCGTTTAAAATTTTTGGGTTATATGTATGTGTGTGTGTGTTTGAAAAAGTATTTTCTTTACAAATCGATTGACAGTACAAATTATTTCCTAATGTGAGTTAAATTGAGAACAGGGCCAAACGACTTGTGTAAATTTTTTTTTTGGTAGTTCTACTTTGTCATTAGGGTGGACCGTTTACTCTTGCATTTTTGTAGTTTTCAGATATATATAAAAATTGAACTAAACTGATAATTTTATATGTTATGTACAATATTTTCTTATAAAATTTACCCTAATAATTTAGAGTTGATAAACATGGCTTTATACCATGTAATTAACGTGATATTTTTCTCACTTATCACCTATTTCAATAGCATGGTAAATATTTTCTAATTATTTTCTTTATAATGAAAATTTGTGTAAAGATAACCATCCCACCTCGATTTGCTCTATTTCATACTTAGAAAAATTTTAGGTTTTGTAACCATATATAGCGTATTTTTCTTATTAATTATAATCCTCAGAATATAAAGCCACCTCGATTTTTGTAGTATGTATTACCCAGATTCATCTACTTGCCTGCATTCATTTCATTTTCATTCATCCATCATTGACTTCTTCAACTTCTTTACAGTTTTATACATCCAGCAGTCCACATATATTCGATAATGTTCATATCAGGTGACAATAGTGGCAATGTGAACTCGAGAATATGAAGACCATCCGTGGTCAATACTCCCCATAATATTCTCCCTACTTCTTTGATACATATTTAGCGATCAATTTTAGTTTCTCTTTGTGTAGCTCAATATTTGATTTTCGCCTGATATAAGACATACCGCCTGAACCAAATATGTAAAATTTTGACTCGTATGAAAAAACAATATATTATAGTAATAAGAATTCAATTGCGAACATATTCATTGGTGATAGCAAGTTAACTTACTCGTTTTTCATGCTAATGAATTATTTCATTGGGTTGACTCGACCATTAAAAAGTCATGATAGCAAAGTACTCCTCGGAAAATATTTTCGCCACTGCGTTACTTCCTTAAGGGGTTTTGTCGCGTAAAAATGGCCTATTTTCAATTTTATTTTCTATGTAAAAAATTATATATTTAATTCAAACTTTCAAACTATTTAAAGAATAATTTCTGAAATTTTCAAACAAAAAAAATTAAAACTCCGGAAATGACGTCTCAATTTGTGTCCGTGTTGTCAGCATAACTCCTGACAGGATCATCCAAAATTAATAAAACAAAAATATGTGTTTTAGGTAAGACCATAAACTCGTGCTTGAACGAAAGAAAGGCAAATAAGTGAAAATTGGAATTTTGACAGACATTTTTCAAAAAAAAATAAAAGTGTCGGTCAAATTTGCTTGACATTTTGTTTTTTTTTTAAATAGTTGTAATTGAAAAAAATGCTTCGTTCAAGCACGAGTAAATTGTATCTCGAACACCTGTGCAAAATTTCATCAAGATCGGTTGAGTAGCTTTCAAGAACATTTAACAACCGACTTTGAAAACACGGTTCCGAGAAAAACGCGTTTAAAGTTTGAATTAACAATAATACCTGACTTGGAGCGCACAGCTCCCAAAGGCAATATCTCCGAAACTATTATTCGGATCGACTTGAAAATTTAGGATAATATTCTTGAGATGTTGTAGAAATTAATAAGCCAAAAAACAAAAAATCGATTTTTTGAACCCACGAAACCCATAATTCATGTTATAGTTTTTGTTTTGGAACATAGCTTCGGATTTTCTTAAATTTTTTAACAACTCTATCAGTTTAATTATACTACGTTTTGTTCTAGAGGTACTCTACTTCATACAATGTATAAACATTTGTACATATAAAACTTCAAACTGTTTGCAAATGGTTTAATGTGTACCCATTGTATAGGCTCTAAGCTGACGTGTGAATCGTTATTCTCGTTAACTACTAATTATTTATAGATAGATACATACATATGTGTTGAACATAGAAGTAAAACAGCGGCTTAGAAATTTTTGAATGTTGCATACTTTCAGGATACGTAATACAACAGTGGCTTCGTCTTTATGGTTTCATGTGAGTCATCAACAGTTGAGTCATCAATATGTGACATAAGATTGGTTGTCACTTATTGCAGCACTACAAAGCTGTTCAAGATGAAGAGTTTAAGCGCTGAAAGAAAGGTAAGTAATCACCTACCTATCAAAACAAAATTCTTAAACTTTAGAATTTTTATTCTAACATCCCTATTGTGTATGGCTAACATCTACTAATCACAGGCTATAATTTACTGTTTAAGACTTACTAATATCGCTTGTAAAAACAAACTGATTTGTTTCCGAGTATGGTCCAGTTGAATAACTTTGAAGAAAATATGTTTATTATATTTTTAATTTATTTACTATCGTTGCAAATCAGAAAATTTTCTAAAATTTGTCCTCAAAAAATCGTTGTTCTCTCAACATTTTATTGAAAACTAATTAACAAATAATATTTAGTGGTTTTATTTTTTTTGTTTTAACGTATTTAATGTCTGTATTGATATTAATATTCTTTAAATAACAATTATAATTGTAACAATTGGGTCTGCATACTTTATGAATGAAGAATTTTTGAGGACTTTAAATATTTCCATAAATAATTAAAATGCATTTAAGGCACAGTAATCAAGTAATATACATACAGACGTATAAATTAATTTAAATCTAATAAACATAACAATTCATATATTAATGAACAATTTCTTTTTTTTTTGTTAATTTTTAGAATTCTTACATTCATTGGAGCTGAGAATTACTTTAAACAACGCTGTCAAAAACGTAAACGTGTTATCTGCGATGCAATGAGATCAACCACCATACACAATAAACAATCCTATTAACCATGGCGAGTAAAACATCATATATGCACCAGTCGGTTTACATAAAGTTAATAGAAAGCGCAGTCACACCATATACAGCTTTTTAACCTTTGAATTTTGGGATGCATAAATCGTTAAATAACAATAATATTAATATTGAGTACAGGTTTGACATAATATAACACCGAAAAGTAAAAAAAAAAATAAGCGAATTTGTCAAACTATATTTCTCACTTTATTTATATGATCAAATTATCTTTTCTGTTTTTTTTTTTTATTCACCAATATAATGAATCTTAAATTTCTATAAGCCCTGCATTTGTCAAACAAACTTAAGGCGCCTGAAAAAATAGAAGGCTAAACAACTAGCAGTTGGATAAACGCCAATAATGATTTTATCCCAAGGATCGTAAAGAACTTGTAAAAGAATTCTAGTAGATGATCTCCTTAGAAAAATAATAGTTAAACGAAGTTTGAAAAATAAAAATTAATTTATTTAATAATAATTAATATTATATTATTCTGATCGATTAAAAAATACATTACTTCCCAATAAAATAAAGAAAAAATCAACAAATAAATATGTGTAAAGAATAAAATAAATTCGTCTTTTAATACCAATATATTTAGATTTATTTTCTAAAAAAATATATATTTTTTTAACCACGTAGCGTAAGTATTTTTTAATCATTGTATATTTACATTTCAAATCTCTGAAAATGTACACTGTGCAGAGAATGAGAAAGATCGCGTGAGCATGTGCAAAGAAATCACAGCTGTCATACAGTCAAACTACATGCTGCTACCAAGCAACAGGCGAACATAAGCAGCAGAAGTGAACTGCATGCCTGCAAATATGCAAGAACAACAACGTTATTGCTCTCGTTTGCTTTGCGAATTCCAATTGTCTTTTCTTATGCATGCCGAACGATGCTGCGTGTGCAATTCGTAACGACGCAGCGAAAATAACAACACACCTGTTTGTTAGGTAGGAACAAATGGAAATATGAAATGGAAAGGAATGTGTACGGGATCTCAATGGAAATTACATGTTTGCAGCGCTCATTATGACTGTGGGTGAGTGGAAATGTGACAAATTTCTAGGACGACGAAGGAAGATCAAATTTTGGTTTCACTATTGGACAACACATGGATATACAGATCATTAACACAAATTATTAAAAATCCACAAAAATAGCATTTTAAGGAATGAATTACAAAAATAAAGAAAGAAATAAAGCTGCTGTTGAATTGTTAATGTTTTCTATTGCTCTGATCGCCTGGTCGTGTACTGATGCTTTTGATATAAAAAGATCGAGACATGTGAGCAGTTGCCAATTTTCTTGGACGACGGAGCAAGGAGGAAATTTAATTTTCGCTATTGGACAACACGTGGATAATCAGTACTTTACCACAACTTATTAAAATCAACTATAATTTATCAAGAAAAATAAAATAAAGAACGAAATAAAACTGCTGTTGATTTGTTCATTTTTTCTATTAACCTGATCGCCTGTTTAGTCAATTGAAGAGAAATAATAAATTATTATATTTTATGTATTAGGCGCACAGATTCATGAAGACGAAAATTAATACAATTATTATGCTTTATTAAGTCCCTATATATGATCTCCTAGTAAGAATTTATGTTTACCTGCTCCAGGACATGCTAAAAGGTAAGTAACCCGAAGAATAGGAGAACATAAAACATGAAGGTAAATTTCTATAGAGCATATGTTAGGTGATCCATCTTAAGAAGCATAAAATCATTCAGAAATTTATATTCTATAATTTTCTGGACGCCTATTAAATTGGTAAATGTCGCAAAATCTTTACACGAAGAAAATCCGGCGCTAAGAAAGTGGTAGAAATAATATTATTTATATATTTTATTTTATATTTTATCTTTTTTATTTTATGTTTTATATTTAATATATAATATTTTTATAATTTAAGTGCATGTTAAAATATAAATCATATCCTAAATTATATCCTATTAATAAATCGAATTAATTCAGGAAGCAGAAATGATTTTTACTCATTTACACCAAATATGTATTTTTTGTTAAAATCGCAACATACCGTCTATATTCATGTTCGTTCACCTTCTGGGTTGCCATGAATTTCTTCTTCTTCTGTTTGCGAAATGGTAGCAAAATTGCCTTAGCACATCGAGCTGCTGTGTAACAGGCGATCAGAATAGGCAGCAAGCAACTTTCTATGCACCCAACTCCCAGTGGTTGTTGTTGTCACTCAACAAATATCTGTGTGCAAAACAAATGTGCTTAATACAACAACTGCGAAATGTATGCGCACAGCAAAAACTACACATTAGAGAAGCAGAGGAATATGAAACACATAGGCATTGTTGTTGACATTCCTTTATTCCAATGCATGAGCAACAAATGTGCTTAGTACAACAGAGGTTCTTTCGACTAAAGGGAGGACAACTACAAAGTGCATGCAAAATTCGGACCTTATATTTGTTGCTACTTTTTTAAAAATGCATGCGCGTCACTGTCAGCTGCCTATGCCTTGCTGCTTTTTCTGGGCGCCTGGTAGCCTGGTGCCGAATTTGTATGGGGAGAATGGCATATTTTGCATTTTGGTTTTGTTTGTTGTTATTTTTGTTTTATTTCTTATAGGTTTTCGTTTACTAGTTGGTCGCTCATGTGAACAGGCGCCCAGAAAATAAAGCAAGCAATCTTGGTGACGAGATCATATGGGCATTGTTGGTGGCATTCCTTTAGTTTCTTGGTGACGAGATCATGAGGGCATTGTTGTTAATATCAGTGTTTTCCAAGGAATGTGCTTGGAGCAACAACTGCGACAGGTGTTTTTTGGGAAACAACAAAATGTGAGGAATGCATGGGACATATGTTTGTTGCTACCTTTATGAGAATACATACGCGTCACTGCCTGCTGTGTATGCCTTGCTGCTTTCTCTGGGCGCCTGGTAGCCTGGTGCCGAGTTTGTATGGGGAGAATCGCATATTTTGCATTTTGGTTTTGTTTGTTGTTATTTTTGTTTTATTTCTTATGGGTTTTCGTCTACTAGTTGGTCGCTCATGTGAACAGACGCCCAGAAAATAAAGCAAGCAATTGTTTTTGTGTCGAGATCATATGGGTATTGTTGTTGACATTCCTTTAATTTCTTGGTGACCAGATCATAAGGGCATTGTTGGTGGCATTCCTTTAGTTTATTGTTGACGAGATCATGAGGGCATTGTTGGTGGCATCAGTGTTTTCCAAGGAATGTGCTTGGAGCAACAACTGCAACAGGTGTTTTTGGGGAAGCAACAAAATGTGAGGAATGCATGGGACATATATTGTTGCCTTTATTAGATTACATACGCGTCACTGCTTGCTGTGTATGCCTTGCTGCCTTTTCTGTTCGCCTGGTAATTTGCTGAGGAATTGATAGAATTTTTCGTTATTCTTTGTCAAGGTTACATGAGAGCTGCTTTAAATTTTCTATCATGACACAAAAAAGTAGCATGAGACAAAAATTATTATTGCGAATTTTCATTAAAATTATTATATAATAAATATTAATAAAATATGATTTTCTATATATTTTTCTGGTTATCTATTTAAGTTATTTTAGTTATAATTTATTTATTTTATTTTTTATATAAAATATATATTTATTTATTTTATTTTTATTTTAATTTTTTCTATTTTATATTTTAAATTTTTTATTTTATAATTTAATTTTTTTATTTTATATTTTAATTTTTTTTATTTAGTATTTAATAATTTTTATAATTCAAGAGCATGTTAAAAAAAAATATATCCTAATAATAAATCGAACTAACTCAGAAACGTAATTTTAGTTAGAAGCGTACCGTCTAAATTCATGTTCGTTCACCTGCTGGGTTGCCATGAATCTCTTCTTCTTCTGTTTGCGAAATGGTAGCAAAATTGCCTTAGCACATCGAGTTGCTGTGTAACAGGCGATCAGAATAGGCAGCAAGCAACTTTCTATGCACCCAACTCCCAGTGGTTGTTGTTGTCACTCAACAAATTTCTGTGTGCAAAACAAATGTACTTAATACAACAACTACGAAATGTATGCGCACAGCAAAAACTACACATTAGAGAAGCAGAGGAATAAGAAACACATAGGCATTGTTGTTGACATTCCTTTATTCCAATGCATGAGCAACAAATGTGCTTAGTACAACAACAGAGGTTCTTTCGACTAAAGGGAGGACAACTACAAAGTGCATGCAAAATTCGGACCTTATATTTGTTGCTACCTTCATGAGAATGCATACGCGTCACTGCCTGCAGTGTATGCCTTGCTGCTTTTTCTGGGTGCCTAGTAGCCTGGTGCCGAGTTTGTATGGGGAGAATGGCATATTTTGCATTTTGGTTTTGTTTGTTGTTATTTTTGTTTTATTTCTTATAGGTTTTCGTTTACTAGTTGGTCGCTCATGTGAACAGGCGCCCAGAAAATAAAGCAAGCAATTGTTTTTGTGACGAGATCCTATGGGCATTGTTGGTGGTATTCCTTTAGTTTATTGGTGACGAGATCATATGGGCATTGTTGGTGGCATTCCTTTAGTTTGTTGGTGACGAGATCATGAGGGCATTGTTGTTGACATCAGTGTTTTCCAAGGAATGTGCTTGGAGCAACAACTGCGACAGGTGTTTTTGGGGAAGCAACAAAATGTGAGGAATGCATGGGACATATATTTGTTGCCACCTTTATTAGATTACATACGCGTCACTGCTTGCTGTGTATGCCTTGCTGCTTTCTCTGGGCGCCTGGTAGCCTGGTGCCGAGTTTGTATGGGGAGAATGGCATATTTTGCATTTTGGTTTTGTTTGTTGTTATTTTTGTTTTATTTCTTTAGGTTTTCGTTTACTAGTTGGTCGCTCATGTGAACAGGCGCCCAGAAAATAAAGCAAGCAATTGTTTTTGTGACGAGATCCTATGGGCATTGTTGGTGGCATTCCTCTAGTTTCTTGGTGACGAGATCATATGGGCATTGTTGGTGGCATTCCTCTAGTTTCTTGGTGACGAGATCATATGGGCATTGTTGTTGACATTCCTTTAGTTTCTTGGTGATCAGATCATATGGGCATTGTTGTTGCAGAGATCATAAGGGCATTGTTGTTGACATTCCTCTAGTTTCTTGGTGACGAGATCATATGGGCATTGTTGGTGGCATTCCTTTAGTTTATTGTTGACGAGATCATGAGGGCATTGTTGGTGGCATCAGTGTTTTCCAAGCAATGTGCTTGAAGCAACAACTGCAACTGGTGTTTTTGGGGAAGCAACAAAATGTGAGGAATGCATGGGACATATATTTGTTGCTACCTTTATTAGATTACATACGCGTCACTGCTTGCTATGTATGCCTTGCTGCCTTTTCTGTTCGCCTGGTAATTTGCTGAGGAATTGATAGAATTTTTCGTTATTCTTTGTCAAGGTTGCATGAGAGCTGCTTTAAATTTTCTATCATGACACAAAAAAGTAGCATGAGACAAAAATTATTATTGAGAATTTTGATTGAAATTATTAAATAATAAATATTAATAAATAAAATATGATTTTCTATATATTTTTCTGATTATCTATTTAAGTTATTTTAGTTATAATTTATTTATTTTATTTTTAATATAAAATATATATTAATTTATTTTATTTTATATTTTAATTTTTTATTTTATAATTTAATTTTTTTTATTTTATATTTTATTTTTTTATTTTATAATTTAATTTTTTTATTTAGTATTTAAATATTTTTATAATTCAAGTGCATGTTAAAAAAAAATATATGCTAATAATAAATCGAACTAATTCAGAAACGTAATTTTAGTTATAAGCGTACCGTCTATGTTCATGTTCGTTCACCTGCTGGGTTGCCATGAATCTCTTCTTCTTCTGTTTGCGAAATGGTAGCAAAATTGCCTTAGCACATCGAGTTGCTGTGTAACAGGGGATCAGAATAGGCAGCAAGCAACTTTCTGTGCACCCAACTCCCAGTGGTTGTTGTTGTCACTCAACAAATATCTGTGTGCAAAACAAATGTGCTTAATACAACAACTGCGAAATGTATGCGCACAGCAAAAACTACACATTAGAGAAGCAGAGGAATATGAAACACATAGGCATTGTTGTTGACATTCCTTTATTCCAATGCATGAGCAACAAATGTGCTTAGTACAACAACAGAGGTTCTTTCGACTAAAGGGAGGACAACTACAAAGTGCATGCAAAATTCGGACCTTATATTTGTTGCTACTTTTTTAAAAATGCATGCGCGTCACTGTCAGCTGCCTATGTCTTGCTGCTTTATCTGGGCGCCTGGTAGCCTGGTGCCGAATTTGTATGGGGACAATGGCATATTTTGCATTTTGGTTTTGTTTGCTGTTATTTTTGTTTTATTTCTTATGGGTTTTCGTTTACTAGTTGGTCGCTCATGTCAACAGGCGCCCAGAAAATAAAGCAAGCAATTGTTTTTGTGACGAGATCCTATGGGCATTGTTGGTGGTATTCCTTTAGTTTATTGGTGACGAGATCATATGGGCATTGTTGTTGACATTCCTTTGGTTTCTTGGTGATCAGATCATATGGGCATTGTTGTTGCAGAGATCATAAGGGCATTGTTGGTGGCATTCCTTTAGTTTATTGGTGACGAGATCATATGGGCATTGTTGTTGACATTCCTTTAGTTTCTTGGTGACGAGATCATGAGGGCATTGTTGTTGACATCAGTGTTTTCCAAGGAATGTGCTTGGAGCAACAACTGCGACAGGTGTTTTTGGGGAAGCAACAAAATGTGAGGAATGCATGGGACATATGTTTGTTGCTACCTTTATGAGAATGCAGACGCGTCACTGCCTGCTGTGTATGCCTTGCTGCTTTTTCTGGGTGCCGAATTTGTATGGGGAGAATGGCATATTTTGCATTTTGGTTTTGTTTGTTGTTATTTTTGTTTTATTTCTTATGGGTTTTCGTTTACTAGTTGGTCGATCATGTGAACAGACGCCCAGAAAATAAAGCAAGCAATTCGGACCTTATATTTGTTGCTACTTTTTTAAAAATGCATACGCGTCACTGTCAGCTGCCTATGTCTTGCTGCTTTATCTGGGTGCCTGGTAGCCTGGTGCCGAGTTTGTATGGGGAGAATGGCATATTTTGCATTTTGGTTTTGTTTGTTGTTATTTTTGTTTTATTTCTTATAGGTTTTCGTTTACTAGTTGGTCGCTCATGTGAACAGGCGCCCAGAAAATAAAGCAAGCAATTGTTTTTTTGACGAGATCATAAGGGCATTGTTGGTGGCATTCCTTTAGTTTATTGGTGACGAGATCATATGGGCATTGTTGTTGACATTCCTTTAGTTTCTTGGTGACGAGATCATGAGGGCATTGTTGTTGACATCAGTGTTTTCCAAGGAATGTGCTTGGAGCAACAACTGCGACAGGTGTTTTTGGGGAAGCAACAAAATGTGAGGAATGCATGGGACATATATTTGTTGCTACCTTTATTAGATTACATACGCGTCACTGCTTGCTATGTATGCCTTGCTGCCTTTTCTGTTCGCCTGGTAATTTGCTGAGGAATTGATAGAATTTTTCGTTATTCTTTGTCAAGGTTGCATGAGAGCTGCTTTAAATTTTCTATCATGACACAAAAAAGTAGCATGAGACAAAAATTATTATTGAGAATTTTGATTGAAATTATTAAATAATAAATATTAATAAATAAAATATGATTTTCTATATATTTTTCTGATTATCTATTTAAGTTATTTTAGTTATAATTTATTTATTTTATTTTTAATATAAAATATATATTAATTTATTTTATTTTATATTTTAATTTTTTCTATTTTATATTTTAAATTTTTTATTTTATAATTACATTTTTTTTATTTTATATTTTAATTTTTTATATTCTATTACTTAATTTTTCTTACTTTATATTTTACTTTTTTTATTTTCTATTTTATATTTTAATTTTTTATTTAATATTTAAATATTTTTATTTAATATACTAATTTTTTTATTTTATAATTCAATATTTTCTATTTTATATTTAAATTTTTTTATTTAATATACTCGTTTTTTATTTTTTATTTTAATTTTTTTATTTTATAATTTAATTTTTTTATTTTATAATTAATTTTTTTTTTATTTTATAATTAATTTTTTTTTTATTTTACAATTAATTTTTTTTTATTTAATAATTAAATATTTTTATTTTTCATTTTAATTTTTTTTATTTTATTTTTTTATTTTATAATTTAATTTTTTATTTAATATTTAAATATTTTTATTTAATATACTAATTTTTTTATTTTATAATTTAATCTCTTTTATTTTATTTTTTAAATTTTTGTATTTTATAATTTAATTTTTTCTATTTTATATTTTAATTTTTTTATTTAATATTTAAATATTTTTATTTAATATACTAATTTTTTTTTATTTTATATTTTATTTTTTTATTTTATAATTTAATCTTTTTTATTTTATATTTTAAATTTTTTATTTTATAATTCAATTTTTTCTATTTTATATTTTAATTTTTTTATTTAATATATTCGATTTTTAATTTTTAATTTTAATTTTTTTATTTTATAATTAAATTTTTTTTTTATAATTAATTTTTTTTTATTTTATATTTTTTTTTTTTTTTTTTATTAACCCAAACGATTACCCTCCTCCCGCCCAACCGACGCGTGGGGCGCAGTCCGCATACGAGCGGAATTTGCCGAGTCTAGAAAGGCAAGAGATTTTTAAGCGTCCGGTTCTCAAACTGCTCAGCTACAGAAAGAAACATTTCAACAGCTGAGATTTAAAAATTTATAAAAGCAAAAAGTTAAAAATTTCTGAATATTATTTATTAAGAGAAGACAAAATAGTTTTTTTGATGCTAAATATTGAGTCAGATGGATCAAATGTGCTGGAATGCGAATTAAAATCATGACATATTCGGCAGAATGGTTCATTTAACTCAAAATTTGTTCTAGAAGATTTTAGAAATAATGGTCTAAACTGCCTGGATGAACGCAATGGGACATTAAACTTAATATCAGACAAAAGGAATGAACTACAAACTAAACCATTCAGAAGTTTTACTAGAAAAATTATACCTAGCATTTCTCTGCGACTAGTGAGTGTGGGAAGATTTATAAGTTTTAAACGACTAGTATACGGGGGAAGATTCAATCTTGAATCCCAATGTAAGTGGCCTAAAGCAAAAAGTAAAAATTGTTTTTGAACGGACTCAAGCTTATCAGAATGGGATTGATAGCTAGGATTCCATACCACAGAACCATACTCCAATATAGGCCTTACCAATGTTGTAAAAAGAATTTTAGTAATATACGGATCACTAAATTCTTTAGACCAACGTTTAACAAAGCTAAGAGCACCTTTAGCTTTTAAGACAATTGAATTTACATGAGAATTAAAATTTAGTTTAGGGTCCATATTAACTCCTAAATCAACAAAGCTAAAAACTTGCTCTAAACTGAAGTTATTTATTACATAGGGGGAAAGATCAACAGTTCTACGGGAAAAGCACATCGTTTTACATTTTTTAAGATTCAGTGGCATATCATTTTTGTGACACCAAGTAACTAAATTATTTAAATCCGATTGCAACTCAGTCCTTTCGTTATGAGAAGTATATGATTTAAAAAGTTTTACATCATCCGCATATAATAAAATTTCTGAAAACTTAATTACTGAAGGTATATCATTGATGAACAACAAGAACAGAATCGGGCCGAGATGACTACCCTGTGGAACCCCTGAAGTGACACTAATTGAATCGGATAAAGTATTATTAAATAAAACTTGTTGTTTTCTGTTAGTAAGATATGAGGATACCCATTCAAGAAGTCTTGGTTGAAAACCAAGAAGATTCAGTTTTTGCAAAAGAATTGAGTGGTTTACTCTATCGAATGCTTTACTAAAGTCTGTATATATAACATCAGTATTCTTATTATCCCTAAAACCCATTGACACATGGTTTACAAATTCAAGCAAGTTAGTTACTGTAGATTTCCCTTTACAAAATCCATGCTGAGAGAATGAAATTAAAGGAGAGATTAAGAAAGTTATTTGGTCAGTGACAATAGCTTCAAAAAGTTTGGGTATAGCTGACATTTTAGCTATCCCCCTATAGTTCTCAACAGATGATCTAACTCCACTTTTATGCAAAGATAATATAAAAGAGTTTTTCCACATTGACGGAAAAATACCTTGTTTAAGAGATAGGTTAAAAAGCTTAGTTAAGGGCAGATAGATATATTTTGCGCAATTTTTAAGAAAGCTTGAGGGAATCATATCAGGGCCATATTTAAACGAATCTTTTAACGTAACTAAATAATTTAAGACATCTGTTTCAGAAATAATTGGTGTATTAATTACAGTACTCGGACATAACACTTGATGATATGGCACATTCATAGGGTAGTTTGAACAATAATTGGATTTGAAGAATTCTGCAAACATATTAGAAATAATATAATTGTCACATGACATTGTTGATTTATATTTCATCGCGGACGGAAAATTTGAAATCCTGCGTTTGGAGTTAACGAAACCATAAAACAATTTCGGATTACGAATAATATTATTTTTTACTTTGATTATGTAGTTTTTATAACATTTTTTGTTAAGTTCCTCAAACTGACGACGCAATTTAGAATATTTTAAATAGTCAACAAGAGCTCCAGTTCTTTTATAAAGTTTAAAAGCACGAGCTTTTTTATTTTTTAATTTACATAGCTCATTCGAATACCACAAATTTGAACTTTTTCTTTTGATAATAAAACATTTCGGAACAAATCTTTCAAAAATATTAAAAATTGTTTCATTAAAATGTGATACATTTAATTCAATATTACCACTATAATCAGGCCAAGTCAATTTAGAAAGTTCACAATTAATCTTTTTGAAGTTAGCTTTCGCAAAGTTGAACCGAGAACAAAGGTCCTGTTTGTTGCATACAAGTAATTCGTCTATGATTTCGATTAATTTTTTATTTAATATTTAAATATTTTTATTTAATATACTAATTTTTTTTTATTTTATATTTTATTTTTTTATTTTATAATTTAATCTTTTTTATTTTATATTTTAAATTTTTTATTTTATAATTCAATTTTTTCTATTTTATATTTTAATTTTTTTATTTAATATATTCGATTTTTAATTTTTAATTTTAATTTTTTTATTTTATAATTAAATTTTTTTTTTATAATTAATTTTTTTTTATTTTATAATTAATTTTTTTTTATTTTATAATTAATTTTTTTTTATTTTATAATTAAATTTTTTTATTTTATATTTTAATTTTTTTATTTAGTATTTAAATATTTTTATAATTCAAGAGCATGTTAAAAAAAATATATCCTAATAATAAATCGAACTAACTCAGAAACGTAATTTTAGTTAGAAGCGTACCGTCTATATTCATGTTCGTTCACCTGCTGGGTTGCCATGAATCTCTTCTTCTTCTGTTTGCGAAATGGTAGCAAAATTGCCTTAGCACATCGAGTTGCTGTGTAACAGGGGATCAGAATAGGCAGCAAGCAACTTTCTGTGCACCCAACTCCCAGTGGTTGTTGTTGTCACTCAACAAATATCTGTGCGCAAAACAAATGTGCTTAATACAACAACTGCGAAATGTATGCGCACAGCAAAAACTACACATTAGAGAAGCAGAGGAATATGAAACACATAGGCATTGTTGTTGACATTCCTTTATTCCAATGCATGAGCAACAAATGTGCTTAGTACAACAGAGGTTCTTTCGACTAAAGGGAGGACAACTACAAAGTGCATGCAAAATTCGGACCTTATATTTGTTGCTACCTTCATGAGAATGCATACGCGTCACTGCCTGCAGTGTATGCCTTGCTGCTTTTTCTGGGTGCCTGGTAGCCTGGTGCCGAGTTTGTATGGGGAGAATGGCATATTTTGCATTTTGGTTTTGTTTGTTGTTATTTTTGTTTTATTTCTTATAGGTTTTCGTTTACTAGTTGGTCGCTCATGTGAACAGGCGCCCAGAAAATAAAGCAAGCAATTGTTTTTGTGACGAGATCCTATGGGCATTGTTGGTGGTATTCCTTTAGTTTATTGGTGACGAGATCATATGGGCATTGTTGTTGACATTCCTTTGGTTTCTTGGTGATCAGATCATATGGGCATTGTTGGTGGCATTCCTTTAGTTTATTGGTGACGAGATCATATGGGCATTGTTGTTGACATTCCTTTAGTTTCTTGGTGACGAGATCATGAGGGCATTGTTGTTGACATCAGTGTTTTTCAAGGAATGTGCTTGAAGCAACAACTGCGACAGGTGTTTTTGGGGAAGCAACAAAATGTGAGGAATGCATGGGACATATATTTGTTGCTACCTTTATTAGATTACATACGCGTCACTGCTTGCTGTGTATGCCTTGCTGCCTTTTCTGTTCGCCTGGTAATTTGCTGAGGAATTGATAGAATTTTTCGTTATTCTTTGTCAAGGTTACATGAGAGCTGCTTTAAATTTTCTATCATGACACAAAAAAGTAGCATGAGACAAAAATTATTATTGCGAATTTTCATTAAAATTATTATATAATAAATATTAATAAAATATGATTTTCTATATATTTTTCTGGTTATCTATTTAAGTTATTTTAGTTATAATTTATTTATTTTATTTTTTATATAAAATATATATTTATTTATTTTATTTTTTATTTTATAATTAAATTTTTTTTATTTTATATTTTAATTTTTTATTTTATAATTCAATTTTTTTTATTTAAAATTTAAATTTTTTTATTTAATAATTTAATTTTTTTTATTTTATATTTTAATTTTTTTTATTTTATATTTTAAATTTTTTATTTTATAATTACATTTTTTTTATTTTATATTTTAATTTTTTATATTTTATTACTTAATTTTTCTTACTTTATATTTTACTTTTTTTTATTTTCTATCTTATATTTTAATTTTTTATTTTATAATTCAATTTTTTTTATTTAAAATTTAAATTTTTTTATTTAATATATTAATTTTTTTATTTAATAATTTAATTTTTTTTTATTTTATATTTTAATTTTTTTTATTTTATATTTTTTTTTTATTTTATATTTTAATTTTTTATATTTTATATTTTAATTTTTTTATTTAATATATTCGTTTTATTATTTTATATTTTAATTTTTTATTTAATATACTAATTTTTTTATTTTATATTTTAATTCTTTTATTTTATTTAATAATTTAATTTTTTTTATTTTATATTTTTTTGCATTTTATATTTAAAATTTTTTATTTTATATTTTAATTTTTTATTTAATATTTCAATTTTTTTATTTTATATTTTAAATTTTTTATTTCATAATTCAATTTTTTCTATTTTATATTTTAATTTTTTTATTTAATATATTCGTTTTTTATTTTTTATTTTAATTTTTTTATTTTATAATTTAATTTTTTTATTTTATAATTAAATTTTTTTTATTTTATAATTAAATTTTTTTTATTTTTCATTTTAATTTTTTTTATTTTATATTTTAATTTTTTTTATTTAGTATTTAATAATTTTTATAATTCAAGAGCATGTTAAAAAAAATATATCCTAATAATAAATCGAACTAACTCAGAAACGTAATTTTAGTTAGAAGCGTACCGTCTATGTTTATGTTCGTTCACCTGCTGGGTTGCCATGAATCTCTTCTTCTTCTGTTTGCGAAATGGTAGCAAAATTGCCTTAGCACATCGAGTTGCTGTGTAACAGGGGATCAGAATAGGCAGCAAGCAACTTTCTGTGCACCCAACTCCCAGTGGTTGTTGTTGTCACTCAACAAATTTCTGTGTGCAAAACAAATGTGCTTAATACAACAACTGCGAAATGTATGGGCACAGCAAAAACTACATATTAGAGAAGCAGAGGAATATTAAGCACATAGACATTGTTGTTGACATTCCTTTATTCCAATGCATGAGCAACAAATGTGCTTAGTACAACAACAGAGGTTTTTTCGACTAAACGGAGGACAACTACAAAGTGCATGCAAAATTCGGACCTAACATTTGTTGCTACCTTTGTGAGAATGCATATGCGTCACTGCTTGCTGTGTATGCCTTGCTGCTTTTTCTGGGTGCCTGGTAGCCTGGTGCCGAGTTTATATGGGGAGAATGGCATATTTTGCATTTTGGTTTTGTTTGTTGTTATTTTTGTTTTATTTCTTATGGGTTTTCGTCTACTAGTTGGTCGCTCATGTGAACAGGCGCCCAGAAAATAAAGCAAGCAATTGTTTTTGTGACGAGATCATATGGGCATTGTTGGTGGCATTCCTTTAATTTATTGGTGACGAGATCATATGGGCATTGTTGTTGACATTCCTTTAGTTTCTTGGTGACGAGATAATGAGGACATTGTTGGTGGCATCAGTGTTTTCCAAGGAATGTGCTTGGAGCAACAACTGCGACAGGTATTTTTAAGGAAGCAACAAAATGTGAGGAATGCATGGGACATATGTTTGTTGCTATCTTTATGGGAATGCATGCAAGTCACTACCAGCTGTCTATGGCTTGTTGCCTTTTCTGGGCGCCTAGTAATTTGCTGAGGAATTGACAGAAATTTTCGTTCTTCTCTGTCACTGAGTTTGCATGGGGAGCTACTTTAAGTTTTCTATCATGACACAAAAAAGTATCATGAGACAGAGAAGGTTACCTTATGACTGCGTTTACCTACTGCATATGCATGCGCGCCTGGTACTTCGTGGTACTGGCAACTGGTATTTTGCGAGAAATGCTTGTTTTTTATATTAATTATTATTTTTAATTATTAATAAATATTAACTATTAATAAAATACGATTTTCTATATTTTTTTGTTTATTTAAAATTACTTAATTAAAATTAATTATTAAATTATTTGTACTTTAATTAAATTATTTTAATTTTAATTTAATTATTTTTTTACAGATTTTTTTATATTTTTTCACCTCCTTACCTCCATGTATGCCATAATGATAACATTCCACATAAAAAAGTCTATTGCGATTTTTATATTTAAAAAAAATATTTATTCAAATTTCAAGAGATTCTTACAATTCACAATATGCGTGTGTGTGTGTATATAATATACATATATGCATGTATATATATATTTATGTATATGTTTACAGAACTTATACGACTTATAAGCAAATTGTTTTTATAATGAAAACATATTTTTCTTTTTCTTTTGCTAAATAATATATTAAATGTGTTTACATGTATAGCATGTATGTATGTATGCATGTAGATTTGTATGACAACCGAAGCGCAACACAAAAGGCACACACACACACATATATATGTATATACGCATGTACGTTGTAACTAAAATTACATTATAACTATTTACAAAATAAAAACGAAATTTATAGTTATTTTATATATTTTTTGAGATGCTCATTAATTGTAATAAGTTTAACTAGAGGATGGATGCATGGCGCACAACTGTGATTATATACATATGTATATATTGTATCTGCACTTGTGCCTTTTTGTTGTTTCAGTTGTTTTTGTGTACGCACACTTCACTCAAGCATCCTCAGGAGCGCTTCTCTTTCACATATTCATATATATATATTTAACTACATTTAATTAAGTAATTATTTAATTAAAATATTTTGTTTTTGCTTTCTTGTTTTTGTTGGTTTTTTCTCATATTTCATCTCGCTTGTTTTGTTGTTTTGTATAGTACTGCACTTACAAGTTATCTATATTTATGTAATTGTATATTATATATATATTTGTTTATAGCTAAGTATACTTAAGTAAATAGCAAACATTTCGCTGCATTTCGACGACTATTCAGTGTTGTTGTTGTTTTTGCTTTTTTGTTATTTGTTTGTTACTTTTTATGAAATTTGATATTAATAAATTTTCGAAATTTTTGTTTTGCGTATTTTTTGCAAGTTTTTGTCGCTCTTTCTGTGTGTGTGTGTGTGTGTGTGTGTGTGTGTGTGTGTGTGTGTGTGTGTGTGTTATTGTTTGAGTTAGTGTATTTATAAAGTAACTGCAGACATTTACAATATACATATACCAATATGTATGTAATTATTATTAATAATATTATTTACATTCAACTAACAGTTTGCAGTGTATGTGTGTGTGTGTGTTTGTGTCTGCGTGTGAGTGAGTGTAACAATACAACAAATTGCAGCTGGTATTTTAATATGCATTTACTTAGCAATTATGCCATTACCGCACATTTCACACACATTTTCGTTTCGTTTGTTGTTTGTGTTACACAATTTTACGCTTAAGCCTAGCTTATAGTTAAGTGCTTATGCAGTTTATTCATTTAGATTTGCTCACTTAAGTTATGGTATTAGAAAAAAAAAATACACTTAACTTAACATATTTGCGTTATTTGTTGTTTGTTGTTGTTCTACTGCTTCACTTTTCCACCTGGCCATTTGCTCATTATTATTAAATTTGCATATTTCAACTTACACTTACAGTTTTGCATTAATTTTTCACTTGTGTTTAACATATATGTATGTATATATAACGACACACTAACACTTTTCGTTGAAAGCGCATAACTTTAAAACAACTAATTTAGCACTAAAAGCAAATTTAACTAAGTTAATAAAATATTTAATGGAACAAACTTATTTTTGTGTTAAAAACAAACAAAAAATGATAGTAAATGCACTTTACACTTTGCAAACGGTACTTGTACTTGCAAAATTATTTAAACTTATTTAATATTCAAGTAATTTGTTGTAATTAATTTATGTGTGAGTAGTGCATAACTTATTTATGTTGCAATTTTTTATTATATTATTTTATTTTATTTTCTATAACACAAACAAAATAAACACTGTGTTGTTGTTGTTCTTGTTGTATGTAACACAAAAAAAAAATATTTTTATATTTTTGCAATTATTTTCAATAATTAATTTAAAGCATTTATTAAAGTACTGAGCATCAGCTGCGCCATGAAGTGCAGCAGCTGTGAAAAGTTGTGAAATTTGCATTGGAAAACTTTTGTAATAAAATTGTGGAATTAATTGAAATTATAAGAACATGAAAATGTGGCTAAACAGGTGAAATTTATAAAAAAATAAAAAGTATGTTCAATATAAATATAAAAAAAAAATAAGTAAAAATTAAAAACAAATAATAAAAATATTAGAAAAATACAAAAAAATAATAATTATTTAAAAAAATTATAATTCAAAAAATTTAGTGATGAATATTTAATATTAAAAAAAACAAGTATAAAAATATTTTATAAAAATAAAAATGAAATGAAATGAATTTGTTTTCAATAAATGTTTTTAAATTTTGAATTTTTTTTCAAACAAACAAAAATAAAATTATATAATAATTTTAATTTTATTAATAAAAATATTTTTTGTTCTGGAAAAATTTATTTTTTTTTTCAACAAACCATATTTTTGTTTTGAGAAAAATTAAGTTTTTTTAAATTTGTAAAATAAAATTTAATTTTTTCAAAAAAAAAATATTACAAAAATTATTTTATTTATTTTTTATTAGAAAAATTATTTTTTTATATATATATTAAATTTTTTTAATCTATAATAAACAAAAATAAAATTAATAATTTTTCTAATATTTTTTAAATAAATATTAAAAAAATAAAAAAAAATCACACACAAATTCATAAAAATAAAAATAAATATTTGAAAAAATGATATATTAATAAATAAATATTTAAAAAATCATAGTTATTTTATCATGAATATTAAATATTAAAAAATAATTAAAAAAAAAATAAATATATTAATTATTAAAAAAAAAATATAAAAATATTTTATAAAAAATAAAAAAAAATTAGAAAAATAAACAAATATTAAAAATAAAATAATTTAAAAATCTATAAAAAAAATTAATAAGAAAATAAAATAAAATCACACACAAATTCATAAAACTAAAAATTAATATTTGAAAAAATGATATATTAATAGATAAATATTTAAAAAATTATAATTTAAAAAATTGTAAGATGAATATTAATTATTAAAAAATAATTTTATAAAAAAAATATAAAATATTACCAAAAAAAAAAAACAAATATTAAAAAAAAATATTATTTAAAAAATCTATAATAAAAAAATTAATAAAAACAAAAATAAAATAAAATCACACACAAATTCATAAAACTAAAAATAAATATTTGAAAAAATTATTTAAGATTATTTTTACATGAAAACATAATATTGCAAAAATTTTAAATAATTCCTTGTTTTATGATTTTGAGCATAAAATTAATAAAATATATATTAAAGTAAGTACATAAATAATTAAGCACATAAAATTTTTTACGAAATAATATAAAATCGAAGTATATATTTGCAATAAACATGTTGAGCTTTAATTTAATAACGCGTAGAATATGCCACTTCTGATATTTTTTTCCAGCTTTCAAGCGCTTCCATGCCACTCAGCTCAAACACATGTTTAAATACATAAAAGTAAATAAATACATATTAAATCGAGAAACAAATACAAGATATATAAATTTAATTATAATTATACAAAAAAAAAATTAATAAAAGAAAGTATGTAAATAAAAAAATACAAATCACTTTTTGCCACATTTTTTCTAAATCATTTCAAAAATTCACAATTCCTTTGCACACTTCTACGCTCAGGCAGCACATTTTCAGCTTAAAGCAATCGTTTTTTATTTGAAGTAAATTTTAAAGCTACAAAACAACAATTAAATTTTATTTATAGTTGAAAGAGAGTTGAAATAAACTTAATTAAGCTTTTAGAAAACAAAAATTGCGGAAAGCTTTCAGTGAAAGCTCTTTTTTGATTAATTGTTTTAATAGATGAAAGCTCTAAAGCTCAGTAGCTTAACTAGCGCTATCGCACAGTATGCCATTAAAGCTTTAATTGTGAATTGTATTATTTTCGAGCTGCATTTATGTCATTTTGAACAGAAGACAAATTTCAAGTTTATAAAAAAGGAAAAAAGTGAAAGCTCAGTAAAATTTTTTTTTGAATTGAAATTAAACTTAGTGTATAATTTTTAGCAGACTTTATATTTTCGAGCTTGCAAATAGTGATTAAAATTATTTTCATTCTTTAACTGTTATTAAACGGGATAACGATTTTAAATTATGCCACAGCTAAAAATGTGCTGCCAAGCTTACAACCGCTTTAATGATGTTTATTTTCTTCAGCATTTCACTTCAGCTTTATTAAGTGTTAAATTGTTATTATTCAATTCACTTTCACACAAGTGTGGCACATCACTTACACAAAACTCACATTTTACGTGTAACTCAAAACTTTAAGTAAAATTTCAAACTTAAGTAGCGGTAACAGTGTTTAAGAAATATACCATAAAAAAGAACAATTTGTAATTCAACAAGGTGAAAGCTCGTATAACAGTTGTAAAAGCACAAATAAAAAGTGTAAGTAGTGAATTTGAAAATATGAAAACTCAGTCAAAAGCTCTTTCATTTGAATTTTTAAATTTGTATACAATTTGATGTGGGGCGCACTTAAATTATTTATGGAAGCGGCAGTTAATCACATTTTTGGAAACACAAATTTAATTTTTTCTACTTCGAAAAACATTAACTAATTTCGAAAACAACTTTTTCTTGTTCGAAAACTAATGAAACTAATTTCGAAAACATGTTGTGCTGTCTTGAACAAATGCAAAATTAAATAATAGAAACTTAATTTTCAGTACCGTCACGTGGTAATTAAAAATTTTGTGTGTTTTCAGGAAATTTTTTTGCGAAAATTTTTTTGTAATGAAAAATACACTGAAAAAAATTTTAACTACACATACATACATACAAACATATGTATTTTCATACATACAAACATATGTATTTTTGTAGTGTACTATGGAAACTGTTAGTGTATGCCATCTAATTAATTAAGTAACTAGCTAACTTGGCAGCTGTTGCTTAAGTACACATGCACTTAAATTTGCATATTTTTCATATTTCCGTCGGCTTAACAACTTTTTTTTTTGTAATTTTTGATTTTTTTCATATTTTTTGTTTGCTTTACAGTCGAAATTATGGATTTTTGGTGATGCCACTGTCACAGCAGCAAGTGTCGCACAAGCACGCTCACACACACACACAAACACATACACATACCGACAGTTGAAGTACACCGTGGACGCCTATGGCTATGCTTCAAACTTGAAAATATAATTGAAATAACGCGTGTTTGACCCGCCAATAACACTAACACTACTACTACTTAAACTACTACTTTTACACTTTTTTAATTAGTAGCAGTTTTTCGTACTATTTTTTCGTAAAAAAAAAAAAAAAAAATTAAAATTATTTCACTTATATACTTTAATTATACACTAAAAGTTATAAAAAAATGGCAACTTTCAAATACGTTGTTTTATATGTTTTTTGTTGTTGTCGTAATTTATCGTTTTTCGTTGAATTTTTGAATAATATTTATTTTTTCTTACTTCGTTGGGTAAAACAGTTAGTGTGTGTAGCATAAAACGCATTCAATAAGTGCAGAGTTGTGAAATGCATGATGAGAAATTTGCGTGAGTGAGTGAGTGAACATGAAATTAATGAGTGTGTGAGTGCATGAATGTGTGTGTTTAGAAAAAATTATAAAAATTTTCTTTATAAAAAATATGCATGCAAATTTACTCACTCAAATAATTGGTTGGCTGCCAACTATGCATATAGATAGCGCACATTAACGATGTTGCCACCCATTCGCAATTGTTGCATTGCCAATTATTCAAATGCGTTGAGTGAGTGCACGCAGAATGGTTGCACAAGTTGAGATTTCAGCTTGCAAAGCATAACAATCAGTGCGAATTTGCATTGCATATGTGAATGTATGTGTGTATGAGTATGTGAGTTGATAATGTATGCATGTATGTGTTTGTATGATACTTGTGTGTGTGCACGTATTGTTAGTTAACGGTGCTCTCATTTTGATTTTACTCCACTTTTTTTGTTTTTGTAAATAAATTTCGTTTACGGTCTCTACCATATGTATATTACTTATTTGCTTAAAAATAACACATAAAAATTTATAAAATATTTCGTTAAATATTTCTGGCTTGTTTGTTTGTTTGTGTGTGTGTATTATGCGTTTTTCGCTAATTTAAATTTCAAAATTTCTTTTTCGCTTAGCTGCACTTTTTTTTATACACATTTTCACACACTTTCTCTTCCCCCGCCCTCTCCTGCTCAAATGTTGTATGTAATTTATACCTATTTGTATAACGGTTTTCGCTTAATTCCACTTTCTATTTAGGCATCTATTATCTACTATTTATTAGACGATAATTTCGCGTATGACGCGACGATTCCGTGAATTGGGCGTTGACGAGTATTCACCCTCGAAACTGTCATCGTAACTCAGTGACATGTGCTGCTGTGGTGGTATCACTTCATCCTGTTCCATATGCTCCATATTATAGGGATTGGGTAGGCCGCTTACGTCGTGATATGGTGAATCTGCGGAAGAGAAGAATAAGAAAATTTATTAGTACTGTGGTGTCGGTGAAGAATTGAATTTATTTATATCTGGGCTTAAGTTAAAAATATTTTTTGTTTGTGAAAATTAAATTTTTTTGTGAACTTGTAAAATAAAATTTAATTTTATAATAATAAAAATTTTAATTTACTAAAAAAATATTTTTTGTTTATGAGAAAAATAATTTTTTTAAATTTATTTTTTCTAAACAAAGCATTTTTTTAATAAAAAAATTCAATTTTATTAAAAAAATAATTTTGTTTTGAGAAAAATTAATGTTTATTAAATAAATGTTTTTATTAAATAATAAATAAAAAAAAAATTAATTAATAAAATTTTGATTTTATTAAAAAATATTTTTTTTTGAGAAAAATTATTTTTTTAAATAAATGTTTTTAAATTTTTATAATTTTTTTCTTCAAACAAACAAAACACTTTTTAATAAAAAAAATCAATTTTATTAAAAAAACAATTTTTGTTTTGAGAAAAATTAATTTTTTGAGAAAAGTTAATATTTTTTAAATAAAGGTTTTTATTAAATAATAAATTAAAAAAAAAATTAAATAATAAAATTTTAATTTTATTAAAAAAAATATTTTTTATTTTGAGAAAAATTAATGTTTTTTAAATAAACAAAAAAAATTTAATGTTATAAAGTAAGTTAAAAATAAATATTTTTTTTTAAATAAATATATACATTTTTTATTCCATTTAATTTATTATAGGGTGTCTTTTTAGAGAGATTCTTCTTCAAGGTAAATGTGTCCAACCAGCTGTCAAGCGATTGATATTTATGTTCATATATTTGACATATTTTTTACTGAGATTTATTCTATGGACCAGCAAAAAAGCAAATAGGGCTTTACATATGTAACTAATCTAAAAGAGCTCATATAGAATGCGAGAGACTAGCCACGCTATCCTGCTTTCAGAAAAAAGTACCCATATTTCAATTGTATGTCAAAGACATGAGTGATCCATGCTTGTTTCTAGCATCACCCTATCAACAATGAATTTTAACTCAATGACCACCATTAATGAGCTTTCAAGTTCCAGATAGATGTAAAAAATACTCTCCTGGGCATTATATATATCAATATAATGTGAGGAACTTAAGGTGATCTCATCCTTTCTAACAAGTGTTTTCGTTGAGCCACTCTTTGTATGGATATGTCATGAAAATGATTCTATACTTCTGAAACCTCACCCGCTATTGAATTTTTAGGAAAAAGGTTTGATAATAATATTAGTAGGAGAGGTGTTAAATCCCAGGTTATGCGAGCTCTAATGTCAACTACTGTTTTGATTTTGAAATTTTATTAAATCGTAAATGTCTATAAGCCAAATAGCTAGTAACTGAAGCATATTTCAATAGACTAATGAGCTTAAATGGTTAATTGAAGCTTTTTTTTATTTCAAAGCAAAATGCCTTCTATTTAATGTAATTTAGTTTTGTATAGTTTAATCTGATGTTATATGCATAAATATATTGCTATTAGCATATTAATTATAATAATATTTTTTTTCAAAAAATGCACAACTTAAAAAGAAATAAAAAATAGTGGAAGAAAATAATTTGAAGTTCCTTTTCTTTCCAATGATATTTTTAGTATTAAAATAAATTCATAAAACTTAATAGCAACTTGTAAAAAATATTGACAGTTGTATTTCTAATATTAAAGTAAAAAAAATAAGAAAACGATTTTTTATAAAAAAAAAATCCAAAATAATATAATTTAAAAATGTAAATCAACAATTTCAGCTTCAATAATTCTATTTCATGATATTTATTTGCAAATACAATTTAATTGCTTGTATATATGTATGTATGGCTGTATTTATATATGTTTGCATGTGAAATTCTGTGCAATGCCAAGTGTGTGAGTGTGTTTAAGTGTTTTCATGTATCTCAACAATACAATACAAACTTACTTCAGGCGCTCTCCGTTAGAGCGTAACATCCTGTATTATATCCGCTTTACGTATGCAAGCATTAATAGATAAAGAATAGGTGATAGATAATATTTATAAATGAGTTGAATGTTACGAAAAAGCTTTTGATTCAAATATTTTTACGCTTAACTGACTTATATAATATGTATGTATATTTACATAAGCATTTATATGGGTAAATAGAATAGTAGAAGTAGCATAAATTAATGGTTTGGAAAATATCACTTTTGTTATATACATACATATATAATGCAATATATATGTATGTTTATTTTTAGCAGACATTCGAAGTTATTTGGAGAATTTATACATTTAGGTGTCAATGTTGTTTGAAATATGTAGGAATTTCAACTATTAAAGCATTAAAAATTAATTTAAATATTTTCGTGAAGTCATTAATAAAGCAGATTATTACGATTAAATTATTATGATAATAAGCTTCAGCTCTTATATAAAAAAATATATATATATATATATACAACAAAAAAGCAAAATTTTCACTTCAGAAATATCGCATTTGTTAGTGTCCATTGCACTTGTGTGTGTATGTAAAACGGAAGTAAGCTAAACGGAAATGTGATTGCTGATATTTCCGAGAACGCCGCCTGTTATGTGTCAAGCTACATATAAATATACGTAATATGTTATTTCCAGACTTTAATTATGAACCACTTTACACTTAAAACAAACATAATAAGTATGCTGTGCGTCTATGACAGAGATGCATGACTAATGTAACATTTTTAATTAAAATAGCAAATGTACGGCAGAATGAAAGACATATCGAAATTATTAAAAACATACATATGTATGAACATATGTACATAAGATGTATTATAGAAATATAGAAATATAGAAATAATTATGAAGATGACAAATATAGCAATCATTCACAAGAGTATTTCATAAGAAATATTTGCGCTAGTAAGAGATGAGAATCTATACCCCTACATATTTTTGGAAAATCAAAATTCAAATATTTTATAGAAAGAAAATGCAGCTACACTTTATAAGATAGAAATTTGAAATCCTCTAGGAAATTAGGTATTTTCAAATACTAACAGCATTTCGTTTTAGTAAAATATTAAAATAAATAGACACTTTAGTAATTTTTTTCATATTTTTTCCATGAATAAAAGAAAAATATTGTATGAAAGTTGAGACAAATTAGCTTATTATTAAAATTAGATAATTCAATTTTATTTAATTAAAATATAATTAAACAGTTGTGACAACAAAAAAAATAAACTAAAATTGCACAAGCATAAAAGAATATCACCAACTCTTTCAAAAATGATTACAAAGTCTAGTAAAAATAAAAAAAAAACTGAATTTGTTTACCTTACACTCGACCAGCAATGGCTTAGTTGGCCTGGTTGACCAGCTGACTGACTGGTTGGCTGGCAGGCAAATGAATTTATTTGCGGACAGCAAACAGCAATGAAATTATAATCAAAAGGAATTTAATACGACATATGAGCGGGTGTGGATGGACACACAAATAGTGTCGACAACATAAAGAATGTCAAACAAGCATTGAGAGTACTCTACTATTCCTCAGCACCAACTGACGAGATTAAATACTAACAGATGGGTTGATAATTCGTTGTTGAAGATAAAGAAGAGCTGGGGTGCTGGACTTTTAGGGCTAATTGGTGATTTTTTGTGTTGGTAGGTCTCAAAAAAATTTATGAAATCAGTCTGATTCATACAACGAAAAATATTTCTGAAGACGAGAATATACCATTCTTAGATTGACATTACGAGAAGGAATGGCGTTACTTTAAGTTAAAGAAAGAGAAGAAAGGAGGCCTGAAATAGTACAGTAGAAGTTCGATTGCAAGTTGTTGGTCATATAACCACATTAACTTTGTTGAAAATTTTGGAAGCTTTCGAAAGCATCCACTCTGCTCACTATCTTCAAGCGCTATTCTCTTGTATAATATAATTATATGTGAAAGAATTTGATAAAAGAGGATATCTCATTAGAATGCTATAACCACTTGCTCTCCTATCACTGCATAATTCTACCATTCTGCCAGTATATATTGCTTTTATACCAGTCGTTTATTCGATTCGGAAAACAGGGTACCGTAATCATTATTTCTGAGATTAAAGAAAAGCAAAGAACTTACTCTCGATTTGTGTTAAAAGTAAATTTCTTAGTAAAGGAAATACTTCAAATATTTTGATTTCTTATTTAAGAGTTCATTGGTATCAACGACAACACGCTGAACACATTGCCATGAACTATTCGCGTGTTGCTTATACTCGTAGAACCTTACAGACTCTTTAGTTGAGTAACAGCAGACAGATGTCTTCGAATCACAACTCTTCATCCTTGATTTGAATTTAACAGAAATGTAACATAATAGAATAGGAAATCCAGTTAAATTTGCAAAACACAAAGGATGTAGTACTCCCACACACACTTACAGGGCATGGCACACACAAATGCATAGATTAGTATTTACTTGCTTTCGGGGCAGGCGGGCTATTCAATTATACAATCCTTTTGTTATTATTTTTCCCTTCTCGTCTTCAATTGTTTGTTGGGCTTGCTTTGTTTTTACTTTTATGGCATCGCATTTAAATGCAAAAATACAACTTAATCCTATTAGCAAAACTACTTACTTAACTTCAATCAATTTGTTGTAAATATTGCGCAAGCATTTCCGTTAGTCAACGGTATATTTTGTTTACACTTATGTTAAAATTGAATGAAAAGTTAAGGAAATGGAGATGTTATTGCTGCTGCCTCATTGAGGGTTCATCGATGCCATAAAACTATGGACGTCTGTTAAATAAGCGAGTGGTGAAAAGAACGCATCAATTGTGATAAAAATTGTATTTGAAGCAACGTTTCAACTCTAAAATTATTTAGAGAGTAGAGAAAAGTGTATGAAATTATCGAAAAGAAGACTGGATAGCAATCTTAAGTCATTTAATTGTTGTTTTCGATTCACCAATATTCTGCTCGCTAATTTTAAGCGCTGCTCTCTTGTCGCCTTATATCAAATATGGGAATACATCAACAAAGTTAGTGAGTTGAATGCGAAGAAAGAGCGAGTATGTCATTGAAACGGCAAAAGAATATTTGCAAAGGAGACCTAAACTTTAACTCTAAAAGACTTTTGCTTAATATAATTCTTCCTTTGATTCTCAAAACCTAGTTAAATTAAGATGTGAGCGTGATAATTCAATTCTGGAATGTTGTTTTAATTTTCATAAAATCTAACTCACTTCAAAAGGGTCACAAATGTTTACCCAAAAGTAAACAGACACACGGATTTGTTGCGCCTTTGAACTGAGCAGAACATGCAACCAAATAGGCGACAACATAAGTTATGCAAATGCTTTGCTTCATTGAAATGTGGATTTTTGGCAAACAATAAAAAACAAAAATAAAACAGATACAAAAACCGTAAAAAGAAGCGGCAAAAAATTGGCACAAAAATGTAAATAAAAGTGAAGGCATGCAAGAAGCAACGACAAAACAGTCGCACCAACAACCAACAAGCGCCAGATAGAGCAGTCAAAGTGGTAGAATAGATATTTGCAAGCGTGTCAAACGACAGATTGGAGGATTGTGTGCGCGGCGGCGTGCGTTAAAGTATGTGGCATGCCGCTGATAAGCGAGCAACAGCCACGCCGGCAACACCAGAATAAAGTAAACAGAAATTTAAAAAATAAAACAAAAAGAAATCGCGAAATAATGCGAGAAAGGGTTCGATCAATGCTTCGATGGAGAGGATTTCGAAAATGTGACTGCGCCATGTTGGTATTTGGAATATTTGAATCAAGGAAATTTTTGAAAAAAAAAAAAATTAACACGTAATAATACAATAAAAGCGGGCTAGAGACTAGTTCCTTACTGAGTTTAAAGTTAAAAAAAAATTAATGATAATATATAGCTGTATATATAAAATTATAAAAAATTATAAAAAACATAAAAATATAGAACTAGTAAGCTAATTTGTCAAAAAAACATCTATTAATAAAAAAAATTGCTAATTACAACTATCTAATTAAAATTACAGTATTTTTCGAAAGAAAATTGAAAACAAACTGGTTTAATATGTACTAGTTACCAACTAGTTACTTTTGACTGAGTCTTTGCTTTAATATATTTTGTTATTTACATAGAAGTTCTGTTAAGAATACGTTAAATTTATAATATTCTACAATTCTTGAATCAATTTAGACATTTTTTCTTACAGGACATTGCTCAAAATCCAAAATCCACATATGAGTGCTGCTACCAACACTTCTGATAACGTCGTTAGCAGCGACGACGGGAAAAGGATTCACATGCGAAAGACCACTTAAAGTGGATTTATGCGTTTACAGTACACACACAGAAAACAAACAATGAAAATTACAAAAGCAAAAACAAAAACGAGTAAAGAATAAAGTAAAATAAGAAGAGACAAAGCAATCAGTACAAATCCACTGCGGCAAAGCACAAAGGCACACGACGTACTCAACGGCGGCTCTACGGCACATCAGTCAGTCACTCATGTGCTGCTTGCTGCTGCTGCTGGATAAGACGCTTATCCGACACCAGCCGCAAAGAAATCCCTAAATACAGTGTCAAACACATACACATGCACAGTCATGTGGTTGTGTGCGTGTGAACATTTTTTGATAACTCCATACATATTTATGTGGAAGCGTGCATTTAGTTGTCAGCGCAGTGTATGTGTGTGTGCCTTTATTTGTCTTTGTTTTTTGCTGCATGCATAAATTCATTCTCAATTTGTTTACATTTCGACATTTCCAAAAATTTACTAAAATGGTTTACTTCTAGCTTAGCATAATAATAACGAAAAATTTGCATAGGACTTTCGCGTTTGCCAGGCTGCCTGAATTGCATTAGATGCCGGTGGCTGACTGTCTGGCTGGCTGGCTGGCGCACTATTTCCTAGCTCACACACACACTACTTTTTCTCCTCTTCCACTCACTACTCATCCGAAATGCCACTGTTGATGTACTAAATCCCTTTTTGTTATTTTAGCTACACTTGAAGTATTCCACCTACACACACATATACAAACATACAAACATTTATGCGCACATGTCAACAACAAAAACTTAGTTATACCATTTGTTTTGGGAGTAAAATAGAGATTTTCGCCTAAAAATACACACTTGTAAAATTTGGTGCTTAAAATAGGAAAAAAAGCTTTTTGTTATTTCATTTGTTATTGTTGTTGCTCGTTTTTAGCATATTTTAAATATTTTACATATTTTTTTTTGTGCTTTCTCCTTTTCTAGTATTGGTATAAAGCATTCCAGCGCTCATCAATGATGAAGATATTTTGGAATACGGTACTCCACCCACACATATGTATGTAGCTTAACCCTTGAAACACTCACTGTTAACTGATTGTATAACTGCTTAAATGTAAATGGTTGTGTACATTGAAAATAAAACGTAAGCTTACAGGCATAAGAGCGTAAAACTGTAAGAGTCTACAAATCTGCGATTAGTATGCAAATTGACGTGTTGCGCAAGTGTAGGAAGAGAAGGGTTAAAGTGAACAAGTGTTGAAATTTTTGCAAATATTTGCAATCAATGCTTGAGCTGCTCTTGCTGTATATGTAGTTGTATAGATTTTTATATATATAGAAAATGGCTCTAATTGAAATTGCTTGTCACTTCACATAATGGCTTCAATTTCGATGGTAGTTTGATGGGTAGATGTCACTTTTACACACAGCGGTAAAATTAAATATGGCAATACCTTTTCTTAGCAAATACTTGTTTAGAAGATTTCGAGTATAAAGTGTTATAATCGAAACCAAATAAGCAAAAGTGAAAATACTGGAGATTGTAGTGAGAGATTTTGAAAAATGTTCTTCACCAGTCGTAAATCTACGAAAAAAATATAGAATGTCTCACATATACTCAGTCTTCTGTAAATTTCAAAAATATTTCGAAACTTAAAGCATCCCAAAGAAGTAGTTACTTTGAGCCGATCACATATGAACAAACAAGTGTTCGGATGACTTCGTACTCGATGACTTCATGAATTCGTAGCATAGACGAGGTGTGTATAAAGCTATTAAAATACAAAAGAAACGATAGAACTATAGAAAATATTAGATATCTTCAGGTGAACATTACTTCGCGTAAAGGCTAAATGTATTTTCTAAAAACGAGGTAACACTACCATCATAATCATGAAAAAACTGAAGTGAGTACCGGTGATGAACTGTTGACAGTATTCACCACTGATTAGCAGTAAAATTACTGTGAAAAAATTTCCATTGAAACTTCTTTCAAGGCTAAGCAAATGACATTTTTAGATTAAAAAAAAATCAAGTAATTTGTGTGACAAAATGAAGACATAAAGCATTTGCTTCGAAAAAACATCTTCCGTTCAAAGAATAAACCCTTAAACCATGCTAAATCTCTTCGTGGATAAAAGCGCCATCTGACGGAAATAAAAGATGTCAGATAGGAAACTGTATAATACAGAGACCATAATCTCAAGTTACTATCTATACTACTGTTATAAAGAGGAAAGATTTGTAAACTCAAAAACTACAGAGCCGATTTCCATAATTCTTTCACCATTGGATAGGTACATTCACCCCGAGTAACATAGGCTATATTTTTTGCAAGAATCTCAACTTTCTGGAAATAGTTCCCAGGTAAGGGTATCAAAAAGACTCCGTGATGGACATTCTTAATCTGAAACTGAAAATCGTCGTGCAAGTCATTCTCTTCGCATAGCAATCGCGTGCCGGAGAGTCGAGTAACGAGCGATCGCAGCTGATTGCTGAACACAATTCCCAAATAGCGCTTGAGAGTCGAGTACGGAGCGTGTGCAGCGGCTTGAAAACAAAATATTAGAAATATACAAGCTCGCACTAGGGCGTCGAACTCTGAGCGTTTCCAACGCCTTCATAATCAGAGGGAAAGACAACGGTCATCAAAGACTAGAGGTCGGAATCAAGTTTTAGCTCATTGCAAATAAATTATAATTTCATGTTCGAATTTTCTTCATTTTATAATACCTTTTTAAAATGAACCCTCGCAAGAAAGTACATACATATGTATGGAAGAGTGTGTAGAAACTTGAAATGTTTGTTTAAACCCATGCGAAGCCGGATCGGTCTGCTAGTATAATGTATAGAATAAACGAAAATGTTGAATTGAGTTCACTAATGATGGTTTTAAATATCGATTCGAAATATAAGCGCGAGTACACAAAGGTAAAAGAAAAACGGAACTACTTTCAAGAGAACAATGCGAGGAAAAACTTTTCAGAGAAAGGGAATTCCAATGTAGAGGAAATGTTTGTAGAAGAAGCTTGTGAAAAGTCAATAAATTCTATATATCCTCCAGATCTCCCTTTTCTTGACTAAACTCATATACTATCGACTTCTTACTAAAGACAAATCCACACGTGAGGGACTAAAAATATAACATCTTTAAGCAAATTTATATAATAAGTACTAAAAATAACAAAAATCATTCCCGTGTCAGCGGTAGATAAGCGCTCATAATTGTTTGTGCTGCTACCGCAAAGGGGTTCAAGCTACTCACATGTACTCTATTTACATAACCCTGAATAAAAATGTAAGCACATCGTTAAGGTGACTTAATGCGGCATAAAACAATCTTGTAAGGTTTCAGCTAAAATAGCAAAAACATGCCAACAAATATATTTACTATCTGCCATACAATAGAAAAACAAACAAAAACAAAAAAAGAGAAATGAAATAAAAAAGACACATAAATCTTTGCATGTTTTTCAATGCAACAAAAGCAGACTATACTGTATGCATATATAAACGCTAATTAGGCATGTATAAAACGACTTTAGTGAAAAGATGAAATGCCGGCAAAGCGCCTAGAAGTAGACAATACAGCCTATGGAGCATGTACATAACTGAGTGTGTGTGTGTCTTTGACAACATTGCGCTTTTCACAGCTACACGTCAAGGATGAAACACTGTTATATAGACTACGTAGGAGACACAAAAACAAAGCAAACAACAGCAACAAAAACTGTTTGTAGCAAACATATATGTAGGGGAGTAAGTGAATGTGAGATTTCTTTGTGTGTGTGTGTATGCAGGAGTCTGTCTTTCTTTAGCTTTGACTGTTATTTCTGTTGTTGTTGTTAGCTACGCTGTTGGCTGCTTCGCTTTTGTTTCAGTTTGCTGTCTGCTGCGGTTATCTTGCCACACATGCTTTATGGGCCGCAATTTTTGTTTGGTTTTACACACAACACAGGCTCACACACACAGTCGCAGACACAGTCATGTGTGAGGTGAAGCTTCAGCTGAATGCAAGTGACAGCACAAATACATATGTACAGTCAGAGTCATTAATATTCGGTTTTAGTTTTGTTTTAAGCTAATGCCCCTATATTTTTAAATAAAAGTACTAAATGCGTTAATTTTTTTTAGAAAATTAAAGAATGATGAATGTACTTATTATTTGCTACTTTTTTGGGGTATTTGAATCACGTTGTAAAACACAACGGTGCAATTTTTACAGCTACCTAAAAATACGACGCGTCATTATTATTCGGTTTTTCCCCGCGATTGGAATTCACAATTGTAAAAACTAAGCTGAAAGTGGTTTTATGGAAAAATTTGTTTGAGGTATTATAAATAAACATTAATTATGCACTAGAAAGGTTTCAAATAGTTTGATTTCGAACAGAAAATTGCAATGGGACGGAAAGGAAAAAAAAGCACGTATAAAATTCGCCAAAGACCATATTTCTAAACCAACGATTTGGTGGAATGACGTTGTATTTGCTGATGAGAGTAAATTCAACGTATTTGGCTCGGATGGACGTGTAAAAGTATGGCGAAAACCTAACGAAGAGCTACAACCGCAAAATTTGAGGCCTACCGTAAAGCATGGCAATGGTCACGTTATAGTGTGGGGGTGTATGGGAGTAAACGGGGTCGGGAAACTAGTTTTTATAGATGGGATAATGAACAAAGAGTCGTATCTTAATATCCTAAAAAACAATTTAAAAAGTAGCGCAGAAAAACTCGGTATTTTAGAGTCATTCAAATTTTATCAAGATAACGACCCGAAACATAAATCTCGGTTAGTACAAGAGTGGCTACTTTATAATTGCCCCAAAGTACTCCATCCACCCCCCCAATCACCGGACATTAATCCCATCGAAAATCTGTGGGATGAATTGGATCGTCAAATTCGCAAACATACGATTTCGTCAGCCACCGACCTGAAGATTAGGCTGCAACAGGAATGGGATAAAATTTCGCCGGCTTACACTGCTAAAATTGTTGAAAATATGCCAAATCGTTTGAATGAGGTACTGAAACAAAAGGGATATCCCACCAAATACTAATGTTTTTTGGTTTTAATTTTTCGAATAATTTTGTGCCTTGATTACCAAAAAACCGAATATTAATGAAGGCTCGTTTTATGTGTACCTGAAGTTATTTGCTTTTTTTTTCTTAAGAATGGAATTCTGTATTATTTTTTTTATGTATATTATTTACTGTTGATTTGATCTACATAATAAAAAAAACAAAACCAAATTTTATTTTTTTTTTTTTTAATTTTTGGAATAGTTTGAATAGACGAGTATGACAACACCGAATATTAATGACTCTGACTGTACATATGAGTACATATGGCTGTACGTGAGCTTGTGGGAGCTTTATACGCAGTGTGAAAATCTCAAAGTTGCTCACTTGTAAATTTACTTGTTTTTATGATTTCTCTGCTGTCATTGCCGGCGTGTTTTCATTTCTATTTTATTTTTTTTTTATTTTTTTTATTTTTTTATATCTTTCTCCACTTTTGCAATGCGTTATTTTGCATCTTAATGCCGCAGCCACTTTTTGTAGCCCTACACACATTGAGGTATGTGCAGTGTTGTTGTTGTTGGCAATATAAAAGAGAAAATAGTCACACAGCCGGTGTAAGGATAAGCCAGGCAAGATGGACGAGCTGGCGTATCTACAAGCTATGGATCAGTGCGTTGCGCTTAGCTTGATTGTGCATGGAGCACTGCTTAACTGCAATAAGCTAACGTATGAAAGCTACTGTACATATGAAAGCTTGCACGCAGGATTTACTGCTTTATGCTGTGTGATATGACTGCTTGTGGCTTTCGCAGCTTCAGTGTTTTCATGCGTACATGTTGCTTGTTGCTGGAGATTCTCGAAAAAAATATCTACAAAAAAAAAAATAACAACAAACAATAACACATTTGTCTCAAAGGCAACACAACAATGTAGGTATGCATGCCAATACAGGTTCTGCTGGATCTGTAGGGTGCAAACAAACAATGGCATATGTAGATATCAGGGCTCAATTCTACGGCATATCTTCATTACCGCAACTGGTCTAATAGAGAGGATGTTCTTTTTTACTAGTACAGAGAAACCTTTTCTAACGGACACCTCTCATGGCCGGACAAAAATCGCTCGACGGTGAGTGTCCGTCCAAGAGAGGTTTCATTGTAGTTCGTATGCACCCTGTAGGGAAATCCTGTTATTTTTCCAAGAAGAAACAGATTATATTAAGACAAAAACCTCATCAGAGACTCGATAAAACTCAATAATACTCAGTATTTGCTTTATTTGATAATCTTAAGAAAGCTTTTAAAAGCAAATCAACCCTGATTCTAGTCGTCATCGATTGGTCACTTCTCGGCTTCTCTTAACTTAGGTCGCTACTCTCTTGCCATAAACAATATACATCTAAAGACAATAACATGAGTGAGTTGAGTTCGATATAAGAGAGTATATGAGAATAACTCGTTAAAGTAATATGACCTCGCTTAGCGAGTTAACGGCAACTATTAAACAACCGCTACCAAACTGCACAACAAGGCAACATTGCAAAGCTGTAGTTAGCTTAAGTATTCATGAGTAGAGGTCAAACCTCAAAATATTTACTAAAGCTACAATTTGTCGATAAAAAGGGACTATTCGGCAGAAGTTCGCATTTCAATAAAATCGTATAGGCCCATATATCATAATATAACCATAATAGTTTAATAGAAAAATGGATCACATACGACAATATCAAGCGAAAACGGTTGTGGTCGAAGGCCGGTGAATCGTCCCAAACAGTGGCCAATCCGAAGATTTTGCTGTGTGTTTGGTGGGATTGGAAGGGAATCATAAACTATGAGCTGCTCCCATTTGGCCAAACGCTTAATTCTACCAACTGGACGGCTTGAGGCAGGCGATCGACCAGAAGCGTCCAGAATTGGCCAACAGGAAGGGTGTAGTATTCCACCAGGACAACGCCAGACCACACACTTCGTTGATGACTCGTCGGAAGCTACGGGAGCTCGGATGGGAGGTTTAATCGCATCCACCATATAGCCCGGACATAGCGCCAAGTGATTACCACCTGTCCCTGTTCATGGCGAACGCTCTTAAAGTTGAACTCAAAAGAGGCTGTCCGAGTTTTTCTCAAATAAGGAGGGGGCTTCTACGAAGAGGGTTTATGAAGTTACCGTCTAGATGGAAACATGTTATCGAACGAAACGGCGCATATTTGAACTAAATCGCTAAATTACTGTAACACTTTATATATATATATATATATATATATATATATATATATATATATATATTTGGCGTAGGAACCGCTTTAAGCGATTATAGCCGAACACTTTTTATAAAGCATTGAATAAAGAGCAAAAAATGTGTGTGGGGATATTTGCCAAACTAATACATACTGAATCGCAAGGAAAGAAACAAGGAAGTCTATAGAAGAAATTTCCTGAAATTGAATGCGGGTTCTTAACATTTCTACCTAAGGATAGTAGAAGTGATACAAAAAAAAAACAAGTTTTCCTGGAAAACTATTAATCGCCTAATGTATAGAACACCCTTCTGGACTTAAAATAACTTCGAATATTTTAAAGCACCATGCAATTAAATATGTCACCTATATGTACATCAATAAATATATTTCCGTTCCAGTTTTTCTTAATGAGTTGCATCTAATTAATTAAACGCAATAAATACGTTTTTTATTCATTAAACGTAATCGTGTCGAATTTGTCATGTGCAAATTTATGTTCAAATAATAACGGTGCATTTTTTTCCCCAAAGGCACTGAGCTGACATGACAATGTGAAAACTACAGATTGCATATAATTAGTCTACAATATTTATGGTCAATCGAGTAATTATGTTGGCGCATAAATATAAAAGTATTTATGTACATATATCCGGTGGCAGCAGAAGCAGCAGCATGTGAGTGAAAATAAAGCTTAATAACACATAAATCACGAGCGCAAGTGAAATTAAAAACATGAAAATTTGTTATTTATATATGTATTTGTATATATACAGTTTGCAATATTCTTGAAATTTGCCATTCAAACAAGCGGGCATGAATATTTTTTAATGAGTAATGATTAAAATCACCTCTGCGTTGTTTTTAATTGAGCGTCAACAAATTGTGTTGCTACAAAAGTGTTATATGTTATAGGGGCGTGAGTGAGAGAGCGAGTGTGAGCGAGCGCGTAAGCTGTTTATGCACAAACAGGATTTGGTAGCCTTTTCGGCGTCATTTTTTATGCAAAATTATATTTTTTCTCTTGTAATTTATTTTTATTAAAAACATGTTGTATTTTTCTGTATATTTTTTATTTTTATCCTTTTTTTTAGATTATAGTGAGAGTTTTCACTATCACTGCCATCAATTGTGCGAACGAAGCAGCGTGAGTTCATTATGCGAAAATTGTTAATTAAAACACTGACTTATTGCTGTGTTGTATTTGTAAATAACGGTACAACGCATGTTGTGAATTTTTCATTGTTTTAATCTTTAAAATTGACAGCAAAACAAGTGAGAGTGTTATATTGTGACATTTGCGGATTTAATGCATGCATTTACATATTTTAAATAAAAGTCAGTTTAATAAGAGAACTTTAGTAAATTGGATTGAATGAAAATATGCATAGTTTTAAAGTAGAGCTAAGACATGCATTAAACCAACAATTAAAGCTGTAATGCATGACACTTATATTGGTGACGTCACTTTAGCGTGCTTTTTCAGAGCTTACAAAAGCAATCGTTATTAATCTAACGTCAAGTAAAGCTATAACTAATACTAATTAGCTTTCTGAAGTTCTTTATGAAACAAGTAAACTTTTAAAAGTTCTTACGCAATATAAGTTCCAAATCTGTCTCTAAAAACATCACTGGGAAAGCTCTTTTGCTGAGTCCCCTGCCAAGCTCGCAATAATATACGAATACTATTGTAATTTCAACTATTTAATATTCCGAGTTGCTTAATTTATTATATTCAAGCTTTTTGACGTGTTTATTGTTATTGTATTAACGGCATATGGCAATTTCAAGCCTTACGGCAAGGACACTCATTGACTCAGTGATTTATTATTAACAGAGATAATTATGGTGACATAACTCTCGCTTGCTGTGACTTATTTATTATTGTTTTGCATTTGTAGAATACCTAGTATTATTACTTGTTTTTGTTGTTGTTATTACTATTATTATCTTATAGGAAGTTAATAATAACTCTATTGAAATAATAAGACCACACAGATTATTACATTCCACAATTAAAGTGGAAGTACAGTGGGACGAGACTGAAATTTAAGTGCACAGAAATTAAATCTATATACATAGAAAATATATTGCAGTGATTTTTAATTATTTTAAAATTTGGAAAATATCGCAAATGAAAATGTTAAAATAATTTTTTTGGTTTTTTTTTTATATTTTTTTGATTAAAATTAAAACAATAAACATCGAAATCTAAACAAGATAGTTTTCGTATTTTTTAAATATTTTTTTTAAGAAATGCTCTCGTAAATTTATTTAAAAATGCTTTTGGTTTCAATAACTATCAAACAATTTGATCAACGGGCCTGCGGGACGAAGTATAGACTCATAATGTCGCCTTTGAAACACATCATCATAAAGACGAGCTTAGAGAATGGCTTAAATATTATGCCGAGTTGGACCACGATATAGTTTCCTGTGATGTATGGAACTTGCCTCAATAGCGAAAACAAAAACAGTAACATTGAATCTCTAAACAAATAATCTCTAAAACTAATATATTACAAAAAAAAAAAAATTCGACAATATTATCAAGACTGGAGGACAAAAGAACATGAGAGCTGAATTCTCTCCCTACATTTTTTGACACACTCTATGCATCACTTTTAACCCCTATAAAACATATTTACTAGGGAGTTCAACATTTTCCGAACACTGTATCAAAAAATAACGTAGCAACTCATAGAATTATACCTGCAACCACTGCCCACACTAATAGGCATAAACAACGAAAGTGTTACGTACATATGGCTTATTGAGGTTAGGTTTTGAGCCATACATATTATACTACACAGCACAACTAGGCACATAACTAGAACACTATAACTAAGCAACGAGCTACGCATTTCTGTGATTTTCACACACAAATCAATGCCTTTAGGCGAAATATGTTTATATAAGAATATATACAACTCCAGAACTTATGTTTGTCATAAAGCTATAATCAGTTGTAATACATCACTATTGAGTATGATTTGTCACATAGCAATCCACATTCTATACACACAAATACAGAGCTATATGACCGCTTCGTATAACTACTACTACTATAACTACCCACACCCATACAAACAAAAGTTCTCCCATTTATCACTTACCTAAATGCTGATCAACACGTTTCTTCGGCTTCTGCACCGAGGCATATGGATCGCTGCAGTAATCCTGTCTGGATGGATTTTGGCTATTACGTAAATTATGATATTCATCGCCATGTTGGCTTGGCGTCGCCGTCAAGTGTGGATAGGGAGCATAATCATCGACTGCGCCATAACCGCCATGCGTCAGTGGATCATAACCGTAGGTGGGCTGATGTTCAACGTAGTTGTTGTGTGTGGCCGGTACGACCATACTTTGTTGACCGCCTGTGGCGGCGGGCATTTTCACTTGCCATAGTGAATCCTGTGAATTGACGCTGCCGCCATTGTTCGAATTCGAGTAATTGTTCTCAATATAGCCCATGTTGACCCCTGTTGTTGTGGAGGAAAGAGAAGAAAAGTGAAATGTGTATAAGTAAAAGGAAGAATATTGGCGTTTAATCAATTTAAAAGTATTATGGCGAAGTGGTTGTTTAGTATAGTTGTGATTTCACTAGAGTATAGTAAAAGTGTAAATACTATATACTATATGTAATATATATTTATAGTCTGACGCGTGTTGTCACATAATAAATTTATACGTTTGTATATGTAAAAGCAATATTCGCAGGAAATTAATAAATTAATGCCTGCTCATTATATTTAACGGTCTAGTGGTGTTGTAATCAATATGTCGTTGTAATTGCTTTTGTTGTGGTTGTTGTTGTTGTTGCTGCTGTGACCTCCGCTTTCTCGCTTGTTATATTGTATTTGGTTCATTGGCTACATTTTGCCGCGCCACTTATTACCGCGCGTTCGTCCCCCTGCTATGCGCTATACTCATCCTTAAGCTGGCTCACTCACCTCTTATCCTGCTGCTGCTACTGCGCATCGCTCTTTGCTCATCTGTCTTTTTATTTATGATCTCATTTTGTATCAATAAAAAGTTGACTTGTCCGCTGTTACAGCGAAAAATTTGTGCGCATCATAAATAATGTAGCACAATTTATTGGAATTGTTGTAGTTAATCTTCAAAAACAGGAAATATATGAATTCGTATAAATTCGCTACGTTGTAGTTGGAATAATGGCGAGCGCTGCGGTAAGTGGGCGGGTGTAAGAAGAGGCATTGAAAAGCGCTAGGAAATGAGGTTATTTATTTATAAAATATTGTTTTGAGTTATCAAGTGGACGAAATGGGAGAAGAAAAGTGGAGAAAGGAAATAAAGTAAAGTCTCTTAAATTTTTTTATACTTAAAGTGTTAAAGCAAAGTCCACACATTGAGTTATTAAGTGAAAATTGTTATTTTTTACAATAACGGTACTTTCACTTAGTAGTAAAATTAATTAAATAGCTTGTAGTTGCCATTTTTATAGAATTGTTGTGTTTCAAGCTTAATGACATGGTGAAGTTTCATGTGCTAACTTTTGCTTAAACCGATTGAGAATTCTAAATGTTGTTGAGTATAGATGAAAGAAATCGATATCTTATAACGTGATTAGTTGAAGAATTTGATTAATTATATTGTCGAAGAATGAAGAGCAGTGAGACATATTTCGATTTTTCCTTTTGAGAAAGTCCCATTTTCCTTTTGATAAATATTTTAATACGATGAAGTTTCATATAAGAGGTTCAGATTGGAAACATTTTTCTAGAATTATAAGCGAACAGATAATTAATTTTGAATTTTTCTTTTGGAAAATCATCACATCAAAGGTAATTTTTCATTTCGTTTTTAAGTTAGCGTTCGAACACATAGAAAACATATGCTTATATTATATAATTTTAACACACTTGTTGTTTTAAGACATATTTTTTTCTAAATTTTTTGGACAATATTTTAATTTTTTGAAAATTTTCATAAAAAAAAATAAGTGGCAACCCTTCAACAATATATTTCTTACTGATTTTGACACTGAAGCATGTTAAAATGTTCAACAATTACTACGACAATCATAATTAATTAAATTATTTATGTGGCAACCCTTTTAATCCATTTTCGAACCCTCTGGAGCTTAAAAGCTCATCAAAATTTTTCGCAACTCGATCATTTCTTTGGGATTTTTATTTTTGTTATATTATGTTAATATCTTCTTCCAACTATTCAACTTTTTACCGTTATAAAGGATATAAGTTGTACTACTGAAGTTTACATAACGATTAGAAGCTTCAAAAAAGCTTTAAAGCGCTAAAATCACCCTCAATTAAATAATTCTTAACTTATACAAACAAGTGTATCTTTTCGGAAGGAGAGATGTACTTCTTTATATAGTGCAAATGCGCTTTAAACTTCAATGATTATCAAACGCACCACACAAAAACCCGTAAGAGACCACACGTGACCTCGTAAATTCGACGTGCACGTGTAATGTAATGTGGTTGGTATGAAATTTATTACCACAGCAGCTGCAACGCTAACAGCGAAAAGCAACAACAAACTATAGTACTACTCGCTGGCAATTACTACATTACATGGCGCTTATTATGCATAGTACCATCATCATTTGCACATAATTTTATGATGTATAAACTACCAGAACACTTAAAGTCGAATAGCTCACTTTCGTTCATCATAAATACTATAACGGTGAAGAAGTGGTAGATCGTAAAAATAGATGCAAAAAGAGAGAGAGAGAGAGATAGGAAGAGGGGGAAACAAATAAAAAATTGCACGCAATTCACGCACGAAGTGGATCACGCTAAACTATGCAAAAGGTGATAACAACACGCAGAAAAAGTTTGTAATGCAACAAAAACAACAACACTAATAATAATAGCAATAATAACGTAATAATAATAATAATATGCGACAAAAATTCACATTTCAAATGGGTAATAATACTTAAAATACTTTTGTGCGTACTAAATATGTACTTGGCGGCGGCGGGAGTTGCCACTATTCGAAAAAAAAGAAATTCTAAAAAAAATGCACGCAACTAAATCGCAATAAAAATGTCAAAAGGCGCGGGAGGTAAGTGCGTGCGTGTTGCACGTGTATGGTTCAGCCTGTCTAACGGATCGGATCGTCTATTGTGCGTTGACAGCCAGACATACTCAAACCCTTTCAGCTCACTCGCGCACTCGCCATTGCTCATTTCGGTTATTTCGAGTTGTCAACCGGAATATCAAGCGACGCTGGCACAACAATGCAAACGTCAAGCGGTAAACCCATTTTCGAAGCTCAATTTTATTTACAGTTTTTTGGCGCATGTGGGCGAGCAGCTTTTTTTGGTCACCCAAACTGCTGTTTCCTTTCGTTTTCTTTTCCATTGTTGATCCTTCGTGTTATGCGTTTTGCACGCAAGCAATAATAGATATTTGTATGTATGAAGCTTTCTATGACCTGTACTGCTGCAAAAATGTATTTTGAGGCGTGCGTTTAATATTTATGAGTGATTTATCATGAAAATATAAAGTAATAAAAACAAAATGTGAAATGTGAATTGTGTGTTGGCAGTACTGCTGAGGCAGAAACAGTGGGTAAAGGACTTTGTTGACATGTTTTCACTTTTTTGTGCTTTTGGTTATAAAAGGCTTACTACTTATGTATTTTTGTTGATACAGTGTTGTCATATGATTTTTTGAGAAAAGTTATTAACAAAAAATATATATTTATTTTCTTTTCATTAAAATCTTTTTCAAATCTGTAAAGAAATATATTGATTTTCAACAAGGACAACAATAAAGAAGAACTGTAGATCTGTAATGGAGATCATAAATGAAGAAATAGTTTCTTAAAAAATTCTATAAATAATTAATTCATGTTGTTTTAGCTGTGGTGGAATTATTAGTTTTACAAAAGACTTATTCACTGATAAAATTTATTTTACTCTGAATGGGTGTTGCCATATAATCCAATCCGATAGGACAAACTTTATAAAGACAACTTAATTATTTTTTGTTTTTTAATATTTGGTAATTAAGTTTGGTTATTTTTATTTATATTTTATTAATTTTAATTTTTTTTAAATTTATTTTTTCTGTTTATTATTTTTATTTGTTTTTAAATTTATTTAGTTTGATTATTATTATTAATTTTTATTTATTCAATTTTTTTTTATTTATTTTTTTAGTTATTTTAGTTGTTTTTAAATGTATTTATTTTAATATTTATAATTATTTTTTTTTGTATTAAATGTTATTTCTTTATTTATTTTTTTAAATTTAAATAAAATAATTATTACATTTACGAAATTTTTTTGAATAGAAATCAAAATAAAAATTTTAATTGAAATTATTTATATTTTCAAATTTATATACTTTTTTTCATTAAAAAATAATTTTAATTTTATTAAGAATTTATTTTTAATATTTAACGTAATAATTTATTTTTAACTATCATTGATTTGTTTTTAAATTTGTTTAAAGATTTTGGTTTATAAAAAATTGTTATTAAACTGATATTAATATTGTTGAAAAGGAAGAAAATACATATTTTATATTATTAAAAATTTTAGAAAATTTTACGATTTTTAATTTTGCTCTCCAAAAAAAATTATATATTTTATTTTAGCAACATAAATATATTTATAATTTTTATCATTTAAGATTTTATTGTCATTTAAGTTATTTTATTTCTTTAAACCATCAAAGTTCAGATTGAATTATATAATTCAAGCAATTTTTTTAACAGTTTTTGTTGCGAACATTAAATTTCAAAAATTTTTATATTATTTACCGTTAGTCAGAATATCCTCATACTCCTATTCATATTTTTAAACTGATGTTAAATTTTATATTATTATTTTTTTATATTAATTTTTCATATTAAAAGTGATTTCACATTTCTTTTGACATATTTAATTAAATTAGATAAATTTATTTTTTCCATTTCCATTTAAGAATCTTTAGCTCATTATATTTGATTTAATTTGATTAAATTTTTTTTTCGTTTTCATATTATTTTCATATAATTTTATATTATTTTTTAATTATAAGTTCTAATATTTTTACATAATTTTAAAATTTTCCTAATTTTTTTATAATATTTTTATATATTTTGTATTTTACTTGCTTCTGGCAACCCGCACATCCTCATTCACCCATTTGCCACTTTGCTGCGCCTGTAAATTATTTGCACAGTTAAAGCGTCAAATGCTATTTTGTACACAACATTTTTACAACATTATAAGTTGTTGTTGCTGTTTGTTGTTTGTGTGCAGATACTAGTTTGTTGAAATTTTTATACTACTTTTATACAATTTTATAGGCGTACAAGAGCAGCAGCAAACAACAAACAACTAAAATGCTATAATAACAATAGCATGTGTTGCTTTTGATATTTATATGCCATAAAGAAATTTATGTCACATTTCCTCAATGTTAAAAAGCATAAAAATATTATAATAATAGCGCAACAATAATAAAGAAGTTAAATGTGTGTGGCAGGCAGGCAACAAAGCCTAAAATATTTAGTTATATTCTCGACATAAACACATACACATATTAGCAGGTAATTTATATGTTTTGGTGTGATATGGTATTTGACGTATGGACATGTTTTCCTGTACCATACATATCCTGTTTGTATGTATGTATGAGTATGTGTTATTTAAAAATATGAATATGGAAAATTTAGAGCAGCATGTGCATTTATTTAGGCTAATGACAGCAGGAATTTTAGTGAGTTGTGAATATTTTGAAATCGCCGCAATGAAAGCAATTGCCGATAAAAAATGGTCTATAAATATGAAAATGAATGGCGCATATAGAAAAATCGGGTGATTGTTATACATGTAAAAAAAATTATGGTATTATAAAATACTAACTGTAATTTAAAATAGACAACTTGAAAAAAATTAAAAATACGATAAAAAGCTGAACTAAAAAAATTCTAAACACCTCTGAGAATTCCGTAGTCTTCACTATACAATTATTTATGTATTTGTTTAGTTAATTCTACGTTAAGGTATACTTAATGACTAGACATAAGATATGAGAGACATTATAACCAATAACATTTAGAAAAAAAGAGAAAGACTTAAACACAAGTAAACTTATAACACTATAAAGTAACAAAATGTACCACAGGAATACCTATTGTAGCAAATGATTACCCCTATTATGTATGGCGACTAACTACTACCAGTTCCTTACAGTATTTTGCGAGTTTTGGAGTATAAATACTATGTTCATCTTTGTTAAAAAACTTTCTAATTTAATCTTCATTTATCTATGAAGGTTTCTAATTAATCATTTTCTAAAAATAACGAGAAATTTGCGAAAAAACTTGAATAAAATTACTTAACGTAGGTTTTCCGTTTCTCGCTCTTCACGTCTCTAGTATTATTATTAAATTATATACAAATTAAAATTTAGATAGTTCTCCTCCTAAATGTAAACTCAGTTATTAGTAACCCTAAACCATACAAAATACTAATATAGTCATGGCTAGTATACCGACCAGTATACACTAGTTGGTTTACATAATATGGTTATCAGTTTCTTAAACAACATTTTCAAGATTTTCCTGGCTTAATCTGGAACTCATAAATTACATTTAAAGTGTAAATAAAGAACGTTTTGTTTGTCTTCTCAGAAAGTCCAAAATAACTATCAGACGAAAATAATTACTTTCTGCTTCTCAGTGTAATATAGGATTTTCAAAAAAATAGCTAATATGCTTTTCATAAAAATTCAATTAAATTCCTATTTATTAAGGAACATCCTACAAATACAAAACGCACGCACTTTAACATCCCGCCATTGCGTAAATTCTTCGAATTAACAAATTATTTTGCGAGTGCTTTGAATAACTTATGTAAACTCGACTGAAATAAATAAATATAAATGAAATAAATAAAATGAACTGAAGTGAAGTGAAGTTGGTAAGTGAAGTGGAATAAAATGCAAGCAAATGAAAAGAAATTGTCGAGAAAGAAGAAAAAAAACTCCCGACGCAGCTAACCAAAGGAGGAAAAATGCGAAATGAAAAGCCATTCACAACAAAACTTTGCCATCCAACTAAAGTTACGCGATAATAAATTGGAAGCATTGCTTAACAACGCGCCAACAACAATGCGCCGATAAGAATTGTGTCTTTCAGAAGAAATGCGCATTGGTTGCTGAAGGAGGGGAGGGCAGGCAGGAGAGCGATGAGTGCAAGCAGCAAGCAGAGAAGTGCAAAGTGAACGAATACACGAATGGGTACAAGATAAACAACATTATAATGAATTGGCAATCTGGCTTGCAGTTTTCGTGTTGAGCGTCACACAGATTTAATTCGAAGATTTAAGTGGTGCAGCAGCAGCAGCAGCCAGCGACAGCGAGCAGTTGTTGCAAGTAGCAGCAAGGATGCAGCTAAAGCTAAAGAGTGGCATGAGAAAGTGATGTTGAATACAATCTACAATGCTGCTTCTGTGTAGGTGTGTGCGAGTGTATTGTGAAACGGAAGCTAGCCAAGTAAAGGTAATGTCGAGCGCGTGGATGACCAAGTGCAGCTGCCGATTGCGCGCGAAAGGCAAAGGAGAGGGTACAACACAAATGGCAGCGCAACGGAAAAGACGCCGCATTGTATGAAAAAAGGCGGAAGTTGTCAGCTAATGCGCGCCTGAGAACACGACAGGAAGTGCGATGCACGCGCAACAGCAGCAACAACAACAACAATAGCAACAGTAACACAATAGTAGCAATAGCAACAGCAACAACAAAGGATGCTACGCTAAGAAAGCATATTCGGTTGAGAGTGAAAATAAGGTAGATTGCTGTTTGTTAGAATGTAAATAGAATGGGAAAAAGAGGAGCAAAAGCAATGCGATTGAGTGTATGTGCGTAAAATGCTAAAATGGATGCAAACTTGTTTACAACAAAAATACATTAAAAATGCAGTAAACGAGGGAATTGAATGGAGAAAAATAAGTTTAATAAAAAAAATAAGAAATAGCAAATAACAAATAAAAAATATCACAAAAGAGTAAATGAAACACAAAATTAAATTAAAAAAATTTAAAAAATTTTCATCTAAAAAAATCATAAGAAAATGAAGTTGTGTACCAACTGTAATAACTTAAGCACGAAGTCATTATCAAGAATGTCCGAGCTTTGGTGAAAGAGTCAGATAAAGCGAACGAGTGTACGAGGGCTGCTATATATATTTCTGGCCTAGGCAACACTAAGTGTTGCCAGGTGCAATCTGACATTTCCATTGGAATGTTTGACATTTTTTAGCATAACAACACTCAGAACGTTTTATCATTTAATCGTGAATTGTTTTATTTACAGGGAATTAAAAAATTCATCTCGGCCAAAAAATGGAATTAACTCGTGAACATTTTCGTGCGATCATTTTTCACAACTTTCAACGTGGATTATCGCGACAAGAGTGCATCGATGAACTAAAATCTTTGTATGGCTTTGAAGCACCATCCTATAGCACTGTGAAAAACTGGTACAACGAATTCAATCGTGGCCGACGCTGCTCAAAGACGAATTCCGTGAAGGTCGTCCAAAAACAGCCGTTGTGCCAGAAAACATCGATGCCGTACGTGAACTGATAATGCAAGACCGTCATGTAACATACCTTCAGATAGAGGCATGCCTATGCATTTCTCCCACCAGCATACATTCGATATTGCATGAACACCTGGCCGTAAAAAAGGTTTGTTCTCGTTGGATCCCGCACAATTTGACAATCGCTCAAAAAAGGCTAAAAAAGTGCTTCGAAAATTGGTTTGAGCGCATGCAAAAGTGTATAAATCTTGATGGAGAATATTTTGAAAAACAATAAAACCATTTTCGTTGATAAATATTCCTATTTTCATTATTAGGCCAGAAATATACATATATAGCAGCCCTCGTAAAAACATAACTGCAACCCCTTACAAGCTGCAAGTAAATACAACAAAAACAACAATTGTTGCACTTTGATTGCTGGCGAGTAGCATAAAAGCAATGAAAATTAAAGCAAGCTTACAAAAGACATCTCTTCCTGATTTCTACGCAGAGTGTTAATATATACTAGCAACTAAGCTGCGAAAAGTCACAATGGTTAAGTACAAAGATAAGTACATACAAACGAAGGTAACAAAAAAATTGCAAGCAACCAGCTGCAAGTTTACCTCCACTCATCTTCCGCTCGCTACTGAGTTCGTAATCAGTGAGAGTAGTTGCTCGTTTTGTTGTTTTTGTACCGGTAGCGCAAAAGCAATTGTTTACCTCTGAAATTTAGTAGCATTAAGCTGAAGGTGCAACTCACGCGTAATTGGCGGAAATTAGAAGGTGTTAAAGAGAGCAAATGCTGATTGTCAAATATTTGATAGTTTTTATGATCACATGAAATACCTTGAAAGGGTGGTGAAACAGTAATTGTCGAACTCAATATTTTTATATGAAAAGATTTTAGACTTCAGAGGTTAAAAGGGATGGTTTTAAAATTTCGAGGAAAACTAAAAAATTAAAAGGGAATAATGTTAATTTAAAGGAGGCATACACAATATTCTCGATTAATTCCTATTGAAACAACTTAATTGCAGGTTCTCAAATGGCAATAATAAAGAGGCAAAAAAAAGTAGATGAAAACAAATCTGATGTGTTTTACTCGAACCAACTTATTTTATGAAACAACTCCAGACCAATCAATTTCTTGAAAGTGAGTTGTCACACACAAGACGATGGACGAACTGGATTCCCAAAAACGACGAAACTATTAAAAAAACACAAACTTTTTTTGGAAGACTATAAAATGAAGTTGATCGATATAGCTAACATTCTAAAGAAATCAATGGAATGTATTAGACATAACGTTCCATGAATATTTGAGTGGGAGCTTAGCCCCTGGTGAGCACAAAACCGGCATAACAGCAATGAAAACGATGACGAAATTTTTCGAATATAACACGGTTGCCAACACATAACCTCCGGATCTAGTAACCAGCGATTTTTTCAATTCTCAGATCTTAAGAGAAAGGAAAGAAAATTGTTATCAAGTAAAAAAAAGGTACCGAAAAATTAGGAGACGGTCATAAACGGTCTATAATATTTGATTGCAACTATGTGAAAAAATAAAATAATAAAAAATTATCAAAAACAATTTTCAGACAGCCTCATGCCATTTAAATGTCAGCTACATACTACAGATAGTAAAAAAAAAGTAGGAACAAAGAAAACTGGCTTTGCACTCCTTTACCTCTGGACGCTACTTTCGCACAAAACTTTCAACGAATTTTCACTTGGAAAAAATTCCACGAAATCCAAAGCAATAAAACTCCCAACAGCATGTCAAAAAAGTGCAGCTTGCAGAAAATTGGCGAAATAAAATTAAAATCCAAAGAAGTAAAGTTAAATTAACACTCGAAAATGAGCGCGTTGAGGTCAGCGGCAACAGCGCCAGTTGTTGCTTGTAACAGAGCAGGCAACAGTAGAAAAAAAACCAAGAATGAAAAAAAAAAAATGTTGAGCATGCAACCGAGACACACACACAGAGAAAAGAACACATACACGGAAAGAAGCAACGAAAAAGTGAAGAGGTAAGCGTAAAGAGTGCAGAGCAAAGCAATGAAGCCGCAATGTGAACGCGTGTGTAACTGCACAGCTTTTGAGCGCACCAAGTAAAAGTGAAGTGAATGAGTGGCAATCATGGAAAAAACACGAAGAAATCTTATAAAAAGGAAATAAAAGAATTAAATATATTTTTATACACACATACATATGTGTATAATAAGGTAAAGGGTAACTGAAACAGTGGCAGCAAATTGGAAAAATGCAAAGTTTGAAAAGTTAGAGGGCACGGAGAGCTCTGTATGAGCCACACGTGTTCTGTAGGCAAGTAGCAACAACACAACAACAATTGTTGCAAATACATATTGTAATTATATATAAGTATGTATTTGTGAGGCAGAGTGCGTGTGTGTGGCGCTCAAAAAATATCCGCAATCAACGCACCACACAGCGAATCTCAGAGTCTCAGTAGAGATTTAAAGTTAATGCCACCGCAGACACCCTGTTGCCGCTGCGGCATGCACCGACTATTAACAGAGAGGTGCTATAAACAGGTAGTAAAGCGCCACAAGTGCAACAAATGTTGCTCGGGTAGACAGCGTGTGCGCTGCGCAGCACTTGAGTTACTTGTTGTTGGGTGCAAAGTCAAAGCGCTTTGTAGCTGACTGACACTGTTAATTGAAGTAAAAAGACTGTATACTTATTCGGTTTCAGCGAGTAAGTTCTGCGCTGTGCTTGTGGCAGCTTGCAGCCAGTCAACAAAGGATTCACAAGTTGTTGCGAGTTTGCAAGCATTTTTTGCAAGTAAGTGGCAAGTGGAACGTTGTAATTAAGTTAAATGTTAATGAAATTTTAAGTTGTTATTTGCCAAAGTGTGGTGAGGAAGCGAAGATGGGAATATAAATGTGTATATAATTTACAAGGGTTGCCTTATGATATATATATTTCTTTTTAATTTTACACCTGAAATACAACACAACTAGATAGAAATGTAATTTAAAATATTTTAGACATGGCAGAAATTATTGGGGTTGCCAAGTTAATGAATATTTGTAAAAATTAAAATCTAGGGTTACCATATGATATTTAATAAGCGTAATTTCCATTCTTATAGCTCAAATACAACACAACAATGATGAAATAATGGAAAATGTTTTAGGAACTCAAAAATACGGTAGGGTTACCAATTTTATGAATAATTGTTACAATTAATTTATAGAGTTGCCACTTACAAGTTATTAAAATAATTTATCACATTAAAACTTAATTGTAGGTGGCAACAAATTTAGTTCGAAGCTTTAAAATAAAAAAAAAATTAGTGGCAACCCTTTTTTAACAAACATAAGAAAAAAATTTTTTTTAAATTTGAACAATTCATATATTTTACACTTAAGTTGTAATAAACATTTAAATTTATAATTAAATAAACAAAAAAAATATTTTTAACAGAGTTGCCACCTAAGAACTTGTAAAATAACTGCTAAAAATTAAGTAAATATTAGGTTTTCGGCTAAATTACAGCTACTAATGATATAAATGAGTAATTATGAAAATCTAGAAGTTGTAGTTGACGTTTGAAAGATAAAAAACACCTAGTGGCAACCCTATAATTTTGAAAATTTCGGCTGGTTGATTTTTTGTATACTTTTCAATGAGTTATGAGTACTGTAAAGCCAAACTTTTGAAAATATTTTAATAGGGTTGCCATTGAAGTCACAATTGCATACAAATTCCAAAAAAAAATCTAAAATCTTAAATGCTTTTCGTGGCCATTAGTAATAAAATAATATTTTTGGAATAAAATAATAAAAAATAAACAAATTCCTCTCATTTTAATTCACCTAATTATTGGAATGGCAAACATTTTATGAATCCCTATGCTAATAAACATTTTTGCCAAAAAACAAATCGCAGCTGCTGGTAAACACCCGCCGTACAATTGGCATTATGTTTTACTTTCATTGCGCTTAAACCAATTAGCGGCCACAAAAACAAATGCAGGGCAACGCATTTAAAATAACGGCAATAATAATAATAATAATAATGGCAAAATAACAAACACAACAACGCATAAAGCCCCGCCGACGACGACGACTTGACCTGCATACTGCCGTGTAGGAGCGCAACCGCATATTAAGCGGATTTTAACCACCCACAAAAACCGAAAAGCTAACAACCACAGCTGATTGCAATGCAGTTGGTATTTAGTGGAACGCCGTTATACCTTAAAATGGCTGTGCAGTAAATGGCGGAAAAAATGCAAATAAATGAAAAAAAACATTGCAAATGTTGAAATAAAAAATGGAAAATGAAAAAATAGAAAAAATTGGTGCTGCTAAACAACAGCTGCGACGAGAAAAAGTTGCAGCGAAAAAATTCCAAATTTTTTTTTGTAAAATTTTGTTGTTGAAGTAACAGCGTTTCTTGATTCTTGTTGCTGTCTTGATATGCAAAGAAAAAAAATAACACGCTGGTGGTGACTGTAGCGGAGCGCACACCCAGAGTTGCCATGTCGCGTCGCTTTGTCTTTCAACATTTATATGCAGGATTATTTCTGCGCTTAAAATGCATAGCCAAGAGCAGTAGCAACAATTTTTTGTAGAAAAAACATGCGCCTCAAACAACATTGCATGTGGAAACGCGCGCATGTAACCGTAGTTATGTATATATATATTTACATAAATATATATGCATTTTTATACATTTTTTTGTCTCAATTAACCGGTGCAAGTAACGGCTTTGCACGACAATAACTGTAGCTGACGCGCGCGTGAAACTAGGTTAGGCGCACATAAGCGGCGCGCTTTACTATATAATAAAGCAGTGGACATTTGCGATCGCGCTGGACGCGCGACAACACGCGTTGCTGCAATAGTTGGATATCTGGTCATGCATGCGACGTGCTAACGCCCACTTTGTGGACAAAAAATTGTAAAGTAAGCGCACAGGTCAAGTTATGGTCTATATTTTGGGTTTGCGCTAGTGCGGCGCTGAGCGCGCACACAAAGCATTAGGCGTTGGCAAACATTTGCAATATTTTTTTTGTGCATATTTTTTGCGCGCGCTCAGCACAATATTTGTCTGCGCTTTTAAGCGTGTTTACTTTGTGGTATTTTTGTTTTTTTGTGTTTAGTTACAGTTTTTTTTTGTTATTTGTAGCGCGTTCAACCGACCTGCGCTGTGCGCGCGGAATCGTGTGGGCGGCGCGCTCACAACGCGCGCTTTGATTGCGAATTTTTTACAAGAAATCAAAACAATTTTGCTTCATTTCATTGTAACGCGCTTTGACAGTTCGAACTAAGCAACGGCGCGCTTTCAAAGTTATCGACTTACATAAGCGCCACCAGCAGCGCGTTTCATTCATAACTGTCTGCCACAGCATCTACTGTATTTAGGCTGCTACATATTGTGGCAAAAAGAAAGTAACTGAAACGCGTTTGATAAATTTCACAGAAGCCGCGCGTAAGCAGTTACAAAAAAGCAGCAACTTTTTATTATGAACTGCAACACAGCTGCGCTGCACATTGGCATTGCAGTCTGCAGGGACAGTCGCGTATGCGATAGCAGTTCGAGCGCAAAATGTAGCGCAACTGTTACAATGCGTCGTTGCACGCGCACTGATATACTCAACTACATTGCTGCTCGCCGAATCTTTGGTTGGTAGCTTCTACTTTTATTGCAATTGTTGTTGTTGTTGTGTAAATGTGGCAGCATTTTTATATGGTCGCGCATACTGGGACGCTGCCATAAATGTGTGATAAATGTAGCTGAAATTTCAGTCAATGCTATCACTAACGGCAGCAAGTGCCATTTATTGCCGACAGGGAGAAATGACAGCGCCATTTTTGTTGCTTGTAGTTTTAGTGGCGTTGCAATGCGCTAGTGGGAAGTGGCGCCCATTTTTTGGCGAATCAATTGAAGTGTCCTTCATATTTGGTTTAATATACTACTACATTTATTTGTAGGTATGTTGGTGGCATGAAGTGGTGTGGTGCTTCAAAAAAATTTCGAAAATATTGCTTTTAGTTGTAAATCACTCTTTATGCAAAGTTTTCACCGTTAAATGGTCGCATATTGAGTTTAAAGGCGAAAATAGGAAATAAAATCAAATTTGAATTTCAAATATTAGAAAAATAAAAATATGAAAATTAAAAAAAAAATATTAGAAAAAATCGAAGGAAAATAAAAAAATTATAAAAGATAAAAAAAATTATAAAAAATAAAAAAAATTAAAAAAAAGGGAAATATGAAAAAAATTTAAGTACCAAAAAGAATTAATGAAGAGAGAGAGAGCACCCAAAAAAGACATAAAAAGCGACAAGCAAGGAGAAGAACGATTATTACCTCGTTCGTAAGACAGTCGCTTCTATATAATCGGAACCGATCCAGATTTGTAACCGACCAAAGGCCGTCAAATCGAGGACCTAAACTATTTGGGAAATATTTTAAACCGCTACAAAAACAACAACATTGAACTCTTTCTTATTTTAATAAAAATGTTATAGAATTTATTCGGCCTTAGCCCTTAAAGTCATTTCAACACTTAAAATATTCGGAGATGATCCAAAGGGCAGCTCAAACATGAATTGATGTACTGGTTTTTATCAAGAGACCTTAAAGAAGTTAAGCCCCAAACACTGAACATTTTAATCATAATTCTTTTTCATAGCGACATCCATCAGTTCGATCTACTATCAGCAAGCATTTTTAAAAGACTATAAGAATATCATAAGGAAAAATAACACAACCGAGGGGTATGAGACCTAATTTCGCACCAATGACCCCCGAAGGCCTTTAGCCACTTAATAGTCTCATCAACACAACTAAATTGGGGCACATGAGTAAATGAAATTGTACAGTTAATGCAAAAGTAACACAATAAACACCAACTACCAACTAAAGAGACGCTTTAAATTTCGATGTCACCACTTTAAAGCACGTCAGCCCGTATTAACGCTTCGCCCAGAATAGGCAATACCCAATTATACGCTTCCCTAGAGTCAATTTCTCTAAACCATGCGAGGTAAAATGCTTAATACGCACCTTTAGGGGAAGTGATGGTCGTGTGCACCTATCACATTATCACAAAATGCTAATGTCCTATCTAAATTGCCGCCACAGCGCAAATAAAAAGGTTAGGTTGGACGCATGTACATGAGATCTAAACCAGAACACAAGCCATCATGGCAATTAATAATGAGTGTGTTTATGTGAGCTCCTGTGTATGTGGTAACCGCAATGAACAGCGTTCCACGTAGCCACAGTAGCCAGTCGATGTGGTCTGGCCGCTGTGGCGTGGCGTGTTTGTGGCTCATTGACTTGCCACTCTTCGCCAAATCGCCGAAAACAGAGTCATTTGCTATCGAATGCGTGACGTCACACATACACACGCAGAGGCAGGTGGAATGTAGCAAATTTAAGTTGTCCGTAAGCAAATCCAAAGGACACAAACACATTAGCATCAAAAAATGTGACATGCGAGAGGGGTGGGGGGTTGCGGCGTGGCATGCTTGCGGTCATAGCGTGTGTTAGCCCGACAGTTTCCGGTAATGCGATAATTTTGTTGCTAACCATTTTTACATTTACATTTTCACCTTAACGGTACACCGAGGCAAATCTCTCTATTTCATACGCTCACTCCGAAATTGTTGCTGATAAATCGCAAAAAATAAGAGAAAAAGTGAAAAAAATAAAGTCGGTACTTATTATAATGCCAACACTAATCCGAGTGTGGTTGGGTACCAGCAATAGCTTAATACTTCAAAGCAATCTATAAACAGTTATTTGTTTGCTCGCATGTGTGCGGAACAATTTGGTGCCGTTTTATAGCGTTCCTTTGACCCTGAGTGCTCGACCGCAGCACACCATACCACACCACCAAGGCAACAACACAGTTGTACACGCTTGTGTCCATCACAACCACTTGATCGATGTGTCCTCATCGATTTGTTGTACTTCCATTGGCATTGCTGCTGCTACACGCTTTCGCCTCCTCGCACACTCAATATTCGCATCGTTAAGGACCTATTTATTTCTTTTTGTGCTGATGTAGCGACTTTCTCTGTTCCTATTTTTTATTGCAAATGTCTGTAGTTGTACAGTTCTACTGTGTTTCGGAAAGTGTTGTTATGCCGTGTATTTCACTTTTTCATTTCGGGCTCCGCAAGTGTACACACTTTTGTGCCACTTTCGACCATTCGTGTCAGCAAACAAATGAAAAATCGCCGAAAATTGTGTTGAACAACTTTTTTTCCGCTGGTGTTTTTGTGGTTGAGGTCATGGTGGCAGAACCATAAAAAATGGTGACTGTAGTTGCCAGATCTACTTTTTGGTGTTTTCGTGAAAATTTTAAGATTTATGGCAATGCGTTTTGGACTCGGCCATGGAAGATAAAGTCAAGTGAAGTAAAGTATAGCAGAAAACAGTTGTTTTTTGAAAGGAAATAAATAATATAGTTCGAAAAGGCTTAGGTTGAGCAAATATGATACAATATGTATAGATAAGAGTACAAAATGGAGATGTGTGGCATGAATTGGAAGTCAAATTACCAAAAAATAGTTTTTGAGTGGAAATGGTTGTTGGAATACCCTTTCTGGCAAACACTATCGAGGCCAATCATTGCTCCATATCCATATTTTATGGTCGAAATGTATCCCTTTATTGTGTAGATAGTAATGCCACCGTAGACTTTTAATCCAAACTATCTTATCGATTTCTATTGCAGTCACATGACGTCATTTAAGCGGTTATATCTAGGTTTATACGCATATTTATATCAGAACTAGCTTGGTTTAATATATCAATGGAGTATATAACTTTCTCTTAGAGTATTAATCAATCGACCCAGGTACTAAATAGACTTTATACTATGACAATTTCACTTCTAGGATCCAAAGGATAACAAAACTAACTACCGAAACTGTTCTTGAGATACAAGTAAATTGAATAAGAAATAGTAATGGTCTCAACCTCCATATCGGAACCCATTTGTGGCATTACCACAGTACCTGCCACAACAACAACTAAGGAACTAAAACCGGAGTCCAAAAATAATTTCACTCAGTTAAAAAATATTTTTTCATTATCCTCTGCAAACATGAAGCCTATTGTAGGCAAGAAGTGAATGGAACTAAAGCTCATAACTTCACAGCTCGCCTATAAATGAGAGGCAATTTTTCAAGCTTCCGAAAATGTAAATTCAGTTCCAAAAACCTCACAACGCAACAAGAGTCGATATCGGTATTGTTTTCGCGTTTCAAACGTATTTGCAACCGCGAACTTTCCGCAACTCTGGCCACATTGCGATTTAATCTTGACCACAAACCGCAAAAACACGCATTCGCTTACAAGTACTCAAAACTGTTATTGCCAACTATGGGCCGATTTTAGACACACAACAAGGCGACCAACGACCACTACTGTGATCCTTGAAAGAACAGAACATAACGGCAGTTGGTGTGGCATTGCGTATGCTCGAGCTGCACGAACAATAACAGCAAGTACGAGCACTTGTGAATACTCGTTCAGCGCGTACGAGTATGTAATGAACGAAAAACATAAGCAACAACAGCAATAACAACCACAATACATATTGACATAAAAACAATAACAAATCGTATAAATGCAACTCTAATACGCTACTAGTAGTAGTAGTACTTACATTCATTTCCCGGCAACGTGTGTCCCGTTAGACCTTGCATGCCGCCACCAACACCCACAACGCCACCGCCAACACCAACACCGACACCGACACCACTACCCGGATGATAGCTATAGCCATTTTGTGTTGCGTAGAGTGCACTCTTCTGGTCCTCCATGCCCAAGGCGAGATCCATCGAATGCTCGAGTGCTTTGTTATCGAGTCCACTTGCCGGATAATATGGCGGTGGTGGCTGACTTTGTTGCGCCGCCACGATGGATGGTCGCACCGAGTCCATTTCGTAATCCTTGGCGGCGGCACTCTTTTTCGATTGATTGCGTTTGCAGCGACAGAACATCAACAATAAACCGACAAATAATGCGAACACAATGCACGAGACGATTATGGCGATCAGTGTGGGGGTGGCCAGGGCGGAAGCCTTGGCTATGTATGTGCGGCCAACTGCAAAGAGAAATAAAAAAAATATGATGATGATTACGAATAAATAAATATAAAAACGAAATCCGCAATTTGTATAGAAGTGTGGAAGTTAAGTGGACTGCAAGTCGTGGGAAGGAGGCGCAGAATTCTGCAAATGAAACGTAGGTATCAGCACTCATTTGAAGGCGGCCACTCAAATGTCTAGAACCGTCTGTGTAAGTGTGCGATTAAATCGATGCCTTGATGTGTGGCGGCAACATATGGAATGCTGTCAGCGAACCCCAACAAGATGTAGAGTGCGTACGTTAGTACATATGTACTGAAATAGATTGTCCTGCAAGCATTGCAGACCCCACAGCACTGGCATGTGTCTGAGTGTAGGTGTAAAGTAGATTGATGTGCTGTTAATCGGACGCATTTGAAGGACAGCAGCAAGGAACTGCCAGTTCAGAGCGCGTATGGTCCAACAAATGACCATATCAACAACGAATTGAACAAATGTTCGAAGGCGTACGATTTTTAATTGGAAATTCCAAGATATCAAGAGACTTTTTAACAGTTAACAAGTGGTAGACATACATATGTCCGATAGCTGAGGAATGCAACAGAGGCGCCATTAAAGCACAGATATAACGGGAATTCCACAAAACACTTACACATCCAACTAAACAGCTGCTTTAAATGCTGCACTTCTTAGACATACGATAATTGTGTACTTACTCTCCGCATTTGTGTGCTTGCCACAGTGCTCCTGATTCGACCGCAGGCATAGTTTCACACGCACCGTCGGTTTATTATCATCCGCCAAAGCGAGTGTGTTCATGTCGATACCCTCATCGTCGTCATCATCACCATCACCACCACCGACACCATCATCGTGACCGCTAATGTGATTGTGTCCCAACGAACGTCCACCGCCGCTGCGATATGCCGGTATGTGGCGATCAATCACGGTCTCCTTGAATGTCGGTCCATTGCCGGAGAGCTGTAAATTCACCGTGTCGACAACTTCCCACTGCGCCATCGGTGTATCCATATTGACCATGGACTCGACGATGGCAACCAACGATAGACAGGTGGCGCCCACATTTATACCCAAAGTGTGTGTGTTTGGATCGTAGGTGACATGTAGTGGCGGTGGGATTTTACTGACTTTTGTGGTGGTCATAATCTCATTCGAGTACGGTGAGTTGCCTTTCGTGTTGAGCGCATTCACCTTGAACGCATAGCTTTGATGTTGATCCAGTGAGGTCACCTTGCAGGGATTATCATGTTGGCAATCGAATTCCAGCCAATCCGTGTTGCTTGTGGCTATGGTGGCACAGTCGGGTATCAATTGTTCTTCGCGTGGCATCGGTACACGTCGATAGCTGACAAAGAATTTCGTATTGCTTAGACCACCATCGAAACCAGGATCCCAGCTGAGCGTTACATAATTGGGACCCACATCAACGGCGCGTGTATTGGTTGGCTTCTCTGGTGGGCCCTTCTGTTGTAGGCGTATGGGTGCGCGTATGGTATCCAATGAGTTCACAACACGGCATGTGTATTCACCATAATCGGCATGTGTGAGTGAGTTGATGCGCAGCACTGAAGTGTAGATGTCATTGTTATCGGTGGTCGTGCTAATTTCATAATGCCCATCAGAGGACATAGTCAGCGGTGAGGGATTATTGCCGAATTGCCATTGAAATTCTGGTTTTGGATACGCTTGTACTTTGCACACCACCTCGGCGGTCTCACGTATATCGAAGGCGACCTTATTGTATTGATGCAAAACAATCGGTTCATGTTCGATGCGCAATTGCATGCTCGAGTTAGCCGAGTTCACTTCGTTCTCATAGAGACACGTGTATAGGCCACGATCGCCAGGCACTAACTGATTGCCATTTGGACGTGCTTTGCCGCGGAACTTCAGCATACTTTGCACAGTCACCATGCCGTTGGGACCCTGGTCGGGATTCGTCTTAACCTCATAGAGATTCAGTTCAGGTAAGATTTCTACACCGTCCTTCAACCAACGTATGCTGGGCGCTGGTTTACCTTTAGCGCTGCAAGTGACCGCATAATCAGTATCGGCTACACGTCTCGTCATGTGCTGTTGCAGTTTGGCAAGAAATTGTGGTGGCTGATGGATCTCCAAAACTATAGTGGCTATTTGTCCGTTACCCAATTCGTTGACGGCATGACAGTGGTATTTACCCTCATTACCGAGATGTGCCTTCGGTATCGAATATTGTGGTCCTTGTGCTAGGACTTTCTGTGTGCTCGAGTACTCGCCGTCCATGTCGCGGAACCAACGATATTGCGGCACTGGCCAACCAGGTGGATTTGCCGAACAGGTTAGCGTCACCCCATTACCGACATGCACAATCGGTTTATTCGGCGTAATGAAAGCCTGACCGGGACGATGACGTACCAAGAGCGCTACAGTCGAATTACCAACACGTTCACTACGTTCTTGTCCGTATGACTCGATTATATTCACAGCACGACAAATATAACTGCCCGCATGTTCGGCACGTACCGATGAAAGGGTGAGCACTTCGCCCGAGTAACGGAATTCGGGTGAGCCCTCCTTCAGCCATTCAATGGTAATCGGCGGCGGATTTGAGGTTACATTGCAACGGATATTAACTGTCTCGCCTTCCTCAGCCTCACGCGTTTTCGACTCAATAACGACCGTTGGCGGATATAAGATGTCCAATATGAGTACACTCTCACCCGATTTGCCAAGTCCATTATCTGCTGAGCATGTATATTTGCCAGCATCTTGCGTGCTAACACGTTGTATGCTATGCACTAGGGAGGAACTAATGAAGCGTCCATCGCGTGTCCAACGCACATTAGGCACTTTGGGCTTAGCATCGACATTACACTCCAATTTCGCAGTACGATCACGTTCCACACGAAGTGGATTTTCCGGACCAACATCGACGCGCGGGAAATCTGCAAACAGAAGAGAAAAATTATGGTCAAAAATATTAATAAACATGCATATATGCGATTTGCTTTGTATTTATATTTAGATAATAATCACAAAGTTGTAATTGAATTTTTTTTTACTAAGTGTCGGAATCCGAGCGCGTTGTGATTGTCTCGTTTTATGCACAAGACAAATTATCGCATTGCTTGAGCTTTTCGATTGCATCAACACACACGCGCTTGATTAATGCCGCCGCAGATTGCTGCTAAGGATTCGTCATAGATGATTAGACGAGAATTTTATGAAAAGACACGCAGCAGTCGCAATGAGAGCAGTGATTATGCACGAACTGTTTTGGTAGAAAACTTAATTAATACCGAGAAGCAGTAAAATCTCTGTTAATAAACAGAAATAAACCCCGTTAGAATTGCTAAGTAGACGTAGCGTTAATTGGACATTAAATAAATAACGAAGGGATTAATGAGTAGTGAGATAAGAAAGTGGAATAAAAGTAGGAATAATGAGACAGAAAATACTATATGGAAGAAGAAAAAATTAGAAATGAAGAGAGAATAAGAAAATCAATTTCTGGTTCCTACTAATGGGAGCTATACAGAACTTCAGGGCTCAGAACATCTCTTCGACTCCACCCATGGCAGTCTAGTCGACGTAACTGGAACGGACCAGGATTTTTATCTTTGGAAAGGAGGGTTTCTTTATAATTATTTGAAGAATGTTTTCTGTCGCTACAACAGCCACACAGCTATATCATATTGGAGAAGTAAGAGATAGAAAATCTGAGGGTTCTGAAGTAGGTATGGTAAGTAATCTAAGGTGCTCTGGTGAGAAATTTTTAGTGGAAAAAAATACGCGTTCCAGAACTCTATTTTGGTATGGTGTATATGATCTAGATCTAACTAATCCTTAAAGGCTTAAAGCTCGAAGAACCACCTTCAATTTAAAGTAAAAGAGAAAAGACATAGTTTAGACCACCTGGAAACCATTATATTTTGTACTTAAAGCCACTTCCTTTGTTTCACGCAATACTTCAGACAGTGGCCCCGCTTCTGCAGCCACTGCACCACACCCAAAGCACTTGCAACAAGCACCGTACAGTGTTGGATATTTGCTGCCACAGCGTAGTAATTAAAATGTCTCATTCGCCTGCTGACTGCCCGAAAGCAACTGTCAACAAGGTGTCGGCTTTACTTTTGCCTTTGCAACGCACAGCAGCAGGCAAACAGGCGGAGAAGCGCGACAGCTCGCTTGCAACAGGAGGCCGCATACGAACGGCAACAAGTGCTGTGCCCGAGAGGAAGCAAGCGCTACTACTTTCGAAACACACACATACAGGTTTTTAGTGGCAGCAGGGGAGTTTATGGTGGCCGAAGCATTGTTGCAGCCACCTTTATTAGTAGTGAGAGAGAATGGTGAAAATGGCTGGCGTATATTTCTTAATGACACTAATAAAGTCGCGAGCAATCGAAAGCTAGAAAGCAAAGTAGTGTGGCATAAAAATGAAGTGCAGGAGTGGCAGAAAAAAAGTTCAGCTCAGAACTGTCGATTTAAAATGGGAGCTCAGTGCATAGCGTATAAAAATTCCAAAGCGTTAGAAACAAAGCATAAAAATAGCAACAAAGTGTGCGATTTGCAACAACTTGAGACCAACCAACCAACTACTAAATGCTGGATTGCTAAGAAGGCGCAGAAGTAATGCGAATATTACGCGATTGTCGGCGTCGCGTTTAACGGCACTACTTGTTGCCGTCGCTGTTGGCGTTGTTGCAACGCAAAGAATTCACCTTTTATGTGAAGTCGGTGCGTGTGTGTGTGTGTGTGTGCATAAACTGCGCTCAGGTGGTTAGCGGTGAAAGGCAACTAGGGGCAACAGTGAAAAGAAAGTTGCATGCTTGAGAACTAATTGCAAAAATGCTTGCCTGCAGTCCTCTACTCCATTCTCTTGCCTTTCTTCGCAATCATTAATAATGCGCTGCCGTGCGGTGCGATTTTATTTAATTATATTTTATAATCATTAACTTTTTTATTGCCCATTTTCTAGATTAACGCAAAATTTTGTTGAGATTAATGAATTAGCAAGAAAATTATTTTTGAAATGATATCTAAGAACAAGTATTGATATGTTCGAGAAATAAGCTTTTGGTTGATTGGATTGGTTCAAAAGTGGTTGTGGTAAGATTGATATTGTAGAAAACAGAAGATCATTAGGCATTGAATTAATGTTATATATTATATTATAGATATCAAAGGCTCGGTATGCAGAGATTGATACTATTTTTTAGTAGAGAACGACGAGAGTCCCCTATAACAGTAAAATATTAAGGCCCTAGCAGAGCCAACCTATAAACACAGATCTCATATAATTTTACTAACGATGAAAATGCATTACCATAACCTAAAAGGAGTTTCTTAGACTTGGATATTACCAGAATTGTCTTCTATTACTAAATCAGTTCAGTGGAGTCTCTCAGGACCAACCCGGAGTTGTGCCGTCTTCTTTGCAACGTTGTTTGACATTTGACCTAGCTTCTTCTCTAATTTTATTGTGGGTTTAGGCTTAATGTTATTCATAAATTGACGAAACATACTAGTTTTGAATCATTATCTGGGATGAGATGTCTGGGATGATTTGATTGGTAATATGGTCTATTTTCTCTCAACAATATAATTGGTCCAATAAATTTGTTATACGATCGGATTTAACCCAAATTTTTCAACCGATATCCTTTGAAGATCTGATTGGAAAGGTGGCACTAAATAATCGTGATTTGTATTATTTTGTATAAAAATCAATAATAGTAATATTTCGAATCGTTTTATCTCTTTAGAGGATCGATCTCACCAAGTCTCAGTTGATAATGACAAGTAAAACAATAAAACATGTTAAAGAAATTTAAAGGATTTAAAATAGAGAAGAAACTGAATAGAAAAAAAAAAACACTTTTACAAAAGGGTACTGAATTCGAAAAAGAAAAGTACAATAATCAGCACCGCGCATTCGTTCTAGAGTTACAACTAACGAATATGCTGCGGTTCTGACGAAACAATGAGCAGTTACACAGCTGCAAAACGAGTTCGCCATATGTGTATGTCTTTTCTAAGAAATACCAAGTTAAGCTCACTAAATGTTGATACATGGCAAGTCAACACTGGCCGCAACGCATCTATTACATGAAGAGAAGAACTGAAGAAAGCGGATGAAAGCAAGCCAAACAAATAAACATGTGTGCACACGAACAGCATACACCAAGAACCATGAAACAAGTTTCAGGAAACAAAACAAGTTGGCGGAATAATGGTGCTCCAGCAGAAAAAAATAAACGCTAGTGGTAGAATAATACGCGTACGGGTCAATAACATTAACACAGGAACATACTTCAAAGCATGTTGAGGCGTTGGACGTGTGCATCGCGAAGCGTACGTAAGAACGCGTGTAAATACGAGAATGTGGAAGAAAATACGACGCTGTCCTCAGACCACTGAAGACGATTTATGTATGTGACTTTGGCTTTTTAAGGCGAGGATATGTGCCTGCTTACATATATATAACAACAATATGGGCTTGTAAGCCTTTTTTAAGATGAACATAAGCCACAAAGCCAGGGTTGTATATAATAAAGGATGTTTAGTTAGCAATGATAGCAATTTTTTTTATTATTTTTAGAGGAACATAGCAGGAACAGCAGAAGTGGTCAAAATCTTACATAATGCCATCACATCCTCAAAATACCGTTAGAATGCATACGAAATCTCATGTTGCTTCCTAATTTTTTTCTCACACACACATCTAATCCTACTTTAAGTAAGCCAGCATTGAAGAAACCAAAAACAGCAGACGCGTCTAATTTGAATAGATGAATGCTTAACATAAGTTAGGTGATGAGGCGGTAGCATCAACCATTTTCTGCAATAGGTTGAGGTCAGCGAAAATGCATTAAAAACTAGATTGCTCAGAGTGCTTCATATATCAATGCCTACAAGGGTCTACTTGGACCATCATTAATTGTCAGCTTAGTTGAGAGATCTTAACGAGAAACAGTGCTGCAGCAGTATGCCACACACACACACACGCTGTGGTAACATATTTGCGTTGGGTTGGCATGCGTTTCATGTGACTGTCAAAATGTGTTTACATTGCCTTTCGCCTTACTGCCGATGCTGAAACGTTGCTGAATTGCGCATTTCAACTGCTAGCAGCATTCAATTTGATGGCGTTTCAAACATGTTATGTGTGTCGTTTTGCATGTATTTATGTATGTATGTGTGTATGCGGTAGCAACACGCAATGGCAGCGCCACAATTAATTTCCTGTTTCAACACAAATGATACCACATCAAGTTTTGGCGTAAAGGCACTGAAGTGCGTATGCGGTTAAGTTTGGCGAAATTTTAGTTGTTGTTGCTATTGCAAGCAGGAAACAAAAATATGTACGTACACATACATACATGCATGAATAGTTGTGTGTTAGCGGCCGCGTTACTACTTTTTAATCTCATATTCATTAGCCACAAGTGCGCCGCTCACCAGACCCCGTACAACCGATACGAGCGTTCGCATCCTCTGACCCGTAAATCGTAATTTCTTTTGCTTGCCATCAGCAAGCCATCAGCTGCGCATAAATACATCTCTGTGTGTATGTATGGTTGTGCGCACTTAATGTGGCTATATCAATCTTTACCGCCTCCAAACGCCCCGCCACCTTCTTCTTCACCGCATGAAGCGTGCTTCCAAACCGTGCTTGCAACGGCTTATATTAAGTTTTTGCTTCAAGCACACAACATTCGCGCCACTTGGATAATTTTACAATTAACTCAATCAGTTCGTTATTGTGCTTTTTGTTGTTGCGCTTGTTTATGTATATATGTACATATATGTATGAATGTATGTGGGTATTTATGGTATATTGCTGTGTAGAGTTGATAGAGTTGAGTTTTTGATGGTCTAGCTGTTCGCGTTCGTTTAGGAGAGGTTTTCGTGAAGCAAATGTGTGGGTAGGGAGGTCCGAATGTTAGGAAAATCTCAATTATATTATTGAATTAGACCCAGTTTATTCTTGATCATATGTAAATACAAATATTATATTTGTATTATAAAAACTATATGGTAGACCTATCCTATTTTACAATCAATTAATCCCATGAATAAATCAAATAAACGGCCAATACAAATCTGCGTTTGTTGAATATAGCCTAAAAGTATGCTACGTGTAATGTGGCTCTTTTTGATGATCTTCAGTGACTTCTACTACATAATGTAAGGATTCGATTGCGATTTTAATATAAAAATCCTGATTAGTAATATATGTGTAACAGATTTGTATGGGTTGTAACAAAGTAGTACACCGAAGTAACTTAAAAGCATATATTTAGGAGTAAAAACAGAAAATTTGAATTATACAAATATTTAGTTGGCACATTTGGTCGATTATCAGTTAAAAGTCTCAAGCATAACATTTTATTCTTGATCTAAATATTGTTCTCATCAATCGATCACATCACTCATGCCAGTCACTAGCATAGCTCATATCACTTCTCTTTGTGAGTTGTCGGGATTTTACGAGTATAGAGCAATAGAAAATATTAGAATGAGACTATCGCCTATATAGAAGAGAGTGTGAACTTGGATGAGTAATATGTAGCTCAGTAGAAGAGTACTTCTTAATGGTACTAGTGCGTGGAATTCATTATTCCATATTCTTTGGATCAAATAAGCCTACTCTTAAAAATGGTTAAGATATACTTGGAATCTATTCTTGCTAGACTTATTATCTCTTCAACTGTTTCAATGACATCATACAAGAAATATTGTATATTTTATCATATCTTCTTAATAATGTTTTTTATAGGTCCAAATCTACTAATTTATGTACATAAACTATCTCTGTTGCTTTGAGTTTGGCCCTAACTCTGCCTCTGATATTGTTTCTAACCTATTCTCTGTTATTATAAATATTTTAATAGTCATACAGTTGAACTTCCATAACTCGACCTGTCTCCATAATTCGAACTATTGAATTGGCAATAGAAGTCAAAATTCATATAAATTACATTCTGTAACTCAGAAGGATTATGGCGATTCGAGTTAGAGAAGTTCCATTGTATATACATACATATATACATCCCCTCCTATTTACCTATTTCTACGCCCCTCTTTCGCCTCATCTTCAGTTAGGAATAAATGAAACAACTCTACCTCAGCAATTCTTCGCTTATATTCTTTGTATAATCCACAAAATTTTCCCAACCTGATTTCGTTAAGCCTCAGCTTCCTATATATATCCATATATATATTTGTACAACCAAGTTCCTACTCAAACTTCTTGAAACATTATTGAAACTCATTTCAAAGTAACTCATATTTTTAATTAAACAATTTCCAGTTTTCCTGCCGTGCGCTACATACATGCAAGGTTCCCCCGCGCAGATTTGCACTCAAGAACGTTTGCATTGGAAACTTTTAGCGAAAATCAAATTTAAACAGACAAACTTAATGGATGTATTTCGTGTATAAGTGTGTGTGTGTGTGTAGTTAAATAACGATTGCGTTTTTGAATTTATCCAGCAGATACTCTTATGTATGTAAGTATGCAAGTATATGTGCACAAGTTTAAAAACAGCTGATGCGTTCTATTTCAAGTGTTGCTTGATAATTAGCAATTATTTTCCAGCAATGTGGTTTTTAGCTGGTTTTCTACACTTATGCGTATATTGGCAAACAAATTCACGTTATCTCGCAATGAGTTGCTATCGTGTTATTGCTATTTTTCTTTCTCCATTTATACTTTTGCATGCCACATGATTAATGAATGCTGTGCGAGGGTACGAATGAAAATGATACGTAGAAACTAATTAGATAAGGACTTTGAGAAAAAAATTAAGGAATTATATTTCGAGAATTGAGTTAAGGAGTGAAAAGGAATAGAGAAAATAGATAAGGTTATGCTTTGAAGGTATCTTTGGTGAGAGAGATAGTTGAAATATAGTATATATGAACCCTAATAGTTTTTAATATACTAAATAAATACTAAATTTTCTATTTCAAATTTTAAAATAAATTATTTTTATATTTCACTCACTAAAATAATCGATAAATATCGATAAACATACAAATTTATTTTTATTAGCTCACTTTTAGTCATCAAAGACATAGAAACAGCTGATTTCAGTACAAACGCCTAAAAGTAGGCAATGATATTTTAAATTTTCGTTTTTTCAAAATCTTGTCTACAGTTTCAGGCATGCAATTAAAACCAAAATAGAAAGCATGCAGTACATGACCACACTAAATTGCCAGCAGACTCTATACAACGAAAGAAAAATTTTCAGTTTAAAGAAAATTGAAGTAATTGAGTTTGCTCCTACATACAAAAGTATTTTATATGTAAGTATGGTTGTATGTCAAGCGTGTGTTAAGTAAACAATAACTTAAATACATAACATAGAGAGAGTGAACGAACAAGTATAGTATATGAATGCATAACATTTTCTCAGAATTTTCGAAACAGAGTCTCCAACATGGCTATTAACAATTCCAGCAATATCATGCTTTCATTGGACAAACAAGTTCAAGTGATTAAGAAAACGTGTGCGTAGGTGGCTACAGTAGACTGTGAATTTCAAAGGAAACAAGACATAAACACACACATATACTCATACAGTGAAGCTAACAACCATACAAACTACTTGTAGGTATGTGTATGCCTCAAAAGCTTATAGATCAAGTGAATAAATGCAATAACGAAAGAATGGCAGGGACAGCAGCTTTGAAAAGTATGTAAAAATAAAAATAACGAAAAAAACTTAACAACAACAACAATAGCAAAGTTGTATGTAATAAAAAAGCATATTAAGCTATCCATCAAATGACATGGTGATACGCCACTAAGCAAATACATACAGCTTGAATATATGTGTTTGAGTGGCTAGAATGTCCTGTTAATAACAAACACCTAAGCAGCGAGGCCAGAGCACATTGTTTGCTTTGGCAAGTGAGTGAATGGATAAATGAATAAAAGCATGAATTGTATGCTGGATGACAGCTGGAATGCCACGTGGCATAATTTCATATAAAAAGCATCTAATCGCCTGTAGAATTTCTATACGAGTTGAAAAGGAGACAAGTGAATGGCTCAAATAACAAGCACACACATACACACATGTAGGTAGTAAGTGTCCTTACTGAAATTAGGTAATGTGCTTTTCGAAATACAATCAAATAATAAATTGGGTAGGTGCGTTAGGTGGAGGCAGTTCGAAGATACTTATGTACTTATATATATGACATTTCAGGCACCCTGTTGATTGAATTTTGTTAATTTTTTTATTGTCGCTTTTTCGAATGTGTGGCATGTGCGCGCAATTTCGGAGGCATGTGGGTGGCAAATTACAAATTATTGAATTACTCATTATTGCTAGTAGTGCCAGTGGGGTAATTGCTTTACTGGAAGAAATATTTTTTTTTTTCAACAAATTAATTCAATTGGTTAAATTTGTTGGATAATTTGTGAAGTATGGAGTAAATACAATTTTTTAAGCCTATTTTTAAATTATATTTAATATATGTAGATACATATATGCATATAAGCTTTAAAAAATATATAAAAACGGGAAAAAATATTTCAAATAATATTAAAAAAAAAATCAGTGAATTTTTGGGAATTTAATAAAGAAAAAGATTATTAAAAAAATTAAAAAAATATATAAAACGAAATAATTATCACATTTTAACATATTATTGTATTAGAGTAGACAATAAATCAAAAGCACAATAAAATTTCATTGGAATAAAATAAATAATTTCCGAATAATTTTTTAAGGTAATAAACTGCGAAATTTAAGCAAATAAGAGCTGTTGACTGCTTAACACACTTTTTTGAGCTGACTTTAACGAATTAACTGCAATTAACGTTGACTAAAAAATTTAAATTTTTCCACAAATTTCAAAAAAAAAAAATATTTGAAACATTTTCTGAATTTTATAATTTTTTTTAATAATTTTTATGATTTTCTATGTTAATATACAAAAATAGAATTGAATCTAAATCAGCTAAATGATTAACTACTTATTATTTTGGCCAACACTGTATATGTAGAAAATATAGAAAGCTTAACACACTTTTTTGAGCTGACTTTAACGAATTAACTGTAATTAACGTTGACTGAAAAATTTAAATTTTTCCACAAATTTCGAAAAAAAATCGAAATTTTTTTCACCGTTTTCTGAATTTTATCAAATTGTTTTAAAAATAATTTATATGATTTTCTATGTTAATATACATAAATAAAATTCAAACTAAATCAGCTAAATGGTTAAAACTTGCAAAAAACACCGTACTTATTTTTTTGGCCAACACTGTATATATAGAAAATATATGAATTTGTAAAGAAAACTTCATAAATCTCAATAAAAATAATAAAAAAATCAATTTTAACAGCATTACTTTCGCAACTAGTCGGAATTGTACTAGTTAGGGCATAGTCTAATATTAACTACAAAAAAATATTAAATTTTAAATAGCTTACTAAGCTGACGACTGTGTTGTATTAAAGCTAGAAATATAGTATTATGTAATTTAAAAAAATATAAACACAATAGAAACCGTTCATTTGTATGAGCCCTCTACAACAACAACAATAAATACTATTAAAAAATCAATAGAAAATTTGAAAACATTTCATTTGCTCTCACACTCTCAAAATAAATAATGCTACGCAACAAATTTCTAAACTGCCGTATTATAACGATTTAAGCAAGTGATATAATTTTTATAAATGCAATTAAGGGCCCACAAGTATTTCGAACACCCATATTCGTGTTTACTATTGAATTTGTTTGTTTACACGCTGCTTGCTAGGTATAATCCCAAACTTCACACACACTCACATAAACATAAACTAAATAAAAAAAATATCACAAAAAAATTCCAGAAACGCAAAAAAAAAGATGTCTTTAGCAAGCAAAAGCTGGAGGGGCCACAAAGTTAAGACCAGCAGGCGAAGTGGTCAATTGTTTGCGTAAACGGATAATAAAACAGTCTGTGGATTGGGCATAATAAAATAAGGCAGCGGTAGTGAAGGTGGACTGAAAGAAGAGGGCGTGGCAAACAGTAGCACAGAAATCGAACTGTTAAAATGTAATAAAAAAATTCAATTGAAAACCAGCAACAATGAATGTTCGTATGAAATTCTATACAATTGTGGATAACAAAAACAACAACACAAACAACTTCACTACTAGCAATGGCGGCAAACAATTTACGCACAATTGCTGAAATTTCTACATTTGTCGTTTAGCGCCTTAACTTAAAATTGATTGGAAAATGTATGTGACAGACAGGGGTGTGGAGTCTGAATGCGAAGTTTTAGTGGAGTGGGTGTGGTACAAATATGTGTATGTGGGTATGTATATACTCAAATGAAGTGAGTAATGGATACAAAAATTTTTGTTGGAAATATAGAATGTATAACGGAACCTTAAATATATCCGTTATATAATGTTAAAGAAAATATATAGACCGATTTCAGTCATTTTCGAAGAGATATGCAGCTTAGACGGTTATACTGTTCAGACATCATCATGTCTGATTTTTCTAGAGTATAATAAATGAACTTAATGGATTTCGTAGTGCCGTTATATGGTTAGTAAGTGAGTTTGTGGTAAATTTATGATTTTTTAACTGTACTAAGAGGCCGTTTTGAAAGTTTTCTGTAAGAAATAAGGTTGAAATTCTACCAACAGCTTATTAAAAGCATTATTATTGAATAATTTTAGTTTTGTTGTTGTTTTTTTTAAGTGAAATTAGCTTAAAATCGATATTTCAGCCTACTCTTGAAAATTTAATTTTTTGCTTTTGTAGTTTTTTTTTTTTTAACAAAAATGCTGAAAATTAAAATACTATCACTTTTCAATCAAATTAACATATTTTTTAATTTTTCATAAATTTTACATTACTCTTAATTAATTTCTTAAAAGCTCTTTTGCAATGCGTTATTTTTTATTTTTCTTTTTTGCACAACAACATTATAAAACAGCACATAAAACACTGTACACGAGCGTAAACAAGCGAAAAAACGCAACAAAATAAGCATTAAATGTTGCTTATGCCACAACAACGCTCCTCTACCAAGACCAGTTTGTTGATACCACTGTATGTATGTATGTATGTATGTATCTACACCACACACCCTCTATTAGTACACAAAGCTGCAATTAGACTTGGTATATCACGAGCCAAACTGGTTGGTCAGGCTACAAATGCCGAATTTGCGTGCATCTCAGTCATTCGCCATACACAGACTCACACACACACATTCAAGCAAATATAACCACTTTAGCTTAATGTTGTCGTTAAATCGACGATTATACCAGCATATAGATGTATGTATGTGTGTTTGTTTGTATTGTTGAAAGGAGTGCAGCGCTTTTTCGTGATATGCAAACATTAAGCGGCATTGCGGGGGGCAACATTAGAGTGGTTGGGTTAGGTTGGTGATTTGGTGGTGCTCTATGGATATTGGCACGCTCTATCTACAAAGTGGTAAAGTCGTACGACAGCAAAGAAATATTTAAAGGCGAGTGAGTGGCTTGCGGATGCGTGCAGTATACAGTTTGTGTGTCAATAAATTTTTTTAGATACGCTCATATGCTTATATATTCTATATAGAATATGGAAATTTTATTTCTATATATATCATTTCATATTTATGCTTACTTTCACATTAACGCTAATTATAGCAATAAGCAGGAATATATAAATACTAGCATATATATAACTCAAGCATATATAGTATAAAATAAACACACATGTTGTTATTATTGGTCGTATAAAATCTATTAAGCCGTCATTTGGAGTAACATTATTTTTTAATGGAAGCGTCATTTTGAGTGGATTTTTTTTTTTTGCATTTCTTTCTATTTTCATAAAAATACGCTATTATTACTGCTGCTTTTTTTGAATATTTATTTTTATTTTGTGCTTTACTTAGCAAATCTAGCGTGTTAATAAGCAATTGATACATGAATATGTCGCACAGGCATGTTAAAGCAATTAGTATGCAAACCAAAAATTATTTTCCCCACTAGTATATAATCTGCGTACCATTAAAAGGTAGCTTAAATGAAAATTACTATATTTTTCATAAATTTTGTGTTAGTTTGCCTTTAAACTGTGTAAATTGGTTTAGAGGATGTTTGTGTTTGCTTTGTTTGTATGTGGGGTGACAGTGCGTATACGTAACATTTTAAAGTTTATTGAATATCTCGTTGATTCTGCACTTTTCTGCTAAATTACTTGGAGTTTTAGTTTAAAACATATTATTTGTTTTGCATGAAACTTGAATTTATAATAAAATGGAATTATAATTTGAATTTTAATATATTATTTTATAATTTTTTTTTCACTATTTATTTTAATATTTTTTTTAATTTTCATTTATTATTTTTATATTATTTTAATATATATTTTTTTTTAATTTTCATTTATTAATTTTTATATTTTAATATTTTTTTATTTTTATATATTTTTTATTAATTAATTATATTATTTTAATATTGTTTTTGTAATTTTCATTTATTAACTTTTATAATATTTTAATATTATATTTATTATTTTAATATTTTTTTTTTTTAATTTTAATTTATTAATTTTTATATTTTAATATTTTTTTATTAATTAATTATATTATTTTAATATAATTTTTTGTAAATTTTTATTAATTAATTTTTATAAATTTTTTAAATTTTTTTTAAATTTTCATTTATTAATTTTTATATTTTAATATTTTTTTACTAATTAATTATATTATTTTAATATCATTTTTTTAATTTTCATTTATTAAATTTTATATTTTTTTTATTTTCATATTTATTTGTTTAAATAATTAAACACTTTTTTAGTTTTTTACTATTTTGTAGTTTATTATTTTTTTGAAATTTTATTATTTTTTTTTAATTTTTAACATTTTTATTTTTATAAATTAAAAATGCCGTCCGCCATCAATAACACAAATTTATGTACCTACAAAATCATATAAACATATCTCCCAACCAAAGCTGCATAAACAGATGCCACAGATATTTACTGCACACTAAAGTTGCCAGACTTCTTACTGGTTGCTTTTCATCTAATTTTGGCATTTCCAGCAATTTTGTAGTTGCACTGCATGCATCAATGTAAGGCTAACCAAAACTCCGAAAAAAGCAGACAAAACCAGATGCCCTGGACCACAGCAAGCACAGACATAAAGTACATGAAAGCGAAAGTCAAAACGTAAATAACAACAACAATGTTCAGTATAACAAATTTACTAATGCCCAATGAAGTAAACAAATTTCCAAAGCATTTCTAAAACACAACAAATTTTTACATTTCTCAAAATTTGTTTATTGCCTTTGGCTGCGCGAAGCAAGCGAGGCACACTACAGGGCGTACTATGCGCCTTTACAAATTGGAAGCTGCCGAAAAACTCCAAAATTGCTGTTAAATGTTACACGGAAAAATATTAAGTATAACAAATAAACACAGCAAATGTACGGTTAATGACAGGAAGCGCTAATGTACAGGTGCTGGTGGTGCGAAGATTGCGCGCTACAACAAATTAAGAATAATAAACATTGTGGCTAAAGAATGTTGTCCGCAGCAAGAAGCTTCTGGTGCTAATTACATATGCTAGTATATATTTATAATATACAATCTCGTACATGTAGGCAAGCATATGCATATAAAATTCTCTAATATTCCTCCAAGCAGCGGAATGTGTGAAATATACAGTTAATTTAAACAAATAAACATTGAAATTATTGAGCGATACACAAACACGCTCATTTGACGTATATATGTATGTATATTAGTAAACAAATCCATAAATAATAAAGCATCTCCATACGCTCCATATGCCTTCCTTCAATACATGAAATTAATAATTTCCAAATTTCAAAATTTACGATGCCAAGAAAAAGCTATGAAAAATGCATTCTGCGCACGAAATGTGGCTGGAAAACAACAACAAAAGTAAGAGAGCACACACATATCAATTTTGTTTATGCACCGAGCATGGCTGCCTTTTATATTTGCCGGTTTTCCCTAAATGTAATTGAAAAAGCAGCGTTGCATTTAGCGCAGCGCGTGCAACAAGCAGAAGTGGAGGGGGACAAAGGGTGGAGTACTGAAATCTAAATACCTCATACACATGAGAAAGGTAGATAAAAGCGCTTCAATCCAAATTTTCAGTATGAGCAATGCTAGAATTTATATGAGGATTCAAGAGGAAGGGGCAAAGGCGATATTAATGACTGCATGTCTGTTGGTATGGCCAAATGCGCAACGAAATTAAACAATAATTTTCGAATGAATATCCATATAAAATACTGGAATGGATGCGCGCAGTTTTTCAGGCTTGCTTTCATGGTGCTTGGAAATGTTTATGAATGGCTGAGTAAATGGTAAGTATGTATATTTATATGATTAAATTTGGAGGGATGATGGGGAATTACAGATGAAAATTACAGCAAATAAAATATTAAAATCAGATGAAATATTCAAGCAATTTAGAAAAACAAATAATAAGGATTGATGCGATATATGAAATAACATCTGCTTTCGTTCGAATTTAATTCATTTGCTCATAATTCTCAGATGGTTTAAAAAAAATATAAATATTGTTTTTGTTTTTTTAATAAAAGTAAACACGATTTCGAAATAGTTTTGGTAACGGAAGAGATTTAAACAAATTTATAAAAAAAACTTTGAAGGGTTGCCACCTGTTTGCAATTAGGTACAAATAATGCATGAGTTTTATTTATTTGTTCCTTAAAATCTTTAATTGATACTAAAATATGGCAATTAAAAATATTTTTTGGAAGAGGGTTGCCACCTGTATACATGTTTTTTTTAATTTATTAGACAAATGCATTAGTGTAGTAAATAAGGGGAGCATACTAATAATTACGTTGCCACCTACTTGAAATTCTCTTTCCAATTAATAATATGAGATAAAAAAATACACAATAATATGGTCACCACACTAAAGATGTTAATGAAAAGTTCTCAACGGAAATTTTTGAGAATTTTTTAGAATTTAATTTCAAAAATATAGGACTAAAAAACATTGAAATATATTCGTAGAGTTTATTAAGAAAAAAGTAAAGACTTTTTAATGCCATATTGTACACTATTATAAAAGAGTATAAAATACAAATTCATTATTCAATCACTTCGGATTTGATTAAATTATTAAAAATAGCATCATTGAATGGATACTGTTGCAATTTTCGCCCACTCACTGTTCATATTTAGAAGGCAAGAGGCCATTGCGATAAAAATAAAACTGCCATAATCAAGCAGATGAGTGGCAATTCAATAAAGCACTCAGCCAATGGATAAGCTTAGAACTTATAGGCGCTTGTATTGTATTTGTATTGTATAGGGTGCAGTCAATACGCCCTGGAATGCTGGACATTAAATATAAATGGAGAGAAAAAAAAAAAAACAGAAAACATGAAGCCAAGAGAGCTATACAAATCAACTTCAAAAGCGAGCGCACAACTTTATAAATTTAAGTGCAATGAAATGAAATAAAACGGCTGAGGGGGAAGAAAGGCAAGCAAGAAAAGTAAAGCAAGTAAATGCAGCATAAATATGTAGGTATATATGTATGGATGAAAATATATGGAGTTTTTTACAACAAGTTGGCGAAAAAGTTAATACATTCAGCGAGTACGAAAGCAGCAGCTGACACGACGAAGCAAAAGTAACGCGCGATTTCCAACAAGAATGTAAAGATATGATTATGTAAGGATGTAAAGAATGTTAGTATGTCTGTGACACTGTGCTATCAACGCTTTTGCGCTGCATAATTAGATTCTGCGAAACTTTTATCTCTTTGTTGTCGGTGTTAATCTTGGCCGTAGCCAACAGCAACATGCTGCGGAGTAGGAGTAGAAGTACGAATGCCATGGAAATGTAGCGAGTGGCGAAAAAAAAAATAAAAACATCATGAAATGTAATGCAATATAAAGGAAAAATCAAATATTTAATGACTACAAAAGTAAAATACTTCAGTACATTTGTAGAGGCCAGCTAGAAGGAATACAAACGAAGGCGCTGTTCCTAAAGGAAGTTGCTCCGCGGCGCCTAGCAGCATGTATTTTGCGCTCACTTCTATTTTTGCTTAATCAATAGCGTTTACAAGCGCGCTTTAGCTTATTTTTGCTTATTCTTTTTTTTTTTTTGTTTCCGTCCGTCTTTCATAGAAAACGCGCATAGTTCAAAAGCGAATACGCGCATTGTAAGCACTGAAGAGCGGTAATGAATGAAACGGAAGCTGAGTTTATTAATTAAAATAAAAAATGAGTTGAAAAAACAATAATTGAAGTGGAGGCAGTTACAACTATTTAATTACTTCTCAGTGGAAGGAGTATTATCAACTGTTTAAAGATTAGTGGGTTGTAAAGCTAGCTTATTAGAGTTGTTGAGGTTTTTATAGATTTTAATTTTTTTTAAATTTAAGCAAATTCATAGAATTAATAAAAACAAGTAAATAATGAAATTAAATTAGAATATCAAAACAAAAAAATTAAATTAAATTAAATATAAAAAAAATTATAAGAAATATTAAAATAAAATTTTTATTTATTTATGAAAAAAATAACAAAAAAAAAAAAAAACACAAAAAAAAAACAAAAAAAAAATAAAATAAAATAATAAAATAAAAAAAATAAATTAAAATAAAATAATAAAATAAAAAACAAGTAAATACAAGTAAAAAAAAATTAAATTTAATTAAAATATGAAAAAAATAATAAGAAATATTCAAATAAAAAATTTATTTATTTATGAAAAAAAAAACAAATAAAATAAAAAAGAAATAAAATAAAAATAAATAAATTAATAAAATAAAATAAATTTAAATTAATATAATAAATATTTATAGCATTCGTATTAATTGAAAGATATAATTAATAATTAATATAAAATAACAAAATAATTTTTCTTAATAAAACTTGAATTAATTGATTTTTTTTTATAAATTTAATTGAAGACAAATTAATTATATTATTTATGTAAAAATAAAAATTTGAGCTTTACAAAAAAAAACTATATTATTTAAATAAATAACTTAATTTTTTTTTTAAATAAAAATATATTCAATTATTTTGCCTTGGCATTCGTATAAAAAAATATTTTTAAAAAATATTTTTTTTTATAAAATTAAAAAATTTATATAAATACCTTTATATACTATTTATCAAAGTCTTCTAATATAGACATCTATTAGCTTTGCTATGCTTTAAATAAATATATAATTAGATTTTTCTGAGCATCATTTGAACTAAATCGCGCCCGAAACACCGAGATAGTGGTTGGGAAGTCCTTGTGCTAACACCTACAGTACAGACGTAAGACCAAGTGACTATCAATTTCCAATTCTTAACAAGCATATACTTACTTATAACCCCAAAACAAATTATAGATTTAGTAAAAAAAAAAAATAAAAAAAATAAATAAAAGTAAATAAAAATATTTAGACGCCTACTAAATAAAAATAATTCTTTAATTGTTTATTTCAATATTAAATGTTTAAAAATTCCAGCAAACCACCCACCACAATTTCAAAACATTCATTCTTTGCATTCTTTCAGCACACCCGCGTGATCATAATAATTATGCAAATATTGAAGATTCAATTAACCAACCAAGCGATTTGACTAAACTAATCATTACATGAAGTCATATACCAACAACAACAACACAATATGCACGTAGTACATACGCACACACGCTATATATCTCATTTAGATAAACTGGCATTGTACTATCAACATATATATATATATATGTGTGTGTGTGTGTGTATGCAGTGGAAATGCATAGTTTTAACTAGTCTCGATATCATAAGCGTGGTTTGCTTATGTAATACAAGCGCCACCACAAATGATTTGGATCCTATTAGATAGCGAATAGCGGTATGTAATGTCACAGAGGTGATGTGTGACACAAACACTAATATATAAAGACATACAAATGTTCATAGAAACATACACATATGCCATTATTCGCCCGCCATATCCGCTAAAATAGCTCAACTCTATATACATTTGTTGTAATATTGCTCTCATACTGTATTATTGTTATTGTAATTGCAGACATGCAAGTTTTTTCATATATATACATATGTGTGGGTGTATGTATTCTATGTCTGCTTAGTCAGTCGTGCTATGCATAATTAGTAGATTATGATAATATTTTGATTGTAAATAAACAATAATATTATTGATATACTTGCTAAAACTATATGTTTAAACAAGTGTGTGTGTATGTGTGTGTGTGCGTGGGTGTTGCAAATGTCAAAGCTTGTATGAAAAAGCCAGTGATAAAGCGCTATGCTGCATATTGTGCTGTTGTTTGCTATCGTCACAAACTAATTAAGCGAATATCGCGAATAAATAAACGACGCTTATGACGGTTATTGGAATGAGTGTAAATACTTGTATCGTTGTGTGTGTGGTAGATAATTACTCGAATGGAGTTATTATAATGGATGTTTAAAAGCGCGAGAGAATACTTTTTATGTTACAATGCACTATAGGGATATGTTTAAAGGAGCAAATATGCTTGCAGGAAATACATATAAGCATAGAGACAAATAATAATTTAGACTTGATGTACATATGAATTTCTAAGAATAAAATTTAAAATAAATTTATTAATTGTGAAATATAATAAAGAAAAAGAAGAAGAAACATTCCTTATTTTCAAACATATTTTTTTTTTAATTTTTTTAACCCTTTATAGCATCATGTGACAGATATGTTACAAACCCTTTTAGAGGGCACAAAACATAGGAAAATTAATTTTTCTCTTTTAAGTATGATATACCAGCACTGTCACACTCCGTATTTTTCAATTTTAAAATTCTCTGGTTTTTTATGTATTGGCATCATTTATAAAACGGTACTTTCTTTTTCGCTATGGTAAAGTTAGTGAATGCACGTGCTTGCAATTACCGAAAAGATAAAAATAAGAAAATTTTCAGTGTTTTAATAAAATATTTAGTGGAAAAGTTCAGGTACGTTCACTATTATGTTTAATTTCTATAAGATAATTCGAAAAATGTTCACTAATACAATATATAGTGAAGTTTAGGTTTGTACCATTTCTGTAACATTGAGTAATAAGGTAATAAGCAAGCGATGGCACGTTCGTCTATTTTATCACTTTTTAGACCTTGCAGTGTCTAATGCTTGGCTCTTATACAAAAGAGCTCATAAAGAAAAAAAATTAGAGGGCAGTCAGTTGTCATCTGCTGATTTTCGTTTAGAAGTTGCCACGGTGTTGTGCAAATTGGGTACAAAGTCCCCTATGAAACGAAATTCAATTCCTCTTCGTTTCAAGATACAATCTAAAAAGCATAAGGGCCCCGCCCAACATGTTCCAACTATGGCAGTTTGGCAAGATCAAGTTGGACACTGGCCGGTATGGGCAGAAAAACGAATTCGTTGCAAGCATCCAGGATGTGTTGGAGTATCACAAACGGTATGTGAAAAATGTGTTGTGACTTTATGCTACAACAAGCAAAACAACTGCTTCAAAGAATTTCACACTTCTTAAAAACATGTAAATATTCACAAAATACAAATATTATTATTGAGCTTAGAGACGTTGTTACATAACGTGACATATCTGTCACATACCCTTTTTTGTTGTTTTTCACCCAAAAAAAAAAAAAAATTGTTTAAACTATAAAACACGTATTTCATTTCTATCCGAAATCTATTAGAAACGATACAGTTTTTCCGTTTTCACTTAGTTGAGTTATAAAGGGTTAATATTGATTTTATAGAGATATAGCGAAATGGTTTTAAGGGTTGCCAATTAGACGTGAATTAATTTATTTTTCAAATAATAAACTATCTAAGTCAATAGTTATATTTTTGCGATGTAATGAGCCCAAAAATATGCAATATTTATACTCTCGCAACAAAAGTTGTTAAAGAGGGTATTATAGTTTTGTCCACATAACGGTTGTTTGTAAGTCAGGGTGACGAGTTAAGTTCAAATCCGGATGTCTGTCTGTCCGTCCGTCCGTGCAAGCTGTAACTTGAGTAAAAATTGAGATATCTTAATGAAACTTGGAACACGTATTCCTTGGCACCATAAGAAGGTTAAGTTCGAAAATGGGCGGAATCGGACCACTACCACGCCCACAAAATGGCGATAACCAAAAACACATAAAGAGTAATAACTAAGCCACAAATAAAGTTATGAAAATAAAATTTGGAACATAGGATCACATTAGGGAGGGGCACATTTGAATGTAATTTTTTGGAAAAGTGGGCGTGACCCCGCCTCCAAATAGGTTTCTTGTATATATATTGCAAACCAATAAAGCTATATAAACCAAACTTTCTGCAGCCGTTTCTTTTAGCCGTTTCCTTATACAGTCCAAAAATGACAGAAATCGAATAATAACCACGCCCCCCTCCCTTACAAAGGTTAGGTTGAAAATGACTAAAAGTGCGTTAACTCACTAACGAGAAACGTCAGAAACACCAAATTTCACATAAGAAATGGCAGAAGGAAGCTGCACTGAGATTTTTTTACAAAATGGAAAATGGGCGTGGCGTCGCCCACTTATGGGTCAAAAACCATATCTCAAGAACTACTCGACTGATTTCAAAGAAATTCGGTATATAATATTTTCTTGACGTCTGCTTCCCATATAACTCAATTTTGAACCCTTCTGATTCGTTCACTTTATAATGTATACATAAGGAACCGATAAAGATAGCGAAATAAAACTTTACACAAATACTGTATTTGAGCTGTGACATCACATATGGAAAAATTGTCAAAATCGAACCATGACTTTTCAAGGCCCCTGAAAACCGAAAATATAGGTAAATCTCTAAATAAATTGGGAGAGTATAAAATGTTCTGTTGCACCCAAACTTAGCCTTTCCTTACTTGTTTTGATTAGGGTTGCCAATTAAACCAAAAAAATCAAATTATGAGCTCGGGAAGAACACAATTTGATTTAATATGTTGTAAACGAACCTTAGAGACTCAAGACGTGAATTAAAATGTTTATACGCCCAATTTTTGGTAATAGGGTTGCCATAATATTTTTATTTTACATTTACTTCTGAGCATTTTTACAAAAAAAAAATATTTATTGGGCTTTAAAATAGCAGTGAATTAATTTATTTTTCAAAAATTAAACTATCTAAGTAAATAGTTACATTCTTTCTATGATTCTAGGGTTGCCGATTATACCAAAAAGATCAATTTGCGAGCTCGGGAAGAACATATATTGATGTCATATATTGTATACAGGCCTTAGAGAATCAATATGTGAATTCAATTTTTGATACGCAAATTTTTTGGTAATAGGGTTGCCACAAATTTCTTTATTTTCCATTTACTTCTGAGCCTTTTCACAAAACTCAAAAAAAATATTTCGACTATAAAATGGTAAGCAGAATTTACTATTTCACTTTAAGAATGCAGTCTATTTGTAGATGGTTTCTGTTATATATTTTTTATATATCCTTACTTTGGCAATAGGGTAAAGTTATACTTTTGAAAGCACATTAATATTGTTTGTTATATTATTTAATAGTTATCAACATATGATTTAAGTTAATCACTATTTTAACACTCAAAAAAAAAAAAACTGTTAAAATGCAACTGTCTATATAAATTGGGTCATATGCATGCTCACGAAGGTCGCTCTTCACAACCCATTACAAAAATTTGTATATGAAAATATTATAAAAATCACCTTTATAAATGCATATATGTAATTAACAGCAGCGTAATTCACGCATGAAAAAACCCAATTCAAAAAATGTCAAAATTTTTCCAAAAATATGAATGCTATACATCACGATATAGTATAACCTGCAGCATATAGTCAGCGGCAGTTGGAAAAATGTATGGAAAATAACGTGAAGCGCAATGCAAATGCAAGCTGATGCAATTTTCGAATATTTATGTCTATACATATGTTATTAGTACGTCAGTATGTGTGTGTGTGTGACAGCAACTAGTAAAAGTTGTTGCAAATCAATGCATTTCAATTGCATTCAATTATATTTATGCACACGCGCTAGATATTTAGCCAAATGAGTGTAGGCAGGTATATGCATGAAGAGTATATACATAAATATATTAAATTTTTATATGTACTTAGGAGTGTATATGTATGTTCATATACGCCAAAATAATAACGGTATTGCATACTGACAGCTTTCTGACGCAATTTTATAGAAATTCAAAAATTCTCGCGGAATTTTGTTTAATAAAATTCAAATTAATGAAAAAATTATTTGAAAATATCAAAACAATTCAATAAATAAATGCTATCAAATAATAATTTATTTTAAATATAAATATTATTGCTTGCCAAAATGCATTCAACTGTGAATGAGCTACATTTTTATTAGAGCTACACACTTCTAATCAAACACATTCAGTACTGGTGAACCACACCACCCTTCTTCAACATATGCCATATTTTTGCTTTTCGTATACTTCGCAATTCAATACGCTGCATTGCAGTGCTGACAGCCCATAATGCGTTGCAATGCACACAAAGCGCTATAAATCCGCTATACGGCTTGTCTATGGCACTTGCATTAGAGACTGTATATATGTCAGTGTATGTTTGCGATTGTTTGCAGATCAATATGATTTGTGCAGTGTGTTCGAGTTCGAAGCCAGCATTTTGATGTGTTCAGCTGTAAAATTTCGCATTAATTTTGGGTATAGGAATAATGAACTGGCTCGTGCAACAATTGAAGGCAACTAGCACAAATGAATGGCTATTCAAACTCATTTGTATGTGTGTATGTGTGGTGTGGTTGCAATGTAAGCACTTGTAGGAAGACTTTTACTAAGCTATAGATTAGGAAATAGAACAAGTTTTAAAAAATTTTGAAATTCCCAAGAATTGTGTATAAAGTAGTACAAATTGAAGCCAATTAATTATAAAAATCATAAAAAAATTTAAATTTTTGCAACATTTGTATTATACAGTTTGATAAGATCAAAAAAAAAATATATATAAAAAAATATATTAAAAAAATTATAAAAAAATTGTTTAAAAAAATTTCAGATAAAAAAATTAAAATAAATCAGAAACAATATTTGAAAATAATAAAATTCTCGTTTATAATCTTTAAAAACTTTGTTCCAAAAATTAAAAAAATATTATTAAAAAAAAAATTATTTTCAAAAATTTCCTACAGTGCAGGTATGCCCCTCAAAAATACTCTATTTACCAATATTTTGCATTGTTTTCGTATACAAGTTGGTTGAGTGAGTAGCTAGCGAAGGTAAACATATAAACACGCATACAAAAATGCTCACTACTACACATATGACGCATTAGCATGCAGTTTGCATTGCAGCCGCCGCGTTTCGGTTGGCCAATTTTTGGCAATATTTGTTGAATATTTTTGAAATGCTGGCATTATTAGCTCATAAAATGACCGCATTGGGCGTATCATGGCAGCAGCTTGTGCTGTAATTTCATGTAAATGTATTTGAGGGCGTGCAGAAATTTGTGTTTTTCGAGCTAAAAATGCGTTTATGCGTAGTTAAGTACTGGCGTTTGGGTATTGAGTAGTTTGAGAATTTTTTGGAAAATTAATGAAAATTCTTCGAAAAAAAAATGTATAAAAATTTAAATAAAGAAAAATTAAAAATAAAAATTATAAAACAATGATAATAAAAATATTAATAAAGGAAAATTAACAAAAAATATTAATAAAAAATATTTATGAAGAAAAAATCTCACTAGGTGGCGCTGTGTTCGAATACTTTAATAAATTGTATTTATAAGCAGATTTCTGTCGAATTTTGAGAATTTAGTACATGTTTAGCACTTGAAATACTCATCTCCATCAAGAACAAAACAATTATGAAATATTGAAATTTTTTTTCGAGGAATTTTCATCAAATATGACATTTTTAAGAATTTTTAAATTTTTTTTTGTTAAAATTTATTGAAAAAACATGAAATTTAATTATTTGAAGCTAGAATAAGTGCTTGTCTCTCGAAAGGTAAAAATGAAAAAAAGCATGAAACTTTTCAAAACTTTTTTTCGTTCTATTCGACATACGCTCTTTGTGCCTCCATATTACTTTCAACTATTTTGATATGGAATAGTTTTCTATTTTCTATTGACTTTTGCCAGCAGCAGCTACAGCAGCGACAGCTTTGAAATCATCATGACTGAATAAACTACTTTTGCACTTTAAAGTAGATGAAAAAGTCTCGAAAGAACAAACATATTCATTTGCCACAAATAAATATTTTCAAAACTTTATATTTGAGAGCACACAAATGCTTACCTATAACGCAAATGTGCTTGAAGTAAATGATTTTTGCATTTTATACGCATACATATAACCGTATAAAGTGCTTGTGTGTGTCAGAGAAGTGCCTGCCAAGCGTTTAGACACACACAGCAGGCAAATAGTTTGAAGACATGCGAGTGCAGCGTTGCAGAATGGGCAACTATTACTTTACGATCAACGCAATTCAACTCAACTTGAATTGAAAAGCTTTTGCAACATTGTCATATGAATATATTTATGGCAACAAACATGCTGATGATGCGGCAGCGATGATGTTGTCGTGCAGCATGCAAAGTGAGGCGGACGGGCGTTACCAGCTATCATACCGCAGTATACTAAGCGGTTCAAAGTTTATCGAAATCAAAGCAAATATTTGAAAGCAACAAAAGTGAAAAAAGAAGAAGAAAATAACATAAAAGTATGATTTCATTTTTTGATTGAACGCTAAGTAAATATGCAAAGTGAGGCATATGTGTATAGGCATATATATATATTTATGAGTGTGTGTAGCTGTATGTTTGTGCGTCTCTTCGTGTCACATGCAGCCAGCTAGTAGTAATATGCAATATTTTTATAACAACATTTGCTTACATGCCTTTGATATGTTGCTTTTAGCTGCTGTGTGACATGGTGTATACGCAACGCCTGTTCGGGCATACTCTCAATAGAATTCTTGTTGATCGAACAGTAGTTGTATTAACATATCATTGCTATTTGTTTACAATTTTATGAAGAGGTTTGTTTATTGACAAGCATGTAGCGTGCCTACGATGAAGTTGGCTGCCTATTCCTTTTTTGCTCTGTTATTGCTATAAATTTTTGCGTTGGTTTATTTACAACTTGGCATACCTTTGATACTTTTAAACAGCGCTACACTAGCTACGCAATGTTTTTTTGCGTTTTGATTATTTTGTTTGCTTGAATGAAACGCAATTAATGAAATATGTGCAATAATATGCTGGGTAAAAGGCAGATGTTAGAAGATAGTACTACACTGAGTTGTTGTTGTTATTGTTGTATTTTCCAATTTTTTTTATTTTACAAGGAAATTTACTACAAGAATAAGCTCTTAATTGTATAATGATTTAAAGAAAATCAACCAATCTGGTGCAATGGATGTCGATAATATTGAAGCGAAGAGGTCTATATAAAAATGCATATATATATATATATATATATAATATATCCAAGAATGCGCAGCGTCAAAGCAATCACACGTAAAAGCCGTTAGCTCTTTAAGAGGTCATGAAATACGTCCGTAGATAGACAATTATGGGAAATCATTGAATGAACAAAATGTTGCGTATACGACATGGAGGCCAACGAGCACACTGCCTATGCTTAGGGATATAACCAAATAATGTTAATGATGATTGCATGAATATAAATATGTAGGAAATATTCAACACAGACAAATACACAGCGCATATTCAGTCAGTGGACAAAAAATAAGGCAAAGTGAAAATAAAATGAACTGCAAAACTAAAATAAATTTCTAGTTGAGTGCGCATTGAACGTAAATACATACATGCATGCATAGGTGCACACTAAGTGTGTGCGGGCACGTAAAAAGGATACACTATTTAGTGAAGGAAAAAGGATATATTAAATTGTGGCATAGAGCATAAAGCTGCCAAACGACATAGGATGGAGGATGGAACGCACACACACACACACACATAAAGTCTAAGAGTATGTAAACACATACGTGTCTAATACCTATGATAATATAAAATATCTTTCATGATTATGCATGAAATAAAAGAAAACAAATGAAAAGAATACGAGCATAATGCCAACAATAATAATAACAACAACAACAAAAACAATATTAACAACAACAACAACAAGAGTAGTAACGATGTGGGCGATTAAGCGACTGTGTGTGTGAGTAAGTGAGTGCGGTGAGGCAAGCGCAACTTGCTTTGTGTGTGTGGCGCAGATGAAAGGTAATAGTGGCGGTGGTGAGAACGTGGTGCAGACAATAAAAGTAACAGATGAGGCAGAAATAATAACCGGAAAATGTAGGAAATGATAGCTGTAGATATGCGTCTCCGGTCCTAAAGCGAGTGAGCAGACAACAGTGGGTTAAAGGACTGAAAACGAGTAGTCTAAGAAAAAGACAATAAGAGGCGGTATGAGCAAAAGTAATTCATTAAAAGGGGTGGAAGTTGTGGAAGGCACTCAAACGTGTAATAAGACCACAACAAAGAAGGGAAAAATAAGAAAATAAAGAAAAATCGCTTGATAATTTAAATAAACTTCAGTAGTGTATGAAGCATACCTTTAGGCGCAAGTTAAATTTTTAGGCGTGCGACACCAATATACACAAATCGACGCTAGAAATGAACCAAATAGTCAAACAAAACACCAGAAACAGCCAAAATAAGCGACATTTTCAATGAGCAACAAAGCAGACAGCGAAAAATCTATATGTAAATGTACACCAACTACTGCCTATCTAAGTGCGCCACACATATTTCCACTTGTAAACATATTTGTCCGCACATAATTGTAACGCCACAGCAAGCGGCTCGTTGTCCCTTTATGCGCTTTCATTTGTACGGTTCAATGCCAGTGGATTGTATATATACGCTTCAATGCCTAAAAGTATGCTACAAGGAGCTAAATGTAATTTTGCAACAAAAAGAAGAACAACAAGCGGACAATACCGTGAAGTGAGTTTGTTGTGTGTGTGTGTTTTGCTATTGTATATGTAGTACTACATACAAGCATTCTTATCGACATGGCCGAAAAATATATATGGAAAAAAGGAATAGAGTAACAAGCGTTAGCTGCTCCGAATGCATGTTATCCTGCGGTTACCGCAGCTTGTTATTGGCGTATTATTATTAGAGCGACTTTAGTGGTGTGCATAAATGGGGATCAGCTTGCGGCTGAGCGGATAGCAATGCGTACAAGCGTAGAAAATGCCGGTTATAGAGCTTTGACTACAACACACAGCGTATTTTCTTTATTTCTTATCTAGCGCATATTATGATCATCTGCAATGTGGAGTTCGTATGAAGAAATGTGGATGTGTGTGTGTGATTGTTGCTTGTAATGGCTTCTGTTAAGGCTTGGGTATATGTATGTTATATTCTTATCATTCGTTTCCTCTGCTTTATCCAATGCCCAGCAGTTTTGCTACACTTATTTGTTTCTGCTTTTTTCTTTAGTTAAGCAGTGAAAGGTGAGTGTGTGAGAGGGTGTATTTGTAATATTGTTATTGTTGCTTTTGATCCATACTACGGTGACACAAATTCCCTTAGCGCTTCAACGATTTACGTTTAATACCACTTTATGGATCATACACATTGCCTAACTATGTGTATAGTGGATAGACAATCTTCATATACATATATATATAGGTAAATACAAATATGGTGTAATATTCAGTTTTCTTATGTTTTGTGCGTTTTCATGGTATGTTGAGCAATGAATGTTCTTCAAAAATGCCTTCATAAAAATAATAATGTAAGCAAAATAGGTGGGTTGTGTTAATCAAGTGGGTGGAAAGTCGTTCTACATATGCTAATGAAATTTTGGGTGGAATAAAGAAAAAGCTATGAAATCGATACTCGAAAACTTTAAATAATTCTTACTAACAATATACTTAGCTTAGTTAATTATACTTCAAACTAGCTTGACAACATACAATTATCTACAGCAAAGAAATCAAAATATTTTTAAATTTTTAAAAAGTGAATATCGAATCGATACTAGTTATTTTAGTTTAATAATCGAGAGAAAAGTTGAAATTAATTTTTGATATCTTTAATTTATTGATTTGAATTTACTATTAGCTATTAAAATTAAAAAAAAAAACTCATACTAAATGAGTATACAAGCTGGTATCAATTCGAGTCTCGAATTTGTTAATATTATTCTTAGCATATTTTCGGCTTAACAAGTATTTTGAAGTTAAAAAATGCATAAAACACAACTGCAAATTTGAAAACGGTCAAAATATAAGAACGAGTCTCGAAATTATATATGCAATATGAGTCATATTGGGAATTTGTAATTTATTTATCTATACTTTTTATCATTGTATTCAGAGTACAGCTAAATAAAGTAACAAAAGACGAACAGCTCATGACTCAATATGTGAATAAAAGGAACGAGTCTCGAAATTTAATGAATGGTATGGATCATATTTATTTGTTATTATATTAGTATTTGTTATTTACTCCTCAGTCCTCTTTATATAAAAGTGTATAGAAAAGTAAAGAAAAGAACAAACTTCTTACCGAGTCTCGAACAGTCACCAATTAGGTATAATTAGTGAAAAAATCGGGATATTAAATATTATTAAAACATAAAATACTAATTATTTAGAATCTAAGCAGAAGCTAAGAATCGAGCATCGATAATAGAAAATTATAAACAATTCCGAATAATAGTAGAAAAAATAATATCTGAGGCTTAATAAACCCAGAACAATATGGCTCAGTGGGTGTTACTCCCTTTCTGTCACTTATGCCGAAAGTTATAAAATATATTATTTGTATTACAGACCTTTGACACATATGACACACACATACACTCATAAACTAATTCACACGAAATGCCAAATAACAAAGTCTTCCAAGAAGTTCGAGTGCAACATTTATAATAAAGCCGCAAGCAAATAAGCTTTTTTGGCAGCTGAGAAATAGCTGAGCCGTTTCTTATAAATAGAAAGGAGACAAGCGAAATAGAAATTGGCAGCAGTATAGGAAGTCACGAATTCATTTGAAGCTAAGCAACAGCGGGTTGCATTACGATAAAAGGGCCGCATAACAAACTTACCGCAAAACGGAAGGGAGCGTCGTACTAAGTGTAGCGCTGGGGGCGCTATAGCAACAATTCGGGTGTCTGGCAATGGCGGGAATTTCGTTCGTAGGAAGTTAACGGAAATATCATTACAGTACAAAGTAATAAATTAGTGTCTAGATTAGCGTAGGATTTTCATGCCTAATAAAGGCAGTGAAATGTTGCTGTCACCCAAACCAGAGGGTAAACATGCAAGCGAAAGGCGCGACCCAAATAGCTACGCGTTGAAGTAGGCACAACTTCAACACAAACACAGCACATAGAGAATAGCACTATGTACTTACAGACTTATTTCCGCCTAAGCCGGCTTTCCGGCAGTTTATTAACGCAAAATTGAAAGTTTTATTTGATTTTCGCACAAACGCCTGTGCATATACACTCGCACTACCACTCACTTTTGTGGTTTTTATACAGCCATTAACTTCTGTTTTCTCTCGTTATTGAGGTCGTCGCACTCCTCCGCCGCCACAGCGTTCCTGCGTTCGTTCGTTCGTTTTTTGATGATGACATTGACATTTACTCTTTCGCTCTTGACGTAATCGGTTAGCGGTTAATGCTTGTGGTGATATTTTGTGGTAACTTGTTACTTCACTCTTTGTGCTTACAAGGTGACTAGAGCATAAGCCTATCTCTATATAAAATAGCTCTACATACAACTAAATGTAGTATACATAACTGCCTATGTTTCTGGTGCTTAGCAAGGCGGCAAATTTTAATGACCTATTACCGGCTAAGAATTATTCAAAGCGGATTAGCTTGACGCTGCAGCTTGATTAATTTGCTGGTCAAGGAAATGCGTTATTAGTGGTGCGCGCTCGCACGCAGTTGTTGTTTGTTCTTCTTCTTATTTGTTGTTGGAAAGTCGGTAAGCAGCATTAGTTTGCGCTAATTTGTGGTAGCGTGGAAATTAGAAGGGATAAGCTTTAATGAGCATGAATATACATTGATATAAGTTTATAAAATTTATTTTCTTGAAATTCCAATGCTGTAAGTACTTTTCACCTAACTAAAAGAACGAGTCTCGAAGCAATATGGTTATGAATTAGATCAAGTACATGGAACTTCTTTTGATTTACTAACTAATTTATCAACTACGAAAAATATACAAATTCGAGTATTTTGAGCCTCGAAATGCCTATAAAAAGTACGAGTCTCGAAATTATATGGATATATAGATAAAATTCATATTGTGGCCTTTTTAACTATTACACAGTCTATTTAATGCAAATAATGTATAAACTAACAAAGAAAGTAACAAAAAGTAACCACACAGTTCGAGACTCGAACGATCAGAAATTAGTAAAAAATGTCGGCTAAGAAAAATTAAATTAATAAATGAATTTGAACACTAACTAATGACTTTCAGATCAAGTAACGAAGATTATACAACATTTTTTATAATAAAATTCAATATTCTGAGCTCCATTTTGAAGTGACAAAAGAAGTAGCTCTAGTTAGAAACGGCGAAAGAAATTGTATGGAGTTCTCAGTCGTGAAAACGGGTAATATTATACAATTTTTAAACAGCATACATAGTTTACTCCAGTCTAATAGTTATACTGAAGTAATCTTGGCGCTTAACATTATCACACACAACCACATACAAACCGCCATACAGATTAAGCTACATGCCATTATTATAAACAATAGAACTTCATTATATTCGCAAAACAATAGAGCAGTAAGCACATATGTCCGAGCAGCTTAATTGCTACGGTCCACCACAGCAGAAAGAGACTTAGTAAACTTTTACGGTTGACCACAACAACAAAATCTGTATTAAATTTATGCTTGCAGATGACCCACTTTATGTCAGACAAACAGACATTAACACACAATAAACTACAAAAAAGAAAGTAAAAAGATTTATTTGCAAAAGGATGTGTGACAATATGTTGTTGTTGCTGTCCGAAAAGAGAGAGAGAGATGGGCAGCATAGCAAAACAGGTTGTTGACCGAAATTGATACGCATCACTGACGCAAAGTGACAGGCTTCAATTACGCAAAATGCTTATAAATATAAATATTTACACTTGTGTGTGTGCTGATATTTATTTTACCCAGCAGGTGCTGTCAGCACAGACATCAATGAAAGGGCTTAAATACACACGCACACACACCTATCCATACAGAGATATATATTTCATAAGGCATATGTTGCATGACAGGCGTCGTGCAAACACAGGATTCACAACTAACAACAAAAGGATATGCATACATATATAACATTATTTTTTCTATATGCAAATATGCATATGTCAGTATTTATGTATGCAACAATTTATTTATAGTTATTTAACACTTTTTGTTGGCCACTGGGCAGCACAACACACTCCAAGACACATACAAGCCACATAAGCGACACGTGAAAGGCAAACAGAGATGAAATAATAACGGTACACATATTTTATATTCACACAGATATCCATATATCTTTTATAACTAACAATTAAATAGTTTTATTTACATTTTGGCATTGGTGTTGCATACTTGTAGGCGCACAAGCGTATATGCATGAAAACATCGGAAATTTATGTGCAAAATGTTAAATTTACATTACACAAGCCAGGAAGGGACAGTTATTTTTTCACACGACAGCGCGCACACCTTGTAAACAATGTATTTGCAGACGTACAGCGTTGTCTTTTTATGCTTAAAATAAGCTCAAAAAGCTTGTGTGCATATTTGGAGGTACATAACCTGGATATTTTCGTTAACTTAAATAGAAAAGAATTTTTTAAAACTCTGAAATGTTGAAATTCGAAGGAACGTTGCCTACATTTAGGATGCAATGCAGCAGAAACATTTTAAAAAGTGCGAATCACGAGATCCAATATTCGAAAACAAAACTTTTGATATTTCGTAAAATAAATAAAATAAAATATAAATAAAGACACTTGGAACCCAAACAATTTCAAACCTAACTTGCTTTTCTTAATTTTCCCTACCACCACTATACCACTATGGTAAATGCGATAAATATATATTTGTCCAAAACTAAAATCTCCACAAGCTCTTTGTACAAATTGTTATCCGTAACACAAACAAGAAGAACATGAACGAGAGAGCTTTGCCGTAGCAAGTGACAGGAGGCGAGAGGCAGCAGATGATAGTGGCAATCTGCTGCTGGTACGTTTACAATGTATACTTATATGTACCACAGTGCTTGCCGCTTTACTTAAACCATTTATAAATCCACACATACGGAGATACAAAAGAGTAAAGCTACAGCAAACAACGTGTTACCTTAGAAAATGTCAGCATCCTTTCTCAACTGCATTGTATAATTGCTACAAACAGATATCAGGTGGCACAACACAAGCTGATTGCCTGGCTTTGCTTAGGGCTTGGACGGCATTGGCTTGCGCTAGGATAAAAGATACATATGGACCAAGCGGCTTGCAGCAACACTTAAGGATATTAAAGTGTGTATATGTATGTTCTGTAAAGATAAAATGTAAGGGTTAATATGCCGTTATATGGCATAGAAGTTTGGAGTTTCGAGCTGGAATACAGTAGCAGACACATTACAGTAGGCGCATACATATTTATATGCACGTGACTGTATGTATGCCTGAGTGTAACTGCTTTGTACTGCATATCACCCACTCCTGTACGCACACGGAAACCACAATTATTTGTAATTTGCGCAATGGCGCGACTATATTTTGCTGCAACTGACAACCGAAGCAGTCGAGTGCAAAGCGAATGCTGAGATAAGACAAAATGAATGAAAGGATATATGTATGTGAGAAACAATGAGAGAAGAGTGGAGCGTGAGACTAGAAAAATGGTTACAGTATGAGGTGTAAAATTGCGGGAAATTACAAAAACATGCAAACAACAACAACATACACATATGCAAGTAATAAATTTAAAAGCAGTTTATAGAGAAAGCACCAACTAACGGGAAATGAGAGAGGAAAGAGTGTGTACTCAAGCACTTTGCAAAGTAAAAAAGAAAAGTATTAAAAGCACATGTGTATGTTTTGTATTTGCCTTTGACCCATTGTTGTTTACACATGTTTAGCAAATTAAATATTGCGGTTAGTTCGTAATTAAATTTTAGTATTTTTTCCGCAAGCCATACACACACATAGATACACAACGAACACAAGCAAATAATATGATTTAAGGATAAAACATTAATCCTGCACGTGCTCTAACAGCCATTTGCAACAAGTTTAATTGTTTTTGTTTTCCTTTTTTTTTGTAATTTTACACTCATTTAAGTGGGTTATTTGAGTAATCACTCATTTTAAGTTTGCTCGTAATTTCATGTTTTTATTGTTGTTGTGGAAGTGTGTGTGGGCGTGGGTGTGGCAAAGAGAGGCTGTTGCGCGTTGTTGATTACTTGGACAATCCGACTTATTATAGCTATTAACGCAGCACTTGACTTTAATTGCTAGAATCCGTATTATTGCCGGGCGGGTTGTTGTTGCTACTGGACGCATGTGAGTAAATAAGCAAAATGGCGGAAAGGGGTTGGTGGCAATTAATGTTTTGGGTGCTTTTGGCTTAGTGAAGAGGGGACCGTTGTAGTTAAGTATCTCAAATAGTAAAAGATATGAGTGATTTGCAGCAGATGCTCAACGAAACAGGCAAAAAAACGGAAGTGACGTGAAATTCAGAATTAATTGGACTAGGGTTGCCACATGAAAATTATTTAAAAAAATTTAAATAAACGATAATTTTGCGTGAAATTCAGAATTAATTGGACTAGGGTTGCCACATGAAAATTATTTAAATAAATTTAAATAATCGATAATTTTGCATAAAAGCACAAACATTTTATAATTGCTGTAAAATTTGTCACATATATTTCTTAGGGTTGCCATATAATTTTTTTTTATATAGTCTGCACCTTTTGTAGTTTTTTTAAGTGGCTGCTGGTAGAATTTTTAGAGCTTGTCTATAGTATAAAAATAATAGTTTCGGTCTTCAAAAACTGAATTCTGATAATTTTATAATTGTATATGGCAACCCTGATCCGTTGACGTACATTTATTTATTGAATTTTAACAAATTTTGAATTCAATGCAGCAATTTAAAGTAATTTAAATTTATGTGTAATATTTCCAATAATGAATAGGTCTAGGGTTGCCATCTAAATTTTATAAAAAAAAAGTTTTATTTCACATTTTGTTATTTTTTGAAGATTTTAGATGATATTTCCCTCATGGAATATTTCCAATGGGATTAAGAACATGAAATGGTCTTTAATTTACTCAACAAATTCGAATATTTTCAACAAAAGTTGAGAGTGCCATATTTATTTCCATATACTCCTATGCTATATCCTCCTTTCCCTCCAACAGTTTTAAAGCCTTAAAAATTGTGGAACTTTCATAAAATTTAACAACTCACACACCGCGCTCAAAATACCCCACCACTTCAAGTATCATAAATATGTTTTCATTTAGTCCCTCAAAATTTCTCGCTTAATATCAATTTGTATTCAAGTTAAATTGGCTTAGAGTTTTGCCAAACAAATTTACTTATCTAACAAAAGTTTGACGAAATCAAAAATATTTGCCTTAATGCACACTTTTAAAGACGCTACTGGCTACAGTCATCGCACCACCTACCCACCCAACCACTCATAAAGATGACAAATTCAACAAATTCTGTCTGGTGATTTGACCGAGCTTAAAAGCTTAAAACTTGCACAAGCAGTGATAACTGAATCGACATAGCAAAGCCAAAAATTATGCATTCAACAAAATATAAAATACATATTTACATATCTACATGCATATCTATATACATAGGCATGTATCGATATGAAAAGCGGTTGTTGTAACGCTTGTAAGCAACATCAAATATCATTGAATGCTTTAAAATAAATTATTTACTTACATCTCCTGCATGAGCTCAAAACCCGCTGCCTTCCTCTCTAACTAACCGTTATTTCACTACTAAATACCGTCAACTCTTGTTTTCGTTGGGATTAATCGCTTTAAGACATTCAAGCCCCTACTACTTTTCTAAAGCCATTGTAGCTTAGTTCGAAATTATAGCAAAAACAACAACTATTTGTGCGTGGGTAATTGTTTATAATTTGTTTTTGTTTGTGTGTGCGAAATTCTTGGGTGCGACATTTTAGTCAGTAATGAGGTGCTGAAACGCTGAATGTGTTATGCCATGTGGCATTTGTAGCATTGGTATGGTGAATTTGCTTGTTTCTGTGCAAAGAAATGGCACTTTGTAGTTTAATAGGGTCACGTGAAGGTATGCAGACGAAATATTTCAAAGTGACAGCGGATTTATGTGTGGGATTAATTTGTGAGGTAGGTGAAATAATAAATTTTAAGTGGGCATGAAATTAATATAATTTTGGTATGTAGATGGCATTGAGTTTAATTAATTTTGGTATAATTTATATAATAGTTTTTAATATATTTTTTTTTATTAAAATTTTCAATTATTAAGTTTTAATTTATAATTAAATTTATTTAAATTATAGTTTTTAATTTTTAATTAATTTTATTTTCTTAGTTATTTTTTAATTTGTGTTAAATAAATTAATTTTAGATTGTATAAAAATTAAAATTTTGATAATTTATAATTTTTTTATTGAATAAACTTTTTTAAAACATTTAAATTAATTTAATAAGTATATGGAATTGAGTTTAATTAATTTTAATATAATTTATATAATTTTTTAATATTTTTTTTGGTTTAAATTTTCAGCAATTATTTTTAATTTCTAATTAAATTTATTTTTTTAATTTAATTTTTAATTAAATTAATTTTTTTATTTAAATTTTAATTATTTTTTTTTTATTTATTTATTTGTTATTTTTTAGAGTTTATTAAATATAATAATATAATTAAATATTTTATTTGCTTTTAAATTGTTTTTTTTTTTATTTTTTAATATATATATTTTTTTTTTGTTTTTTATACATTTGAAACTTTTATTTTCTATTTTTTTATATTTAATTTTTTTATATTTATTTTCATTTGTTTTCAAAATTGAAATCACCTTACATTCATGCCACACAATATAAAGCTCAATTCTCTCAATTATTATTCCAACTAAAAACCGTAATTAATACTTGAGCTCGTTCCAAGTGACTGCATTGCTGAAAAGGTCAGCGAATTACCGCGCAATATATGCGATTATTTTAATGATATGCGTTTTTAATCAAATACGCAAATAAAGCTGAAAATTTATTCGAAAATTCTGAAAATTCAAGCCTCAAAATGCAATAGTGCATATGCCTGTATATATTCAAATATTTGCTCATCAATGCGTTTAAGCTTTGCGCATTAGTTGCGTGGTTTGCATGCCACCAAAGCAGCAACAACAACTTGCAACAACTCAACCTCATTTAGTTTAACCAGTTTTAGTCATCAAGCTGCCAACTAGTTGTTTTTGTTGCAGCTGACCGCCAGCGTACGCACGCAAGTGCAATTAAATAAGCGCGACATATAATTTTCCTATATTGTCAGAGAATTAATTACACATTTAACGAACGCAAACGCAAAATTTTATTTTGACTTTTTAGCTTTCGCGTACGCATACGCATGACCACAGCGCATTTTGAGGTGCAATATTTGATTTATGTGAATTTGAATATTTCATAAATATATTTGAGTTTGTGATTTTTAGTTTAGCGTGCGATTATCGCCACATAAAATCACTTGTTTTCACTGTGCCACGAGCTTTTAAGTATCGGTAGGTTTATTTAGAAATTATTGAAAATTATATTTTTTTGAAAATATATTTAATTTTTTTTTTTTTAAATTCGTGAGCATTCTCGTTAAATTGTATTTTCATAAACCCATAATGATATTACTAATATTACCAGATCAGAAAAATTATGAATTGTAAGACCATAATAAAGCCTTTTGGGACAATACATCATCATTATAAACTCAGAATACAGCTTTTTGACAACAATTTATTATTAAAGGTCTCAATATACTCCCAAGGGCTAAGGAAATTCCTGTTAAATAAATTTCTCTCCCAAAAAATTTCAATTTCTGGATAATACTACTCAAAATAAAAAACAATAGAAGACCTCAGAGAACAAAATGTTTTTTCTTTATAGAAAAAAGCCTATAAAAACGCCAGCACAATCCACAACCAATCAAAAAACCACAATCATTTTAATTAAAATAATATTATCAAACAATTTTTTTAAACACATTTATGCCTCCACGTGTCCATATGTATCTAGAACACCACATTTTTGTCACCCAAAGTAATAGCATATTAATTTTCACCTGCAGACTTACATACATACATATATATAATCGTTTGTGTGTGTAAAGAAAAGCAATTCATGCTCAATTAATAATTAAAATACCGACCTGTGTGAACAAAAACGATTGCTTATTGTCATTGAGGTGAAAAACTGTTGACACCCACGTAACATATTACCAGCACAGCAAAATAACTAAATAAAATAATAATAACGGTTGGTGTGGTGGTGACAAAGTGGCATATATAATTAACAAAAAGGTCACTTTTGCCACTAGCCAAAATTGAATGCAATCCCAGTAGGAAAAATGTGGTATGAAGGATGTAGAAAATGAATAAAACTTCAAATATGGTTTTTGTACAATTTTTGAATAATTTTATATGAATTTTTATTTTAAAATCAAATCAAAATCAATGTGAATTGGACCATTTTGGAGTAGTTTGTAACTAGTTGCAAGACAACTATGCTTGGTTCATAATTTATATTTTTTTATTTTTTAAAAAATTTTGTATAATACATGTGAGTGAAATTGAAGCAAATTGGGTACTGGTCCATTTTGAAGTAGTTTGTAACTAGTTGCAAGACTACTGTTTGGTTCATAATTTATGTATTTATATTTTGGAAAATTCTGTATAATAAATCAACAAAATTAATCATTGAAAAATTGTGAACTAGTTTTCCAACTAGTTACTAACTGTGCCAAATTGACCATATTGTTTAGTTTTGAATTTTCGTATAGATTATTAGATCAAATATTATAGAATTAAAGGTAAAAGTAAGAAGAAGAAGTAAAGGAACGAAAATTATTTCAATTGGGAACACATAATTACCAATTAGTCACAAGAATTCCCAACTGGGTCTCATAAAAGACCACGTCAGTTGCAGAGCAGTTACGTGAATAACACAAAAAGCATTAAGCCACACTGTCATGTGCTATAATTATGAACACTCAATCGTAATATTGAATATGCAACACATTTATTTGGGTGGCAAATTCACACGAGAACAAATGTAATGCGTGCGAATGGACGCTCCAAAGAGCACACAGACAGACATCCAAACATACGAGCAAATAGTACCCAAGAAAGCAATAGCCGACGATGGCACCCAAAAGCAACTAAGCGTAACGTTACGTTGCTGAAGTGGAAGCGGTTGAGGGCATTATAATAGCTTGAGTCAGACATTTAAGTATGTTTGAGTATAATACCATAACTTAGTGAAGTGTGCCTTGGAGAATACGGCAGGCTATTAAGTGCTGCGGACGACTTTTGAATCAGCAAGGTGTAGCGTGAGGTGTGACTCCACGCAATATAATTATTAAAGCCGGTCAGTGTAGTGCAAGGTAATCGATTGCGAGGTGGCTTGGTGGGGGCGGCGTACATTTAGACGATACGTCAGTTAATTAAGATGCGCTGACAATTTTTATAATTACGTCTGAACAGAAGTAGGTAAGAGCTTCTGATACATAATTTTCGATTTAAAATCTATTTTCGGAAAATTATAGATTTTGAAAAAATTTCGACTTCGAATTCGAACATCAGTTTAACAAGAGGTGAGTTTTAAAGATATTTTGGGGGTTTCGACTTCGAATTCGAACTTCAAAGGTGATATTAATAGATATTTTGGGATTTCCGAATTCGAATTCGAACCTAAATTTAACAAAAAGGCGAACTTAAAAGATATCTTGGGGTTTTGGAATTCGAATTCTTACATCAATTTAACAAAAATGCGAAATTAATAAATATTTTGCGGGTTTCGAATTCGAACATCAATTTAATGAAAATGCGAAATAAATAGATATTTTGGGGGTTTCGAATTCGAAATAGACAAGGTTAGCTGAGAGTTTGAGGTTATGTGATATGGGAGAAAGCAAAAATTCGAAAAACTCCCTTTAGAGAAACTATAGATTCCGACACATTTTCGACTTCGACTTCGAATATTAGTTTATAAAACACTGTATAGATGTTTTTTCGTCGATTCCACCCAGATTTAAATAAATTAACTATAATAAATAAAACATGTGTACTTACAGTTAACATTTAATGTAGCGGTCGCTTCCAAACGTTGACCATCGTTCATTGCACGATTTCGTACGATACACTTGTATTTAGCACCATCGTCTTCGCGACGCGGTTGCAATGTTAATGTTGCATTTGTTGGCTGATCCTTTGAGCCACCCGAGCGCACGATGGCATGTAGTGGCGTGTTGGTGCCCTCGCGATACCAACTATACGGCAAAACGAGCGGAAATGCAGCGTAGTTGCGGTCGTTGAGAGTGAGCGCGTGAAAAGAGAAAGTTGAAAAAGCATACAGTTAGTTGTTGTGTAATGAAAGGAAAGGAAAGTATATAGTATATGTAAGTCAGTGTGGCACGAAAAATGCTGGCAGTTAATTTGTGCACACTTTGCATTTGGGCTTTTTCCGCGCGTCGTTCGTGATTATTTCCTGCTCGTTAGCTGCATTCACGTTTAACAGAAAAAAAAAAAACAAAAAAAATGTACTTTCATTTGTGGACTTGGCTTGTTGACACACAATTTTTTTTTTACTCTTCTTTATTTCTTTTATTTTTCTTTCTTTCTATTCTACTTATTACCAACTACGCTTAGTTCCTTATTTCTTGCGCTGTTTTTGGCACAAGCAACCACAATTAACTGTGTCGTAAATATTTGGGGATTGCAAGACACGCCAGCGGTTGTTGATGCCACCAGATAGTGCAGGCAGTGCTGCATATGCAGAGCTAGCATGTTTGGGCATACGAAGTAAACATGCTTTTTTTGGCAGTTGTCACGACATGTGGCATTAAGGAGTTTTATTACAAATTTATTTCTTATTTACGCGAAAAAATAACTGTAAATGCGCGCTTGCAACTAATGTGGTATATAGAACTGATTGCAGTTGAAGCCAACGGGCGAAAAACGAAGCAATTGATTATGAAGTGAGCGTCGAAAAAATACGCGCGTAATAAATAAATTAAGAAAGAAACTGGTGAATGACTCGGGAAACTGGGTGAAACGAGGGCGGAGAATTGGCAAACTTGCTAAGCAAACAAATTCCTTGCATGTAATTAAGAAAGCTTAGCTGTGAGTGAATTGCGGTTTAAGTTTTTGTCTTGATATGTTAATCACCTGAGCTATTTCTTAGAAGAACTTTTTAAAACTAAATGATTTTGAATTAATTTTTTGGCAACAAATCTCACTGTGCTCAAACGTATTAAATTTTCCAAAAATGAGGGTTCAATGATTCAACGAAATTGCACAGTGAAGCGGATCTAATAAAATTTTCGTCAACCAAATAGATCCGATACTTTTTGAAAAATATATCGCTTAAAGGTAGGCAATGGAAATGGAAATTTCTCCTAAAGGTGGGCAATGCCGATGTCTATTTGAAAAAAATCTCTTTTGAGGGTTGGGTACAGGTGATTAATATCAAAATTCTATCGTTTTCAAGCTCTAATGTGAGATGACTATGCGATTCGTTGACATAACTTTCAGATAAATATACATTGAGCCTGCAACCCAAGAATCGATAGAAGTGTCATTAAATTATTTAAGCTTAAGAAATTAAGCGAATTATGCCACTAGGATCTATATATATGAAATGTGTTTTGTATATATGTAAGTGTTTGCCTCGTTGACTTGCATGTAATGAATGCTCCGTTAACCGTTACTCAACGCAAAACGTGGCCACTTGGGCACTCAATTGCACCTCTTCAGCGCGGATTAAGGACATTTTCATTTGGAGCTACTTAAAAAAACGGCACATTATATATACATACATATATAGTTGGACTACAGTGGGTAGTTGGTAGCCAGTCTGACCGGCCAATAGGCTGGCTGGCAGCCTGCACATAATGACAGCGCAAATCCTTTTAAACAGCCGAAGCAGGCGGAAGCACAAGCGACGGCCACGGCATTCAATTTACATAAATTTAATTTTAAATTAATACGGTATTATTGCCGCCCACGAGGCAGCAACCCGCTCCGTTAACACTAACAACGCCGCTGTACTTACGTTATCGTTGGATCCGGTGAACCGCCAATACTGCTGCACGTCAGCTCCATTTTCACATCCTCGGTGGCAATGGCCACATTACCGGGTGAAATGACGGGTGGATGCGGTGGTGTGAGGACGGTTAAGTTGTAGAACTCTTGATGGACATCGGCGCCCGTACCTTTCGCTTTAATGCGACACTCGAAGCGTCCATTGTCGCGATTGTATGAAGCGTTTTTAATTTGCAAATCGTAAATGCCGAGCTTCGGACGGTAATCGGGTCTGGAAAGAGAAAATGCGAGAGATATAAAAAAATATATATATAAAAAATTCGTTTCATACATATATATAAAGAAATGCGTAAACGGCGCAAAGTATGCGGATATTGTAGCAAAAAAGGATAAAAAATGCCAGTAAAAATAAAGAAATTAAGCGAAAAAAATTGTGATTACACAAATTAAAAATGTTAAAAAGCAAGCGTTGTGGCGAAAGGATGCGCGCCATCGGTGTTTGATGGGGTTACATTTTCGTGATGGCATTGGTGGTGCTGGTGGTGTCTCCGTGGAAAAAGTGCTTATGCAGACAGATTACTAAATTGAATTAAACGCAATTAAAAGAATTTTGTGCGCACATTAACAAAAACAAACACGAGCTGCTGTTACAAAAACAACAAAAAAGAAAAACTTAAATGACACTTTTTGATTGGCTGGCTTAAGCGGATTAAAATGCGCGGATGATGTAAGGGTGAAAATTAAAAAAAGGCAAAAAATATTTCAAAACTTACAGCTGGGTGCTTGTACAAGCAGGGGTTATATTGTCATTTGACTACAACAAAAAATTAGGAAACATCAAGCGGAAGGAAATTTTATTTGTAAAATTATTTCAGCTAATCCGTGGCGTATACGCAACTTTTATGACGGTCATAGATTTTAAGTTTTTTATATTTTTTGCTTCAAATATTTTTGAAATAAATAATAGAACAAAGAATCATGATTTTTAATTATATAATAATCGATTAAATTATCGATTATTTCTGTCAGCTCTGATTTCGGTAATTAATCGTTATCGATAAATCGATTTTTTCAATATGTGAGTGAATAAAAACGATTAATTATCGATAGTCGACACCTACCGATTAAATTTATCGATTTTTATCAATCGATAACTTTATATTAAATTTTTCAGATTAATCGGTTCTCGCATGCAAAATAGTTTTTGTCAAAAAGTCAAGCAATTTTTGAAACTTTTTGAAGACTATTATTTCTTAGCACTTTTTCAACTCTATTGACGAAAATTTACAATATCAATTCACTACCACACAAAAGCAGCTTCCAGCATGCGTCTAGACACACTCAGCAGTCACCCTCTCGCTGTTTTTTGTTGGTGTTCTTAAGTTTGCGAAAACTTTTCTAAGATTAACATTTTGGCCGTTATATTCGCAGTGGAAAGTTAAATGAATTGCCCCAAAAATTGGCAAAGTGGGTAAATGAAAATGCATAGTTGCTTATTGACAGGGGTTGGGAGATTCGATAAAGTTTTGGCAACTTTGCACTTAAAAGATATTTACACAAAATGTCAAGCGCCAATCTTGCGGTTATGACAGTTTATGTGACAAATAATTTCTGCCTTCAAGCGCAGGCAGGCGCCCCATTCGATAAAGCAGGTGGACAAAAGCGCGACGTTGCACTTGGTGTGTTGTCAAATGGCAGACGAAATTACACTCACCGACTCCTAGTCTCATTTTTATCATACAATGCAGACTTTTTGCTTGGAACTTTGATGAACTATGGTCTTCAGTCTTTGACTTAAGAATCATTTTATTTGAATAGTGTGAAGTTTCTCTGTTTTACTCTTTCCTCATTTAGTTCGTACAAACTGCATGCAAAGCGGAGACATCTACCACCTAACCCATTCTCTCATTTTACTGTTTTTTGTACAATTGTTTTCCCCGTTGCACTTTGACAATTGTCGCAAAATTTTTGTGACGTTCTCAAGCGATAAGAAAAGACGATTCTTTTTCTGCGAAATGAAGTTTCTTTGTTTTGCTAACTTTAGCATTTTCAAGTCTTTCCGTCAAAGTTATTGACTCATCTATGAGAGTGAAAATTTTTAACAATATATCATTTATTTAAATTGTACAGTTCATATAATGAAATATAAGGGATAAGAGCTGAGAAAAACCTTCCAATTTAAAAAAAAAGTCGGAACAAACTTTAAAACATAAAAAACAATATAATTGAATACAGCGCCACCTACCGTGGTTGAAGTAAAATAAATAACGAAAATGAACTCAGCGACTTAAAGAAAAAAATTCTGAATTTTAGAAACAGCTTTTAAAAGCTGTATATATGTATACATATTTTCCTACTCAAAGCGTACGATATTTCCAATATACATTATTAATAGCTTCATTCAACCACAGCCTGTTTTTGCTTTTGTTGTAATTTAGAATCGCTGCGTTTTCGAAAAACCTCTTTAAAACCCATCAATTCAACAAACTAAACAATTTTAAGCAAATATTTTTATTAGAATATACAATGACCCTTACATGTATGAACTCTAAATAAGCTATTCCCAATTACTTGAATATGCTAACAATTTAAAATATAAAATTTCATGCATTTCATACATGTCCGACATTCACTTATGGTCATTAGTCTTTTTCCAGCTCATAAGCCACAACACTTACATATGCTACAATTTATTAAAAACCAGAACTGAAAAAGGCCAGAGTGCAAGAAAAAGAAGAAGCAGCATTTTACATAAATGTCTTGTTTTTCTTTTATTTTTTAACAAATAAAGGCAATCAATTAGAAGTGATTTGGTGTATGAAATTGTCTAAGTAAACGACAGGTAACCGCAAATATTTGTCTACGCATACAGTAGAGTCTTCAAATTCTGTGTGTCGGTTGCTACACAAATTTTGTTGATTTCCTGCTGCAATTTATAAGTTTACTTAAGCCATAAGTCAATGGTGTGGAAGTTAAATATTGTTGGTATTCTTTCTTTCGCTCACTCTCAGGCATTCTCTCTATGTTGAGCACTATAGACACTCTTGTATAGAATGCTTCAATTGCCATTTCGAGTGCTTTGATCAATGTATATTCATTTAGAATGTTTTTCTGAGCATATGGTAAATAAATAAAGTGTTTGCTCAGAAGCACATAAATTGATTTTAGTATGAAAACTTATTTTTTGATTGCTTGTTTGAATATACAGCGTTGCTTGGGAAATTGAAAAATGTTTTGCGACAGGAAGAGGTTGGCCTGCGGTTTTATAAATGTTCAGATTTCTTATTGTTGTTGAGTTATAAACTTTGGTTCGTGCGGAAATTGTGGCATTTACAGAATGTTTACAAGATTCACATGTATATGAGGAAATATTCATAAAATATTGAGGGAGAGGAAGATAGCGAGGGAGTGAGATAGCATACTGTGCTAAAGAGGCTGAGACAAATAGATTTAAGTGAGAGCGTAATTACAGTGGAGTGTGAGTGAGTAGTGTTAGGGAGAGCTAGTGTGAGACAGTATACATAGGAGTTAAGATATTATTAATTTAATGGCGAGAGCGAGGCAGGTATGTAGTAGTCAAATTCTAATTTTGGGTCGTCAATGCTTGATTAAACGAACGAACATAGATAACAAGTGATTTATGTTGTAAAATTAATGAAAATTCACCGTAAATTATGCCTAACTAATTTCCATAAATTTCTCGTTTGATTTTGTATATGTTGATTTTAGTGAATTGTTTGAAGTCTCAACTCTCTTATCTTCATAACGACAATATAATATATAAATTTAGAAAAGCCAACTTTATAGTAAATAAGACGAACAAAAGCATATTTGTGGCATACAATTATGTACGCATGAAAAGATATGAAGTATACTCTACACTTGCTTGCGAGTATATGTAGATTTCAGTAGATTTATATTTTAGAATTCCGTACCATCTCTCATACAAATCTCACTCTTATATATTGTGCACAATATATTTATGAGATTTTTACGAGATATAATTTAAAGAATTGCTACAGAATTTGCTATTGTGCTTGGCAAGTAAACTCAGTTGAGTTGTGTTTCAATATCGACCAACTTAACAAAGTAGTTGCATATGCGGCTTGCAACAACCAAATGTTATATATTTACTGAAAAACTAATAATGGCAGCCAATATATAAACTTAAGGCACACAATGGAAGGCAATAAAGTGGCGCATTTGTTGCCGCTTGTGTTGCAATTGTAGAGCGCTCACCGCAACCACTTTCGTTAGTGCTTAGTTAACGAGCTAGTAAGTTGCAAGTTGGAGAAAAATTGAAAGTGAGTTTGTTATTTACATTTCATAGTTTATTTTTGTGGATTTTACTTAGGTTGAGGTGAGGTTAAAAGGTGTCTTCAATGTAATAATATAATAATGCATGTAAAAAATAATAATTATTATAAAATAAATAAAAATAATAAATAATATTAATAATAATAATAGATAATTAAAAAAATTAAATAAAATAATAATTTTTATATAATTAAATATAAATACAAATAATAAATAATAATAATAATAATAATAGATAATAAAAAAAATTAAATAAAAAAATAGTTTTTATATAATAGATATATTTTATGTGTAAAAAAATAAAAAAAAATAATTAAAAAAAATTTAAATAAATTAAAAAATATTTTAAAAATTCTAATAAAACTAAAAAAAAAATAATTTTAGGAATAAATTAATTCGGAATAACAAAAAACTATCGTATAAAAAAATAAAATATACAAAGTTTATTCAACAAAGAAAAACGTAAAATATTGGCCAAAAATAAAAAATATTAAAAAAAAATTAAAAATATTTTATTAAAATATATAAAAAAATAATAAAATATTAACGATAAATTATTTTAAATATATTAAATTAAAAATACAAAATCAGTAATATATGAAAACCAATTATATATAAATAAAAAATATAAAATAAAAATAAAATAATAATTACAACAAAATATTAAAATGTTAAACAAGTAAAAAAAAAAAATATTTAATATGCATGAAATTAATTAAAATTAAGTATTAATTCAAAATTATGTTCTAAATAAATTTCAAATATAATTTTATTTCAGTTATTCTAAGAAACTTTCGACAATAATTCTTTCATTAATTACTATTTTCCTTGTGGCAACCGCCTTTGACTCCAACTTATACAAAATCCCAGCATGTGAAGTATAAACCAACATAAACGACGCTGTCACATTAAAAGAAAGTAAACACTAAACCACAACGCAACTAACTGTTGCTACGTACATACGTTTTCACGCCGTTGCACCGGAACGTAAGCGCAACATATTGTGGCGGCGGAACTTAAGAGTTGCAAAGAGAAAGCAAGCAGATAGAGAACAAAGGCAAAATGCAGGCAAATAAATATAATAAAGTAAACCCAGCAAAATAAATGAAGAACGACAACAAAAAATATAAAAATAACAACAAAGCAGGGCTACATAAACCGTTAGAGCGTGCTTTGTCATAGTCAAGGGTAGATAAACGAAAGTATTCCTGCTTTTGCGGAATTTATTGAGGCGTGTAGGTGCATGGAACCGCAAATATATGAAAAAAAACGCTGATTTACTAATACCCGCTGCAGTAACTACAGCGTGGATAGGTAGAAGCAGCAGCAGGGTTTCAAGTGCGAACTGCTCATTTAACTGCGTTTATCATAGAATTCCCACAGTGGTGCTTACTATCAACCCTAGCACAGATGTGACGTTGCCTTACATATATTTATATTACATACATATATACTTATATTTAACCGCTCCTTACTCGTCAGCGTTATCTTTCAACGCTTTGCAACAGCAACAACAATGCACAACCAACTCCCAAAGTAGCAGCGCATTCACTAATGTTGCCATTGTTCCTGTGCGCAACGTCAACATCAACGCCGGCAGCTACGTCACTGCTTTCGCTTCAAGGACGCCTTTATGCGCTTTTGGCGCAATGCACTCTTCTCGTTTCGTCGTTTCGTTGTATTTTTAGTGTTTTCTTTAATGTTTTTACTTTTATGCTGTACATCAAGCTGTAAGCTACTTCATTTTGCTTTCTTTACTATAAGCGCGTATAAACTTACATACAAATATATATAAAATGCAAGCGCGGTAGCAGTGAGAGCTGTCATATTTTTACTTTTATTTTATTTTTTTTACTTTTTTTGTTGACAAATCTTTTGGTTGCAGCGCTTTTGGCGCACAACGTCCTTGCAGCGTATTTGTTTCAATCACCGGGTTTTCATATACCTATGTATATGCATTATATTGTACTTGTTAATATCTGTTGTTGTTATCTTTTTTCGCTACTCAAAGTCAATTGCAGCACTTCATGGCTGTCTTTGGTTTTGTTGTTGCTGTTATTGAGTGATGCTTTGTATATATTCATTTTCATTTTTTGTTGTTATCATATATTTGTTTTTGTTTTTGTTTTTGTTTTTATTACTGTTATTTACTGGTTCAAGTTGCTGCTTTGTCACTACAATTGCTAACGATATAAAGCATTTCAATGCGATCAGCAGCGTTCTCGCTATTGAAACAAAAATGTTACGTATACGCCATGTCACTGCCAAGACTTTGTGTTAAATTTGTAATATTGTTGAATAAAAGTGAATATAAGAACAAATATTTTCATAACGGTATTAGCAAGTAATATGCTGTTGCACGTAGAAAGCGTATTGAAACACAAGAACGCTTTTCATAAATTTAATAGTTCACTTAGTCGCAGTCGAAGATGGTTTTCGTAAAGAAAAGATGTTTTGAAAGAGGAGCAATATTATTTATCTGGTTAAATTTGTGTAAAGGTAAATGAAAATATAAAGCAGAAGTAGCCACAAAGAAGAACTATACTAAAAGAAGCGAGCGTTTACTAACTGTTTCTATTATTTATGTTACTATGTAGGTTATATCTAGACCTCTTTTGGTGCCTTATGAGTTTTCAAATCGCTAGCAAAACTAAAAATAGAAGAGCTATTTATACTGAGGATTGCGAAAGTTAATAAAGGTAAGCAGTGCCGAAAAATTAAAAAAATATATCCAAAATGTATGCTATGTAAATGCAAATATAAAATGTTGCCTACCTTTAGGCTGATTTCAGAAACGTAGTAGACAATAATAAACATAAGAAGCGGGCATACATAGATTAAGTAACATCTAACTAAATAAATTAGTGTCGGGAATAAAAATATCCTAAATGTATGCTACATATGTAATTCAAATAAGATTGTGGCCTACCTTTAGGCTGATTTGAATAAAATAGTAGATGAACAATAGATAAGGTGAAGAAATACCAAAATTTAAACAATTAATTTAGATGAGATATTTAAAAAAAAATAAAATTTAACTAATTAATCTAGATGAGAAATTAATAAACCAGCGAAGAGAAAAGCTGGATAAAAAAATTCTATGAAATACTAACTTATCTAATTCGAAATGAAATAAAAAATCAATTATCTTGTGAAAATCTTTTTCTTAATAAGAAAATTACCACTTTGAACTGTTCTCTCTTTTAATCAAATAAAATTATTTGCTAGTTTCATAGACGAGGGATTTAGAAGTCATCTTTAAATAAAATAGGCATTTTAACTACTGAATATGTATGAGGAATTGCGAGGCCATATCATCTAGTACGAGTACAATAACTGCAGGAAAAAAAACAGAAAAATGCGCATAAAATTGTTGAAGACCTTTCTCGGCACTAAGTCTGCAGACGCGCTAGGCAAGAAGCTGTTTGTCTTCTCAAGGCAAGAGCACCAGCAAATAGCCACTGCTTGGGCTACCGCCTAAAAATAGGCTATTATTTTCCACTTCTCTTGCTACGTAACGCCGCACTTTTATTATGATTATTGCGATTATTAAAATACTTTTTTTTCGCCAGCATTTCATTATATTACTGTAGCTGTTTCTATTTGCGCTGCATGCGAAATGGTTTGCTGCCTTGCAAATTGTGCAAATGCAAAGAGGTCGCCATGAGCTACACAAAACAGAAACAAAAGGGCCGCGCGCACCACAAGGACACACAACAAATTGCTGTGCTTGTGCAACACAAGTGGGCGCAACGTTGGGACTCAACTCGAAAAGTAGAATTGGCAAAGCTGTAGTGGCGTATTGAGTAGGCGGTGGCGGCGCAAAACGCCTGCGCTGCGGAAGTATCGCAATGCAGTAGCAGCTGTCGCCACTGTCATTTAGACGCTATATCTACAGTGGCAGCATGGCCAGCTGCTATTTTGCGCCGCACATCAACAGGCGCAAGCAATCTACTCATACTTATCGGCGAGCTGTCGTCGCTTCACTGCTGCGGAGCTAAATGCGCTCGCCATGTTCATGATTACGATTACTTGTACTTCAGTGTGGACGCAAGCAGTAGAGTTGTTGAAAATTTGTTTTTGTTTTTACTTTCTTTGTTGTTGTTTATTTCAGCGCTTTCCACTTATGCCTGCTTTGTTTGCAGTATGTTTCGCCATTTTTTGTTTGCCACTTGCCACTCGTCAGTTGTTATTGTGATTGCTTTTGTTCAGCAACAGTTTTGTGTTGTTGTTATTGCTGCTGTTGCTGTCGCAGTTATTTTGCTAGCGCGCGCTCATTGTTTACTGTCGCTCGCTATTCACAATCGCCATTGCCATAATGAAATGTTAAACGAGATATTAGCCTTTAGGCCTGACAACGTACAAGCGGCAAGCCAACAGCTACAGCTACAACAACGGCAGCAACAACAATAACAATGAGGCACTGTGGCAGAAAGCTGCGCGTCTGTCTGCCATTCAAGCGACGGATTTATGCTGTCATTTTGTGTTTTTCTCTGTATAGGCTTTTGCAGTTCGCATTGTTTGCTCGTTGAAATTTGCTTTTTTTCTCTCTTTTTTCTATTAATTTTTTTCATTCGCGTGGCATTTGCTGCCAAAGCCTTTGCTGTTGCTGTTGCAGCTACTCATTACGTTTCATTGCCTTTCATTTCATATGTTTATTTTGTTTACAAGCGCATTTTATAGGCGAGTTTATTCACCATAAAGGAATTGATAAAATGAGCAAATTTCAACGTTGAATAGCGCACACAAAAAAATTATGTTTTATTTTTATGCTTCACAATAAACATGTTTATATGGCTGCTTTTATCTGTCGACGGCTTAGGCCAGGCACTCATACATACCATAGAATTTATATACATATGTATATAAGTATCGTTTTTAATTTGGCATAACTCTTTTCCATTTTTATTTTCGTAGTTAATAGGCACTCCGCTAGAGGCAAGCAGGCATTCAGTAGCTAAACTCACTCTCCAGCTCTGCTTAATCATTTATTTGCTTTCTTCGTGCTGGTTTTATGTAGAGAATATGGAAAATATTTGCGCAGCATCGTGAAACTCAGTAGAGAAAAGTAATATGCAACCTTGCGCTCAGTCTGGTGCTAGTGATGGCTGTGGCATTAGCAGCGAAGTAGATTGCAGTAAGTCTCACGAGTCGAAATGAAATATAATGCGTATTCATTTAGTTTCGAGTGGCAAGAACTTGAATAAACTTCAATGCCAGAGTGAGCGGCGAAGTCAAGTGGAGTGCTTGAAAGATTAGTCTAGAGAAAAGAGTAGTAAGAATGTTGTTGTTTGCGGTTGCGACCAAAATTTATTAAAAAATTTGAGAAAAGAAAATATTTATAAAAAATTTGCAGACAAACAAGCGCCATAAAAATCGTTATTGTACAATTTAAAGAAAAAAATACAAAAAAATATAAAAATTAGTTATTAAATTTTTAAAGGTGGCAACACTCTCTTAAGGTTTTTTTAAATTCAAAACTATTTCTTAGACATGTAACATATAATGAGTACTTCTTTTAGATAAGTACAAAAGATTTGAGCATTTTTTTTAGAAAAGGTGGCAACACGAATTTTAAATATTTTTGTCAAAAAACTAAAGAAAAAAATTTAAAAAATTGAAGCTTAAAGAATTAGAAACCTGAATATTTTTCGATGTAAAAAAAAAAATAAATAATTCGGTATATTTCTATAGGTGGCAACGCTAGTTTGAGACTTTCTTACTTTAAATTTTTCAAATATGTAAATTATGTATACAAAAGTACTACTACTAAAAGCTGAAAATAATTTATGGAAATATATTTTCTGAAAAGGTGGCAACATTAATTGAAAATATTTTCTAATAAATTTACTTTTATTTAGTTTTTTAGATATAACTTATCACGCTAATTGACAATTTTAAGTATTTTATACGTTAGACTTAGTTGGATGCCATAAATTGATGGCAACACTGGTATGAAAATTGCTTCTTTACTATGAAATGTACATATTTTAAGATATTTTTGCAAATAAGTTTTATTCAACTTAATTTCTTAACTACTTGGGAACTTTGTTCTGGAATCTACTTTAAGTTGCTGGGAACACGGCAAATGTGTAAATATTCAAATAAATTTTCGCACTAACTGGCAACCTTAGATATAATTTATTTTATTTTTTTATTTTTTTTTTTAGTTTTGTGAGTGAATTAAAACTACAGTACATTTGTGTTATATTTTTTGTTTACTCAGGTGGCAACTCTGTTTAAAAAAAAAATTTTTCTACATTTTTTCAAAGTTAAATAATTGAGGTTAGTTATAAAAAAAATATTTTTTTAATTCGGTCAGGTGGCAACTCTCTTTAAAAAATTGCTTTGCTCCAGCATTAAAATTTTTTCAAAGTAAAATAAATGACAATAATTTTTCGCTTTCTACACTACCAGAGACACTTTCATGCCTGTTATGCGCATCTAATTTTCTTTAAAACAGACAGATTATATCTTAACTACCTTTAGAAAAGTCTAGTGCAATTAAACTTCATACAATCTAACAACAAAATGAATATGGCAATTAACAGCAACGAAAGACAGAGACGCAGAAAGTGAACACTTAGTGCAAAAAAAAAGAAGCAAGTGTCACTTGACTTGTGGCAAGGCAGCCCACTTCAAGCGCAACAAAGTCGCTGTCAGCGCCTCTATTCACATAAATTATGCACAAGTACACTGGCTGCACACACACATTTACATAAATATGTATACAGAAGAATAGCAGCACGTGTTTATAAATATAAAATAGGCGCGAGCCTAATGACAGCTGTGAATTATGGCTGCCCGAGACGACGAAGCCACACCGAAAACTGTTAGCCGTATGGTATCTCTTTAGCATTTAGTGCGAAATTGAGATTAAGTCAAGACTTGATTTTAATTAGAAACATTATATATGTACGTGTGTATATATATAAGTATTTATGTGTGCAGCATATGATGGCGGTCGCACAAGTTCAGGTTACTGTAAGCGCAAAGCGCCTGTGCCGCATTACGTATACGCCACGTTGACCCCGAAGACAGTTGAAATAGGTTAGAGAAGTGTTGAATATAATGAGAATTAGAGTGAGTGGTGGAAAGTGAGTGAATGAGCAGTTGTATGCAGTGGCAGCGGCAGCAGCAGAAGTCGAATTTCTACTACACACAGCAATTGTAGATAGAAGAAAGGAAGGAGGAGTAGCAAAAATATTAATGTTGTGAGTATGAGTGCCTGACTGAGGACTCCGCGCTCGAGAACTTCGAATTCATACGCACGAGAAAATGTGTGAGTACTTAAGTATAAGTTGGGTTAAGCGTTCAACGCGCTGCTAGCATAACTGTGCGAATCAGCATGTGTATGTTGCCACTTCCCTGGTGTTGCCACTATTCTTACTCGACTGCTGTTGTTCTTATTCTTTTTTCGCCGATAGCATGCTGCTGTTTGGCGTGCACATTTAATTAAAATAACAAATGAACGTGCAAATTACTATATTTTTCGCTGGCTCATGCCATTTTATTAGATTGGCATGCTGCTGTTCGGACAGCAGCTAGCTAACTAAATTGGAAAGTGCGAAATGGGCGAAAATTGCTTGTTAACTGCAAGACATGGTATTTAAAGTAGATTCGTGGAGATTTTCGAGAGAATTTAAAGCATAAATTTAGAATTGAAAATGAAAATTTGTATTACAAGGAAACAAAAAATTGAAAAAAGTGTGAAAATATGGACAGCTTAACACAAAAATATTTTGTAAAAATTAAAAAAAAAATATATTTATATAAATAAACAAAAAAAAATTATAAAAAACAAGAAAAAAAATTATAAAAATTAAAAAACAAAAAAACATTTTATAACAATTAAAAAAAGAAACATTTTATAAAAATTAAAAAAAAAATTATTTTATAAAAATAAAAAAAAAAATTTTATAAAAATAAAAAAAGTATTTTATAAAAATAAAAAAAATATTTTATAAGAATAAAAATAAAATATATACAACATAAAAAATACTAAAATATATATAAGTAATTTAAAACTTCACTTACTTGTAGCCCGAATTCAACGAGACATCATGTATGGCCACATTATCGAATTGCGCAGGATTGGCGGTCCAACGCGCCCAATAGAATGTGAAATTATTGGCATCGTAATTTTCCGTAAAGCGACATTTCAATGTCAGATCGGCATTTTCTCGCGTATCGAGCGATTCATCTGCCTGTGAGGAGGTTAGTGTGGAGAATGTGAGTCCTGAAAGCAGAAAACAAAGTATATTATTAAAAAAAATTAATAAAAATACATTAGAAATTAAATAAAATCGATTTCAGTCGACAATAATATTGCTACAATTGAATTCGCCATTTCCCCAACAGTTTCCACGTCACAATAATGTACAAGCATCCTAAATGTAGGCAACATTTTGAATACTAAAAACTATGTTGCCTACATTTAGGCGCAATAACATATATATTAGTATGAATTCATGCTGCGAATCACAAAATTAGCGAAGCAAAAAAAATATAGACAAATTTTATGCTTAACCTCTTCGCATAATTCATAAAATGTGTCTTAATATATTAGTCCTTGAAAAACTAATCTCTTACACGAAAAAAAAAATTTCAAAGGCTAACAAAAGAGCGGTCAGCTGTAATATGAAGCTAAAAAAGTAGTAGAAATATGTAAATTTAGAGCAAACACACTGCCCGTACTATAAGTAGCTCATACAGATAAATATAATTTTGAAACATTAGCCACAGTATACACACTTCATCGACATATCCATAATTCATGTCAAAGAAAAAAGTTCATGAAATGTTATCTACGCCTTTTGATTGCTAACAAATCTCTGCTGAAACCGCTTATCCTTTTTGACCCTTCGCCTTTCGCGTAGCATAGAGTAATCACTATGTATTTCCTAACAAATCCGACAAATCATTTTATTTATTACAATTACAAAACGAGGTTGAACGAGGCGTCAATAAAAATCGCCAAACGTAGAAAAATACAGGAAACTGAACCCAAATTGACGCAGTTTGAATTGGAAATTTTAAGCACATAGTGATATAAAATGAAGGTTTTTAATATGAGGGGTGAAAGTAGATATATCCATGGTATGTAGACTGTGGGAAAAAGGTCCATGCCATGGACGAGGCAACGCTTGCACAAATTTGCAATTATTCAATTCATCACACACATAAACAGTGACAGAGCGTAGGGGGGACACAGACAGACACAACTACTGCGGGAAGGTGGCAGAAAATATGTAAACGCCTTTTTTATTTGAAGCGGAAATGCCTGTGAAAGAATGTGGAGTGAAAAGGAAAGCAAAAAAAAAAATTGAAATCGATAGAAATGAAAAAATAGAATAAAAACACAAGCACAGACATTAAAAATCAAAAGGGAAGCAGCACCAGCGACCCACATCACCTGAAGGCAGGCAGCGCTACAAGGCGTGAAATATATGTGTGAGCAGAGCAGAGATGGCCGAAAGGAGAAATCGCATCAAATGTTACGTGAATGTGCGTTTGTGTGTTTCCGCTAGTAAAATGCTTGTTTAGATACAAATCACTACGAGTGTATACATCTGATGGCGAACTATATGTGTGCAGCTCCCAGTTAGGGCATTTTCACATGTTTTCGCATGCTTCGCTTTGCACTGGCCGCCCTTTATAAATAAAAGGGCATCCGGGACGCAAAAAAAAACAAAATAACAGTAAAACAAAAGTGTTTGTGGTCAATCGGCTGTTTAAAACAAATTCCACATCCATTTCCTGTTTCGCATACGCACACATATTTGCTCAAGGCCACACCCACACACAAGCGTATCGCTTACAGTGTTGTTGGGTGTTGGGTTATCGTTCATGCAAGAGCAGTTTGTGGACAGCCGCACACCAAGTGACCCCAACAAATTGTGAGAAAAATCATTTCGGCCTTCCGCCTACATATCACTGTGTTTTAGGAATTTAAGGGCAAATATGCAAAAACCAGAAAAAAGGAAGGAAAAAAGAGTCGATGGATATGAATTGGGTGCGCTGTTAGCCGCATCGATGCTCATGATTAAGCTGTCGTATCTTATTCATTTTATGACTAATCGCCCATTTGTCGGACGAGTGGTTTGCTGTGGAAATTTCGAAATTTTGCTGCATAGCATAGAATAGTTACCCTTTTTCGGGGAGCAAGAAAATTTAGAGCATAAAAATAGAATGAAGCATGTTTCCATGAAATTTTAATAAAAACTGTTATTGGAACTGAGTAAGGTCAGTTTTGGGAGCCTAGTGAGGTATGTAGCTTATACTCTACTGTTTACGACACTAATAATGAACACGTGCGTGTTTGAAATACTGTCTGATTTAGTGTTTGGGTGTCTGCATAAAATATTAGTTTATGAATGGAGCATGGATTTATATCACATTTTGCATAACTTTGTTATTGAAATAAGCACCTAAATGTAGACTACATTTGAGACACTTGAATTTATTACTTTATTGCGACGTTGCCAATTTTCGATATGGAAATATAATTCATAACAAGTAGAATATTGAATGATTATATACCTAATGACAAACTTGGAAGATAGTTTCAAGAAGAGTTCACAATTAGTTCAGCTTTTATAATGAAATTATAAAATCCCTAGCCAAGTTGCCAAGTTTCACTTGTTAGTAAAAAAAAGTGCTTTAAACATCATTAAAGCTTCACCGTAGAACATAAAGCGATTTGAAAGTGTAACTCAATATAATTAGACCAACGGCCTGTTAACAATGTTGCCAATTTCCACTATTGAAACAACTGCCTAAATGTGGACTATACTTGAGGCACTTGTATTTAGTACTTTATTGCGATGATGCCAATTTTCGATAGGGAAATAATTCCATAACTAGTAGAATATCAAACGATAATAAACTTATCGCCATATTTGGAAGATATTTTTAAGAAGAGTTATCAATTAGTTCAGGTTTTATAAGAAAAATTAAATCATTTGCCCTGTTGCCAATTTTCACTCATTAGTAATAATATAGTGAAATTCATCAGCTATCTCATCAATGTAGCTAACAGCAATGTTACCAATTTTCACTTAAAGCCTTTTTCGTCATTAAAAAATCTGTGATGGCATACAATTCACCATACAAAACTAATTACAGCAGCAAATCAAGGCCTTAGGCTTTTTCTCTCCACAGTCTCAAAGCATAGTACCATAAATTCATCTATTATTACTGCCAATAAAAGATAATAACAATAAAAAAACGGTATATTAACTTGCATATTATTATGCGCCTAAAAGCACGCAACGACATTACGCTAATAAAGAAAATATTCAATAAAGCACACTCCGAGCAGTGCAGAGCGCAGCAATAAAACCCAATTGAAATGACATTAAATCCATTTGCCGGCATAAAAGCTAATTTACGATTAGTTAGTTGTAAGCGCATAAGCCAAGTTATTTAAATCCTTTGCCACTTATTTTTGCATAATAAGGCACCTTGTGCCGGCTTTTGTTGGCACCGTTTCGGCCATTTTGCCAGCTGGCGTGCTAGGCAGAAAGCAAAAAAGAAAATTCATAATGGAATATGCGCAAAAAGAAGACGCAGCTCGCAAGTTGCTAAGTGGGAGCGCATTGATTGGTTGGCAGGCACTAGGCGAGAAGAGTAGGAGACTAGAAGTGTTTTGAAGTAAGGCCTTTTGGGATTATGGCATTGACAATAGGCTTGTAAAATAAAATAAAAAATGGAATTAAGCGCATGAATCAGATGCCGTGCTAGTTAAAAGAATAGCAAAGATAGCTTTTAGGCGCATAAGCTTTTTGCGATAGAAAGACTGCAACAGCTGACGTCTCAACTAACTAGGACCGGAAAGCGCAGCGCAAAAAAATAAGTAGCAAGTAAAATTAGAGCGTGCAAAATTTTAAATGCACCAGCAGGCAAATTAATCTTCATAAAGTAATTTGGCTGATGGTCCGCTGGCAGAAGTCAACGGTTGACGGAGTGGGTGGCGTTACTGCCGCTGGGAGATATTACGGCACGGGGAACTTTGTGTAAATACTTTAGCACCAGTGTCAGCACTTTTTTCGCCTCTCGGCGGCTGTGATGGGTGTAAGTGTTCATGAAATTTTCATTTTAGTTGTAAAATCAAAAGGAGAAAATGTCGCGAAAAGAAATAGACAACAGCGTAAAAGCAAAGCAAGCGAGTGGGTTGGCAAAGTCAAAGCAATGTAATGGACGGGCGAAAAATATCAACGAAAGAACGGAAGAAAATTAAGTCAGCATAACTAGCAAAAAAACAAAAAAAAAAAGAGTAAAGACACAACTCAAAGCGCCGGCTACTCTGCGCTGCCCATCTACAGTTTATGTTAAAAACTTTGTTGCAACTACAAAATTGACAAAATGTTTTTAAAAATGCAAGCAACTTCCTCAACGCTACGCTACAGCGGAGCAGGGGTCATGGCTAAACGACCAAAAGAGTATCAACGCTGGACAGCGGCAAGTAGCCAAAGCGCCCAAAGTAGTGTACCACAGCAGTCAAGTGTCGTTCAGTTGAACAACAACTCAACGCGGGGTGTCTTACAGCTAACCGAATCACTGCCAGCTACTTGCTGAAGCTACGAAAGAGAGACACAAGTATTTGCAGTTAGGCGCACTTGCGCTGGTTGATTGACTAGGGTCACGGCTCCCTAAAGTATGCAACGCGCTGCGATTTCATTCAACAATTTGTGTGATTCTCAACTGAGTGATAGCGATTTAATAGGAAAACTTTTTAAATTGCAAAATTATATTTGCATGCGCGTAAATGTACATTGTTGCGCCAGCGCAACATGCAACAAGAGTTTAATGGAAAGGGCGGTAATTGACAGCGTCAACTGGTTGGATGAGCTGTTGCTTTGGTAGAAATATATATAGCAGGTATTGTTTGAGCAAAAAAGGGATGAGGGAATACAAGTTGGAAGAATTTTTTTAAATGTAAATGTATATCTTCCGTTTAACGTTGTTGTAATTGTATATAAATCGCTTGTGAATGCAAGCAGACTAGCAAGTTATGGTGGTATTATTGCGTTGATTTTAATTGGCCATCATTTAAGTTGTAACAGAACGGAAAATTAATTTTGTTATAGCGAAAAGTTATAAGTTATTTGCATTTTTTTTTAGTTTCGAATATACTAAGGAAATTCACTAAATCCTTTGGTAGTAAGGAAATAATATAAAACATTTGAAATATGAATTTAGATGCAGCATTTTTTTGTTTCGCATTTATTTTTTTTATCACATTAAAATTTTGTTTCCCATTTAATTTTTTTTATCACATATAAGTTTTATTTTTATTCTATTATATATGTTTTAGTTATTAATTTTAATTTTTTAATATTTTTAAATCTTTTTTTTATATTTTTTGCTTATATATAATTTCAATTTTTTTCTTTCATTTTTGTTCTGTTTTTGGTTTGAATTTGTGTTATTTTAATGATTTAAATTTTTACCTATTTTTGTATGATTAAATTTTTTTATTATTTTTTTAATGTTTTGATTGTCTTTTATGAAATTTCTTTATTATTGAGTTTGTTATTTCCTTTTCTCTATTGTTTTTAAGTGATATTTCCAATTCTTAAGAATTTTTTATTATTTTTGGTGGAAAAAATTTCGGAGAATTTATTTTTATTTAGATTTATTTGAGATTTTATTGAAATTCCAGTAAATTCTTTTTTGCTTAATTATTTTTTTTAGTATTTTTTTACGAAAATGTTAAAAAATAAAATTATAAATATTTTTTTTTATTTAATAAAATTGTATATATTTTATTTTTTTTAAGGAAAATTTATTTGTTTCAGTTAATTTTTTTTCTTTTTTATTGTTTTTTCATATGTTTTTATTTATTTTTATTTTTTTGATCATTTTTCAATAATCTTTTTTTTTTAATTTTTCATAGCTTCTTTATTTACACATAATAAAAAATAAAAAACATGTATATATTTTAAGGAAAATTTATTAGTTTAAGTTAATTTTTTTTGATAATATCTTATTTTTCCATTCTTTTTTATGTACAAATATTAAATATTTACTATAATAAGGGTATTCGTTTAAACGTGTAAAAGCCCCGTAAACCTCTTAAACCGTGTATATTTACGAATGCGTAAAAATCTGGCAGCAACTTATATGGAAATTCATTTAAACACATTACGCACCAATGTCAGTGTGTAAAGAACACTTGTAAATTTACGATATTGCAAAAGCAACCCTACCAAACGACCAGCTGATGAATATTATTGTGAAAATTAAAATGGAAAAGGTAAGAATGAAACTCGGAACATAAATTTTATTTAATTGTTGCAATTGTTTTATATTTCAGGATAAAAAGTTAAAGCAAAAGCGTCTACGGCTGAAACCGTCCCATCGCTGGACAGAGTCGCAGTCCCTGCAGCTGTTGCAAGCAGTATCCGACGCAATTAAAGATAGTCCAGAATCTTTTGAGGTAAGGGTTTTAGAAAAGTGAAAATGTTTAGGTACATATGTTTGTTTTAACACGAATTTACGCATATCTTCCAGAAACCGACCTCCCAAAGGTTTTACGAAAAATTGCAGCAAAATACACCGGCACTTCAATCTGTCGTTTGCGTAGCTATGAAAAGCAAAATGAGGTATCTCAAAGCGTTGTACGTTGCCGCGGCAGCCTGGAAAAACAAAACTGGGTCTGGACTACTCGCTAATGGTGACGAGTCAAGCGTATCAGCGCATGTCAACAAAATTTGTCCCAACTTTGACTTACTGGAAGTTATCTTCGGGCAACGCAAAAATGTAAATCCCGGAGTAATTTTTGAAAGCACTGACAGCATTGAAGTACTGGCTGATTCCCCTTGTGCTGATAGTTCGTTAAACGATACCATCGATTCCTACGACTTGTGTGCGCTCGATTGTGAGGATTTAGTTGACCCAATATTACCTATAAGTATAAGTAGCGATTGCAGTGCCGCCGCCGCGGCAACTTCTACACCACAAAGTTCGTTGGACTTTAGAAGTTCAACAAAAAAACCAAAAAGAAAGAGTGAAGCCCCGTTCAATAAATTGATTTTTATTCAGGAGAAAAGGTTGGAATTAGAAGTTAAGAAAATAGAATTAGAAAAAGAAAAAGAAAAGAATGAGGTCGAGTTGAAAAGAATTGAACTGAATAATCAATTAGAAATGAAAAGAATTGAAACTGAATCAGAAAAAGAAACCAAACTGGAAATTGAAAAACTGAAACTTGCTAGTGAAGAACGCATTAAAATGTTTGAAATAGAGTTAAAGTTAAAATCAAAATAAATGTGAAACTTTAAGAGATTTCACATGGTACTTTTTTCGCAAATTTAAAAGATCTCATAGCAAAATACATGTATATTTGAATGTAACTAAATGTTAATAGGCACAGAAGCACTTTTTATTTTTCTGTAAATAAAAGCATATATTAATGGATTTTAAAGATATGTAAACATGAGTTTCAATACTTTATTTTTAAGTTTCCATTAGTGATAACAATGAAAGGCGCTTAGATGCACCTTCAACTGTTGGTAAGTTTTGATCCCCAGGCTCGTCGACTTCACTGTTTTCACTAATGCTTTCTTCGTCAACATCAAAACCACCGTCGTTTTCTTTTAATATAATATTGTGCAATATCGCACAAACTAATATCCACCGGCATGCAAACTTTACCGAATTATCACTCTTTATTTGAATTTTGAGTTCTTTCAAGCTATTAAAACGTTCTTTCAATAAACCAAAGCAATGCTCAATTCTTATTCGGTACTGGCTGAACGTTCTGTTGAACAGAATTCGTTGATTCAAGGTGCCTTCCGTTGCGTTTATTCTAAAAGGAGTAATAAGGGTCGAAGTTAATTTATATGCACTGTCTGCAGCTAACCACTCTGATCCTGTTAGCATTTCAGTGGCGTTTGTGGATAGCTCGCAATTGTTGTATATCCTAGCGTCGTGAACACTACCGGGATACCCCAATACCATATGACGAATTACTAGTTTGTGGTCACACACACATTGAGCCTTAAGTGAATATATATGCTTGCGAGAAAAATATGCTTCGCAATCTACAGTGGGTTTTTCCGCCAATTTTATCTCCGTTCCATCTACGTAGCCAACACAATGTGGTAGCTCACTGAGTGTTTGAACAACTAAAGCTCTACGCTCTACAGGGTCCGGCCAAAACAGAAACTGAGTTTTCCTTTTAATAATTGCATCAAATACCCTGTTGGTCATGACCTATTGAGAAATTTAAAATACAGCTGAAACACAAATTTTAACCGATACATATGTAAATAGCTCACCTGTATTACTCCACCATCGCTAATACCAAACAAACTAGCAATTTTAGTAATTGTTGCTCCTTCTCCACATGAACCCAGTCGGTACATTACTACAGCCAATTGAATTTGGATAGGAAACTGTTTACATGAACGTGGACCATTGAACACTTCGTCATCCTTTATCAGATCAATGATAAAATCAAATGTGGTTTTGCTGACTCGCACAATTTCTCGAAACCTGTTTTCATCCAAATGCGGTAATACATCTATTAAAAAGTTGGGTGATTTTGGGACAGAATGATGAACAAATGTAGATCCATATCTAAAATATGCAGCAGCTGCCAATGCAAAGCTAAAGTCTTCCATAATTTCATCTTCCTTTTTGCGTTGGATTTCTGAAATCATTTATATATTTATGTATATATGCGCCTTTAAAAAATGTAGCATTGACGCAAAACAATTACCGTCATGTTTTCCAAACAGCTCCAACATTAACAAATCAAATACTAGTGATTTTTCGCAAAGTTGAATAAATTTTGCTTTTTCGCTAACTTTCGGCATTTTAATATTTTGACACCCAAACAGCTGTTTAATACATAAATAAGTGGCATTTACACAAAGAATTTGAAGTGCGTTCATGTAACACACTGCGTATTTGCATAAATTTATGCGATGGGTAACATTACACGTTTAAACGAATACCCTTAATATTATATAAATTAAATATGAATATTAATTATAATTATTGTAATTGTATATATTTTATTTTTTAAGGACACTTTATTTGTTTCAGTTATTTTTTTATTTGTGTTGTTGTTTTTTTATATTTTTTTTTATTATTATTTTTTTGATAATATCTTACTTTTCTATTATTTTATATTTTTTTTTTAATATTTTTTTTATTGCTATTAATTTTTTTTAAACAATTCCATATCTTCTTTATTTACAAATAATTAATATTATAATATTAATTAATGAAATATTTTTGTAGAAATCCGCAAATTACTATTTTAAACATTTTACCATCGTTAGACACTTTTTCTCTAAGAAGAACCGGAAATTTCAAATCACAAACACAGCAAATCGTCTGGCGCCAGCATGCAAATCACACGCTTCGCTCAAATTTTCTAAGCATGCAACATACAATCCACAGAAAGTTTGCTGCTTTGTAGCCACAGAATTTTATTTAGTCTCATTCGTTGGTCATGTAAACAAGCAATTTTCATTAAAATTCATTGAGACACACACACACAGAGAGACAACAACGACAACAATAATAATCGCAGTTAATGTTTCAATGCAGTTTCGTACGGCTTGCCGGATTTACTTAACGAATATTGGTTGGCTTTGGTGCTGCCACAAACAGTTACAGTGAATAGAGCACCACATTGTTATAGAAAAACGGGGTAGACGGGAGTGAACTTGGCAGTAAAGGCACTGCCAGCAAATAGAGAGAAATGCATGAAAAGCATGTGTGAACTTATGCAGCGCAAGCAGCTCATATGACATGCTGCATTCTCATGCAACGAACAGGAGTTGCGTCTTAATGCTGCTGCTGTTGTTGTTGTTGTTTGTGTAATTGTTGTGGTGTAGTGTAGATTCTGCTGACAAGCGGCGCTCAAGTGCAAATTCCACAGTTGGTAATTAAGACTGAAATTCCATTATAAAGCTTATGAGACGGCATGCGAGTATATACAACGACGGCGGCGGTGAATTTGCAATGCCACGCAACAGCAATAAAAACAACAACAGCAGCAGCAACTGTGAGCGTTAAGTGAGTGTGTAGTAGCAGCAAGAGAAATAATAATAGAGAAAATAAAGTTGGCAAAATAAAAGTAGCTGCATTGCGGAGCAACCAAAGGACTTGCTGATAACAATAACAACAACAGCGTCTCGACAGTGGCGGGCGAGAAAATATGTACACATACATATATGAATATTTCTATACTTTAGAAGCAAGTAAACAACAACTACTACAGCATTGCCAATCAGGCTATTTATATAGTAGTTGTTGTTGTTGTTGCTCTTGTTCTTACAATTTTGCGCACATTGTTGTTATAGTGTTGGTGCTAAAGCGTTATGCAGAACATGCAATTAAGCGCAATTCCCTCGACTCAGCAACGCTTTAACTGGCGAGCGCTGTGCGACTGCCTGCAACAACAACGTCATGAGTCTTTATTAATATATTGAAATATGTATATATGTATGCATGTGCTTTTAGCAATACTTAAACTTTAATATGCACATATATATATACATGTGCGGCACTTAAAACTCCGATAGTCGCCTATGTTATTTTCGAGCGACTATTGTCTCGATTCGTAGCGTAATTCTCACATTATAATTGCCACAGTAGGCAGTATTTTAAAGCCAAGCACAAATTTATTCCTACATAAGCGCATATTAAATTGCAATATAAATACACAGACATACAGATATACGTACACAATTATTAAAACATACATACAACCATTGCATGAAAATTCTCTCACATGCTTGTCAAGCCGTTACGCTTGGAAATTTCACCATCCACTGGTAATCCGAGAAGTCTCATGAAACATGAAGATTTGCAGTCACAAATTAACACACACACACAGACACAAATATAAACCCATATATATATATATATATATATATATATGTGTATATCCAACTGCCTTACAGCCATATCTTATTCTCACTGTGCAATGCGTGTGAAGTCAATGTGTGGAAATCATGTTCTAAACAATAAAAAATGCCAACTAACAATCAGTTAATTTACTATTATTGTTGGCTTGACCGAGTTTGTCTTATTGCCGTAATATAATCATCTTCGCAGTTATTATGTATATACATACATATATGTATGCACTAGAAGCAATTATGTTCATGCATAGATAAGAGACATGTGTAAGGAAGCAAGCAGATTAAATTTAATTTTCATGCATAAATGAATAGTGAATTTAGTAAATTCATATTTGTATTATGTACACATGTCAGAGCTGGTTAAATTATAGCAAGCAAGTAGTTAATATTCCATTTCCAAGAAAGCAAAATTTTAATGCATTCGTAAGGCATAATTACTACGCAACTAAATTAAGAAATTATTTATTTTTGTAATTAAAATTATTTTAAAAATATATTAAAGTCTATTGATCAATATAATTAAAAATGCATTTCAATATTCATATCATTCTTAGGATTTTTTTATTATTTTTCCCTTTTAAATTGTATTTTTATATTATTATTATTTTGTATATTTTTTTAAATTATTTTTATTAATTTTTTAATTTATTTATTTTATTTAAAATTCTATTTTTCTATTTTTCCAACCGAAAATATGAAATGTATAAACGATTTATAATATTGAGCATACTGATTTTGCCGCCACCCAAAAGTATGTAACACTCAGTGATTTCATTCAACTATTCGTGTAATTCTCAACCCAGTTAAAGAACTTCATTTCATAATACAGTGACCGAAACGATTGTGGTTCGTGTTTCGGAGGCACGTTTAGCAAGACGATCGTCTTGATCATGAACTAGTGATTTAAGTAATGTAGCCATAGTTTTCAATGGGGCTCCCTTTAAAATCTTTTTTAAAATATTGTCGTGGTTTACTGCTATAAATTTAAAATTTATGTGAATCTGAGTGCGTACTTAAGGGGTTAGGGGTTGTAAGGATTTTAATAAACTAAATTTTTATATTTTTTTTTTTTTCATTTCTATAAAATATTTTCTGAAAATTTGAAGTTGATCCGATAATTACTTTTAGAGTTATTCGACAAATAACAAAGATCGCCCGGGCACTCTAAAAAGCTAGTGTGAAACATTAAATGCATTGTTCACAAAACTTACTTGAAAACCGAGTTAGAGACCAATTCACTGTCGATTTGTTTCCGAAAATCTAGAAAAAAAAATTCCTGAAGCCGCCATTTTGTTCATTTTTGAAAAAAAAACTTCGATCCGGCCCAGGATTACCTATTTATAAAACTAAATTTTCTTATCCGATTGATTTTAGATGAATCTACAAGGACTTAAGAAAGTTTTTTGGGGAACTGTGTCAACACAAACAGCTATAACTTTGGAAATTTAATTTTTTTTTTTTTTAATTTTCGTGACTTCAAACCAAAACATTGTGTAATAATGCAATATTATTACTTTTGTAAAATTATGTACTTCAAACTTATTGCAAAGACTCAACACACGTAGACATTCTCAATGAACTAAAAAATTCAAAAACTAGAATTTTTCCTGCTTCAAACTCAACAAAAAATTTAGTAAAATTTCCAAAAACTCAAATTCAAATGAATCAATTAAGTTAAGAGAATGATATACCTCTGCTTTCCTGCAGAATTAAAATAGAATAGAGGTAGAAACCAGAACTATAGCAAAAATCTTACAACACCAACACCTTTCCTTCATTTATTTTCCTTAAATGACTCACTTTATTATTTTGCACACAATTTCTAACTCAGCATCCGCAACGCAACGGTTTTCGTTCGCCAAGTTGAGTGAACTAAATTTGTCAAGTTATTTGAATTTATAAATGCAGTTGTTTGCAGAAATCCTTTTTAGTGGTTAAACCAGAGAAATGCCCATTCACAGAATTGCCATTGTTTTTCGATGATTTGTTGAATTTCATGAGAAAATGGACCAAACAAAAATAGGAAAAAATGGCGCCATTGCTACGATACTACATGGAATCAGCAAATTTTTAGTAGAGAACAAACAACAGCAACGGCACATGGTTGTTCTACGCATATAACCCAGTGAGCAAAAGAGATTCAAGCGATTGTCACATAATGCAGTCAATTCCACACAACCCAAAGCTTTATAAATCGGCTCAACATAACGAAAACTAGGAAAACTAGGGAAAACTAGGAATGTGTTCATTGCCGTTTGTCGTACATTTTGTGAATTTGAGTACATAGAAGTAGTTGTTAGCGGCAGTGTAGCGATGAGTGAATAACATGGGAATCAAAATAGTAGGATATGAGAGTAGGTAGTACGAAAATCTGTGCTTTTTGGACGGCTAGTTGACTGCGCAGTATTTAAAGTTAAGTAAAAGGTATAGTAGTGAGTGCAGTCGGCCTGATCAACATTTATATATGTATAGAGTATATAGTTCCAGTGCATAATGCTTGTAGGTGCCTGCCACCGGTCTCGCCTGCCCTTCACTGCTTGTGGCAAATTCAAAAACCACACAGCTGGTATGAAATAAACCGAAAAAATGAACTTTAAGCAGAAAATAAATTCTGATTTTGCCTCTACCATTGTTTTCACTTGCTTGAACAGCAAAATGGCTGCGGTCACTCGGGGCGAATGCGAAAATATGAAGTGAAGTGCTGGGCAACAGCAACAGTGAGGTGCAGAGAAAGTGCTTTGATGTGGATGTGAGGCAATTTTCAAAAAATTTCAGAGAAAAATAATCAAAAATTATGTGGTGTTGAATAAGAAAAATATTAAAAACAAAATAATTACTATTGAATGGCAAATGCCACAAGAGTTCTTTGCTTCATCTCAACTGTTTTTTAGACGCACAAAATTATGTGCAATCAGGTCAAGGTGGTAGTAGGTGGCGTGTACTTGAAGTAAGATTTAAGTACAAAATTATATGTTAAATATCTAAATACTGATGGGTGATTATTGTAAAAGAAATTTAAAATTATTAAAATTTAGATATTAAAAAATAGTAAATAAATAAAATATTAAAAAAAAATATATATAAAATTTACCAAAAAAAATTTTAATTCAATATAGTTCAAAAGGGAACAATTAAGAAACTTAACAACAGTTTGAAGAAATAAACAAAATTCGAAATTTGAAATAAAAACAATTAAAAATTCTAAGTCCGAAAAAAATTTGAAATTAAAAAAAAAATTGAAATTCGGAAAAAATAATAAACAAAATTCGAAACTCGAAATCATAATCAAAATTCGAAGTTCGAAAAAATTCGAAACTCGAAATCATAATCAAAATTCGAAGTTCGAAAAGAAATTCTATACAACAACAAAAACTACTCTGGTATTATTTTCATATTCCCTCTTATTTCTCATGCAGTTTACAGTTTGCATTTCTTCCAGTTTGAAATTTGGATATCTTACTTTTTTCGAGTCCCCACTAGTACAAAGGAAAACTGACTACGAAAGAGTGAGATAAAAATAAAAGGAACAACACCGTTTCCACCGTTGTCTGTCTGCGCTAAGCGCACCACCACTACTAAGCGCTTAACCGAAACTACGCACACAATTAGCTATGCAAATATTTGCATGTCTCAATGACGATTCCAGTTGTAAATCTGCTCAGTTTTAGCGAATGAGTATTTGCGGATTTTGCGCTAATTGGGCTTAGAGCTGTTGTTGTAATGGTGCAAATTTTTTAGTTGACAAGGAATTGAAGTAATTTTGTAGAGTGAGCGTGGAAAACAGAAGGATGCTACAAAAGACAGCGGTGCATAATTGAAATACGAGAAAATAAGAAATGTAAATAATGGAGAATTTAAAGTTGAAAAATTTGTGCTGAAATATTTAGTATTACTTTTTCTTTTTTCGCCTAAAAGTATGCATTTGAGTAGCAGTAGAATAATTATGTTCAAAAATAGTAATATAAATAAAAAATTAAAACTCATATAATCAATGATAAAATTAGTTTTTATTTACTTAATTAAACGCCTGAATGTAGGCAACAACAATTATCAACAATTGTTGCCTACATTTAGGGAGATATTTCATATCTATCATAAAGTCGAGAACCAGAGGAGTATACAGTTTAATTAAAATAAATTTGATAGAAATCTTCGATAAATCAAAACGTTGTTGTATACCGATAAAGTCGACAGAAACCTCTTCAATATCTTTGGTAGAAAACTTATACATAATGAACTACAGTTTATAATTCATATAATTGAAGTCTGCAGAAGTGTATTACGTTTCTTATATTTGTCTTTCATACCAAATTCATTTACATTTTTAAATTATTTAAAAATATTTTTATATTTTTTTAGAATAAAAAAATATATTATTATAAAGTAAAATAAAAGAGAAGCGAATGAAATCACGTCACCTGAATCACGTTTGCCGCATTGAGTGAAAGCAATCCATGAATTCATTTGTGAAGCTTATATTGCCTTTAGAAACTTAATTTAAAAGAAATTGACTGAGCATATCTTGGATTTACTAATACTGCATTCACTTTATGTAAATTAAAAAAAAAATGGATATTTTAGGCGTCATGCAAGCGTTTGAAAGTGAAATATATACCTGTGTAAAAAAGTTATTGCAATTTCCTTTGAAAGACAAGCTTAATATGTTGCTTGTCGGCACAAGGATGAATCAACCTTCATTGCATCTCTGATTTATTATGAAATAACAAATATGCTTAATGGAACTGCAAACTACAAGGATTTTTAAGCTTTGTGTAAACACATAGATGAGTTGATCAAAAGCCATATAAAATAGAAAGCTTATGGATGCATAGGCATTTTATTATAGGCGCTTTCTCATAAATATAATAGAGATATAAAATCAGGCTATGAATGACTATTGAATGGAGTTCTGATGCATTTTGGATTATAGAGGAGTGAGTGAGAGGATGAGTGGATATCCTTTATATTAAAATAGAAATAAATATTTTAAGATTACATTTTTAGTTTATAAAGGCGGGTAAATATGTGATAAAGGCTATAACGATAGCGAATGAAACGTTGAGAGGTAGAGACACCACCAGCTAAGAGTGGTGTGCATACAGGCTAAAATGGGAAGCACCATAGTCTTATCCTGATATTGAAAAGGCATGTATGTGTTATTTTAAAGTTTCACCAATGAATAAGGGGTTCTAACTTCTACTTGGAATGCTATAAGTTACCTCAAACTAAAAATTTTAGGAAAGGTTCACTACTTAATTCCATCGTGGTTCTAATACTGAAAACAATAAGTATGCTTTCGAGCCCTTTGAATCTGTAGTTATACATATAGTTATATGCTTATGGTTTGGACTGAATTAAATGTTTCAGAGAAACCATGGCTTCAAGGCACCTTTAGAAATACAGAAATCGTTAAAATTTTCCATTTTCAATTATTTATCTACAGCTCTACTCTCAAAATCCAAAAGCTACCAAAAAATATTGCCAATATTTTAAAATGCATTCATTGCGTACGTGAATGCATTGAATTGTGAATGAAATGCATTTCCGAATGTCACAGCAAAAGTGGTAAACGAAAAGTGGCAAGTGGCAAGTACATAGTTTCAATGTTGCATTTGCAACGTGTAGAAGAATGTCGAAAATAATACATGAATTGAAAAAGTCCTATGACCTAAAGTAAAGGTACTCAACATGTCAGAAGTTTTATCGAGTGTCTCAAAAGAAAGTTAAGCAACGAAGGCTTTTGAGCGGGAGAAGAGCAGAAATAAAAAGAAAAGTGAGTATAACATGTGTGCAGAGAATGGGTAGAAATAAATCAAAATTTGGATGAAAACCGCAAACGAAATGCATAGCATTTGCAGCAAGACACAGGGCAAAAAAAACTACTGAGGTTGAAGGTAAACAGAAACTTTTTCCTTTCATACTCAAATATATTTATACCAAAAAGCTGCATGCTGCGTGCCTGCACTAAAGCATTCTTGAAGTCTTAGTTGCAACAGGCACACGTGCGGCACGAGTACGGCTGTGCAACACTGCGCAGGTGGCCAGCTGCACGCGTAGCTCTTTGGCGGTGGGTGTTTTGGGGTCATATATGCTCATATATATGGTCATATATGCAGCCATGATAGGCCGACGTCCCGCTGTTACTGCTGCTGCTGCAGCTGCTGTTGCAACTGAAGTACTCAACCATTGAGTTCTCGAGTATGGCAATGTGCACAACTTTACTCTTGCTAATGCTGACTTTTCATAGTCAGCGCCAGAGTACTGAAAGCGCATATAAAGTTCAGTTGCAGTCACCCACGAAGTTTTACACATATGAGAGTGGCAGTAAAGAAAAACGAAAAAAAGAAGGGTGAAGGAATATTTGACAAGAAAAAAGAAGTAAAAACAACAACTTGCAAACATGCAACGCGCTGCAGTGAGTGAGCTTGCAACGGGCGTTGGCAGTGTGTGTGGCAAGCGACAGAAATTCGGTTTATTTCACTTTCTGTAACATAAGTAGAAAAAGTTAAGCATGAAACCAAACAAAAAGCCGCAAACTTTTGGCAAGCGTCGATGTGGCTTTGCATAAGACGAGGTGGTATGTGGTATGTCTGTGCCACGCATTGACTTCTTGTCACATGCTTTTGTTTTGCAGGAAATTAACTTCACAAACAACCAACCCACATACCCAGAGGCAATGTTTAGTGCTGAGCAGATTTCGAAATGGCCTTCTAGGGTTGGCAAGCGAGGGAATGAAATTCAATATCGAGGACTTTATGTGTAAACTCAGGGTCGTCTTACAGAAAAGAGAGTGTCTCGTTAGTTTAGAATAAATGACCGTTGAAAGAAAGTTTAAGCTTTAAGAAAAAGCAGTTCTAATCTTGAGTTGTTGATACTTAGTTGATTCAAACAATTTTCAGAGTATTTTGGAAGAATTATGTCTTAGAGGCTCTCTTGTCCTTTGTTCTGTAATACTTTATATGGTTCATGGTATCTCATTCAAAATTGTATTATTCTGGAAGATCTTCAGAAGATTTTTAAGAAAGTATTATAATATGGTTTGAAGACATATTGGAAAAACTCGAAAATCATTGGTTAGATCTAGATCGTTTCAATGAGCTAATCCTTGTTTGGATCAGCATCGATCCATTGATTAGAGGACCGTTCACCAAAGAACTAATAGCTCTCAGGCATAGTTAGAAGCCTATTCATCATAGTCGCAGAACGACTTAAATATGGTCTACAAGGCTGAGTGATAGATTAGTGATGGTGTTCTATAGATTCTGTCTCTTTATAAGACCTCTCTGTGCGAAATTGCAATTGCATAAATCAAATATAGGAAATCTTGAGGTTATATTATATCTTGGAAACCTAGAAAGACCTCACTAATTCCTCATATTCGTAGAAACCAGTTTAAAATCTTTCCAAAAATTCTTCCATGACAACCTTCACACTCCTTACACTTCTAAGAAAAACTAAGTATTTCAAAATTGTTATTTTTATTTATAAAAAATATGTAAATCTGCTGACATTTTCAGCCACGCAAAACTTGTCGCATAAGTAGTAAACATATGTGAGCGTTGTAAGGCTTTAGTATACAGTGCTGAGCCAACTCTGGCAGGTTTTTCTTGCCCAATGCCATTTCATCACACTCACCAATGCATTACTTAGTCAACTTTACCTACATAGTGGCTAATATATCAAGTATAAGCTACTAACCAGAGTGTGTTTGACTTGTTTGGAAAACAAAAGCACAAGCAAAAGAAGGAACTTTAGAGAATTGAAGTTGGCCATCTAACCTGATTTTCTATGACAACAGAACTATATATGTATATGTCTTACTACGAGTGTTTTAGATGGCAACACTGCACAATAGTTAGTTACAAGGATTTGCAATTTTTCGTTGTAAAACTATTTTGTATTTTTTTCTTCTTCTTATTTTTTGTTGTAGTCTTTCCATTCTTTAGGTCTTTGAATACTTTCCGTTTCTTGTGTGTCAGTGTTAAGTGAAGTTTTAGCTGACGAAGTTTTATATTGCCCGTTATACATACTTTTAAGTTTAAGCAGAGACTTTGGTGTGTGCTACCTATGCTTTCGAATGCTCAAGCTTTAGAATTCAGAATTTATTACATGTGCTTTAGTTTAGAAGATGTTGGCACTTATGTATTGCATTTTGGAAGTCATACTTGGATTTGCATGCATTTTTAGGAGCTAAATTAAGATTTAGTAATAATGCATGCAATTTATGCTTACGAAGTTTGCACGTATAATGTTTAAAAAAGAGCTTTTGAGCTTTAAATTATTTATGAGCTTGTAGAGAACTAAAAGTGGAGTAAAATTTAATGAAGAGGTATAAATTCCATTATTTTTTCAAGTATTGAAGCTGGATTTATGATATTCGATCAAAGGCTCACCAAATGTAAAAGCTCTGTCCTTAAAAGCTTTCACTTTAAAAGCTCTCTCCTCAAAAGCTTTCACCTTAAAAGCTCTGGCAATAAATATTGCGCAATTTGCGTTCGCCGAAAGTTCTTTTATTGGCTGTGTGACTAAAAGTAATTAGTGAAAGCTCATTAAAAGCTAAGAAAAACTTTCTTTCAAAGAACTTATCAGAATCAAAAATATTCTAATCGATGAAATGTAAATTATTGTTTTTGGTGCATGAAAAATTATTTAATAAAGAAAACCTTTGCAGTTATGAGTTGAAAAAAATGGCAACTTTGTCAACACAATCTTACATATACAAACCTACTGAAAGTACTGTACGCTCAGGCGAATTTTGTCGCACTTTCCCTTGAGTTTCACAAGCTTTTCTCTGCATTTTCTTACTTCTTACGGCTTTTACTTTCCATACATTTTGTTAACACTTCATTTGGCACTTTTTGCGCATAAGTTACGCCACATACTCACGCACCTAGGGTGCCTTTTCTTACCGAACTTTTCAAACACTTAATCCCCACACTTTCGAACTTGCTAGAAAAGCAACTGTTGATACTCACCTGCAATGAGACAAAAGAAAAAAAGTGGAAAAAAGTTAGCTTAATTGTTGTCTACGCAAAAAGTTTCTTAATTCATTTTTGTTTTGCAATAATTTTAAATAAATTTTACTTAGATAAAGTTATGCAAAGGTATTAAAAATTTCTGAAATTTTGTGAATTTCACAAAATTTGTGTTGCAAAATTCTTTGGCATTGTGTGACGTGTGGCATGATTTATGCGTGTGATTACCTACGCTTAGATTAGACAACTTAGTGAGACTGTGTTTTGGATTAAAATTTTTTAATATTATTATTATGAAATAATGATGAAAGAAAAGCGTATGTAGGAAGATTAATGAGTTTTGAGAAAAATATGCAATTATGCAAAAAATTTAAAACATAAGGGGAGGATTATTAAATTAGTAAGGTTAGGGTAATTAATGAATAATGCTGTTGTTGAAGTAATCAAACAGAAATAAGGCTTCAAAAGTGGCTTTAGACAAAAAAGTTGCTTTAAAAAACAGATAATTAAATTCATTTTTTGAGAAAATTAAATATTCTAATACTAAATCACTAGACTAGACTAGTTTATATTAGAAATTGTACAATTGTCAAACGATATAGAACATAAAGATATGTGATTTAAGCTACGTATATAATATATCAGACAACATTTCCTTCAATATTTAGAGGGACATTATCGAGACTTTTTCAGAAATATAATAGTTATCAAAACAATATCAAGATTTAATTCTAACTACTAAATTCTTCGAATAGGATTAAATGTTAGGTTCTAAGAATGATCATTGAAAGTGTAAAATCCATTTGGACAATTACAAGTCATTTGTAATAGCACAAACTCCTGAAGAAGATTATATTTCGTTCTGGAACTCATCACAAATCTGCCAAGAAGCTTGATTGCGATCCCAGCTAGTTTGCTTGGAAGACTACACGTGTAAGATCCAGATGTGTCTGATTTAGTCTTAAAAAAGCGGGCCTGAAGGCATGAATATCTATAGACCATTGCTGGAGAGCACAACATCAGTGAGCCTTTTGCGTTTTACTTCATGTGAGAACCTTTAGATGGCGCTAGTCGGTTTAAAAAGCACCTGTCAAGCTCTCAAGGTCTAGTCTAAAAAATATTATTGGGCTAGCGGCGAGTGGAGTGTGTATAATTCGAAGTAAAGTCCACCAAAACTTATGCTTTTCTTTACTAGTTCATAAAAATACCTCTTCTCGCAACACTTTTTGCTTTAAAAATCACATTTCTGATATCATGCAGTATACAAGGTAGATCTAATTTGTGATTTTTTCAGCAACAATTGTGCTTTTCCAGCCATCAGTCATAATTTTGAATAATTGCGCTGAAATTAATGCCACACACAAGGAGTGTTAAGTAACTAATTAATGCCAGAGAGGGCTTGATATTTCTTATATTTTTTTGTTGTACAAATCTACAGCACGTCTACAACCAATGTATTTCTAAGCTACAGCACTAATCACACAGAACAATCAAGCAACAAAAAAAACAACAACAATGAATACACACTCAACTGAAGTCTAGCAATTTAGCCAAGACCACATTTATATCGCAATAATACTATACTATCGCATTACGAATGCACGAACGAGTACTACATGCTACTAAATATCCGCCATATCCGTTCATTTCCATTCGAAAACGAGCGCCGGCGAAAATTGTGTGTGTGCTCAATCAAAGCGACGGCCAACGAAGGCTTATGATTTAGGCAACTCTAACTGAAGTGGATGGGGAAAAGCTTGCGAAAAAAAATCAGAAAAAAAAATAAATGGAAGAAAGAAAGCAGTGGCAGGCAAGTAGAACACATACTGCTCCACTTAAAGCTGTCAACGCGCACAATCTCGGATCTTTAATCATGCTCATGTGCCGGACAAACGTGTATGAACAGAGGCAGAAATATGTAGAAATGTACGAGTACAAATGTGGCAAAGTCCGGTAGATTGTTGGCTGGTAGTTAGTTTTTGTGATTCGTTGGCAATAAAAAAAAAAAAAAAATACAACAGTAGCCAGTGTGGCAGTACTTCATTTCCGCCTTACGAAAGTGTGCGCTGTTTTAGTGTTAGCAGTTTACCAGTTCTACTTTTGTTTTTTGTTTTTATTATTGCTGATATTTTTCATTACATTTCGCTTTTGGTTGCGACGAAATCCAACGCCTTTCAAATGTACAACGTTACAGCGCTTTTCACGCCTTCGATGGCATTCTAAACCGCAGAGCCAGAGCCAGTCTTACACTTAACTTGTTGGTGTTGTTGCGCATTTTCTTGGAAATATGTTGTTGTAGCATACAACAAGCTCGCTAGCTGGCTGGTTGCTTGACTAGCTGACTGTTTGTGCCAGTTCCGCCCAATCTTTGCTACATTTAATTAAATGATTTGTATATGTGTGTTGCTACACGTCTGCGGTTTGGTTTATGCTTTACAGAAAGCATGGCAATGACTATTGCCACAACTCAAATATATATGTATATATGTAAAATACACGAGAGCTTGCAACATCAAGCAATTACCAAAAGAAAAAAACAACAATTATTACAATGTTGTAACTGCAAACTGTGCTTGCTGCGGGTTGGTGGCAAGCTTTCATAGTTCAAAACATTGCTATGCACAAAGTAAATATATATTTCTATGTATATATGTGTGCTGCGGTGATTTAAATTGGAGCAAGCTAAGTCATACAAATCTAAGTGGCGCAGAAAAACGCGAGTAGAAACTGAAATTCGAGGTACTACATAAAAGAAACAAATGGCCAAGTAACTGCAGCAGGTCAAGGAGTGCCCGCATGTAACTAAAAAACTAAAACAAAATTATATAAAAAGAGAACAAAAATATATTAAAAAAATTAAAACAAAAAATTAAAACCAAAAAACATCAAACCCACATTGCCTATACACGCTAGAAAAGCCTACAAACACTTGCTGCATGCAGGCATAGTATTTCTGTTACGATTTTGCCACACCAGCTAATCGTAAGTCTCATATCACTAAAACCTTTGCATGATATCATACAAATGTATGTATGTATATGATACCCAAAGTGTAGTTAGTCTATTTTTCGCAAATCTGCTGGTATTTATTGTTGTAAATTGAGTAAATTAATGACCTAAAGTATTTAGCTGTTTTTGGCTTTCAGTATGCAGGCGTGCGATTAAGCTAAGTATATAGTACACCCCACATCTATGGAAGTGGTAAACGCGTAATATTAGGCGAAGGTAAAGGAAATGTTAGCCACAATTAAGGTCAATAGCGAAATTGGTGGTAAGTGGCAAAATTCTTGTATACCACAAAGTGGCAGCAACACACATTGAAGTGTGATTTGCTATAAGCAAGTGATGTGATTTTATACCATGTGAGATCATATCATATAAATTTGAAATTTTTTCAGTCAAAATTGACTACATATATTTTAGAATTATAGTTTTAGGAAAACATTTCATTTTTGAGTAAGTCATTTGATATTTCATCAGATGATGTTGAATCTCATGATGTGACTTGCCATGCCATTAATGTGATGTTACTATGAATTAGATGCAGTGATTTTGCTGATTTTATGTGTTTAAAATGCAAGCAAATGAATTGATAGCACCTTTTACCGTATTTTAGCTGATTTGATTATTCATCATAAGATGTTAGATGTCATGATGTGAGCAGGCATCATATTAATGTGGTGTTATTATGAATTAAATGCAGTGATTTTGCCGGTTTTGTGATTCAATATGTTTAAAATGCAAATAAATACATTTTTAGCACCCTTTACTGCAGTTAAGCTGATTTGATTTAAAATCGCGTGATGCTAGATCACATGATGTGACTCAGACACAGAGTCATTTTGCGGTTTTATGATTCAATAGTATGTTTAAATTGCAAGCAAATGAATTGATAGCACTTTTAACTGGATTTCTGATGATTTAATTTTACATCACATGATGTCAGATCTTATGATGTGACCTGAGAAGATATTAATATGACTTTGTTCTTCCTTTTTGGCATAGATATATATTGTCAGTAAAAAAAGTGCACAAAAATATAAATTTTATATATGGCAGCAATCAGATCATATCACATGATGTCATAAGATCTCAACGATATGACATTTTTACAATTTATTCAATAATATCTATAGGTATAGTGGATGTCAAATGATGTAATGTGGGTTTTGAACATTTAGTAACTCATCATTAAATATTTACAGAAAATAAATTTATTACCAATAATTTTTAAGGTATTATCAAATCACTTGAGTTCATATGATATCTGATAACACACTTAGTTCGTAAGGATTCAATTATAAAGCCTTTGAAAAAAATATTGTTTTTGTAATGTAAATAATTATTGACAATGGAAATTAAATGAAATACCATTTTCTGCCTTAACTCACAAAAACAATGTGTCGCAAACAACATTGAGAAGTCAGTAAACAATATCACATCATGTAATTTTGCATCATATGAGATCAAATCAGGTGTTGTCGGAACCCACGACAAGAAATTTGTTTGTAATTATTATAAAACAATGAAATTAAATTGATATAATAATTAAAAAAAAATATGTAAAAATTGGAATGAGTTGATAAGTCATGTCATCACATCACATGCATCACATCACATGATGTTTTTGTATATTATGACTGGTCAAGTCTTCTTAAAATTATTTCTATATTTCTGTTGAACAATTATTCAGTCATTATAACTGATATTAACATTTTATGTTACATCACGTGATTTTATATCACATCACTTCATGTGTAGTTCAAATATTATAAGTTTTTTGAATAATTATGAGATATTTGAATGAAAAGTATATGAAGTTGAAAATAATTATACTTTAATTGTGATATCACATCAAATATGACATCGAACAGCATCATACGTGTAAGCAACACGTTTACTTACTATCACAAATGCGTTTGATAATATCAACATGCCAGCCTATAAACACTACTTAGTCTAAAGTATTTGCTTATTTCTTCAATTATGGCAACATTTTACAGAAAAGTCATATACAACGCACTTTTCTTAGCACATATTTTCTAAAAATACATATCTGTACATATGTTCGCCGAACTCAAGCACTGATTGCATTTCAGCCACGTGCTCTTCAAGCTTTCCTTACAGCCAATTGACGCATACAAGCATGCGACCATTGAACTACTCGACATTAATGGCAACCACTTACCGTTAGGCACTTCAAATGAACACACATACATATCTACTACGTACACCCACATATGTTAAGCGTGCCGCATGTGTAGCTTTTAAGCACTCACGCATTTGGTTTATAGAGAGAGCGACTCGTGCTAACTTAAGCATATTTTTGTTTATGGAAACTGTGGTAATTAGAGACGACACGTGGCACTCGTACGAAAGCTACGTACGCTACACAATCGATTATTTATTACTTAACTTAGAGTGCAAGAACAACAACAACAAGCCGATATTTATGGCGAATTGACGAAATAGCAAGTGAAAAATGTTGTTAACTCAAAAGTCTCGAAGCAAAGTGGATATCCAATATGAGCTAACTAATTTCACAACAGCAATAACAACAATAAAAGTGGATGCAGCAAATCATTGCTTATATTTTTTTGCTAGCAGAATATTGAAGAATCTAAAATATTTTCCTAAATATTTCGAAGTCTTGCCTTGGCGCGCGTCAATTCTACCAGCTCAAAGCGCAAGTATGCCGAGAATTTTTGCTCGCTCGCTTTCGACTGGCCTTCGAAATTTCACTTTTCACCAGCTTTTCGATTGCAAACTTCTTCGACTTTATGTAGTTCAAGCAATTTACCAAATATTTTCTGCCGTCATTTCCGCACACAAACAAACATACACAAGTCCTTACCCAGCGAAAGCCCACAGCACCGACAACGTCAAAAAGATTGTCGGTCAAGTTTATTTAAGTTTTGACTTAATTTTTCATATGCCTAAATGTGCATGTAATTCCAATGAGCTTAAGTTCTATAGGAGCAGCGGAGCTGAGGAGTGAAGCCAGAGCAGTTGACTACGTTACTACAATTACGTAGAGGCAAGCACGTAAGTTGCGTTAGTTTGTTAGCACACTCAGGGGCATCATAAGCAATATCCACAGCGGGCTTTGTTGTTTATAAAATAAAATATAATTTTTTCAATTCTTCGTTGGCTGACGCAAACGTTGACTGACGTCGTCGGTTGGTTGGCAGCCTTTGCAGCCAGGATATTTGGTCAAATTTGAAACTAGAAAAATCAGCATTTTCTATATTCATGGCGTTGGCTGCGTTGAGGCCAGCAATTTGGTTGTTTGCCCTGCTTTCCGGTAGCGCACATTTTCAACATTCATACACTTCTTCTTTGGCATTCAAAGAGAACTTTGTGCTGTCGAGTGCAAAAAAAAGCGAGAAGCAAATATAGTCTTTTTATATACAAGTAATTTGTTGAATTTTTCAATTACGTGTCTGTGCGCTAAAGCGGCACAGCGGGAATTAGGAAAATTATGTAAGTTTAATGGGACTTTTTCGTAAGGACTGCGGTTGAAATGTGAAGAGGAAATTACGGATTTTAAGAAAAGTGTGACGAAATGGAGAAAAATTAGAAAGAAAAGTATATGACAACAAATTTTTTGTTAAAAAAATATAAAAAATTTAAAAAATATGGCAACGCTAAAAATTATATTACTGATTTTAAGAAAAGTGCGACAAATTTGAGAAAATATGAGAAAGTAAAGTATATGAGTATACATATTTTTTTAATAAAAACAAAAAAAATTAAAAATATGGCAACGCTAAAAATTATAAATTGCAAATTAGCGAATATATCGAGATAAACATACAAAATATTTTAAATACAGATATAATTATATAAACTAGTACTAAAAATTTGAAACCACATTTTCTTTGCTATAAAAATGCTTCTCGAAACATAAAAAACATTAAATTATAAAAATTGTTGCTCACAATGTATTGCAAACATAGTTGCATACTTTTAGGGGCTATATTGAAAAAAAAACATTTTCTAAATATTTTGTACAAAAATAAACATTTTGTGATCTCTTTTATTGGCTAAAAATTACGCTGCTAGAAGAACAAAAGATTACAAAAGAAATTCTCGCCAAAATACAGCAGAAAAACATGGTTGCATACTTTTCGGAGCCGCGCCGAAATCTATAATTTTAAAAATTTGGACCCTAAAACATATTTAGTGATCTTTAGCGTTATTAATTGCTTAAAGAAATGCTTCAAAATTCAATATGCTTTACAATGATTCTTTCAAAGTTTGAGTCTCACTTTTCCTACAAGTCATCCTAGGTACCCATCCACCTGCAGCAATGACCTTTCAAAACAGTAGTTTAATTTTCTTCGCCAACAAAAACCAAAATACTAACATACATATATGTATATATATATTCATATACTCTACAAGCCGCTGCAGTAAAAAAAAAAACCTGAAATTCCTGCCCTTTCAGCGCCTCTCAAACACAGATTTTTTGTTTCAAAAACAGCAAAAAACTAACAAACATACACATACAAATATGCACAGCACTATATAAATTTGCAATGTATATGCCAACAAAAAACGCCAAAAACAACAACAACAACTGGATATTGCATAAAATTCTTTGAATACCTCGTGCACGGAAGGAAGTTATTATTCATGAGGATGGCCTGTGCCTGCGCTTCAAAAATGACCAACCAACAACAGCGTCGTGTGTGTAGCACCAGCAAAAAAAAAGCGAGTAGGCGAAAAATATTAAAAGATGAGACGACCTTAGCGGGCGCACCTAAGCCCACACACACTTTGAGCCCAAAGAGGCCATGATTTTTGAGCGAATATTTTTTGCGCAATTTCTTAAAATTTATATACTCGTGTGTTTGTTTGTATGTATGTAGTATAATATTTAGTATGAACAACTACAAGTTGCTACGGCGAATGGTATTTCAAAAATTGTTGCTTACCGAAAGTGAGTGAAATTCATAAGGTCAGTAAGTTGATATGTGTATATAAGAAACTACCGAATTTCGAGAAAATTTCCAGAAAATTGCTGAAAATTAATGGTCTTCAGTTCGAAGTGGCGAGAAATTTGAAGACAGTAGTGTGCTTCTAGATAGTTTCAGAAATTCAAGACGAGAAATTGCATATTTAAATATGCTTGAGTGTGCCATACATGCGGTGTATGCATAGGATGGTGCGCCATGGCCTATACGTAACATTTTCAATGTTGAAAAAAATTCAAAAAAGTGTTTCAAAAAGGACACAATTAATTTATGGCGTTCTGGCTATTGTAAAGCCGACCTTAGCGCATAAAAAATGTGAATGCTTTTCCCATGTCGCAGGCAAAAAAAAAATACACGAAAAAGGTGCTACCAGTGAGGGTCTGAACAAGAGATTCGATTTTGGGTGTGCGGGTAAAATACAATACAAAAGGTGCAAAACTTTGTAAGCACAATGGCTAAGCGTATAAACGCCCACGTGTAAATCTAATAAATATATACATACACTTACACATACACGCAAAGTAAACAAAGCGCACATGTGTTAATTCAATAGCTGCGAGAAGGCAGTTGGAGGCTGACTTTCAGCTTCTGACAAAAGCAGCAACACAACAAAAACTACAAACGATAAAGCAAAGTAAACACTTGCGGAGAATGAGCGTCAAATGGGCACATAAAAGCAACAACAAAAAAACTTAAAATACTCAAAAGAAAAAATTAAGAAAAAACAATTTTCGACAGCAAAGCAATAACAAAAAAAATGTATCAAAGTATGGCTAGCATAAAAAAATTACATACAAAAAAAACAATTTGTCGCTAGCATAAAACACACAACGCAAAAAAAGAAAAAACAAAAAAATCTCGCTAAAAAATTCAATTTCCCGCAATAGCAAGCAAGCGAAATTTTTCTGTTGTGAAGTATTTATGTGTTTTTTTTTCAATTTTTATGTTTTTTTTTTAGAGCAAAAAAAGCGCGCCACAGGAATGAGCGCGGTCGCACACCCGCAACAATTTGGCCTGTCGCCCATGTCAAAGCGCCATTCTTCTTCGTCCTGTTGACAGTCGCGTGTGCGCTTCCGGTCGCTGATGTTGGCCGCCTGCTGTTATATGCAGCACTCTGCAGATTTTTCACTCCCTCTCTCTCTCGCTCGCGTACCTTACACTCACTTGATTATATTGCGTGAGGAGTATTCGTTGCTTTTTGTTGTTGTTATTTATATATTTTTTTGTGTATTAATGACGCGACGTTTGACATTTTGTTATGCCATCTAGCGGTTGTTGATCTCAAAAATCTTAGACATATCGAGTTTGTAGTTGTTGTTCATCATGTTTACATATATGTTTTTAAATATATTTTAGATGATTTATGTATTTTAAATAGTTTATATTCTTAAATCTGAGAATTCAACTTCCTCAGGTGTTCTATGTATTGGTTATATATCAAATTTTTGTATAAATTCGTATATAAATAATTATATTTTACTCCTCGATCCACTATGTGCCTAGCCTAATGTGAACAGCTTGTTTCAGCCTACGTGTATTATATATTCTGCCGGTTTTTTAAAGTAGTCGCCTACTATCTTGTGTGCCAAATTTAATATATTAGGAAAATATAGGAAATTCTTGAATCATCTGATCGCTTCACTATGTGCTTAGCCTTATATTGCAGAATTTGAATGATTCAGGCATTTTTATTGGAATTTAAGGAATGTCGTATATTATGTCCTGTGCTTTTTATGCTAGATATGATACATTATGATAGCTTAAGGAAATTTTTTATCATTTTTTCCTCGATTTCAACATTTTCCTAGATTTTTAAGGATGTATATATAGGAAATTTTCGATTTGCAATGCTTTTAGCACTTTTTTCGGGAAATTAAGTGAGTCTTGAAGTATTTATTAACATTATCTATATTAGTTATCATCCTCCAAACTCAAAGATATAGACAAATTCAATCACTTCTAACAGTTTGACTACCCTTTGGTATAACCCTTTTGTATGTCTTCAAACTCTCGGATCGTATTTCCGTTAAAAGAAAATTTATATTTATTTGAAATTCCAACCAGCAACTGCACAACCCTTTTACTTTCGCCTTTCATCTCGGTTTTCCCCACATTTTTCCATATTTTTCCTGTCATAAAATTCATAACTTCGCGCATTTATGGCTTCACCTTTACGAAATAAATCAGCAGTAGCTCGTTAGCTTTGCCTTTTATGGAGGTAACTGCACCCATTGTAGGCGAGAGCAGTTCAATAAATGTCTATGCAGACATACCAACATATTTTTATTAACGTTATCAGCGTTGGCACGTCATGCAATGCTTCAAAGTGAGAGGTGAGGGTGTAACCCAGACAAAATATATAGAAATTGACGTATATATAATTTTTAATATATATATAATATATATTCCATACCCACACTTTTACTTTTCTTTTTTTTTTTTGCTCCACAACAACTTGCAACGTGCCACTGTTGCACAATGCACTGCAATACCAATTCCAACGCTGCCAAATGCTCGTGTGTAATTTTTCAATTTGAAAGCGAAACTAATTCATTCGCTCACGTTCGCCTGGCGCTGCAGATTGTTTGCTTGATTGCAACACAGCTGCCTGCCTGCCTGTTGATTTGTTGTGTGTTCGAATGCAATTGCAACTCTATTGCATATTGTATGCACTTACATGCATACATGGGTATGCATTGTGTTACATTGTACGTTTATTGTGACTTGTAAAGTTGAACTAAGATTTCTGTATGTATTTTTTAACACTTTGAAAAATAATATAAAAATATTGTGTATAGAAAAATGCATTTTGTTGGTTTCATGTTGCTATTTGCTGTCAATTTTTTTTTTTTTTTTGTTTAAAATGTAACATATCAACATGCATTTACATGTATTTCCGTTACTTTTGAAAACATGCAACACCGCGTTGACTCAGTGGTTGGTTGCTCAATGTAGTTATAAGCGACATAACGGTACTTTCAGGCCAGGGTTGCACCGGAAATATTTGATATATTTAATTTTTATTATTTTCTTTTAGATTTTTTAACACTAGAACACTAATTGAGGCAAAATTATCATCAAATTTTCTAAATTTTGGAAATTCTGGAAATCTCGCTAACTCGAAATTTTCTGTTTGGATTAGGGTGATTCGAGTCAGGGAAGTTCTACTGTATTTAAATCTTTCGAGAAGTTAAAAAAAAGTCGATTGAACACCATAAGAACTTATATAAAATCTCATATTTATCATAACCTCAGAAGTCTCCCTACGTTTAATCAATCCGAGCCGCTAAATTGACGTCACTAATAATTTCTTTTCAACATTTTATCTTCTCATTGAAAATTATTGCGATGTCAATTTATATTTAAGAATAATTTTTGTCTATCAATATGATGTGAATGTTCCAAAATTGAAATTTTTTTTCTAAAAAATTTTGAACTTACTATTTTTTTTCAAAGGCAATATTTTTCTATGGCGTGCTATCAAATAAATATTAATCAAATACTTCAAATACTCGATTAAATTTAATAATATTTTCGTTTAACAATTGGTCTCGGAAATAAAGAAATTCAGTGGAGATGCTATGTAGTATTTACATACAACAGAGTCATCATATACTGAAACATTGTCATACAAGGAATTTCATCATTAACTGCAATGCTTTTAACTCGAATAAAGCTCATTTAGCTGATGAATATATTACGACACAGATGCAAAGTAGCTATGAGTCATAATTTCTAGTGAAGCAGCTAACCCATGTACCATATTTATGACTAATATTTTCCGGTTAAATAGCTTAGAAACACATTGCTGGAAAAACTTATAGCCAAGTGCGATTCGAGATCAAATAACCGGAAATAGTTTAATTAAAATATAATACCTTTTTGATTAGTTCAGAATTCTTAAGATTTTACTTTTTCGTGGAATATATCTTGTTATGATTAAACTTGTATACTTCTTCTCAAATATTCCTACGATAAATACAATGAAATTATATTCAGTTGTAAATAAAGCGCAGAAGAAGTAGTTCGCAGACACACAACAGAAATAACAACCAGCAACAGAGCATCGTGGCATTGCAACAGTTCGACAGAGCAACAATCGCTCACGCTAATTAACCACTTAAATTGTTTAATTCTTCTGTGCGATTTCCCCTTTGCAAATGTATTTAATGCCTTGTATCCTTCTGTAGCCACGTTACTCTTGGAATCCTCGCGTAAGCACTACACAAGTAAACGCTGATGAATACAATTGTGAATTTAATTTCCGACAAGTTTGCCGAATTAACATTTTTTGCTGTTCGCTGTGTGCACTCACGAAAACTTTCCGACTGCATAAGGGATTGTTTTTACTTCACTACTACTTTCATTTTTTTTTGGTTTTTTGGTAATTTAACTTTAACTTAAATTATTTTACTTTCTACCAGACGAGGTAGTTATGAGTGTGCATAGATATGTAACACTGAGGTACCCTCTTTGGGGTGGTTATAATAAGAGTTGCCAAAATAAAGTGAATGAAATATATGAATTTTTGTACAGAACTCACTGGCATACCGCACACTGTAGCCTCAAGTGGGTCACAAAAGTGTGAAAAATTCGCCTATGTGAGTTTTTTTATTTTTGTTGTGGCATGCAACACACTAATTTTCGTTTACTGAATTATGTTGCTGAAGGCGAAACTTTTATGGCTGCAATTCTGGGGGTGGCAAGCAGCAACTATGTATGAAAGCAAACGAAAAACACAACAACTACAACAACATATTACAAATTATTATGAGTTGTAGAGCGAAAATGATAAATAAGACTGTGGAATTAAAGAAGCATAAAGGAGAAAAAATAAAAAAATAAAGCAAAAATTAATAAAAATAAAAAAATTAAAAAAATAATAATTAATAAAAAATTAGAAACAAAATAAAAAAAAATAATAATGAAATTAAAAAATAATTAAAAATAATAATAATAATAAAATTAAAAAATAATTTAAAAAAAAATAATAATAAAATTAAAAAATAATAATAAAAAAATTTAAAAGAATAATAATTAATAAAAAATTAGAAACAAAATAAATAAAATAATAATGAAATTAAAAAAAAATTAAAAAACAAAAAATAATAATAAAAATAAAAAAATTAAAAAATAATAATAATAATAAAATTAAAAAATAATTTAAAAAAATAATAATAATAAAATTAAAAAATAATAATAATGAAATTAAAAAATAATTAAAAAAAATAATAATAATAAAATTAAAAAATAATAATAAAAAAATTTAAAAGAAAAATAATTAATAAAAAATTAGAAACAAAATAAAAAAAAATAATAATAAAATTAAAAAATAATTAAAAAACAAAAAATAATAATAAAAATAAAAAAATTAAAAAATAATAATAATAATAAAATTAAAAAATAATTAAAAAAAATAATAATAATAAAATTAAAAAATAATAAAAAAATTAAAAAAATATTAATTAATAAAAAATTAGAAACAAAATAAAAAAAATAATAATGAAATTAAAAAATAATTAAAAAACAAAAAAATAATAATAAAAATAAAAAAATTAAAAAATAATAATAATAAAATTAAAAAATAATTTAAAAAAATAATAATAAAAAATTAAAAAATAATAATAAAAAATTAAAAAATAATAATAATAAAATTAAAAAATAATAATAATAGCGATAAAATATAATAAATTAACAAACAATTAAAAAACAACAATAACAACAACACTGCATGCCAGCGATAAGCAACAATGGCAAAATATGCCGCGTAGCAAACGAAAAACACAAACGATCTGGCAACATTTGCCAACTTAAGCGGAAGAACTTAATTTGTGCGTTTGTGTGCGTGTGTACGTGCAACGCAGCAATTACGTGGCATACTAACCGCAAAGGGAAGGAGTTTAGTTAGCGCGCCACACCGCACTTGGGGTAAGCTTTTTTGTTGTAGTTGTTGTTTTTTCTTTTTCAGTACTGCCTTTTGGGACATTTGCGCACAAGATTTCGAAAAAGCCTTCGGTTTCGGCTTTCGGTGTGAAAGGGCATTGGGCTACACGAAAAGTTTTACTTTTACTTAACACCCTTTTGCCGTACGCCGAGCAATGGGGGAATAACAAAATAACAACAACAAAAAGTAACAAAAAAAACTTTTCAACAAGCGCACATTTGTTGCCAAAAGTCAGTGAGTGTTGCACTCACTCACCCACATACACACAAGCCGCCGCAACTCTCAAAAACTGTTATTACAACAACAGCAACTTTGTTGCCCAAAAACTTTTGCATTTCCGCTTGTATTCTGATTATTTGTGCGACTACAAAACAGAGCGACATGCAAATGTTGCACGTACAACCAGGCTGGTGATCCGCAGCAGTCACAGGACACACGACACACACTTGGCCGAGCACCATTGCGGCTAACTCGCACACGCTCATCGCGCAGTCGGCAATGGTTGCTCGCTTGGCCGGTCGGTCGGTCGGTTGGTTGGTTAACTGTATTGTGGTGCGTCGCTGCTGTGTTGTTGTTGGTGGGGTCGTCGACTTTTTGTCAGCTACCGCGTTAATGTGTTTTAGGCGGTCAACTGCGTACAACCATTGCAACAACAACAACAAAAGTAAAGTACAACAACAAAAGTAAAGTACAACAAAAAAAGGAAAGAGTTCACCTAACATTCTAATGTGGTCACTGGTGTTAAATGCTTCTTCACACTGCGGTTCGTGGCCGTTTTTGGGCAGACAGTCGAAAACTTTTATTTTATTATTATAATACAGTAAGTACTACAGCCGCTGCCATTGTTGTTATTGTTGCTACGGTTTAGTTGTAAAAGGATTAGGGTTTTGTTTTGGCACACTTTAAAAAGTTCAGTTCAGTTTTGTAATTTACGATATTTTATATATTAAATTTAAGGTCAACCGTGTGTTATCATGCCAGTCACTGGTGCGCCATAAAAGTTTTTTTGGTATTTAAGTATATAAATTTGGATATTCCCAAACTGCGTGCGGGTGTTTTTTGGTCTAAATTTAAATGTTGGACCCAAAAAAATAGCAAATATTTCTATTTTTGTGCACGCGAGTTGAGTTGAGTTATGGGTCACTTATTAATTTATCACTTACAATATTTTTCACATAACCAAACTTTTAGCATTCGTTTGCCAGGGATGTTTAGAACTTACCTGCAAGGAAAAGAGAGTAAAGAAATTAATAAAAAGTTAATCAAAATGGGCATGGACATTTATAAAATATTTTAAAAATTATTGAATTTAAATTTTTTATTTTTTAAAAAGGGTTGCCACCTGTTTGAAAAATAATTACTTTTTTAACATGTATAAAATGTAGCCATAATGTACGTTTTTCAATGTTTAGTATCATATCAGTTAAAAAGTTGCTTGAAAATGCTTTAAATAGCAAAAGTTTTTTGAACAGAGTTGCCAGCTGCTTACAAAAATAAAATATTTTTCTATAATATTAATGAATTTATAGCGAATCTAAGATAGTTAACAATAGTTTTTGGAAAATTTATAGCGAAAATTCTTTTGAAAGAGTTGCCACCTAATTTTTTTTAACAGAGTTGCCAACTGCTTACAAAAATTAAATATTTTTCTATAATATTAATGAATATACATAAATTATGAGATAGCTGACAATAGTTTTAGAAGAAATATATCGAACATTTTTTTTTAAAGAGTTGCCACCTAATTTTTTACAGAATTGCCAACTGCTTACAAAAATTAAATATTTTTCTGCAATATTAATAAATATAGATCAATTATGAGATAATAGGTTTAGAAGAAATATATCCAAAAATTGTTTTGTTAGAGTTGCCACCTAATTTAAAAAAAATAAAAAATTAAGCAATAATGCAGACATCAAATCAAATAGGCATAAAATAGTAGACTATTTCAATATTTTTTAGAAAAATTAGCTAAAAAATGTTTGATAGAGTTGCCACATTCACAAAAAAATTAGAATGAAGCAATAAAGTGCATATATATTTCTCTTAGTATTCATGAAAAGTATATTAATGAGAAATTTTGTATTCTGAAAAGTTTTTTACAGAGTTGCCACCTTTTTCAAAATATGAAAATTACAGTTCTCAATTAAAAATATGACAATTTAAAATTGTATTAAAGTTAATTATATGTAAAAAAATTATATAACCTACAGGTTTGGAGCCAACTATCTTCATTATTCCGAAATTCCTCTCAAATAAGCCCATCTATAATCCCAACTACAATTGCGCTTCGATTGCCCGCCAATAAAGCCAACAACACCCAACCAACCTTTCATCTTTGGTAATTTAGATACCTTTAGCAATACTAAACAAGAAAACAACAGTTAGGTGTATCAGCGTGCCAACACGCGCTTCATCATCATGCCCAGCGCACATTTTTGGCAATTAAGCACAATCGCGCACCTTCCAGGCAGGCAGGCAGGCGCAGGCAATTTCTGCTCCATTTACTGCTTTTTATTGCAATTTTGTTGCTATCGTTGTTGTTATGCTGCTTTGTTACTTTATTTCGCACTTGTTTTACTATTTTCCTATGTGTTTGTTGTTGTGCGCTTTTAACCCACACCCCAAACACTCCCCCCCGATGATTATTATTCTTTCACTTGAGTTGCGGCCAAAAGCGTTTAGCGCTATAAAGCGCTCGTATTTCGCGTTGCTTACTTTTTCTAAGCTGCAAGCTAGCAGCTGCTATTATTGCTTTGTCAATGTTTTTTCTCTCTCAATGTTTTGCTATTTTTCAATTCTTATCGCTTTGAATCCTTTTATAGTAGGCAATTTCTTTGTTCTCCCAATTTCGCGTTTTTCATTTTCCTTTGCGCGCGCATTTGTTTTGTTTGATTTTTGTTTTTGTTGCTTTGTTTCGGTAAATACCGTTCTTTCTTTTCGTTTGTTTGTACTAGTTGTGATCCGGTTTTTTCCCTTTTTTATTTTTGTTGATTTCCATGAATTGCCTTTCATCTCTCTATCCCGGTTATTTACGAAATCTTTTGTGATAAAGCAACTTGGTAATAATCTTGTGCTTGTGTGGGGTTGCCAGATCAAAGTAATGAGCGCAATAGTTTTTTAGGTTTTTTTTTTGTTTCCAGTGAGTGGAGTTTCGCACCTTGTACTAAATTAAGGGCAAATTATAGTTTTTCCCCTTTTAAGAATTGGTTTCTTTTCCGGTTCAAGAAAAACAACGCCAATCTTCTGAGATTCTTAAGCATTAAAATAATAAAATGAAGAGTCAATTTCTATTGCCTTGACTTTCTTTTCTTTCTTTCGTTTTCTGCTTTCATTTCAAATTGAGATTAAGAATGAACTTCTATTCAATGATCTATCCATAGTACTGTTGAATACATTATTTTGCTTCTAGTTTCTACAAATAAGGACTACTCTAGATGAGAGATACATAAATGCCTGGCTCAACTGAGATCAGTCTGAGACCAAGTAACCCAACATATTTTCGAATAATATACAGTTTACCATAACCCTGGTTTGTTGTTTGTTCCGATATAGCCATAATAAAAATTTACACACCTGATAAGTCTCAGATTTCGATAAACAACAATTAGTAATGATCCGAAGGAAGATCTGTTAAAGTCTTCAATAGATCATAAGGTGGTTTCACGATTGAAAACCCTGTACAAGTCTCTATTTCTTATGAATACAAATCAAGATTTAACTAGTTTAATGTCAATAAAATATAAATACTAGAATGGTTAATGCTGTTAAAGGGGCATGGGTAAGGCGTAAGTCACAGGTTGATCTCGTATTTTTACAAAGTAATCCAAAGAAGCGAAGCGAAACTTAGGACTGAATTCGGATCCTCTTTTCGGATCCTAGTTGGATTTCAGTAATTCTTAATAAGATTTATCAGGCATATATTTCTACTAAAATATTAAAAACTCGACAAATATATTCCAGACCAACCAGTTAAATAGTTAACCATTCGCTTAAAGAATCCTTTTGTGCGGAAATGCATGAAACCAACAACAAAAAGTAACAATTTAAACACCAACGAGCTGGTTGCTCTAATAAAACTATGAAAAGTACCGACAAGCAGTCAAGTTGATTGCCCTGACAATCGGTAGCAGCTGTTGTTGATGATGGCTCCCGACGTAGAGCGTCGAAATGGACATCAACAATATTTTAATGAATGCGGCGAACCGAGGAAAGTGTTTGCCTGCTAGCAAATGCACGAGAGGCTTGAGGGAAGGCGCAAGCTATTAGTTTTCCCTTTTAGCAGCAGCAAATTTTTAGCTAACCATACACAGCTACGCAGTTCCCCCGGCTGCCGACAGCAATTGTGGCGGCAATTCGCACACAAGCTTGAAGTACGCGCAGCGTTAGAGGGAGGCGGAGTAAGCAAATAGCTTGTGAAAAGTAGCTATTAAATGAGGCTGAAAGTTGGCGCAGAACGCAGCTGGGTGCTGGAAGCAGCCACCAACGCACGCACACATCAACCAACCGACGCCAGCAGCTGTCTACCAACCAAGCTTTCAAGCAAAAAAGCCGCTTAGCGGCAAACAATATGCTATGTTTATGAGTTTGTATGTATGTATGTATATTCGCATATAATTTTGTTTGTTCAATTATGCAACGTTGTGTTGGTGTGTTTGTGTTGTATGTACTGTAACTTGATTAGGCAAATATTTGAAATTAAAGATGTTGCTGAGTGAATAATAGCGCTAATATGGTTGTATGTATGTATGGGAATTTCATTTATTAATAATATGGCAGCAATTTAATATTACACTTTCCATTATTTCAGACTCGGAATCAATAAATATTGAAGTATGTATGTATGTAATGTAATGATTGCAATTAAAAGTTTTTGCCAAACATTTGTACGTCTGCGGCTAAATTGTTAATGGCAAAGTAATAAAACAATTGCGGCATATCGAAATTATTATTCAAGAATTGAAAAAAAAACTAATAATAATTCTGAAATGAAAGCAGAGATGAAGAGATGAAGAGAAGAAAGATAAATAAGCACTTAATGATGTCTGAGAAATTTTTTATACAAGTAATAATTGTTAAAACGAAAGGAATTTGATTTATAGTCAGCGATTCTGGCTAAAGTGATTAAGGAATATACGTATTACAAATTTAATGTTACTAAAATTATATGTAATTCAATATAAACAAATTTATGCAATACAACTCAAACAAACTGGTACAATTTCTATTTCAACTTCATTATACCAGTTCATAACATTTATACCAGTTGTGTGTTCGATTCGCAATCTTCATATGGAATTCAATATAAGCAAATTAATGCAATACAACTCAACAAACTGGCATAATTTCTATGTCAACTCCATTATACCAGTTCATAAAATTTATACCAGTTGCGTGTTCGATTCGTAATCTTTTCAGTTTGCGCAAATTGCGGAGAGCTTATATTAAGAACAACAAGATATGTAGATATACCAGTAAACGATTAATATTAATCAATGAATTTAATTGGTATAAAACTGCTCGCTTAAGGGGCTATACCAGTGTGACATTTTCAAGAAATCAATTTTTTGTATTTTTTGCTTATTCGTTAGTTTATACTTCCAAAAATATTCTGTGAAAGCGGTAAGTTCGTATCTTGAATAGTTTTTGAATGGCAGCGTACTAAAGAACGACCGCACGCAGGAGTCAAAACATTAAACGCGTTTTTCTCGAAACGACTTTTCTCAAAACTGCTGACATCATAACTCAAAGAAAAATTGATTAAACTGAATATTCTTGAATATATTTACTATACAATAACCAACGATTTGTGATTTATTGACAATTGTCAATTTGGCATTAAAAAATTTAGAGCGACCGCACGCAGGAGTCAAAACATTAAACGCGTTTTTCTCAAAACGACTTTTCTCAAAACTGCTGACATCATAACTCAAAGAAAAATTGATTAAACTGAATATTCTTGAATATATTTACTATACAATAACCAACGATTTGTGATTTATTGACAATTGTCAATTTGGCATTAAAAAACAACCATTTTATTACCTAAAAAAAACGATATTTTTTCAGAACAACGCTATTTTGTTATTATAATTTTTGATATTTTTCAAAAATCGTAGCTCACTGTGTATGAAATACCTCCAATTTTAATGAAATTTTTTAAATTTTTTTGTGTCAGCTACTCATTCGGCCGGAATCATGTCAGCAGTTGGGGAACTTTTTTTTCGCACCTCCCAATTTTCAATATTTTTGTAAAAAAAAATCTTAAAATATAGCTTATTATGTCCAAACAAGCTTCGAAATATTCGATCGAGTACTTTCTTAAAAAAAAAAAAAATCCACGAAAATCGCCTAATTTTTAATGTCATACACTGGTACACTCTTAAGGGCCATAGTAGTACATGGTGTAATTTTATTATAACAAGGCAGAAGTCTATGAGGATATGAAACATGAGAGATAGCCTTCATATGACAATGACAATTCTCTGTAAAATATACATATATGTATATTATGAATCCAAATCCTCTCCCACTGCCTCTACTATAGCAGTAATTTATACCAATTGTTTGTTCGAATCTGCCTTGGCGTCACAAATACAATTATAATGAGGTTCTATTGAATTTTTAATACATTTATATTAGACAATTGCCTGTTATTTATTTAAAAAAATATTGAATCTTTTACTGAAATGTATAGCTTAAGTCACAGCTTTCACTTTTCAATTTAATTTCTTATTTAATTTTCTAATTTACTTTTTTGAAATTCTAGTTATTTAATATAATATTTCTCCCTCAATTCTATTTAATATTTGGCTTCAAATGGATTTCAACAAATTTATTAAATCTTTAACATTTTAATCTTTTAATTTTTCTTTATATCATTTCATTAAAAAATAATAACTTTCTTTAATCGTATTAAGACTCAAATATTTTAATCATTCAAATTACTTTTAAACCAGCAGCACTCACAATTATCTACTTCAATTCTCATTAATCAGTTGATGTTTAAATTAACTTTATCTTTAAAAAAATTTTGATTCTTACACTAACCCGCTGATTATACAACAAATTCAGACAATCGTAATGTAGTTGATAACCAAAGCAAAAGTTGTAATGCTAAATATTTATATACATATATGTAGGTATCAAATAAACACAACAAAAGTTAAGGATTTTACAAAATTTACACTTAAACACATGTGTGTTGGTACATAAAGTTCTATATAGAAGTAGATTACAGGTAGAAACGCTTATGCAAATTACAAGTAAATGTCAAGTGACGCAATCGATTTGTATGCAAATTCACCGAAAACTGTGCAGCAGCAGTAGCAGCTGTGTCAAACATTATCTAAAGATAATTGAATAAACTGTTTTATTTATTTATTTGTGGCTGTTTCGCAGTGTGACATGCTGACATGTGTCATAAGAGAAATGGTAGACAAAAACAAAAGCGAATCTTTGAAATGGTTTTAGTTGAAAAAATTTACTGGTCTGTGAGATAACAGAGACATATAAAGTGAGAGAATTTATCGATTTTAGAGAGAATAAATATTTATTTTTAATTATAAACGATTCACAAAAATCGAACTAGTCACAAAAAAACTAGTCTATAACTAGTTGTTTCGAAAATTGAACTAGGCTGAAAAGGAATTAACTGGTACTAATTATAAAACCCTCTATTGATAAATTTCTTAATCGGATAATTAATTGAAAAAACTATGAACAAAAAGCAAAGAAGAAAGTTTGAAGAGATAATTGTCGAGATTGAGGCCTATTTTAGACCGAAACGACCAAGCGAAAAACAAAACTGGTATAAACAAGTTGAATGATTGCTATAATCAGTATATCTTACACAACTGTATAGAATAAAGTGAAGAATATTTTCTTATAACGATTTTATGCGATTTTAATTTTAATCCAAATTTGAACTGGTATAAAACTGGTATAATTCGGCCAAAACCAAACAATTGATATAAAAAGGCCTTTGGCTATTATTGAAAATAATCTGTCGGTTGAATAGTTAAATTTGAAAGTCGAACTAGTTATAAATTGGTTCCAAAGAAGTAGATTCACTGCAGGGATGCGATATTTTCAATCACAGTTATTAAAAACAAGCGTTTCGAATGAATTTATATTGATTGGTTGCAGTTAAGGAAAAATGTGTGTAAATTTGTTGATTTCATTGAATGCAAAATCGAATATGGCAAATATATTTCAGTGAACGAGTGAAGTTTAAGCGGAATTTTATGGACTACTCAAATACAGAAAAATGATTTCTCCACGAATTTTGATAAGCTGTCTGTTATATGGCTTCATATTTGCATTTAAAACGAGTAATTTATTTAACTTTTCTAGAATATAAAAAATAATTAAAAACATAATAAAATAATAAAAAAACATAAATTTAGAAAAAAAAAAATATTACAAAACAAAATTTTTATAATTCACTTAGAAAAATTTAAATATTATATACAGAAAATTATTAAATAACATTAAAAAAATAAAATAAATTATAACAAAAAATTTAAAAATAATTAAAAAAATTATAAAAAAAAATAAAAAATTAAAAAGTAACAAAAAATAATTAAAAATTAATAAAAAAAATAAAAATAAATTTACAAAAGAACATAAAGAGATAAAAATTCAAATAAAAATGTATAATTAATGTACAAAAGTTTATATAAAAAAAAAATAATAAAAAAGTAAAGAAAAATAATAATAAATAAAAAATAAAAATAGAAAATAAAAAAATATGATAAGAAATAAAAATATTATACAAAAATTGAAAAAAAAAAAATATTATAAAAAAATATTGTAAGGAAATTCAAAAATAAAATATAAAAAAAGAAATATTAAAAATAAAAATGATAATATAAATAATATATAAAAACACTAAATGAAAAATATCTATTATTTTTTTTATTATTTTTTTATTTCACACAAAAAGACATCCATGTGCACCTAACAGATAGAGATGAGTTCATAATATTTAACAATGCAACGGTATGCTATTACAATTACAGCAAATTATTCGGTTTATTTCTTTAAAATTCCACTTATATTAAACACGTTTAGAAAACCTGGAAAGAAGCACTCGAATCATGTCGGAATCACACAGCGCATTTGGTCTCATTGGAGTCACAGCGAAAGCTCATAGATTTGCATATGTTTTTGTTCTCCAAAGGTGAGCATGTATTCTACTTTTGTTGTTGCAATTATCCAATGTGATATTTCTAGATTTCATAGAGTCAGAGCTGATTTCGGCAGATCCACCTTATATATATTGGAGCGGTGGCAATGACTTAAACAAACCGGGCACATATGAGTGGGAGGGCACGGAAAAGCCATTTAACTATACCCACTGGTTGGATGAACAATCGCTGAATAATAATGGCAGCGGTTGTATACAATTTGGTAAGAGCGGTTTTGGACGTTGGTCAATAGAAGACTGTGAGACTAAACGGTTTTATGTATGCGAAAGAATTAAGGACTAGAGAAATATTTGGAAGATTTTTTTTTGAGTGAAAATTGTACAAAAAACTATAGAGCAATTATTAAGACTCAGACCTATTTCATTCCCAAACATCAAACATTTGTAATTCTCAACTGGGTTATAAGAAAATTGTTAATTATTTTTTGCGGTTTATTTTTATTAGGATCAAGAATGAAAACTACCGAAATTCTTATAATAAATACATATTAACCGATTTCTGATCCAATTTCATTTCATTTATAAATTTTTGTATTTTTTATTTCTGATTTAAAACGCCAAAAGAACCCAAAAAATATGAGCCCCCTCTCACTAAATAAAGGCAACGCAAAATGAAGGAATGGAATGGGTGGCAGTTTATTTTTTTCAAGTACTTAATTGGCCGCGCACAAGTGGCATAATGGCCCAGAGAGCAAGCAACAGAAATGGTATGGAATTCAGCACAAATGTAAACACACCAGTACATATAGAATGGTAAACAAAAATGTGCAGCGGCGTTGTGGCCAGCTGTGGTCAACGCAGCCAACGGCACACTGGCGCATAATAAGCCATAATTCCTGGACCGACCGTGTGCAGTCATAGGTGAAGAGCAGTCAAGTGTGGCGGAAGGAAGGAAGTGAACTGCATGGATCATATTTATATTTATGTACATATACATTGCTCTGGGATTTAATCAATGCTAAATAGTTATGTGGGGTAAGGAGGGGGGCTTGAGTATAGAAATATTTGAAAATTTGTTGATATTTAGGCGATTTTTCTATGTAAAATTACTATAAAATCTCTGACATCAGTGCTAAACAGACGTTCACATAAAAGGTAGTAATAAAATTTTGTGAAAATTAGTAAGTAAAATTTTTTTAATACATTTATTTGCCCTTATTCTAGCTCATTTCATCATATTTTGATTAAAAACTTCACTCTGGAGTGTAATCTCAATATATTATTTAAAGTATAATTAATATTGTTTTATGGCAAATGTAGTCTACATTTGTGCGCGTATTAGTATTTCAACATTTCAAAAGGCGCATTTTAATAAACAGATATCATAAGTAGCCGAAAATAACGAAACGAGCATGTAAGAATACTATTATTCGGTAGGATTTGTAATATACCTGGCTTCTGCGCCAAAAAGTATGCTAAGTTAAAAGTTATCTGAGAAAAAATGAGGCCAAAATTATGTTTCGACTGGAAGAAACTCATACATTACTGCCTGACGTTAACTGGAACTAGCGAAAAAGAATGTGTTAGAAGATAAATGTACCACTCTCAACCATTTTGACTAATGGATATCTATTTGGTAATATTTTTCAGTCAAAAAGTAAATATTAAAATAAAATGTTGCCTACATTTAGGCGGAAAGTAAAATTCTATCTCAAACTAATCAAATACCTTGCAAATATTATTCATATTTTTTTTAATTTTCTGATTTTCAGACTCTTTTCATTTCTATGACTGCCATAAAATATATTTAAGGTTAGGTTTTCCTACTATCTTTATTATATAAAATATTAGCAAAATTTCGAGAAATATGAATATGAAATTTTACCATTTTCAGTAAAAACATATCACCACTCAATTACACTTGCAATCAATTATGTTTGCCATGCCACACACACATCCGTTATGCATGTGCCTGTGCAGTAGCTTATGGCATTTTCTTTGATTTCAATTTTTTAATAAAATCTCCAAAATAAACTTTACCAAAGTATTAAACTTAAAGTTTTCGGCACGCATGCATACACATATGCATCTACACACACACCAGTAATAACAATAATGGGTGAATAGCAAAGCAAGCGCATGGTGTGTGTTGCAATATGGACTACTACTTGGGTTAGGGCAAACTTTGCTTGCAGTACACACAAACTTGTTTATGTTGTTTTTGTAAAATGCATATGCACATGCACATGCACAAGCATTTGCGGTGTTGCAATGCAATCTGGCAACATTGTGTTAACTTTATTGTTTTTCTCCAGTTACAACAAACACAACAAAAGTAAGCACACACACAGCGCACAGAAAATAATAAAGTAAAGCAAAAAGTAAAAAGGAAGAGTAGTAGCAACAAAATGCGTAAATATAGGAGACAAGCAAAACTCAAATACAAATTGTGCTAAAGTGTAGCAAAGGCATAAACATATGTGTTGCACGCACAGAAACACACATGTGCAACAACACATATGCATGCGTGGCAGCCAACGCAATATCGAGTTGCTTGCATGCATGCCACGTCGTCCAAAAGTATCGAGAATTTACCACTTTGTTATAATTTTATTTAAATTTCAACTGCTGCGTGCCGTAAAAGTTTTAGTGCCCTTTCAAGTAGCGCTCCCTCCCCGCACTCCCTACCTTTCCAGCAGGTTTTGAGCTGTTGTGCATAGCAGTCGCCACAGCAGCTTCCACCCACAAAAGCTTTTTATGCGCTTTTTTGCGTCATTCGACTACTGTGCATATTTACATTTGCCGCTCTGCGTCGCCACCGCTCTATGTGGACTTCTATTTTGCTTCAGAGTGTGCAACAATATGCTTTGCAAAATACTTGAATCGCATTCGGTTGCACAAATCGCATACAAATTTGTGTTTTTCACACACACACACACACATTTATGCAACAAATGCTAACGGTACACGCTCAGCTGGCATACTATTAACGCAGCGTCCATTTTCAAAAATATTACAGAGTTGTTTATTATTTATGTCCCCATTATTTTGGAAGAAAAAAAGAAATATTATCTCCACTTTTGCGTTACGACGGAGCGCCCATAGAACTGATATTTTAAGTAGCAAATTAAAAAAGTAAGAAGTAAACGAGTGTATGCAATAAATTCGCTTATGGACAATGGAACTACCAGAATTTAGTGTTTAAAGTAAAAAAAAAACAAAAATTATTTAATTTTTTGTGCCTTTTTTCCACAGTAAATATCCAGTTATAGCTTCTCACCCCTCCCTTTCTCTTAATTTGCCATCTGCCCTATTTATTTCCTTCATATGCGGTTTGCCATTTGACTAAATCAAGGCATTTAGTTTTTTTAATTCGCCTAATTGTAGGCAACACTCTACAAATAATTAGTTTTTTAGAAAAGAAAATTTAAAAATGTTTTTTTTTACTCTTATACCAGCTCTCTTTCTAAATTTCATCACAGATTAAAGTATTCTTTGAATCAAATAAATTTCAAAACGAATTACAAAATTGCGCCTAAATGTAGGCAACACAATTTTTATTGAATTGTTATTGGCTGCTATTACCTGTAAGAAAATATTTCTAAATTTTTTGAAGTTCTTTTGAGGAAAGGTTTATTTAGAATTGATTGTAAAAGCGCTCAAAAGCACCACTGCATCTTATAATGAAAGCCCTATAAAAAGCTTTTCCGAAAATATGCGAAGTTTAGACTATATAATTCCCGATCAAATTGAGGATTAAACATTTCAAGCAACAAAAATCTATAAGTCAGCTTAATCTAATACAATTTGGGCATATAAATCCAGTGCTTCTTAAAGTGTTTTCTAAAACCAATTTCGAAATACTACACAGGTTATAAGTATACAATTTATGGTATATGTTCTATCAAGGTCTTCAGCAATAACATAATATTTACCGAATTTCATAATAAATAAGCACAAAACAGAATTATTATAAAACTCAGAATATGTTTTCCCAAACAACCACACAAAACATTCCAGGCTACAGCCCACTTGGCTAGCATAGTCGCCATAATTTGCACATTAAAAAGCATTACCCGCACAAGTGTATTGAATAGAAATAGGTGGGAGTGGTAGTAAATTCCCAACTAACTGTGTACGTGCCAAATGGCTGGCGTATAATATGGGCTTCATATTTATACTACTATGTGTCCGCCATTTGGTAAAAACTAGTTGCTTGCGCTAGGGGCAGGAGTTGGCTGTAAGCGCTGTGCCGCCTAACTACGGAGGGACAGTGCTTGAAGTTGATGGAAAATATTTTAAAAATTTATTTAACGAATGAAAATTTTGTAATTTTTTTTTTAAATACGTAATTAAATACACAAATATTAAAAAAAAAATTATTACAGAAAAAATGCAAAAAAAAAAATAAATATTGGAAAAATATTAAAAAAAAAATTAAGTAATAAAATTGTAGAAAATAATTAAATTTTTTATTGTTTAAATTATTAAAAAAAAAATAGAAAAAAAATATTAAAAAAAAAAATATTGGAAAAATATTTAAAAAAATATTGAAAAAAATATGTAAAAAAAAATAAATATTGGCAAAATATTTACAAAAATAAAAATAAATATTGGAAAAATATTAAAAAAAAAATTAATAAAATTGTTGAAAAAAATAAATTTTTTTATTGTTTAAATTATTTAAAAATTTAATTCTTTTATTGTTTAAATTATTTAAAAAAATTAAAAAAAAAAGAAAATTAATAAAAAATAATACAAATAATATTAAATTTTTTAATATTTAAATTATTTTAAAAAAGAGAAAAAATGTTTTTAATTAATAGTAATAGATGAAAGAAATACTTTTATATTAATATTATTTCAGTCATTATATTTTTAAATTTCATTTCATATAAAATGGATTTTGAAATTTTAATTTTCTGTTTCTAAACATTTTTAACAACACAGCTTTTTTTTAGCATTTGATTGACATACGAATAAATAAATAAAGGTAAATAATGAAAAAAATCAAAATAAATTGTAAAAAAAAATATTTCGAAAATCAAAATTTCAGTAAACATAAATACAAATAATAAAATTTTCAATAACAATTCTTAAAATCAATAATTATTAACCGATATACGCCCACACGAGAGCACTGTGCGCAGCATTATAGTAGTTACTTAGTAACTGGCAACTACAGCAACAGAGAGTGGCGCAGCAGCCGCCAACGCGCCAACAACGCCGCTGTTGCATGCGCATTGCTTTGTTGTCGCCATATACGAGGCATTTGTTTGCGAATTTATTTACCATTTATATTTGAATTGAATTTGGAAAGCAAGTCACGTTCAGTAAATGCCAGCGTCATAAACGCACGCAGCGCACAAAGGAGTGAAAGAGATAGAGCGAGAGAGAGAAAGGAGCGACTTGGGAGCGAATGCATGACGGGGACACTGAATGAAGTTTTGGCTTTAAAGAGGCAGCAACAACAACAGCTATAGCCACATTACTGTGTAAAGTCATTGTTGTAGTACAATAGCAACAACAACAACCGACAAAAAGCAGCTGCAAAACAAATTTTGCAAAACGCAGCTGAAGACACGCTAAGATAGTGTCTTCAAGAAGAAGCAGCAGAACAGCAACACTGCAACAGCAGCAACTGTCATTTGCATGGAGCACGAGACAATGTTGGAGTACAACAAAGCGGTAATACCGCAGCTGCCGCCGTTGCCATCATCGACGCAGCGTGCGCCGCAGTCAACAGAGATGCAACGCATTCGTGCCGTTCTCCCAGCGATAGTCATATTTGTTTTCGCTTATATCTCGGTTTTATTCATACGTTCGCTGCTCGCCACACTCGCCTATTTGGCCATATTGCTGGCGCTGTTTCATTTCTTCTACAATATGCTGTTTTGAAATGCATGTGGCACCATTGATTTGGAGTTGAGGAGGTCGCTACTGCCGCATATAACTACGAAACTAACTTCTTCAATGACAACTGTAGCCTAGGTGAGCAACGTTGGGCATTAAAAGCGGCGACAATATTTGGCAGAAGGTGACACAAATAGTAAAAAAAACACTCAACAGTCATAGTTAGAGAAAGAGAGTTGGCCCACAAGCAAATGTGCTGCCCCCGGGGGACAGTTTCCAATATCCAATCTCCAATATTTTAGTTATTTCAATTTAGTGTCCTATAATATTGCTAAAACTTTTTTAACGAATTTTCTATGCATTTATAATACTGTATGTATGAGTGTGTCTGTGTGTATGTGTTGTTTTTGTTTAGTTATACAAGGTGTTTGAACACAAGAACATAAATATAAAAGTTTATTACTTTAGCCAAGTTGTCTTGGTTTTAAATGTATGCATACGCTCAGAGGCTAGCCAAAAATGGAAAAGCTGTAGTTATGGAGAATGAAGAAGAAGTAGAAGATAAAGAAGTTGTTTTTCTTCCAGCCTCACACGCTTTATTTCGAAAAAGAAAAAACGAAAAACAAAATTTATTAGAGAGTGTGGAGTTGTAGAATTTAGTTGTACTCAATTAACTGTGTTATGGATTGGATTTGGAGCATGTAGGCGCTTAAATGTATGCTACGATTATATACATATTCTGTAGATATTAGGAAAATGTCAAAAATGTATGTGTTAATTTGTGGTGTTGGGGTCCAACACGACGATCTCCATTATTTCATCGATTTTATCAACAATCAGAAAGTCTAATTCGTCGAAAAAATCAATAAATTATTAGAAATCTTCGAGTTCGACCGTTATGTAAGCACTCTTTCGAGGATGGATACAAAAACAGAACTCGTTGTGTGGGTGACCTCGCAGACCCATCAAGGATTAAGGTTCAGGAAGGTTTTCGATGTGTTTGGTGGGGTTCCATTATAATCATCAACTATGAGCTACTAAACTGCGTCTATTTTATTAAATTTGAACCTGTACTGTCAGAAAACGGACCGTCTGAAAGGTACAATAGCTCAGTAGCGCTCAAATTTGACCAATAGCAGAGGTTTAGTAATCCATTAGAAAAACTCTAGGCCACACACAGCGGTAATGACTCGCCAAAAGCTCTGGGAACTTGTTTGCGAGGTTCTTATGCATCCACTTTGTAACCTGGACCTGGATCCAAGTGATTACAACCTGTTCCGATCTATGGTAAAGGATTTTGTTGGTGACAAATTCGCCTAAAGGGAAGCTTATGAAAATCAACGCTGCCAGGTTTTTGCCAATAGGGTTAAGGGTTTCGCTGAGAGTCACAGTATGAAATTTCTTACGAAATGGCAACAAGTTATCGTACAAAATGGTGCATATTTTACTCACAATGGATCATAAAATGATTAAGTAACAATTTCTACGCAAAGCAAATGTAATGGATTTCTTTTTACTAGACAAATTGAATTTTACCTTAATAAAGAGTAAATAAATTAAAAATCTGCAATCACTATCTCTTAAAATACACAGGTATTCACATATTGACATAACTGAGCGGAAATCTGTGCGCGCACACGAAAAATGTAAACAATGATAAACTTATTTTTACTCGACTACACTGGCATTATTTACTGCATAACTTATATTAAAAATTTTTCGCGACGTTTTTATTGTGCTTACCACGTAACTTTGCGACGTTGCAAAGTTTTCAGCGCCGACTACAAATGCGCTACAATGAGACGAGACGAGCGCAAAACAGCGCAAACAACATAAATGCAAAGCGATGCCACCCACACAGCCGCGACGCGCGCGTGCTTATTTACATGCAAATAGCTACCTATGCCGCACTATCTATAAAAATGCTACCTCTGTACACAGGCAGACACACATTTACATATTTAGAGCTTAAAAATATTTGTAAGTTGAAATTGAAGATAATAAAATAAATTTTATATAAGCAGCAATTCCAAGATGTTCGCAAGGGAAAATAAACAATATCAAAGAAAAAAATAAAGTTAAAAATAAAACAGTACTATAGCAGCAGCAACAACAATAAAAACAAACAGAAAATGTTTACATAAATAAATTAAATCACTCAGCGGAAATTTCAATATCAACAACCAACAAGTATGGACTATATGAATATATATGTATGTATGTATTTTTGTATGTAAAAGCAAAAACACTAACGGAATGGTAGTAAGTTGGAAAGACAAAAAAGTTTAAAAGAACTTTAATAATGCAGTTGTTATGAAATTTATTAATTGTGCGCTTTGGTTGCTTGCTTTTTGCTCAACTTTGTACTTTACGAGCTTAATGCGCAATATTTTGATATACATAAGTATTTATCTGAGAATGTACATATATATATACATGTGTAGGATATGTAAAAATGCATGCGAATAAGTAATATTTCTGCAAGATCAACTGAAATATATAGGTAATGCGCAACACCTGGTGATGTCTGTGCGAAGAGTACCAGCTGGTGTACAATTACAGAGGTGCATGCCGATACCTAATTGTGTAACACCCACATAGTAGTGAACTGATTTGTTTTCAGCATAAATTGCTTATTAATGAGTTTTCATTTAATATTAATTTTGTAGGAAAAAAATTTTCCAAGAAACAGAGTTTTGTGGAGCTTTTATTGAGTTTTCTATAAATAAAATAATAATTAATTGAGTTTTCATTTAATTTTAATTTGGTTGAAGAACAAAATTCCAGACAGACAGACAGACAGACAGTGTTTTGTGGAGCTTTTAGCTTTTATTGAGCTTTCTATAAATAAAATAATAATTAATTGAGCTTTTATATAATTTTAATTTGGTTGAAAAAAAAATCAAGAAACAGAGTTTTGTGAAGCTTTTAAAAAGCTTTCTAGAATAAAAAATCATTTAATATTTAAAGCTTCGGATTAGACAGCTTTAGTTTTTGAGAATATGAAAGCTTTTACATTCTTTACTACAAATGTATCATAAAAAGCTTTTACTGTTAACATAAATTTGTTAAAAATGGTTATGTGGTTATCATAGCACTTCAATTCGCCTTTAATTTAATTATTTTATACATATTTTATTTCTTGAGCTGTAAGCTTGTACCATTTAAAAAAATTATCTCAGAGCTTTTTAATGAGCTTTCACAAAAATTGAAATTTTCGCCAATTACTAGCATTTCAGAAGTCCAGTCATTGCTTATTGAAATTTTATTTATAAAAAAATACGAATTTATGCAACTTTCGAAGAGCTTGACTTCGTTATAGAATTATATTTGTTGCTTATGTGACTTTCTATCAATTAATCAATAAAACGTCTAAAGTTTTATATACAATGATTTAACATTTAGAAGTACATTAAAGTAAATTTTATTGGGAAAGCTTTCACAATATTCGAATATTTGATATTTTCGCTTTTAAAAAATAATAAATTATTTGGAACTTCAAAACAAATGGATTTGAACTATGCAACCAACTTAATAACTTCAAAGAGAGCTTTAACAGTAACAGCTTTCGGATGATATACAAATTTGACAAATTTAAATAAGAATATTCCTAACTAAAACACAATCGTTATAATGTGAAAACTTTCATATGTAGCAAAAAAGAGCTTTCATACTTTTTGATGTAAAAGATCATACAACATTTGGCGTTATATGAGGAAAAATGTAGAACAGATCGTTTATTGCATTATGGTCATTAGAAAATTTATGAAGGCAGTATTTTAACGTTTTTAAATCTGAACTTTTGAGCTTTCACGAAGCTTTAAGCGAATATATAAACTTATTGAAAGTTAAACCTTTCTGAACCACTCTGGTGAACTGAGCTGTCATTAAGCTTTCATATTTCTGATACAATCCGAGCTTTTTATATATATTAGAATACGCCATTTTTGGCAAAGGGTTATAGCACTTACATATATTTATTTTCAATACCTTTTAGCAACTTTCATATCTAAATCACCACTGATTTGAAAATTCAACTTTAATAAGCTTTTAAATGAACTCTAATACAACAAAGCTGTATTTGCTTAAATCCTTGCAGTAATTAAACTAAATATTAAAGCTGTTATATCTACAATATGTTAAAATGTACTATACATATGGCGAAGAATATGTAAACATTGATTAGACTAATCGCATTAAATTTAAATTGCTGCTTTGTATGCTAAAAATATATGAACAATAATAAAGCGTATTAGTTATGCATACTAAACACTTTTTGATGGAGATACTAACGCTTGGAGCTATAAATACAGTTGGTGCATAATATTTACATATTTTTGCAAACCAAACCATTAGAGAACTTGTAGCTTTCTTCAAAACTTCCATAAACTTTGGCACTTACCTAAAATGAGAAGAATGAAAAATATGCGATTAGTAAAATGTATATTAAGAAATTTATATAAAAAAATTATAGCTGCGAGAAAAATTGCAAAATTTTATACTCAGTTGAAGGTGTACATATATGCAATAACCATAGAGATTAACATTTTAATTTAAATAAATATTAACACAATGGCAGCACAATCATATTAAAGCTTAATATCGCAAGCGACAGCTTATTGTGTAAAGGGAGACATTATCGTTATCGGCATCAAGCTACCAATAGAGTTGTTTTTACATCTATACGATATAGTATATATGTAGGCTTATGCTTTGACAGTGGCAAAAAATTGCACATCCAATTAAAAAGATAAAAGCCAGCGCGGACGACAAATTCCAGCAGCAAATAAGCGCCGCCGTGCGCTTGCAAGGATACCTTAGAGAGAATATGCGTTGATTGAAGCGAAATACCTGCGAGAGAAATGTAAGCGAAATGCCACGCAAGAATTATACGCGAGAATTTCATTTTCCATGTCGCGTTGTTGTGTTTGTCTTGCAAGACACACACCGCTGAGAGCTTTGCTTAAACCTTGCTTTTTCTGCAGCACTTAAACAACATTGGCTCAAGGTATGACTGGCAGCCAGCCATCAGCTAACTAGCATAGCTTACCTTGACTGTGTGTGTGTGTCTTCTACGCAGGCTATAGCAACAGCGTGGGAATAATTGTCAAGTCATTGATAAAGAAAGGATAGAAAACACAAGGCTTTCTGTCTGTGTATGTATATGTGTCTGTGCAGTTATTTAAATGAAAATGCGCTGCAAAAACGCAGAAAATTGTATTAAATCCGAGACAGTGAGTCGGTGCTAACAACAGTAACAAAGCAAAGAAAAGCTAACACTGAGTGTTAGGCGAGTTTAGCATTGTGGCGACGGTATGTAGATTAAATTGCGCTGTGACAGCGTGAATGTCTACTGGCTCGATGGTGTCTCGCGTTGGTGTGAAATTTCATTTAATTACTTTAATGCATAAGTACCGCGTAAATATGGCAGGCATTTCTTCTCAGGCAAATACAAATAACAGCACTTGAAAACACACATACATAGAATATATGTATAACCCTCATATTTGAGCAAATGTTTGCTTGGTGCGGCAGCAACTTTCCACAAAGGCGGTCTACAGGCTTTGAATGTTGCTGCCGACGTTGAGCTAGCGGCACTAATGGGTATGCGAGGTAGAAAGTGAGGAGGGGAGACGCGAAATTAATGCTGAAAATTAGCTAATAATACCTTAAATCGGTTATTGCTGAAATTTTTATAGAAGCTAATAATATAACGGGGGCATAAACACATATTTTTTCTAAGGAAGGGAAAAATGTATATGGAGAGTTGGAATGGAATGGAAAATAAAATAAATAAAATTAAAAAACAAAATAATAAAAATAAAATAAAATAAAATAAAATAGAATAAAATAAAAATAAAATAAAATAAAAATAAAATAAAAACTAAAAAATATACATACTTAATAAAATAAAATAAATTGTTTTATCGAAAATTTTATATTATTATATTTTAATAATTTTATAATTGGGTGTCTTGGCTAATGAATGCACATATGTGAGCACCATGTTATTTAACAGTTGATTAACATGCAGTAAACAGAATGGTGCCTAAATTTAGGATGATGTTGAATAAGCTCAAAAGAATAGAGCAAATGATAATTAATTTTAATGAGAAAGGTCTTAATAAATAAATTTAAATTCTTTACGCTCAAAAGCAAGTAAACATCGATTACAAAAGTCAAGCATAAAATTTCTGAGCTAAGAAACAACAAGGAATAAGAGAAAGAAAGAAAAAGATCTAATTTCAATTCTAAGTTTACTTCGATAACAGAAAACAAAAGATGTGATATCTGAAATTCCAAAGCCCAATTAAGGTCTAATAGACTCAGAAGAGAAAAATCGTATTGTTTCAAAAATCACTAAATTCGAAGGAAGAAATTGAAAGAAAATTTAAAAATCCTTTGGAATTAGCAACAAGAAAACTGAAATCAACCAAAACCGAAAGCGGAGCATAAAACCGAATGAAGCAAATCAGTCTAATGTCAAACAATACTAACAAGCAGAACGCATGCAGCCGACATAAGGAGTAACATTAGCAGCTTGATGCCAAAAAAAAGCAATAACATACGTACAACAACAAAAATCAGGGTAGAAAACAATACAGGAATCTGTCAGCACATCCGAAAACAAAAGCACGACTCTTGAAGGCATCCCTACATGGGCCTACAGAGCACACACACACGGAGAGCCTGAAAGCCAACCATAAGACAGCGGGCATTAAAAAGCCAAAGAAAAGGAGAAAATAGTCAAAGCAGAGGAAACATGTAACAACGCATTCTGAAGAGGAGTAAAGAACAGAATATGTAGGGAGCAAAACATAGCGCATGAAAAAATTCACAACAAATTAGCAACGGCAGAAAAAATGAGCAATAAGGCGGGGTAATAAGATGGGAATGCTATTCTGGAATGATATGCTGTGCCTGCTTTTGTTGCTGGATATGGTAAGGCATCATGTTGCTAATCGAGTTGATGATGTATGCTTAAGAAGACGTCGATGTATATTTGTAGGTTAGCGAATATGTGGTGAAAAATATGTCAATTGGACTGTTTTAAACCTGGTATCTATAAGAGATTGGAATCCTATTTGAGTACCCTAAAATTGAGTTATTGATGCCATCACAGTTCTCTTTGATGAGTTTGGAATTCACCAAAAGGACTGATAGGAGGGATTAGTCATCTCAAGCCGTTAAAACACCGCTGACAAATCATGTATGAGAAAAAATGCTGAAAATAACAGATGATAACTAATTCGAACTCAGTTTCTTCAACAGTACTAGGTCCATAAAAATTATTTCACCACCACTTATATTAGTGAGGACTCAAAATCAGCTGTCACAGAGGATAATATATCAGGGAAGTGGCACCATGTAAATATATCTTTACATATATAGATACAGCCAAGCAAATGATCATCAATGATGATGAACTCGGGATGACAATCAACATAAACAATGGCAGCGAACAGCAGACAACTAAGCAGAGCACAACAACGTATGTATATCCTTATGCAAGTGAAATAAAAAATTATGCCAAAGTGAAGTGAGGAAAAAGTCAACCAAATGCCAGCAACAGCAGCTGATACAGGAAATTCGGTGTTGAATGACAGCAAAGCTGAAAACACCAAATGGCAAAAGTTGCTAGCTAGCGTTAAGGCTAAGAAGCTGCCGCAGCAATACGAAACAACAACAACAAAAACACATAGCAACATATAAAATAACAACAATTAGTATGTATGTATGTATGTATGCATATACATTTATTTGCATATAATTCAGCAACTGCTACACAGCGCGTAGGAAGTGTTGGCAGGCTTGCTTTTTGCTTGCGCCATACACAACAATGTTGGCTGCTGCTGCAGTCGAGTCTTTGTTATAGCAGCAGCCAGCTTCGCATTGCAATGCAAAAAAGATGCAAATGTCGGAACATAAACAAAGATTTTTATCATTCGATGCCGCTGACGCTGGCATTTGCCGAGAATTTGGAGCACACTGGCAGGAATTTTTGGTGGATTGTGAAATTTTGTACAAAGAATATTGAGGAATAAAACTTATTTCGCTTTTGTTAAGAGAAATTATTTTTGTAGTTGCTATAGAAGCGATGCATTTTTTCCAATTATTATTCGTGATTGGTTTCGACTCTGATTTCGTATGGAATCTTGACTTAAGATCACAAGGTTTTTGTGTTACAGATTTATTTTAATCATAGTAAGTGCTCTCATTAATTCCACTCTACACATTCCTGAAACATTTTAAGTGTTTTATATCAGAGTATAGCAAAAAGCGTTGCCTACTTTTAGGGGCTATGCACTGGTGCACTGGTTTATTAAGTAATAACATATTCAAAAATCAGAAATAATTTTGAGATAGAATTCTAATAAGTTCTCATACCTAGTCTTTCGATAAAATTTAGATATCTCAACAATTTAAATGAAAGTTATATATGTTGCCTACCTTCAGGCTGAATAATATTTTGTTTTTTTTTTTTCAGATTAAAATTTTTAAATGAATTCAAACTTTAATTTTAAACATTTTGGCTTATTAGCTGTTCAGAATCCACTTTATAATTTCAGTGTCAGCAATCTATATAGAGCTATACATAAGGAAAGTTTGAAAACACCTAAATACGTTGCCTACTTTTAGGCTGATATTTCATATTTTTAATTTCAGTGCCAGGGCAATCTATATAGATCTACACATAAGCAAGGTTTGAAACCCCCTAAATACACTATATGTTGCCTACTTTTAGGCGAATATTTCATAATTTTCGAATTATTTTTGTAAACAGAGTATTGTTAAGCGGTGATATCCCGATTTTTTAATATCTTCACTACTTGTGGATTATAAAAACTATAACTTTAATAAATGGAAAATGAAAGACTTTTTCTCAGTGCACTATACTAAAGCTTGACATGTTATTTCTAAGTGTAGACAACTGAGATTTTCTTTATACACCCGACACATGTGTGTCTGCATGTATGTCGGTAGTGGAATATAGTAGTCACAGCAGCCAGCAGCAAACAACAAAGCAACCGTAGTAATGCAAGCTATGCGAAATGAGGTTGGAAAAAATATGCTTGTTATAAATTATGATATTTAAATGAAGAAAATGTATACATACAATATACATAAATAAATTTATGCGTGTGCGTAGAGAGCATAACACCGCTGGTTGCCTTTGTTTGTGTGGCAAGCACAACGGCGTTGTGTACATATGTAATTTTGCAGTGATAGTAATCTGGTTTAAACTTTCCCAAATAAGCCGTTATTTATTTGACACAAACAAAGGTGCAATAAACATATTTCAATATTTATATATGAAATGCATGCATAAAGAGTATGATTTCGCATGAGAAGTTTATAAGAAGGAGATGATAAAGAAATTTTCTGAATATATACATACGAAAGTATATGAGAACATAAAGTTATAAGGCAAACAACCTACAAAGCCGGGCAGAATTGCAGTGGAAGCAAAATCAGCGGTTAACAGGTAGCAGGCATTTAAATGGATCTACCATATATATAAGTACATATATTAGTATATATGTATTTATGTTGGCAAAAAAAACGTCTGCTGGTTTGACTTTCGCCAACGCTTCGTGCTTGCTTGATGGCTGACAACAAATTACAGGTAATAATTGCTGATGCCAATCAACAGCAGGCGACAGATGCTACCATTGTTGCAAGACAGCGTCGCTTTTTTGCACAGCTTTTGTTGGAAAATAATTGCAATGAAACACAACAAAAAAACGGATTGTTGCATGCCACACAACGTCAGCAGTACATACATATATACAATATATATAACTATAGAAGAGCTTTGGGGGGCTGTTGCATTACATACATACATCCATATGTACATATTAAAATTCCACAGTAATTGCCGCTGTGCTTTAAGGTGAAGTGATTGCATGTTGCCTGCGGCGCGCTGCTCCTCCTCTCACAAAATCAGTGCAATCAACATTTTTGCTGCAACATTTTTAAATGGCGACAATTAAGCCGCTAAAAGCAAAAAAATAGCGCATGAAATTAAATTTATTTTAAAGCAAATACTAGTGGAGCTACAGAAAAAATAGGCAAGTTCATTAGAGATTTCACGCAAATGAAATGGTTAAGGTGGCATGATTTTTTATTAGAACGCCGGATTGGCCAGTAAATTGGCAGCCAGAAATTATTATATAAAAGAAGATATTTAAATATTTATTTTTGCAGCGAATTCAGGTAGCTTCAGAGCATGGCTGGTATAAATGTATAAAACAAATTTCATTTGGTTTGTATAAAAAATAAAAATATTTACAAAAGTAGGAACAAATATATATACATATTTGTATATAATCAGTGTATGAGTAGCGTCTAATAGCGGTGAGTAAACAAATGTGTAGCGCAATACAGCGCAGTGCAAAGCAATACCGGCAGCGACGAGGAGCAGATGTTTTGCTCCAATATTGGCTTTAACAAAAACAAACACAAGCGCTCATATACAAATATAGATATATAAGATTGTGTATATAAGATAAAAT